>NC_072017.1:1907500-2507500 GCF_027791375.1 Indicator indicator
TTGGTTTGGTTTGGTTTTGTTGGGTTTTGGGTTTGGTTTGGTTTGGTCTTTTTTTTTTTTTTGGTGTGTGTGTGCAGGGTGACCTTTAGGTTTAGCTGTTGATATTACACCTCAGTGGAAGCAACCTGCAGGCAAGACTAGCAGTGAAAGCACAACAGGCAATCCTTCTGTGTAGGAAGTGTGGTCTCCCCTTCCTTGTCTCCAAAGCACACTGCAAACCCCAGAACATGCAGGCAACCAAAGCTGAGAGAAGAAAAAGGGGAAGGGGTGAAAAAAAAGAAAAAAGAAAAAAAAAGCTCAGTTCCTAACTAGTTCCATTAAATTTTTTATTTATGGTTGCCATGGTAATCAGACATTTAACAAGGTAAGTTATAGCCTGGAAAAGTTGAGCTGGGGATGAAAGAAGCAGCATCCCAAGGTCACAGGAGAGGGTGACAGGCCTGCAGATTTAATTCCTTTCTGCTGTGATATAATTTTACACTGTCTTTACAAGCCCTCTGTTAAGAATATCAAACCACATTCTCTCTCCTTCCTCTGCCTGTCCTTGCAGGGTAGCTGCTGTAGCTCAGAAATCAGGGGAAGGACTTGGGAGCCCCTTCAGCCTCATTCCTACCCTGGGGAAAGGAGGGCACAAGGAGCATCTCTGCTCCTCTGGCTGGCCTCATAGGACCTACTGTGACTTCTAAGAAACCTGATTCTGCTGGATGAAGCTTAGGTTATTCTGAGAAATTACATGAAAAAGACACATTTTTTTCCTATCTGTGCATCAGATAGTGTTATTTGTATGTCTGTTATCTGCTGTGTTTTCCCCTGTTGCTCTGTGTGGGTTTTTCACACAACACAAAAAAAAAAAAGAGGGGAACTGAAAAGAGACCTTAAAGAGAGGAAAATGTAGAACCTCATAATTTAACAGGGGAGTTCAAAAGGAGGTGAGAAGCTAACAAGATAAAAATCTGTTTGTTTTAATCTCCCTCCTGCCTTCAGGATAGCAGTTTTTAAATAACTGTAGACTCAGTGACTCTTTGCTCCACCGTAACAGCCTGGGTTTGGTGACTCCCTCTAAGCAGGGCAGGAAACCTTTGCACCTGGTGTGAGCAGAGCCACCTTTCTCTTCATCTGATCATGAACCTTATTTCTCCTTAACATTCTCCTCAATATTTGCAGTGTTTCATCATATTTTTTCTTACCACACCTCCTATCTCCTCTCTTTCAGGTCCCAAATTTCAAAGATCACAGCTAGATTTTTTCATAAGAAAAGCTTGAATCCTGTAGCCTCCAGGCTGTGTGGCAAAACACAGCCCAGTTTACTGTGACCTCTCTTCTCAGCCTTCAGAAGAAAGCCAGCAAGAAGTGGCAGATGCATTTCAGGGGCCCAAACTGTCCGCACAGCATCCTTTTAATTCCAGTCATCCCTCACTGAAGGAGAACTGGAAATTTGCTTCTTTTCCTAAGTGCTCTCCAAGTGCACTTCTTGTCTGGCAGTTCTGCTTTAGCTCCACTGTAAGCTCTTGGGAACAAAGATCATGTTAGATGCTGTGCTTGCACTGCATCCAGCTTGAGGGATGGTGCACTATTGCTATGGGGGGTGGGGAGGAAAAGTGTTGGATAGATGGAGGAAAAGGTTTCTGGAACACATCTGGAAGAGTCAGCATCTGAGCTTCTCATTGTGCCTGAAAAGATAACAGCTTTCTGGGTGAGGACAGCACGGTGGCCTTGGAGGCAGGAGATGATCCTGCACCTGAGGAAGGACATGGACCTGATGGAGCAGGTCCAGAGGAGGGCCACAAAAACGATCAGGGGGCTGGAACACCTCTGCTACAAAGACAGGCTAAGGGAGCTGGAGGGGTTCAGCCTGGAGAAGAGGAGGGTCCAAGGAGACCTAAGAGTAGTCTGCCAGGACCTGAAGGGAGCTACAAGAAGGATGGAGAGAGACTGTTTGCAAGGGCCTGAAGTGACAGGATGAGGGACAATGACTTCAGACTAGAGCTGAGCAGATTTAGATTTCAAGTTCTGCACCATGAGGGTGGTGGAACACTGGAACAGGTTGCCCAGGGAGGTGGTTAGGACCCCGTCCCTGGAGATATTCAAGGTGAGGCTGGACAGGGCTCTGGGCAACCTGATCTGGTTGAGGATGTCCCTGCTGAGTGCAGAGGGGGTTGGACTGGATGACCTCTGGAGGTCCCTTCCAACCCAAACCATTCTGTGATTCTGTGAGGGGTGGAGTAGAAGAGCCTCTTTTTCACTCTAAGGATGCAGAGGAGCAAAGCTTACACTCTCTGGGTTTGATCTTTAAGAATGAAAGGCAGGGAGGAAAGACTCTGAACTTGTTGGCATGAAGAATCAAGGCTGATCCAGAGCAAAGCAGCTGTCAGAAACCGAGGACTTGACCTCAAGTCTGACACACGGTGGAGAAACTTGCAACACTAGCAGCCAGTCATTGGAGTCCTGTAACACAGCAGGCTGCCTTCACACAGCCCTCTGAAGAGGAAAGCCTCCTTGATTTGATTTCTTCCCTTTAATTCCTTCCTATTCATTTTACTGTCCTGCAAGCCTCTCTAGCATTCTTGCATGTTCCACTCTGAATGTGCTTCTACTTGGAATGAACTGGGAAAGGGAGCTGCAACAAACTGGGGACTGGCCTGAAGATGCTGTTTCTATTGCACTCATTTAGTCTGTCTGGAACTGGATGGAATATTCCTCTGGCAATCCACCCTTTAATCTGCAGTAATTTCTTCAGTTACAGAGGTACAGCTGATGCATTGTAGTAATCACTGACAAATAGGCTTGCTTGGAATAGGCAAATTGGGTCTGTGGCAGAAAGGAGAAAAGAAATCTCAAATACAAGGGAAATAAGAGCCTAATTCTTCTTGAGGCACTGACAGGGTGAACTTGAGCTGGGATCAAAAGCATTTCTCTGCATGAGCCACTTTTGCAAGAACACAGAGCCTGAGACAGAAAAGAAAAAGCTGACTGAGAAATGCTTCCAGAAAAACTCCAGAATTCAGAAGGTTTCTAAAATGGAAAATGAAATGTCTCTGTCCCACTGCTCATACATCACCTGCCCACGTGCAGGGCTGCACTTCTTAAGCTGCTGCTCTCTGACCATCTCACAGAACCACAGAATCAACCAGGTTGGAAAAGACTTCAGAGATCATCCAGTCCAACCTGTTACCTAATACCACCTGACAACTAAACCATGGCTCCAAGTTCCACAGCCAAGCTGGTTCTGGAGGTCCATCCAATAGTGTGTTAAAGAGGAGGGAAATTGAGAGCCAACTGGAGTGGACTGTATGAAAATGTAAACCAAACACCACGTCCCTTGTGCTTGCCATTGCAAATGATTCTCTTCATTTGGCTGTCACAACTGGGTATGGACAAGTCCCTGTGTCACTGATGTTATTATTTTTCATATCACAGAGTGTTAGGGGTTGGAAGGGACCCCCCCCCAAGAGATCATCCAGTCCAACCCCCCTGCCAGCGCAGGGTCACCCAGGGCAGGTCACACAGAACACATCCAGGTGGGGTTGGAAAGGCTCCAGGAAAGGAGACTCCACAACCTCTCTGTGCAGCCTGCTCCAGGGATCCAGCACCCTCACCATACAGAAGTGTCTCCTGCTGTGTCCCAGCTTGTATCCATTGTTGTTTGTCCTATCACTGGGCACCACCAAAAGGAGCCTGGCACCTTCCTCTTCACACCCAGCTCTCAGCTATTGAGAGACATTGATCAGATCCCTCTCAGCCTTCTCTTCTCCAGACTAAACAGCCCCAGGGCTCTCAGTCTCTCTTCATACCAGAGATGTTCCAGTCCCTTCATCATCCTCATAGCTCTCATTGGACACTCTCCAGCAGATCCCTGCCTCTCTTGAACTGGGGGAGCCCAAAGCTGGCCAGTAAATAAAGCTCAGAATTCCCTTGAAGCCTCAGGAATCAGACTGCCCAGATCCCATCAGCAGCCTGACCTAAAAATCACAAAAGATGCTTAAAATAACACATTTGGAATTCTTTTTATTTGCCTTTTAGATAAGGATCTGATCTTCTAGGTGAAACTGCTTTATGTTTTACATTTCACAAAAAAAAAAAAAAATCTGGAAATGCTACAGAATCTTTATTCCAAGAATGGAAGTTTGAAGAAATGCGTTTAAAAAAAAAAAAATCATGAACTTGAAATTAAAACATGAGACTTGGCACAGTGGTAGAGCAGCAATTCACTCTTCCAAGCACTTCCTCACCCTTTCCAATAGAAATTGCTAATCATGAGGGTGGGGGAAGGGGAAATCATAAAAGCAAATCTGTAAAGCACAGATCAAGCCAGAAACATATGATAAGAGCATCAAAGGGTGTTAGGGGTTGGAAGGGACCTCCAGAGATCATCAAGTCCAAAACCCCTGCCAGAGCAGGACCAGAGAATCCAGCACAGGTCACACAGGAACACATCCAGATGGGGCTGGACAGGCTCCAGAGAAGGAGACTCCACAACCTCTCTGGGCAGCCTGTTCCAGTGCTCTGTGATCCTCCCAGGGAAGAAGTTCCTCCTCATGTTGAGGTGGAACCTCCTGTGCTGGAGTTTCCATCCATTGTCCCTTGTCCTATCCCAGGGTGCAACTGAGCAGAGCCTGTCCCCTCCCTCTTGACCCCCAGCCTTCAGCTATTGATAGACATTGATCAGATCCCCTCTCAGCCTTCTCCTCTCCAGCCTGAACAGCCCCAGGGCTTTCAGCCTCTCCTCTCCTCAGCCTGTCCTAGGGGGGATGGTGCCACCTGGTATCTGTGCAGTCATCCTTACTACTGTCAGCAGTTTCAGCAGGCTTCACGTGGGTGTGACTGGAGGAGCTGTGGGCAAACAGCAGAAACCAGTTTCCTGAGGCAAGTTTTGTTTCTGAAAGAGAAATATCCCAACTGAAATCATCATCATCATCATCATCATCATCCCTCTAACTAGCAGTAGTTAACTGTTGGTCAGGAAAGAAACAAAGCTTTTATGGGGAGGAAAATATGTTTTTTATATATATATATACACATATATATATAGTATAGATATATACATGTATTTTTTATATATACACACACATATATATGCATATATATAATTATTATATTATATTATATTGTATTATATTATTGATATTATATTGATATTATATTGACATCAATATCTATAATATATATTATATAATATTGTACATAAAATTAATATCTATATAGCTGAATAAATATCTTCTCATTCATCAAAACACCAACCTCAGTAAATATTTAAACTTATGGCTAGGACATTGTAGGCATTGTAGTAGTAGCTCCATCAGAGCTCTGTCTTTGGAAAAGTTCAGCATCCAACACATTTCATAAGCCCCAAATTCACATTAAAATATTTCCCTTTGCTTGGCAGTCCCAGGCAGGCTATCAACCCTTTTTCCATGCCAGATCAGCTTTTCTCCACACAAACTCACATGTCTCTCCCAAAAAACCTTGACTTATATTATTTTTACATTTCTTTCTGTAAGTTCCCCTCTTTTATTTTGCCTCCTCTTTTTTCTTCCCTTCTTATTTCTTTGTTTTTTCCCCTCCCTATTTAAACATTAATTTCTCTTACCCATCTCCAGTTTCCCAGCACTAGCCTGAAAATAGACACAAACCAACCCAGCTTAGCATCACTGTGCCCTTGTCTTGTCCAAATCTGTGTGGAGATCACCTGGCTGTTTGCATACAGATTGATCCAGGTCTGTTGGCTTCCTTTGCTGTGCTTCTCTCCCATGTATTATGCAAAATCCAGCAGACAGATATTGTAATCAGCACATTAGTCACCCAGCAGGCACCTCCAATTTCCATGTAGCCTCCCAAAGTCACATTCTGCTGCCGTGCTCAGTCTCCAGTGCTGCATGGAGTCAAGATCTCAGCGTGGGTACAATGAACCAGGACTAAATGAGGATCAACAAGAGCAAGTGCAGGGTTATGCACCTGGGCTGGAGCAATCCTCACTGTCAATACAGGCTGGGGGATGGGGTGATCAAAAGCAGACCTAAGGAAAAGCACTTGGAGGTGCTGATGGATGAGAAGCTGGACATGGGCAGGCAGTGTGAGCTTGCAGCTCAGAAGGCAAATCACAGCCTGGGCTGCATCTAAAGATGCATTGCCAGCAGAGCCAGAGAGGTGATTCTGCCACTTGGCTCTGGTGAAACCTCACCTGGAGTGCTGTGTGCATGTCTGGAGCCCTCAATATAGGGAAGACATGGACCTGATGGAGAGGGTCCAGAGGAGGGCCACGAAAAAGATAAGGGGGTTGGAGCAGCTCTGCTATGAGGACAGGCTGAGGGAGCTGGGGGTGTTCAGCCTGGAGAAGAGGAGGCTCTGGGGAGACCTAATAGTGAATTTCCAGTATCTGAAGGGGCACCAAGAAGGATGGGGAGAGACTGTTTGCAAAGGCCTGCAGGGACAAGACCAGGGGCAATGGCTTGAAGGAGAAGAGCAGATTTAGATTGGATGTTAGGAATAAGTTCTGCACCATAAGGGTGGTAGAACATTGGAACAGGTTGCCCAGGGAGATGGCTGAGACTGCATCCCTGGAGATATTCAAGGTGAGGCTGGAGAGGGCTCTGGGCAGCCTGATCTTGTTGAGGATGTCCCTGCTGAGTGCAGGGAGGTTGGACTGGATGAGTTTTGGAAGTCCCTTCTGCCCCAGACTGATTCTCTAAATGAAGATGCTGTGGTACCACAGTGGTCAACTTCTGCCGATCCTCAGGTGCATGGCTGTTTGGTTTGATCTTTACCATCTAGACCAGAGAAGAAATTGCAGGAGCCCTGCAAAGGGTGGGAAGATTGTTAAGAGACAAACAATCCTTTAATGGCCACCTGGACAGGTGGAGAGTGGGGGGTTGGAAATAGATGATCTTTAAAGTCCCTTCCAGCTCAAACCATTCTATGAATCTGCAAGTTTATCCTTTCCAGTGGAATTCATTCTTGCCTTAGAAAGCCTGGACTGCCCCAAGCAGTATCTTTCCTTACCTATAGACTCCTAGACTTGTTTGCAATGTGAAAACTGAAGGTCTAGCCAGTTTACACTGCCTGGAGTTTCATGCTGGCATAGCTTAGGAGTGCAGGCAGCTGAAGCTCCACTGTTTTTGTTACTGCATGCTGCCAGCACAGCCCTTGCTGCTGACTTCCTAACCACATGCTGCTTCAATCATTCCCTAGAGCAGCCAGGAGAAGAGCAGGCTGGGCAAAGGAGGGTAGAAGACCACAAAGGTGGGGGCTCTGGAAATCTGGTAAAGTCTCTTTCTTTCTGCCTTCTGGCATGAGCCACTGATCCCTCTTGCTGGCAGGGCAGAAAATGTGACACCAGCAGCTGGGTCTGGTACCCACCCAGGGGAAGGCAGCCATGCCAGCTGCAGCCAGAAGTAATAACCCTTCAGTGGTTGCCCCTGCTGCTTGCATGACTTTGGCTCCACTTTCCTTTAGGAAGGTACTCTTCAAATGTCACTGGAACGCTGTTCCCATGCTTCAGAGATGCTTCTCCTCATCCCCAGCTATGAGCCTCCCTGCCAAAGGCAGAAGAAGAGAGGAACACTCCCCTCCTTTCTGCTTAGAGAAACATCCTGGGCTATGGTGCCATGTGCCAGGATTTGAAGGATTTGCCTGGAGGATCCTGGGAACATGACTAAGTCCCTCAAGGTGTCTACAAACACATGAGTTTTGGTTTAAATGTTGCAGAAGCTCTGAGATCTGTGCCTGAGAGCAACCCTGAAGAAAAGGCCTTGGGGGTGCTGGTGGAGGAGAAGCTCAGCAGGAGCCAGCAGTGAGCACTTGCAGCCCAGAGAGCCAAGCAGAGCCTGGGCTGCAGCAAGAGAAGTGTGGCCAGCAGGGCCAGGGAGGGGATTCTCCCCCTCTGCTCCACTCTGCTGAGACCACACCTGGAGCTCTGGGTCCAGTTCTGGAGCCTCTGTTACAAGAAGGATCTGGAGGTGCTGGAAGGTGTCCAGAGAAGGGCCACAAGGATGAGCAGAGGGCTGGAGCTGCTCTGCTCTGGAAACAGCCTGAGAGAGTTGGGGTTGTGCAGTCTGGAGAGGAGAAGGCTCCCAGGAGACCTTCTTGTGGCCTTCCAGTATCTGAAGGGGGCTCCAAAAAAGCTGGGGAGGGACTTTTTAGGGTGTCAGGGAGTGACAGGACTGGAGGGAATGGAGCAAAACTAGAAATGGGGAGATTCAGATTGGATGTTAAGAAGTTCTTCCCCATGAGGGTGGTGAGAGCCTGGCAGAGGTTGCCCAGGGAGGTGGTGGAAGCCTCATCCCTGGAGGTTTTTGCAGCCAGGCTGGATGTGGCTGTGAGCAACCTGCTGTAGTGTGAGGTGTCCCTGCCCATGGCAGGGGGGTTGGAACTGGATGATCCTTGAGGTCCCTTCCAACCCTGATAATTCTGTGATTCTATGATAGGTAGCCCTGGGCTGGCCCTGCTGCCCCTGCTTGCACAGCCACACTGCTCCTCTGGCTTGGGGCTGACAGCCAGGAGCCCCCCCAGGCAAACTGTCTGATTGTGCTGACAGGCAGCCAGCCACCATAATATCTCACTTTCCTCATTAACAGGAGAATATTTTGTTCTCTTTAAAAATGTCAGCTGATGCATTATCTCAGCACTCTGTTTTACAAAAGAGGGATCTCAGGAAACCTTATTCTAGCAGCACCAAACATACCCTTCAGGCTGATCAGTACACTAAAGAGAGCCTTTACAGTGGTTGTTCTCCAGCCTGGAGCCCAATCCAACTCACCTTAAAACATTCCAGTCAGTTTAAATGGGTATAGGTTGGAGACTTTATCTTTTAAGGCAAGCTGAAATACTTATCTTAAAGGTTAGCCACAGTGATCTGAAACTTTGAACCTGAGCAATCTGTCTGGAAATCTCTTGCATTCAGACTTTTGTTGTTGTTGGTTGGTTTGGGGTTTTGTATTTTATTTTTTTTTTTAGATAGATTTCTGATACTTCCTGATCTGTTCTCAGCAAAATACCAGCAAACCCACTTCCCTTCCCTCTCAGGAGGCCTTTGCCATTGCCAGACAAAACTGGGAAGAGGAGAAATGAGAAAACTGCAGTGTGGGGACACTGAAAGGTGAAACTCTTCCAGGGATCACAGAATTGTTAGAGGTTGGAAGGGACCTCCAGAGATCATCCAGTCCAACTCCACTGCCAGAGCAGGGTCACCCAGGGCAGGTCACACAGGAACACATCCAGGTGGGTTTGGAAAGTCTTTAGTGGAGGAGACTCCACAACCTCTCTGGGCAGCCTCACCATACAGAAGTTGAGGTGGAACCTCTTGTGTCCCAGCTTGTACCCATTGTTGTTTGTCCTATCACTGGCACCACCCAAAAGAGCCTGGCCCCCTCCCCTTGACCCCCACCCCTCAGCTATTGATAGACATTGATCAGATCCCCTCTCAGCCTTCTCTTCTCCACACTAAACAGCCCCAGGGCTCTCAGTCTCTCTTCACAGGGGAGATGCTCAAGTCCCCTAAGCATGCTCCTGGCTCTCTGTTGGATTCTCTCCAGCAGGTCTCTGTCTCTCTTGAACTGGGAAGCCCCAGACTAGACACAGGATTGCAGCTGTGGTCCCAGCAGGACAGAGTAGAGGAGGAGCAGAACCTTGCTGGACCTACTGACACTGATCAGATCCCCTCTCAGCCTTCTCTTCTCAAAACTAAGCAGCCTCAGGTCTCTCATTGAAGGTTCAGATGTATTCCTTCATTCTGTTTTTCACTCTCATTTACAACTTTGTCCTTAAGAAAACTCATCCTCAAAAATGATCATATTCCATGTAAAAAAAAAACAAACTCAAAATGATGCTCTGCCATCTTCTGTGTTAAGCAAGTTAGCTCCCAGCAGCCTAAGGATGTGTGAGCTGTTTCCCAATCTGTTTTTCACTGGGCTGCAATTACTACAAAACATTTCAGATTCTGACCAAAAGGAAAAAAGAAAGAAAGGAAAAAAAAGAGAGAAAGGAAAAAAAGAAAGAAAGGAAAAAAGAAAGAAAGGAAAAAAGAAAGAAAGGAAAAAAGGAAAAAAAGGGGAAAAAGGAAAAAAGGAAAAAAGGAAAAAAGGAAAAAAGGAAAAAGGGAAAAAAGAAAAAAAAATAAAAAAGGAAAAAGAAAAAAGAAAAAAGAATAAAAAAGATAAAAGAAAAAAGAAAAAAGAAAAAAGAAAAAAGAAAAAAGAAAAAAGAAAAAAGAAAAAAGAAAAAAAAAGAAAAAAGAAAAAAGAAAAAAGAAAAAAGAAAAAAGAAAAAAGAAGAAGAAAAAAGAGAAATAGAAAAAAGACAAATTTCTTTTTTGACTTCTGCTGTATTTTGATAGCATAGATGGCAAAATGTTTTACTGCAGATAAATGTGACTGTGGGTTTGTGACTTTGCTAATGATCATGAGGCAAGAGGTCTCATGATACCTCCAGTAGCTTGCTAGATAAAGGAGTATGCTGATGCTTATCTCTGCAGCAAGATGTAATAGCTGGAAAAGCTAAGTAATGCTGACTGTCCCTTCAGCTCATGGCAAGTCCCTTTTAAAGCTAAATGCAAGTCCAGCTGCCAATTATCTGCAATTTGTTCCATATTCTTTGCCAAAAAAACCCAATAAAATTCCTTTCTGAAACTTCCCATGCTACTGTCTCCCCAGACTAAATACTGTCTGCTGCCTTAATCCTGGAGAGAAGCAGAAAAGGAGTGCAAAAGTGTGGGGTTTGAAGTGGCTTCCCTTTTGATTTTCCCTTTTCAGAGGCAAAAATGGTAACTCTGGAAATCTGCAAAAAAGAAAATGGACTGCTGAAGAGCTACAAATGTGCTTTGTTTTATCCATCAGCATGAAGGGAATTAGCTCTTAGCTGAGAGAGTTTGAAAGAAGCTGGGAGGAGGAGGAGGAGGAGGAAGAGGTATGGGCCACCAAATAAACCTAAGCAGCTTATTTTACCTTGCATCTGTTTGGATATGGAAGGGATTAGCTGCAGGCTGATTAAAGGAGACAGGGAGGCAATGGGGAATGGTGTGGGGTAAAGGAGGAGATGCTGCAGATCCAGTCATGCTGCAGGACACCTGAGCAACTCTGTTGCTTGGGCAAAGGCCTTAATGGTCCTGCAGTGACACTGCTCAGGGTTTGAGAAGAGGAGGCTGCTGCATGCAGCAAGGACACAGCCAGGATGACCGAGTGCCTGAGCCTTGGGGAGCAACCCGAGCTTCCTTGGGCTTTCACACAGCATCACAGGATGTTAGGGGTTGGAAGGGAACTCCAGAGATCATCCAGTCCAAAACCCCTGCCAGAGCAGGACCAGAGAATCCAGCACAGGTCACACAGGAACACATCCAGATGGGTCCTGAAAGTCTCCAGAGAAGGAGACTCCACAACCTCTCTGGGCAGCCTGTTCCAGGGTGCTGTGATCCTCACAGTGAAGAAGTTCCTCCTCATGTTGAGGTGGAACCTCCTGTGCTGGAGTTTCCATCCATTGCCCCTTGTCCCGTTACCAGGTGCAATACTGTCTGGGTTACTGGATCACACCTGAAGGAAGGCAGTCTTAGTGATGAGCATCTAATGAGGGCTTGGATATGGCTGCAACTGAGCTGAGCCTGTCCCCTCCCTCTTGACCCACACCCCTCAGATTATTTATAAACATTGATCAGATCCCCTCTCAATCTTCTCCAGACTGAACAGCCCCAGGGCTCTCAGCCTCTCCTCACCAGGCAGTGCTCCAGTCCCTTCAGCATCCTTGTAGCCCTCCCCTGGACTCTCTCCAGCAGATCCCTGACCCTCTAGAACTGGGGAGCCCAGAACTGGATGCAATATTCCAGGTGTGGCCTCAGCAGGGCAAAGAAGAGTGGGAGGAGAACCTCCCTGGATCTGCTGGACACACTCCTCTTAGTGCACCCCAGGATCCCATTTGCTCTCCTAAACAATGTCTGGTTTAGGGCTGGGAAGAGAGCCCTGCGAAGGCAGCAGAATGCTGGAGAGTTGATGGCCTGTAGCTGTGCTGCTTTAAAATAACTCACAGGCAATCTAGCCCTGAAAAAAAACCAAAACTACACTTCAGCAGTTAGTCAAATCCCAGCATCCCATGGTGTGGGGATTTGCATACTGCCCATTTTTTTTTTCACAATAAGCATCTCTCTAGTTCTTATGTAAATCAGATACCCTGAAACAGAGAGCACTCCCCAACTGCTGCTGGGCAGTCACAGCCATTGCTATGACTCAGGAGCAGAGCTACCTCTGCAGCCAGTGAAGTAATCCCATTGCAAGCCTTGATCACAGAATCAACCAGGTTGGAAAAGACCTCAGAGATCATCAAGTCCAACCTAATACCTAACACCTCCTGACAAATAACCCATGGCTCCAAGTGCCACATCCAAGCTTTTTTTGATGGAAACATCCACAGTTGACTCAAGGTGGCCAGCCTGATGCCTGCCTAGCAGAGCTGGAAAACCAGAGCAGGGATAGTCCTACTTCTGCTGGCTGACAGCATAAATCTCCTGGGAGATTTGGCAGTAGCAGATTGCCAATCAAGCCTCATCAAAGTATTAAGGAGAGGCAGAACATCCCCACCCCCACCCCCCCCCCCCCCCAAAAAAAAAAAAAAAAAACACAAACAAAAAAAAACAACAGCCAAGAGCTTTATTTCTGAGCTGACCAGAAGGGAAAGCAGCTGGCTTTAAAAATGGAGCTTTGAAATGAAATATTGCAAAGCATTTGCTGGAAGCTCCTCATGGTTGGACCATTCTTGAGAATGGTGTTGTGGTGTTTATTTAAACTGTTCTACCTCAGCAGCATTCAAAATGCTCAGCCAGGAGAGTTGACAGAGATGTGCTGTGGTTTTCTAAGTTGTCTCTTCACAGGCTCACAGGGTGTTAGGGGTTGGAAGGGACCTCCAAAGATCATCCAGTCCAAGCCCCCTGCCAGAGCAGCACCATAGAATCCAGCACAGGTCACACAGGAACACATCCAGATGGGGATGGAAAGTCTCCAGAGAAGGAGACTCCACAACCTCTCTGGGCAGCCTGTTCCAGTGCTCTGGGACCCTCGCAGTGAAGAAGTTCCTCCTCATGTTGAGGTGGAACCTCCTGTGCTGGAGTTTCCATCCATTGCCCTTTGTCCTATCACAGGGCACAAATGAGCAGATCCTGTCCCTCTTGACCCTCACCCCTTAGATGTTGATAGACATTGATCAGATCCCCTCTCAGTCTTCTCCTCTCCAGACTGAACAGCCCCAGGGATCTCAGCCTCTCCTCATCAGGCAGTGCTCCACCCCCTTCATCATCCCTGTAGCCCTGTATCAGACTCTCTCCAGCAAATCCTTCTCTACACAGACTTCAGATGTCTCAGCTAAGCCTTCCAGATAACCATCAGCAAATTTGTTGAGCATACACCCTGTCCCCTCATCAGTGTCACTGCTGGAGATATTCTTCTCCAAGAACTATAGCAGAAATGTGTCCATCAAGAGCAATGTGACTGGCAGTTGAGCTGGTGCACATTTTCTGAGACCTTTCTTAGTGGCTGTTGAAGAGAGCAAGAGGAAGTGGGCAGAGGGAAACTACCAGCAGTGTGAGAAAGGTCTTTGGTCTTAGGAGAGTTCAAAGGCAACCTTTACTCTTGCAATTTCTGGTGCTTAAGGATGTGGTTTAGAGGTAGACTTTGCAGAGTAGGGTTAATGGCTGGACTTGATGAGCTGAAAGTCTTTTCCAACCTCAGTGATTCTGTGATTACTTTGGATTCTGCTTTCTGCAGGCTGGCTTTGATGTAGGAAATTAAAAGGTGGTGAGACTGGGTTGAACCTTTGTGTCTTTTCCAAAGACTCTTTGCAAAGGCCTGCAATGACAGAACAAAGAGCAATGGTTTCAAGCTGGAGAAGAGCAGATTTAGATTGGATGTTAGGAACAAGTTCTGCACCATGAGGGTGGTGGAACACTGGAACAGGTTGCCCAGGGAGGTGGTTGAGGCCCCATCCCTGGAGATATTCAAGGTGAGGCTGGACAAGGCTTTGAGCAACCTGATCTAGTTGAGGATGTCCCTGCTGAGTGCAGAGGGGTTGGACTGGATGACCTCTGGAGGTCCCTTCCAACCAACTCATTCTATGATTATGCCATCTCCTCCTGACCACCTCTCTGGATGTGCAGTGGTTGGTTTTCTGTGGCTGAACCTGGTGGGTCAGGAGAGACTCCTTTCGGCCACGTTCATCCCTACGTGGGCACTCGCACCCAATCGCTGCACCACCCTTTGCTGCCTGCTGCACAAAACTCTTCCTCCTTGTGAAGATCTAAACCCAGTGGCACTGAATACAAATGGGGAGGGTGGGTTTTGAAGAGAGATTTGTTTCCCAAGCACTAGATGGAGCCGGGGAACTGAGGCTGGTTTCCAGCCTGCCTTGCAGGCTGCGGCTCAGGCAGAGCAGAGGGAGGCGGTGGGGTCGGACCTCACTCCCTCTGCCACCTCCTAGAAGCTGGTGCCAGGGCTCTGTGACAGGGTTTGCTTGTTTTGATTAGCAACAATAGCCTTCTGCAGCAATCCTGCCATTACATGAGCTAGGTCACTGTTTGGACAGGCAGATTCATTGTTCAGCTTGCACTTAGGCTTAATGGTTAAAATAAATACTTCTTTTCTTCCCTCGGGAGCTGAGGAGCCAGGCTCACCCCCAACCAGCTGAAGACTTTTTGACAAACAACGCAGCCCTCCAATTAAGAACAGTAAATAGGATTAGCCAGTCTGAAAAGGCTCTTTATCCCTAAAAAAGTTTGTGTGGGGGAAGTGTTGGGGGCGGGGGTTCTTTCTTTAGCATTCATTGGAATTCTTTTAAACGCCAGGCTAATGATTTTGTCACATCCAGAGTTCACAGCTTTCAAAGGGGGAGAAAAAAAAGCTGCTTAAAGGCAGCCAGCCTTCTGAGGGATGAGATCTATATCCCTACGATTAATTCTCCATAATATATGCAGAATTAATATATAGATATTTTATTTTATTTTGAATCAAAGCCTTGAAGATGCAATCTTTGCTTTAAGGCACGCAAAGGAAGAAGTCAGATTTATTTTTACCTCCAGAATAGATTTTTTTGTCATGATGGGTGGGTGATATATATCAATAATTATTTGTCTCTAAACCATGTCACTAAGTATTTGTCTCTAAACCATGTCAATAAATATTTGTCTCTAAACATGTTAATATTTGTCTCTAATAAGTATCAAGAAATATTTGTCTCTAGAGATGTAAATACATGTCAATAAATATTTGTCTCTAGAGACATAAATATTTGCCTCTAAACATATCAATAAATATTTGCCTTTAAACATATCAATAAATACTTGCCTCTAAACATACGAATAAATATTTGTCTCTAAACATACCAATAAATATTTTTCTCTAAACATACCAATAAATATTTGTCTCTCGAGATATCAATAAACATTTGTCTCTAAACATATGAAACACATCAAGGTGATGCTTCTAAGCACCAACATTTCCCAATATCTAAAGGATGGGTGGCAAGAGGATGGAGCCAGACCCTTCAGTGCTGCCCAGTGACAGGCCAAGGGGCAGCTGGCACAAACTGGAGCCCAAGAGGTTCCATCTGACCAGGAGAGTGCCAGAGCCCTGGAGCAGGCTGCCCACAGAGATTGTGGAGTCTCCCTCCTTGGAGAGATTCCAAACCACCCTGGGCAAGCTGCCCTGGGTGGCTGTTTGTCAGCAGGGGGTTGGAGTAGATGATCCCCAGAGGTTCCCTCCAGCTGCCACCATTCTGTCATTCTGTAGGCCTAAGTTTAGGGAGGGCAGAGAGGAGGACTTCAGAGCTATCATGATAAGCTGGGTAGGTGTATCAAGAGAAGGACAGATCTTATACAGCCACAGAGGACTTGGTTTAATACACCAACCTAAGATTGTGTCTAGCAGCAAACTTGTTTAAATGGTCTTGTCTTGGATTAAAAAAGAAAATTATTTGTTTGTTTATTTTTGAGCATTGGTTTTCTTATCTTGCAATCCATTCTCAGCAGCTCAACAATACTATGCTAGCTTTCATTGCAGAGGTGTGAGTGGGAAAAAGGTGAATAAAAAAATAAATAAATGTTTGTCTCTCCAGATATCAACAAATATCTGTCTCAAAGGTATCAATAAATATTTATCTCTAAAGATATCAACAAATGTGTCTCTACAGATATTAACAAACATTTGTCTCTAAAGATATCAACAAATATTTGTCTCTCCAGATATCAACAAATATTTATCCCTAAAGATATTAACAAATATTTGTCTCAAAAGATATCAATAAATATTTATCTCTAAAGATATCAATAAATATTTCTCCCTAAGTGATACAGGTAGAGACAAATATTTATTTATATATTAAATATTTCTCCCTACATATATAACTAAATATTTCTCTCTAAATGTATAAATAAATTTGTCTCTAAAGATATCAACAAATATTTGTCTCAAAAGATATCAATAAATATTTGTCTCAAAATATATCAGTAAATATTTATCTGTAAAGATATCAATAAATATTTCTCCCTAAGTGATACATGTAGAGACAAATATTTATATATTCAATATTTCTCTCTACATATATCACTAAATATTTCTCTCTAAATGTATAAACTATTTCTCTCTGAATATGTAAATAAATACTTCTCTCAATATACAAATAAATACTTCTCTCTAAATGCATAAATAAATATTTGTCTCTGCATATATCACTCAGTATTTGTCTCTACATAGATCACTCAATATTTCTCTCCAAATATATCAATAAATATTTACCTCTACATATCTCACTCAATATTTCTCTCTCTATATATCACTCAATATTTGTCTCTACATATAGCATTCAATATTTCTCTCTAAATATATCAATAAATATTTACCTCTACATATCTCACTCAATATTTCTCTCTACATATCTCACATCACTCAATATTTCTCTCTGCATATCCCACACCACTCAATATTTCTCTCTAAATATATCAATAAATATTTACCTCTACATACTCTCACTCAATATTTCTCTCTAAATATATCAATAAATATTTACCTCTACCTATATCACATCACTCAATATTTCTCTCTACCTATATCACATCACTCAATATTTCTCTCTACCTATATCACACCACTCAATATTTCTCTCTACATACCTCACATCACTCAAATTTTCTCTCTACCTATACCACTCAATCATATTTCTCTCTAAACCAAAGTGGAAGGACAGGTCAGAAGAGGCCAAACAGTTCAGCCCATCAGCAACCTGACATGACCCAGCTGCCTGCCAGCTGCTTTACAGATCACCACAGACCCAGTGCAGAGCAGGGAGGAACTAACCTGTCAGTAGGAGAAGTTGGACCCCAGGCTCCAGCAGTCAGTACCTGGCTGCCATGGTGCAACATGAGGGCTTTCATCCTGCATCACATAGCTGCAGATGTTCATCTTCTGCCTGCAGTCATCTAATCTCTCTTGACTCTGGAACATCTGTGACACAGATTAATTGTGCATTGTGTAAAGACAAAGCATGGGGGTTTAATTAGCTTTCTGATTACTGGTTTCCACTTCCATTGGCTCCCTCTCTTGCCCTTGTAATATGAAACAGGGTTTACCAGTTTGTTCTCCTGGGTTTTCTTTTTGCACCCTCTAAAACCCATCTTTCTTACCAGGGCAGTTGTCCCTGTGCCCTTCTCATTTGTTTTTGTCCCTTTTCTGTGCCCCATCCATTTCTGCTGTGCCTCTTTGAGATGAAGTGTTTAGAAATGCAAATATTAATCTAGGTGGAAGGAATACCATCTGCTTCCAGTTTGATATCCTTGGCTTTTTGGCACTCCAGATGCAGAATGATGACCTGAATTGCAATGTGCAGAGAATACAGTCATGATGATATTGTAAGGCAGACAAATGATGCCCTGGACTTCCTACAGTGTAATTTACACTGATACAGATTGCATTTGTGCCCTTCCTATTGGCATCAGATACAGAATCACAGAATCATTCAGGTTGGAAAAGACCCCTGGGATCATCAAGTCCAACCATTGACTCTACAAAGTTTCCCCCTGTATCCTGGGGGTCAGGAGGAAGGGGACAGGCTCTGCTCGCTTGCACCCTGGGATAGGACAAGGGGCAGTGGATGGAAACTCCAGCACAGGAGGTTCCACCTCAACATGAGGAGGAACTTCTTCACTGTGAGGGTCCCAGAGCACTGGAACAGGCTGCCCAGAGAGGTTGTGGAGTCTCCTTCTCTGGAGTCTGTCAAGCCCCATCTGGATATGTTCCTGTGTGACCTGTGCTGGATTCTCTGGTCCTGCTCTGGACTGGATGATCTCTGGAGATCCCTTCCAATCCCTAATGCACTGTGATCCTATTTTGTTTCTTAAGGATCCCTTAAAAGCTGAAATAATATTTGCAATTTTGTTACTTAGTTTGTATTTGGAAGACTTATTTTATTTCCACCCCAGTTCTGCTTTTCTTCAGGGACAGCTTACATCTCTTAGAGCTCTTATTAGCCAATTTTTCAACCTCCCAGATTTTAATTTACAGCCAAATGTGAGCTGCTTGCTCTCACTTGTGGGGTGCCTCAGGTCTGCTGGGCATTGAGGTGGCAGAGCAACTCCAATCTTTCCCTTACAGCTGGATGCTGAGCTGGCTCATCTGCTCTCCTGCTCCCAATTCCTCCTCTCCAGTTCTTTTGGGGACCATCACTCTAGTCAAATGCTGAGGAGAAAAAAAAAGGGGGGGGGGGAAGAAAAGTAAGGGGGAAAAGGGAAATCCTGTCACTGCTTAATGTTGGTATTTATGTGCTGCTCTTCACCTTCTCTGCACTTCTCCACAAGCAGGGAAGGACCTGATCAAAGCCGCTCAGTTCTCAGCATTTCCATGGCTCATCTCACGTGTGAGAACAGATCCATGCTCAGCACTGAGCAAAGAATCTGCGTATGCTCCAAGGAGATTGCAGTTTGCATTTCCACTCTAATTCCCCAACTTGCTGCTACTTCAAATGTGCCTTTTTTTTTCCCCCCCTTAGATAGAGGAGCAGCCAGCCAGGGTAGGAGAGTAAAGCCCAGTGCAGCACATTGCAGCTGCAGTTGTTGGAAATAGGCTTTTTTGTTTTGTTTCGTTTTTTAAACATCCTGGCACAATGCCTCTGCTTTCTTGGGGCCCAAGGCAGTTTCACACATTTCCTAGCAATCCATCTGGGAAAGACAGAAATGCAGCAATAATGCTGAATGCACATGGATCAGGGAAGGCAGAGGAAGAGCCTTTGCTCTCAATGGCTGAGCCCAGGAAGGCATGAGGAGATTCATTCAGCTGGGTTGCCACAGTCTTTCACAGCATCACAGAAGCATTCAGGTTGGAAAAGCCTCTCAGGATCACCAAGCCCAACCATTAACCCTACTCTACAAGGGTCATCCCTAAACCATAGCCCGAAGCACCACCTCCAAACACATCCAGGGCTGGTGACTCAACCCCCAACCTGGGCAGCACATTCCAATGCCTGACCACTCCAATGCTGCAGAGCAAAAGGATGCTTCGGGGAAAAAAGCTTCACAGCACACTAGAAACCACATATCCATAAGGGACTGTAGCCACTGAGGTACCACTGCACCAACCTAGATGTGTGGGAAATCTATGCTATAAGGACAGGCTGAGGGAGCTGGGGGGGTTCAGCCTGGAGAAGAGAAGGCTCCAGAGATACCTAAGAGCAGCCTGCCAGGACCTGAAGGGGGCTACAGGAAGGCTGGAGAGAGACTGTTTGCAAAGGCCTGCAGGGACAGGACCAGGGGCAATGGCTTCAAACTAGAGCAGAGCAGATTTAGATTGGATGTTATGAACAAGTTCTGCACCATGAGGGTAGTGGAGCACTGGAACAGGTTGCCCAGGGAAGTGGTTGAGGCTCCATCCCTGAAGACATTCAAGGTGAGGCTCAAGAGGGCTCTGGGCAACCTTGTCTAGTGGAGGATGTTCCTCAACTAACCCCTAAGGGTTAGTTGACTAAACTAAAGGTTGAGGGGGTTGGACTAAATGACCTTTGGAGGTCCCTTCCAACCCAGACCATTCTGTGACTATGATTCTAAAATCAAGGTTCTGAAAGGAAAGCTGAAGAAAAAGTGGTGGCTGGCTGCAAGAGAGTGTTTTTTTTTTTCTTTTTCATTTCTAGGTATCAACTGGGATTAGAACATCAGCAACTTCTGTTTTGCTCCCATTGAAAAGCCCCTGCTGACTCTTCCTGGGAGGTGAATTTTCCATAAAGATATCCTCAGTGACTTTCAATTAGAGCATTTCAATTTTACCTAAAGCCCTTGAGGTGAAATATTTATCATCACCCTCAGGAGCATAGAATCCTGCTATTTAAAATAAATAAACCACGTGGCCCTTTTTGCTTTGCATCCAATACTTAATTTTGTAGATGAGGCACATCTTCTTTTCATCTATAATTAATTCCTCCAGTGCCTTTCAGTTTTGAGGAGGACTGGGTGATCTGCAGAGAAGGTTTAGTTCAGCTGGGGAATTTTCATGGCAGCAGCAAGGAGGAGACCAAGCAGTGCAACAACGATTTGAAGCTGTATTTGTAGGCTGAACTATAGTTGAAGGCCAGCCTGGTTTGGTTTGGTTTTCTTCCTAGATGAGTTTGGTCTTTTCAAGCCCTGCCTCAAAAGCTACTCAAGGTGCATTTATCTATTCCAGGGTTATTAAGTATTCATCAAACAGTTGCTGGTTTCTGGTAGGTGCCTGCTGAGGCTGAGATCCTATGTAACAAGATCAGTGGTTACACAGAATCACCCAGGTTGGAAGAGACCTCAGAGGTCATCAAGCCCAACCTATCACCTAACACTTCCTGACAACTAAACCATGGCTCCAAGTGCCACAGCCAAGCTTGTTTTGAACACCTCCAGGGATGGTGACTCCACCACCTCCCTGGGCAGCACATTCCACTGGCCAATCACTCTCTCTGTGAAGAACTTTCTCCTCACCTCCAGCCTGAACTTCCTCTGGCACAGCTTGAGACTGTGTCCTCTTGTTCTGGTGTGGTTTGCCTGGGAGAAGAGACCAAGCCCCACCTGGCTACAACCTCCTTTCATGTAGTTGTAGAGAGCAGTAAGAGGTCTCCCATACTGGTGAGCCCTTTTTGCTGTGTGAAACAAGGCACAACATCCCCAACCCATTGCCTTCTGCTCCCAAAGGGAAAGCTTTGCCAGGAGGGGGTCTCTGTGTGAATCACCAAGGCTGTTACTGGAAATAGCCTTAGGGGAGATGGAGGAAGGCTGCTGATGGAGGGTTGTGCTCCATAAACACCAGGCTTCCATAATGCAGAAAGGGAAAGGCTGGAAGCATAGGAAGGAGGAGATGTTCCCAAGGCTGCACTGTCACCCTTCCCACTTTATCAAGCCTGCCACAGGAGCATATCAGCAGACTAAATACTCAACATTCACCAAGGTTTCATCTGATCTAACTCACCCAAAAGCTGATCTGTAAGCAGCATCCTCCAACAGCCAGCAGCCTCCTGCTGAAAGCCTGCAGCACTCCAGCCAGGGTGGATAAAGGCTGTTGCAGGGTGTCTAGCATTGAAAGCATGATGAAGACTTTGGAGGTGGTGTTAATACTGGTGCACAGAATGCTTTTTAAGTGGTGCTTCACATCAAAGGGCCCGGCTTAGGTATTTGCTGCTTGACCATGAAGATCTGGGAATGAGCAGAACACTCAAGATTATTAACTCCAGTGAACCCTGAAATGAGAAGATATTAGCAGGCTTACACTCACTGTCTGAGGCAGTTACACAGCTTTCACTTACAACCCTCTCCATCCCCTTTTGAATTCCCTTTTCTTCCCCTTTTTTTTTTTTTTTTTTTTTGCCCTTCCACAGTTCCCTCATTTTAACAATTCCATTGTGCCAGGAATTAAACCTTTTCTTGACAGAGGCATTTCCTTATCAGTGTGATATTGTTGATGGGAACTTGGCCTACATTCCTGGGTTCATGCTTGCTGGGATAGGAGACTTATGGACAGAAGTGACAAAGTCATTAACATTAGCACCTGGAGCTCCTGAAACACTCTTTGTCTCCCAGTTCAACAGCTCTTTGGTTTCTGGGGAAGGGGGAGAGGGAAGGAACTTTTCTCATTTGTGTTTTTAACCAGCTAGAAAACTCAGGGGATTTAGTATCATAGAATCATAGAATGATTTGGGTTGGAGAACACCTCCAAAGCTCATCCAGTCCAACCCCCTCTGCACTCAGCAGGGATATTCTCCACTAAATTAGGCTGCCCATAGCCTTGTCCAGCCTCACCTTAAATATCTCCAAGGGTGGAGCCTCATGGTGCAGAACTTGATCCTAACATCCAATCTCAATCTACTCTTATTTCAAACCATTGGCCCTCCTCCTGTCCCTGCAGGCCTTTGCAAACAGTCTCTCTTCATCCTTCCTGTAGCCCCCTTCAGGTCCTGGCAGGCTGCTCTTAGGTCTGCCAGGAGCCTTCTCTTCTCCAGGCTGAACACCCCCAGCTCCCTCAGCCTGTCCTCACAGCAGAGCTGCTCCAACCCCCTGATCATTTTCATGACCCTCCTCACGACCTGTTCCATCAGGTCCATGTCCTTCCTGTGTTGAGGGCTCCAGAGCTGAATGCAGCACTCCAGGTGAGGTCTCACCAGGACAATGAATTTAGGTTTCCAGCCAGTGATGTCTAACGTTGCAAAGACCAAAGCTGATTTCCATCAGAGCTCTAGGGACTGGGGTCCGTGTGCATTTCATCCCAGGAGTGCCTGCAGGCACGGAGTCCCCATCAGAACTACTAATACACAGAACGACTCTCAATTCAAAGTTAATTTGACCGAGAGGAGGAACATCAGCCTGCAGCGCATCACAGGGATTCCCGGAGCCTGCCTGTGTGTGCTGAGTCGGTGCGTGGCTGGCTCTGACTGCAGGCAGACCTGCCAGTGAAGCAGGATGCCAAGCTAACAGCTAACACTGTCATTAACTCGAGCATTTGCTGTGATTTCTTCATTGACAAACAAGTGTGGGAGAACACAAGGCAGGCGGCGACACCCTCGGAGGGAAGCGAGGAAAGGAAATTAAGACAGTTTGCTTGACATGCAAATTATCATCTCAGCTCTAATCAGCTTCTGAAGAAGATAACTCTCTAGAAATTGAAACACACAAGAGAATACACAACAGCTTCCTTCTATTACCAGGGAACTGCTATGCCTTTTTTTCATGGCATTAAGGTAAACTCCCTGCTTTCCCAAGTAGGTTGTCAGAGAATCACAGAATGCTAGGGGCTGGAAGGGACCTCCAGAGATCATCCAGTCCAACCCTTCTGCCGGAGCAGGATCACCCAGGGCAGGTCACACATCCAGGCAGGTGTTGAATATCTCCCGAGAGGGAGACCCCACAATTCCCCTGGGCAGCCTGTTCCAGGGCTCTGTCACCCTCACAGGGAAAAAAAATTGTTCCTTCTGTTTCAATGGAACTTCCTATGTCTCAGCTTCCACCACTGCCCCTTGTGTTGTCATTGGGCATCACCCAGCAGAGCCTGGCTCCAGCCTCTGGGCACTCATCCTGCACATCTTTATCAACAGCAATGAGGTCACCTCTCAGGCTCCTCCTCTGCAAGCTCCAGAGCCCTCAGCTCCCTCAGGCTCTCCTCATAAGGAAGATGTTTCACTCCATTTGTGGGACATCGTCTTTGTGGCTCTGTGCTGGACTCTCTCAAACAGTTCCCTGAGGTCCTTCTTGAACTGAGGGGTGCAGAACTGGACATAATATCCCAGATGCAGCCTCACCAGGGCAGAGTCTCAACCTACTAACTACAGCCCTTCTAATCCGCTCCAGGATGCTATTGGCCTTCTTGGCCACCAGAGCACATTGCTGGTTCATAGAATCAGTCAGGGTTGGAAGGGACCACCTTCCATCCACCAGGACCCCCAGGTCCTTTTCCCCTTCACTGCTCTCCAACAGGTCAGTCCCCAACCTCCACTGCTCCATGGGGTTATTCTTTCCCAGGTGCCAGACCTTCCACTTGCCCTTTTTGGATTTCATTCCATTGCTCCCTGCCCAACTCTCCAGCCTGTCTAAGTCTCACTGATTGGCAGCACAACCTTCTGGGGTGTGCTAGTCTGGATTCCCTTGGAACACAGAAGCTTTTCTTTCCATGGCTGCAAGTTTCTGCCTTATTCACTTTTTGTTTCTGCCTTATTCACCTTTTTTCTCTTGGGCAGTAATTGAATCTGTAGGGCATAGTTCTGCTGCTGCCATAATCTGGTGTCATGGAAACTTTGGAGTCAGCCAAAAGGAAAGCAATTCAGAGGCTGGCAGGCATTAAAGAGCACAAAGGATATCTTTTTTTTTTTTTTCTGAAAACAAAGGGTTTGAAGTTTGGGATTTAGAGAGAGTGTCATTTAAGCAGTGCCCTGCACACACGCGCACACACACAAGCTCAGGTACTGACAGCTTCCCTCAGAGCACTGTGAAAATGAAAAGCTGGACCCAGATGCTACCAGCATGGTAAAAGTTCTCCCCATGTACTGAGATTTCGTATCACCAAACACTTCAGCAACCAAGACTGTGGAGGGTTCACAAAACTTGGACTGAACAATGTTTGTGTGGGGGATAAACTCTTCATTGCTCAAAAATAAAATTAAAAAAATAAACTAAAATAAAATAATGTGGAAGTTACATTTCTAAAGTAAATCTATACCTGGGGTGAAGGGGAGCTGTAATAAAAATGCCATACAAGGGTATAAAAGCTATTGTTTCACAAAGGCAAGTGATTTGATTTGCATGAACACAATGGGGGAGACTGCAGCAGAAGAAAAGAGTCGCAAATCAATGGCTATGCTTTGCAATAAATTGAATCTTCCATGGCAGCACTTTTCATACATATACATTAGGTGTAGAGAATTCACAAAACTGAACACATAGAAGGAAAAAAAAAATCCTTTACCTGTGCATTGCCCTCTTAGTAATACATTGGTACAGCTGAATTCTATGAACACCTAGAAGGAAAAAAAATCCTTTTCCTGTGCACTGCCCTCTTGGTAATACATTGGTGCAGATGATTCTATGAACACCTAGAAGGAAAAAAAATCCTTTACCTGTGCACTGCCTTCTTGGTAATACATTGGTGCAGATGATTCTATGAACACCTAGAAGGAAAAAAAAATCCTTTACCTGTGCACTGCCCTCTTGGTAATACATTGGTGCAGATGATTCTATGATTTTATGAACACCTAGAAGGAAAAAAAATCCTTTTCCTGTGCACTGCCCTCTTGGTAATACATTGGTGCAGATGATTCTATGATTTTATGAACACCTAGAAGGAAAAAAATCCTTTTCCTGTGCACTGCCCTCTTGGTAATACATTGGTGCAGATGATTCTATGCTTTTATGAACACTAGAAGGAAAAAAAAAATCCTTTTCCTGTGCACTGCCCTCTTGGTAATACATTGGTGCAGATGATTCTATGCTTTTATGAACACTAGAAGGAAAAAAATCCTTTCCCTGTGCACTGCCCTCTTGGTAACACAGCTGAATTGCTGGGTTGGGATCCTTGTCAACAGAAGAGAAAGGACCAGCCAGCAGGAACCCTTTTCCAGCAGAGGGTAAGAACCAAGCACTGTCAGGAAGAATGTGTTTGCTTTTGGAGCATGAAACCCAACAAAATTAAAGAGGAATGGGGCATCCGTGAGACAGCAGCAGGTGAATGGGATTGGGTTTTCTGCTCTTTCAAAACAAAGATGGTGTCCAGGAGAGACAGAATCATGATGCCAAATGCTCTCTCAGAAATCACAGAACCATTCAGGGTGGACAAGCCCCTCAGGAGCACCAAGTCCAACCCTGAACCCTACTCTGCAAGGCTCACCCCTAAACCAGAGCCCCTAGCACCACATCCAAGCCACCTTCAAACACATCCAGGCTTGGGGACTCCACCACCTCCCTGCCCAGCACATTCCAATCCCTGACCTCTCTCACCATGAAAAACTTCTTCCTACTCTCCAGTCTAATGCTGTACTGGTTTGGTGCTGCAGTCAGCAGAAAGGGTGATCTTATGTTTTTCCTCCTCAAGTTTTATTATAAGCAGTCCTAGAAAAGAAGAAAAACACCTGTAGAGGAATTGCTCATAAAAAGCAGGGATTCTACCCTACACTGTTAAAATTACTCTCTTTTTCCCAAAAAAAGACACAGCAGGGGGCTTTATATTTTTGACATGGAGTCCCCCCAGGCTGACAGAGCTGCATGGCAGAGATATGCTTGGTACAGTTACACCTTGCTTGTCAGTGGCTTTAAAGCTCCTTTTTGATTCCTTTGCTGCTGTGGCACCACACACATCCTCTCTCCTTTCCCTGCCAAGCAAACCAGAGCCTCAGGGCTTTGAGGGATGGTCCCAGTCCTGTGGGACCTGGGCTGACTTCCTTGTCCCTGTGTGCTTGCTTAAAGTCACTCTGAGGACTTCCCTGTGGAGGGTTCCTGCCAGAACAGTTGCACCCTCTCACTGCATTAGAAAGTCATTGTGTCTGCCAGGGAAGCCTCTGCAACTTAAAACATACTTCATTTAACATGCTTTCCCTAATTACTCCACATGGCCAAAGCTCAGGTGTTGAGAATTCCTGATTGTTCCTGCAGTCCCTGCACAAACTAACTGGTCACTGGTGAGGGTGGAATTAGGCAGTGCCAATAGTTTGCTGTGAGGAACTAATTCCAGCTTAAAGGGATGAATAGCTTGCAAACCGATTCCCTGCTTTTCTTGAAGACTTCCTGGCATGCAAGGGTTGGCTGGGCACAGCTGCTGGGCTGGCAGGCAGCTCAGCCACAGGCTCCATCCACCACTCACCACAGCTCTGCAAAGTCACCAGTACTGCTTCTCCTGGGGCCTGGTGGGATGAAAAAAAAAAAAAGAAAAAGGCAAATTGATGTGAAAGCTGCAGATGGCAGAGTGCTCTCCTCATCCTGAACCTTCCATGCTTGGGAGCACAAAGCATTTGGGGGGACAATAACCACACTGCACACCCA
The DNA here is from genome assembly GCF_027791375.1 of Indicator indicator. Lineage (NCBI taxonomy): Eukaryota > Metazoa > Chordata > Aves > Piciformes > Indicatoridae > Indicator > Indicator indicator. The sequence goes on from NC_072017.1 coordinate 1,934,478, forward strand.
AGCCCAAAGAGAAGGGGCTGCCCTCTGTGCCTCGTGGTGCAGCAATTCTCACCTCTGCCCATGGAAAAGCTACACAAATTGGCTCATTCTGTTTGATCAGCTGAGCTGCTGCTTCTGCTCTTGTGTGGGGAGGCAAGGAGAGAAGGGAAGGCAGGCAGATGGCTGAGGAGGTGAAATTCATGAGAGCAAATTAGTCCCTGCAAAGCTCTGTGCTGCCATGGGTAGATCCCAGCCATGTGCTGCAGGTCAGTGCCTACCCCAGCTCTAACCTGCTCTCGAGGTAGGTAGAAGCCCCCTGTATCAGCAGCCCTGTGAAGCTCTCAGTCCTCAGCATAACTCTGAAAGGAGCAAGTTGCTATCATTTCAGGAAGAAAGACTTCTCAGCAATGCATAAGGGAATGCCTGATCCATACAGATATTTTTTTTTCCTCCAATCACATCTAACCTTTTCCAAAGGCTGAGCAGCTGCCTACTGTCCTTGGGCTTCATGCTGTCCATGACAATCCTGTGTTATATATGACACTGGTGGACTGTGTGGGAGGCAGAAACGTTGCTGGGGACACTGGGGAGGAAGGGATTTGTTTGCATTTTGTGTATGCTTGGAGCAATGGCTGAGAAGTAAGTGGTGAGTAACAAACCACCTACTCAAGGCAGCCTCTCTGGGTGTATCCACCTAACTTTCAATAATGCAGTGCAGAAAAGGAAAAAAAAAAGGAGGAAAAATAAAATCAGTTATTCATCAAATACTGTTTCCAAGTGAGTCTCTCTGATGCTGCATCTGCTTTCCCTCCCCCCCCCCTACACTAAATCACTTGATGTTTGCTAGGCAGGACTATTTTTACTGAAATGCTATTTTGCATTCCACAGCTTCCCATTTCCTGGAAAGGCAAACAGTCTTCAAATACACAGCTACACCCCAGGTAGACAGGAACAAGGTGAGGCACAGACTGGTTCCACCTGTACAAGCCACAATTTGGCATAGAAACCAAACCACAACAGCAAACAAAAAGCTGCAAAGGTGAAGTGAAAGCAGACAGCCTCCCTTCAGCACAGCCCACAACAACCTGCCCAGGGCAGGGGGGTGGAACTAAATGATCTGTAAGGTCCCTTTCAGCCCAAACCATTCTATGTAAGAGCATGGAGAATTCAGACCAAGGAAAATGGGTGGAAGATTATGAAGAGATTTTTTGGCACTGCACAGAATCCATCCTTCAGTATCTAGATTGCTTTGACTGGAAAAGGGTCCATGGGTTTAGACTAGAGCAGAGTAGATTTAGATTGGGTGTCAGGAAAAAGATCTTCACTGTGAGGTTGTCAAGACTCTGGAACAGGTTACCCAGAAAAGTTGTGGATACCTCATCCCTGGAAGTGTTTAAGACCAGGCTGGATATGGCTCTGAGCAACCTGGGCTAGTGGGAGCTGTCCCTGGCCATGGCAGGAGGGTTAGAACCAGATGATCTTTAAGGTTCCTCCCAACTCAAGCCATTCTATGACTCTATCATCTTTGACACTACAGTCACTTCTACCTATCAGGCAGCACAAGTCCATGCTCCCTGCAGGCTTTCAACTCCATTCCTCACCAGAGGTAGCTTCTTATTCCTTCCACAGGTTTCCTAACTCTGAAATAGCTTCACCTGGACAAGTGGTGTCTGGCAGAGGGCTGCAGGGCTGAAGCAAGCTGCAAATTGCAGACAGCTGCTCCAGGAAAGCAATGTGTGGGGATATAGAACTGACCAGGGCTGCCATTGCTTCACCTCAGCTTTCACAGCAAGGTGGCTTTGCCTCTTCCATGTTTGCCTCCTGTTTGTTTTCCCTTCTGGCTTTGGATGGACATGGGCAGATCAGACAGACAGACTTCACCAGGGTCTGTGGTGACAGGATGAGGCACCACAGTTTTAAACTTAAAAAAAAAATAAAAGGCAAAATTAGATTGGATATAAGGAAGACAATTTTTACAAGGGGGGGAGTAAACAATAGCTAGAGAAGCTGTGGGTGCCTGATAGAATGATTTGAGTTGGAAGGGACCTCCAAAGGCCATCTAGTCCAACCCCCTCTGCAGTCAGCAGGGTCATCCTCAACAACATCACTGAAGTGGCCAAGGTCCAGCTGGACAAGACTTTGAGCAACCTGACCTAGTGAAAAATGTTCCTGACAATGGCAGAGGATTGGACTAGATGATCTTTGAAGGTCTCTTTCACCCCAGCTCATTCCATGTTTCAATAATTCAGTGCAGTCTGAAGGGTAAAGGTCACCCTGGCAGTGAAAGCAGTGAGGATGGCTCTCCCCACCCTGGCTGTGCTAGGAGGCTCCTACCCCCTCCCAGCTGGGCAGATCATCAGTGCAAAAGAAATTAACAGTTCTGACTAAAGTAAAATGAAAGAAAATTACAGCAGGGTAACGTCTAATGCCCTGCAAAAGCTCTGGACAAAGCCACATCAACCCTTAGAACAATTAGGTTGGTGTTGTGGTTTAAGCTTTCCCAGAGCCCAAAAGCCCAAATGGAACAGATTTAGATTTGCCTTCCCTCTCTCTTTTTCCCAGTAGGAAATAAGGCAGGAGAAAAAGAGAGGTAAAATCACAAAAGAAACAGTCTGGAATCGATTTGGAAGTAAAAAAGGTAAGTTTAACAAAATATCTATGTGGCATTTGAGTAAAAGACAAAGTTACAAAGGCATAAGGGAAAAAAAGGGTAAAGGGAAAAATATCCAAAACCAGGCCCAGCTGGCATTGGATTCTCTGGCTGTAAATGTGGATTCTCCTTAGAGGCACTCCTTAGGATGCATGGATGCAGGATGAGGCAGAGCTCTCCACAGGGCAGGAGCAGGGGTCTTGCAGGCAGGTGAGGCACAGGAACAAGAGAAAAAGGCAGGCAGCTGGCTCCCCTTAAATAGGCTTGCTGGCCAGGAAGGGTGAGTGGAACAGACCTTCTTCAGCCAGGGACCCCTCCCCCTGGGAGGGGGAACCAACTCTCTCTGCCCACCTGGGTCAGGTTTCTTTGTCCACCTGGGGCTAGGATCTTTACAGCCCCTCCGGGGATGGGTGTAAGCTGACACAGCTGCTGAAGTGGCAAAGCCCTGGAAACCCAGCAATGTGCTCTGGTGGCCAAGGAGGCCAGTGGCAGCCTGGGGTGGATGAGAAGGGCTGTGGTCAGTAGGTCAAGAGAGGTTCTCCTCCCTCTCTATTCTGCCCTAGTGAGCCCACATCTGGGATATTGTGTCCAGTTCTGGGCCCCTCATTTCAAGAAGGACCTCAGGGAACTGTTTGAGAGAGTCCAGCACAGAGCCACAAAAATGTTTAAGGGAGTGGAACATCTTCCTGATGAGGAGAGCCTGAGGGAGCTGAGGGCTCTGTAGCTTGGAGAGGAGGAGTCTGAGAGGTGACCTCATTGCTGGTGATAAAGATGTGCAGGGGGAGTGCCCAGAGGCTGGAGCCAGGCTCTGCTGGGTGATGCCCAATGACAACACAAGGGGCAGTGGTGGAAGCTGAGGCATAGGAAGTTCCATGGAAACAGGAGGAGGAATTATTTCCTTGTGAGGGTGACAGAGCCCTGGAACAGGCTGCGCAGGGGAATTGTGGAGTCTCCCTCTCTGGAGATATTCAACACCTGCCTGGATGAGTTCCTGTGTGACCTGCCCTGCCCTGGGTGACCCTGCTCTGGCTGGGGGCTTGGACTGGATGATCTCTGGAGGTCCCTTCCAGCCCCTGACATTCTGTGATTCTGTGATCTCTCCTTGCTGAAGATGTGCTTGATGAAGGCTGGAGGATGAGTGTCACAGGGCAGTGACATCCTCGAGCCTCTCTGTCCCTGTCCCATGGGGAACGGTGTCATGGTTGGTGAGTCACACTTGTCACTGGCTTCTGCAGACATCCACTTACTGCTGGCACATGAGCTGCACCTGGGAAATCACTTCTGACATCTGCAGGTCCTTGGGTTTATTAGTCTTGAATGGAAGGTCCTTGAAAGGCTGGGGCTGGAGTGCCTCAGACCCCTCCTTGCTGCCTGTGCTGACAGAGCTGCTGGGCAGTGTGGTTGGTGCTGTTGGTAACCAACAGGGTGGTATTTTTAGTGCTGGAGTGCAGGCAAGGAGAAGGCCTGTGAGAGAGCATGAGAGGTTAGGAGGAAAAGTCAAACCCCCAAGAACAGGCAGCCCCAGAGCTCAGGACTCTGCTTTTGTCCTGCACCTTTGACTCTGCTGCACCTTCTGCCCTGGCTGCTTGGGGAATCAGCCTCTTGCTTTTGCTGACATTCCAGTAGTGTTGTCTTTGCAGTTTCTCACACATGGGTTCCAGTTCTGAGTGTGTCAACCAAGCACCTCAGAAATCTTTATTAATGCCACTTGCACTTCCTACTTTGCTGGCAATTCTCTTCTGGATTTACTTCTTTACTGCTTTTGCCCATGCCCTAGGATGGCATGAGGAGGAACTGCCTCACTGTGAGGGTCATGGAGTACTGCAACAGGCTGCCCAGAGAGGTTGTGGAGTCTCCTCTAGAGACTTTCCAGACCCATCTGGAGTCATTTCTGTTTGACCTGTGCTAAATTCTATGGTCCTGCTCTAGCAGGGGGGTTGGACTCAATGACCTTCAGATGTCCCTTCCGACCCCTGACATCCTGTGATCCTGTGAAGCTGCGGTGTCCCCATTTCCTTCTCTCAGATACTTGTTTATGAGGTCTATCTCTAGTTAGAAACAACATTATTATTATTTTTCCCCTCATCACAACAAGATTTAAACATAGCATTATGTTTGCAGCAAGCAGTGAACACAAAACCTTCCATCTGAGTTGAACATACAGCCTGGTAGACCCCCAGGAGGTCTCCAAGCCCTTCAATGTGATGGCAACAACCTCTGTAACTGCTGTGTTGGGACTGCAGGTTGCAGGAGAGGTGAGAACAACTCAATTCATAGAATAATAATTGTCAGGGCTGGAAGGGACCTCAAGGATCATCCAGTTCCAACTCCCCTGCCATGGCCAGGGACACCTCACACTACAGCAGGTTGCTCACAGCCACATCCAGCCTGGCTGCAAAAACCTCCAGGGATGAGGCTTCCACCACCTCCCTGGGCAACCTGTGCCAGTCTCTCACCACCCTCATAGGGGAGAATTTCTTCCTAACATCCAATCTGAATCTCCCCTCCTTTAGCTTGGATCCATTCCCCCCAGTCCTATCACTCCCTGACACCCTAAAAATTCCCTCCCTGACACCCTAAAAAGTCCCTCCCCAGCTTTCTTGTAGCCCCCTTCAGATACTGGAAGGCCACTGGAAGTTCTCTTGGGAGCCTTCTCGTCTCCAGACTGAACAACCTCAACTCTTTCAGTCTTGTCTCCATGGGAGAGGAGCTCCAGCCCCCTGCTCATCCTCATCATTCCCAAAACAACCCATGTGAAGCTGAGGCTGTGAGCTGTCCTACAGCTCTGTTTATCCTGCATCCTCCAAAGTCAATGGAGTGAGGCTCTGCAGAAAAAAAAAAAAAATAGCTGGCTTTGAACCAGTCCTCTGCTACCTTCCTGCTGCTTTGCAAATGGCTACACAAAACCACTCATGGAGAGGAAGGTGATGTCTGTCTGTCTGTGTGTGGAGGAACTGTTCTGCTATGGGAAGTTAGCTTAAAAATGCCTTTTTCCCCCACCCCCTTTCTTTAACAGAATTACACCCAGAAGGTTTTTCTAACTTCAAATATTTATTCAAAGAGGAGTACTGTACTGTATCAATCAAGCACTTGTGGGCTGAAGAGAGGTTGAAATCTCTCTACCTGATCTCCCTCAGCTCTGTGAGCTGCTTGGAGCTAGTTTATGTTAAAAAAATCAAACCAAAACAAAGCCAAAACCCCACTCAACAAACCCCCCCAAAAACCTTAGCCCAAATGACAATAGCAGAGCTGGGGAGTTAGCCCTCTGTGGGGACTTCAGTTAGCAGCAGGACAGGAGAGGATGTATATTTTAGATAACACCCAATCTGGTTTCTATCTTTGGTATTTGTATATTTTAATCCTAGTCAGCCTCTTAGCCAAGAAACTGAGGATCAGGTTTAAACTATTGTTTTATAGAGAGGGGACAAAAAGAAAAGAAGAAAAAGGCAATAGGTTTGGGGATAAAGAAAAGTTAAAGCTAGTAATTCCCCTTGGAAACTGAGTCAAACTGCTCAGCCTCCTCTTTCGGTTGATGAACCTTGCAGTGATCAAGGCAACCTGTTTGCAGGATTTGGGGGTTCTGGTGCATGGCCTTTTTGTCCCCTGTGAGCAGAAATAGGCTGTGAGGGCTGCCTGCTGCAGGCATTCTTTCCATAACATTTCAAGCCAAACATCCACTTCTCCTCTGCCTGCCCTATAAACACTAACCTGAGAGTCAAGCCAGATCCTCTGCTCCTTCTGCACAGCTGCAGAGCTCAGCCCCACGCCCAGAGCAGCTCCAGGGGCTGCAGGACCTCTGGGAGCATCTATCCTGCACAAACAGAACACGTTCCTTTTCTACCTCACTGACTGCTGCCTCACCTCACCTTCCTGCTGCCTGAAATAACTTTTCAAGCTAACAAGTCTGCTTCTGGTCTAATGAGAAAAATTCAGGGCCTTGGAAGATTTATTAGCTGAAGGTGAGGGAGCTAGGCAATGGTGCTTGTGCTGCAAACTCTCTTGCAAAGATCTGCTGGCTCCTGGCAAGCAACAGGCAGAGGCCATGGAGCTAACTGCCTACATAAACCCAGTGGTGCTGTGTGGCAGTAATTATGCTCTGAAACCCCTTGGCACCAAACACAAGGGTAACAGGGAGTCAGGAAAGTGCTGTCTTCATCTAGGGCAATCTTACATATCCCCAGGGAAAGGTTTCACAGTATCACAGTACAACAGAGGTTGGAAAGGACCTCCAGAGATCATCCAGTCCAACCCCCTGCCAGAGCAGGAGCTCCCAGGGGAGTCTGCACAGGAATGCATCCAGGTGGGGTTGGAAAGGCTCCAGAAAAGGAGACTCCACAATCTCTCTGCTCCAGGGCTCTGTCACTCTCACTGGAAAGAAGTTTCTCCTCATGTTGAGCTGAAATCTTCTATGGTCAAGTTTGAACCCATTGTTCCTTGTCTTATTGCTGTGCATCACCCAAAAGAGCCTGGCCCCCTCCACTTGACACCCACCCCTCAGCTATTGATAGACATTGATCAGATCCCTCTCAGTCTTCTCTTCTCCAGACTAAACAGCCCCAGGGCTCTCAGTCTCTCTTCACAGGGGAGATGCTCAAGTCCCCTAAGCATCCTCCTGGCTCTCTGTTGGACTCTCTCCAGCAGGTCTCTGTCTCTCTCGAGCTGGGGAGCCCCAAACTGGACGCAGGATTGCAGCTGTGGTCTCAGCAGGACAGAGCAGAGAGGGAGCAGAACCTCCCCAGCCCTGCTGGACACATTTTCTCCATGCACCCCTACATCAAGCTATGGCCACCCATGCACCATTGAAAGCCACCCTGCTGTCCCAGGAGAACGGGCAGGTCCTCAGGGTGACTCTATGCATTTCCCCCTGAGGTTCAGGAGCTGGCTGTGGCCAGGTGCTTTGCCCAAGCCCTCCCTCACTGCTCCTTCCATGTCTGTCGTGATGGCTGCTGCTTGTGCTGGGCAAGCAACAAAGAAAGTTGATGTCACACTGCATGTGCAGGTGAGGACTTTGTGCAAGCTGATTTCCACCAAAGCAAACAAAGCCAGGACACAACAGGAGCTGGTTAAAATAAATGGGAATTTTGCCTGAGTAAGGTTTGTGGCTTTAATACAAACCAAGTCAAGAAAAATACATTTGACTCAGCACTAGGCTAGCTGCTTTGAAAGCTTTGAACAACTCCTCTGATGTGACTGACCTTGAAGAAAATTTGTTATTTATGGTGCCATCAGCCAAAAAAAAAAAAAAGGTCTGAATTCCTACAGAGGCTTTTGCAGGGTGGTTTCCTAGGAAATTTATAAGCAGTGGAAGCAAAAGCAGCAAAGCAATTCAGAAAAGCAAATAAGTAGATCCAGACTTTTCATTTTTTTTCAGTGGATGTAAAATGTGGAGCCAGGGGAAGGGCAGAAAAATTCCATTTCACCTAAAGAATACTGATTGTTCATAAATAATACATCATTAGCACGTTTAATTTCTGAGAGACAAGAGGTGGCTCATGACTGTGTTGTACAACAACTACAGCAGCTTTGGCTGATGGGCTTCAACTTGCCAGGGGGGCAGATCAGATACCTGGGTGCTGTGTGGTCTCCTCCTCTGCCATCACACTCCTCAAGCAGGTTTTCCCTACTTCCTATAGGGGTTCATGCTGCTGTCCCCCCTCCTGGACAACACATTTCTCCCATCTCACTGCAGAGTTCAAGCTTTTCTGCTCCTGATTCTCACCCCTCACCTTACAGCTGTGTTAATGAAGATCCTGGCACAGCACCTTCCAGCTGCTTAACAACCTTGCACAAAGGAGCACTAAACACACATGTGTGTAAAGAAGAGCAAAGAAACATGGAAGGTTGGTTCCAGCTCCAAAGAAAGTCTGGAAACAAGTATCTGCACGCACTGGCAGTGTCCCCCCTCATGGGCTTCTTGAGCCACACTCACCAACACCAATGTCCTCATCCCTGCCACTCCTGCACAAGCATGTCACACTTTAGCAATGCCTTAGGAACTGCAGAAAGAGGTCTGAAGGTCTGCTTGGCACCTGTCACAGGATCACAGGATCACAGCATCACAGGTGTCAGGGGTTGGAAGAGACCTCTGAAAATCATCCAGTCCAACCCCTCTCCCAGAGTAGGACCAGAGAATCCAGCACAGGTCACACAGGAACACATCCAGATGGGGCTGGAAAGGCTCCACAGAAGGAGACTCCACAACCTCTCTGGGCAGCCTGTTCCAGTGCTCTGGGACCCTCCCAGTGAAGAAGTTCCTCCTCATGTTGAGGTGGAACCTCCTGTCTTCCTCCTTTTTCCCCCATGGCTGCCCCCAGCACTCAAAATGCCACCACTGGCACTGCCTGATGGACTGATAGCACAGGAAGCCCTGAGGGAGGATGAATTCATGCTGATTCTGGGACTTCTGGGCACTTCAGATAACCTCACCACAAGTCCAGGCTGCTTTGTGCTTCGGTGGGGGCACCGTTTGCAGCCTGGCCGTTTGCAGCTCTGCTCCTTGATCTGTGAGTGATTGTGATCTTTGCTCTGCTCAGCACGAGGAGCACTGGTGATAACAGGACAGGGGGAAGGGTCTTTTGAAGACAGAGATGGTTACAACCCTGTGGCAAAAGTCTTAAGTCTTTTGAAGTCTTCTCTTGTGAAGAGATGAGGTCTGAGATGTCACCTTAGGAGCTGACCTACTCGTTTCAAGGGATGCTGTCAAAGAAAATAACTGCCTGATGCTTTGTCTCATACAGCCTCATAGTCAGGTTTCCATAGTTTCATCTTTTCCTGGAACCACACATACTTATATATCCTTAGCATTATCCAAGAGCAACATTTTGGTTGATCTTCAAACCCCTCTAGGTACAGGGTCTTTCTGTGGCATCCTTTAGCTGAATACATCAAATGTGGAGTAAGAGGCAGAGGCACTGACTGACAGCTGGAAATACAAATATCTGGGTGCCCTATTCCCCTTTAGGCTTTTAAACTTCTCTTGGTGCCAGCAGAAGCTTGGATACCACTGCATCACATCTCTGGAAAACCTGGACACAGCAGCATGGAATGGAGTGGTGTGGGGGGCTTGGAGAGGGTCACCTCCAGGGTGAGGGAATGGAGTAAAACTAGAAGTGGGTGGGTTCAGATTGGATGTCAGGGCGAAATTCTTCCTCATGAGGGTAGTGAAACACTGGCACAGGTTGCCCAGGGAGGTGGTGGAAGCCTCATCCCTGGAGGTTTTTGCAGCCAGGCTGGATGTGGCTGTGAGCAACCTGCTGTAGTGTGAGGTGTCCCTGGCCATGGCAGGGGAGTTGGAACTGGATGATCCTTGAGGTCCCTTCCAACCCTGACAGTTCTATGATTCTATGATCTCCTCATGGTATGTAACCAGGCTCAGCTCATGCCCTCTAACAAGGGAGCTAAGGAGCTTCTCCTCAGTTTCCTTAATGTTTTTCATGCCAGCTTTTGTGCCATTGCTCTCAGTGGTTGCCACAGCCTCCCTCCTGACTGCAGCAGGGCTCAATGGCCAGCACATCCCTGACACTGTGCTTGGAGAGGTGCCCAAAGCCAGCCTGGGCATACTTGAGTGCAGGCATACCCAAGGCACGGGATGGAGGAAACCAGGAGAAATGCCTGAGGCACAGGCAGGTTGAAATCCAGAAAGAGAGGGAGGAAAACAAGAGGGATGAATCACACAATCACAGAGTACATCTGGTTGGAAGAGACCTCCAAGCTCATCCAGTCCAACCCTTGACCCAGCACTGAAGGTTCAACACCCAACCATGTCCCTAAGCACCAGGTCCACAGGCTGCTTGAACACCCCCAGAGATGGGTGCTCCAGCACTGCCCTGGGCAGACCATTCCAACATGTGAGAACCCTTTCAGTGAAGAAATATCTCCTAGCATCCAGTCTGAACCTCCCCTGGTGCAGGTTGGAACCCTTTCCTCTAGTCTTGTCGCTCATCATCAAGGAGCAGAGGCTGCCCCCTCCTCACTCCAACCTCCCTTCAGCAGTGAGGTCTCCCCTCAGCCTCCTCCTCACTTAATGAACAGCAGCAGAGTGTCTGTCCTTCATCCCCTGCACAGGAGAGGATGTGATTTTCTGAGGCCAGATCAGAATCAAGCCAACAAGTGACTTCCAGGGCAAGCTTACACTAAAGGATGTGATGCCAAAACACCCTGAAATGAGAATAGTAGAGGACAGTTTTAATAACAGATCCCAAACTTCCTGAGGTTGTTTATACCTCCCTTCAGACTGATGAAAAGCTTTGCCTTCCATGTGGACTGGTGTGAAACACCTTTTAGCTAGTGCTGAAAGAGCTGGGGGGAGCAGAACACAGCACATCCTTTCAGCACAGCCAAGGGCAGAGGAATGGCTTATGGAGCTCAAGATAAAAAGCAGTCACCTCGTTACAAGATTTGGGGCTTACTGCAAAGCCTTCCTTCTTTAATTTAACCTCTCAAACAGGAGATTATCTCTTCAGAGTCATTTTACAGTGTGGATGGTCTTCTGCAGCTTGTTTCTTTCTCAGACTTTAGCAAGGCTGTGGGGGTTGCATGGAAGAGCTGTGGAACATCAGATGAAAATCATTAGCCTGACCAGAAAGAGGGCCAGCTCCACTTCAGCACCCCTGAGGGATGCTCATGTAAACCCCACTGGCAATGGCACAAAGGGCAAGAGTTACAACCAGGCTGATTCTGGGATTCTGTGATCAGCATTAATAAATATTTAATCTTTGTATGCAAAGTGCAACAGCTTCAGCCAGAAAGGCTCTGCACCTGCCAGCCCTGCTCAAGCATGGCTGCAGGAGAAGGAGACTTCAAGCAGGTGGTACAGCTGAACTTGGCTCTCCCAAGCCATAAGTTTGTGCTTTAGTCCATTTACACCTTCAGCCCAATTAGGGAGCAGTGCCAGCTCCACCAAAGCCACCTTTTTCTCATGCTAAAAGGTTGATCAAAACAAGAGCAAACATCTCAGCCAGGCTCACCAGGCAGCCTTGCTGCTGAGGGTGGCCCCCACAGGCGGTGCCAGCGTTTCACAACAGTTGTTCTCTCCAGCTGTCAGCACAAATCCCTTAGACACCAGCAGGAGACAAAGCACAAAAGTGGGGACAGGGAATTCTTTCACGAGACAAATTGCAAAGACAGGTGTAATCCTCAAGCTACTTGTAACTCATTTTAGGAAACAAGCAGGGAGCGTTTCGACAGCACGCCTTTAGCAAGCAAAGAGCATCCCACGGTATGATGTTGCCTTCCTAGAGGACTCAGTCCCCATCCTGTTGCCAGCTTTAGCACAGCAGGGATGGGAGGTTTTGTGGAATCAGCCTGGAAAAAGACATTTTGAATTCATCTTTCAGTGCCATGTGATGTGACTGTTAAATGATCACAGCACCACAGGATGTTAGGGGTTGGATGGGAACTCCAGAGGTCATCCAGTCCAACCCCCCTGCCAGAGCAGCACCATAGAATCCAGCACAGGTCACACAGGAACACATCCAGATGGGGCTGGAAAGGCTCCAGAGAAGGAGACTCCACAACCTCTCTGGGCAGCCTGCTCCAGTGCTCTGGGACTCTCACAGTGAAAAAGTTCTTTCTCATGTTGAGGTGGAGCCTCCTGTGCTGGAGTTTCTATCCATTGCCCCTTGTCCTATCCCAGGGTGCAACTGAGGAGAGCCTGTCCCCTCCCTCCTGACCCCCAGCCCCCTCAGTCTTTTCCTCTCCAGACTGAACAGCCCCAGGGCTCTCAGCCTCTCCTCCCCAGGCAGTGCTCCAGTCCCTTCAGCATCCTGGTAGCTCTCTGTTGGACTCTCTTGGGTAGATCCCTGTGATGGCTGTGGTTTGATGGAAAGTGAAGGAAATCTATTGGGATCTCAATTTCATCACCACTCTACCAACACCATCTTTGTCTTTCATGTTGCCCTTTCCTCACCTACAGCTGCTGCTCTGCTCCACACAACTTCATTTAATCTCTAGCATCTTCCCTACATGCTGATTTGTCTCTGCTCTTCTCACTAGCACACAACACACACTTCTGCTTCTCCTTTCTCCATCCCTCATTGATTTGTTTTCCAAGAATCAAAAAGTGAAAATAATTATACATCTACAGCTCCAGGAATCACCAAATTTAAACAAGGGAGACTCCTGGGAGGGTCACACTCCCCTCCTGCTCCTCATGGCAACCAAGAGCCCAGTGTCCTCCTTGACTTGGATGTTAGGAACAAGTTCTGCACCACGAGGGTGGTGGAACACTGGAACAGGTTGCCCAAAGAGGTGGTTGAGGCCCCATCCATGGAGATATTTAAGGAGAGGCTCAACAGAGCTCTGAGCAACCTGATCTAGTTGAGGATGTCCCTGCTGACTGCAGAGGGGTTGGGCTGGTTGAGTTTTGGAGGTCCCTCCCAACCCAGACCATTCTGTGATTCCAAGACTTCTTCCACACACGCAGACAGGGTAGGTGTAGGAAGAAAAGGACAAACATCACTCCCCCTCCAGCTGTACCCTCACACACACAGCCAAATTCTGCTGGGAAATGACAAGGAGCAGGTAAAGGAAACGAACTTCAGGGATGTGAAATGAACTTCAGGGATGTGAAATGCTCCTTGCTGCCTAGGAATGGCTGAGATGAAAAAGGAAGCATCCGACCCAGGCCAGAGCCAGCACATCCCATCTGTGTCTGTGTACACACAGCCTCCTGAACCTGCAGAAGAAAAAGAGCAGACGACCAGCTCAGCTGGGTAAGGGAATGTGGATATTTATGTTAGGATGTGCTAATGGCTGCATCCAAGCCAGAGCATAAACCTGGCCTCTGGGACAGGAAAAAGAAAAATAAAAAGGGAGAGAAATAGAATTTAATCCTAGCTTTCTGGCAGGGCTGCTTTAGGGATGTGAACACTTGAGACTGTAGGCAGTCACCTGTCAAGTGTAGCTCTGGAACTTTAAGGTTTATTCAAGTTGCTGCTCATTATTAATTATTAGTTAATTAAATAATAATCATCTATATATTCATTCTATTGTATAAAATATAATAATATAATGTAATGTCATATAATGAAATATAATATCATATTATAATATAATGTAATGTGATATAATGACATATACTATACTATACTATACTATAATATAATATAATATAATATAGTATAATATAGTATAATATAATATAATATAATATGTAAGGTAAGATAATATATAATATGTATTACACATCTTATATTATAAATGTAATAGAAGATATTTAAAAGTGTATCATTTAATGTAATTAATATAATAATAATTATTTAGTACATTATATCCATGTGTTGATCTATATTTAATGTAATACATATTATCTATTATTACACATTATATTATATTATATAAATTATATGAGCACTTGAGACTGTAGGCAGTCACCTGTCAAGCATGAACCTTGCACTTTCAGTTTAATTCAAGTTACTGGTTATTATTATTATTTAATTAAAGAATCATTCATATGTTAATGATATTATATAAATCATGTACTATTTTATATATTCTATTATATAGAATATAAGATGTATTTATATATTATATAAATTATACTCTTGGCCACCAGAGCACATTGCTGGCCCATGGTCAACCTCCCAGCCACCAGGACCCCCAGGTCCTTGTCCCCTTCACTGCTCTCCAGCAGGTCAGTCCCCAGCCTATACTGCTCCATGGAGTTGTTCTTTCCCAGGTGCCAGACTCTACACCTGCTCTCCTGCTCCCTTATTACCTGGCATCCTTTTGCTTTCATTACTCCATCCATACCAACCTAGTTCTGTACCATGAGGGTGGTGGGACACTGGAACAGGTTGCCCAAGGAGGTGGCTGGGGCCCCGTGCCTGGAGACAGTCAAGGTGAGGCTGGACAGGGCTCTGGGCAACCTGATCTAGTTGAGGATGCTCCTGCTCATTCCAGCAGGATTGGACTGGATGACCTTTGGAGGTCCCTTCCAACCCAGACCATTCTATGATTCTGTGACTGAATGATTCTGTGATTCTAGATTCTGTGACTCTGAATCTCTGACTCTGTGATCCTAGATAATGTGAGTCTATGATTCTATAATTCTATGATTCTGTGATTCTATAATTCTGTGATTCTATGACTTTTTGACTCTCTGATTCTATGATTCTATGATTCTGTGATTCTGTGATTCTATGATTCTGTAATTCTGTGATTCTGTGATTCTGTGATTCTATAATTCTGTGATTCTATGATTCTGTGATTCTATTATTGAATGATTCTGTGATTCTCTAATTCTGTGATTCTATGATTCTGTGATTCTGTGATTGAATGATTCTGTGATTCTCTGATCCAGTCCATCCCCATGAGAGGTGTGCTGGGCAGGGGGGTCCATTTCAGGAGCAAGGAGGCAAAAGTGGATTTCAAGAATGGATTTCAAGCCCAAAGCTTGAAGCTTCCTACATTCTCCACAGTGAGCATGGCATTTGCAGGAGAAAATTTGAATACCAAATTATTGGAGCCAAAAAAAAAAAAGGAAAAAAAAAAAAGAAAAAAAGTTTCTTTATTTTTTTGGCAGCTCTGGACAGGTTTGGACTGCTCAGTTTTTGACAGTAAGGCAAAATATCTTCACACCCTTTTTTTTTTCTTTTTCCTTCTCCTCTTGCAGAATGCTGACATTTTCAGATGCATTTCCTCTCACCATGCAGCTCCTCCTGAAGGCTTCCAACGACGCTTTCTCACGGTATTTCATTCTGAGGGTGCCTCACTGCCAGGGGAACAGCCAAGGCTCCAGGCAGGAGCTGTGGAAATGCATTAGCTATGCAGACAGACACCCTGGAGCAGCCTGGAGCAGCAGTGGACCCCTTCAGCCCTGGCCTTTGGTAGCAGCTGCTGTCAGCCAAGTCTGAAGCATGTCAGGGATCACAGAATCACAGAAACAGGTTGGACAAGCCCCTCAGGATCACCAAGTCCAACCATGAACCCTACTCTACAAGGCTCACCCCTAAACCAGAGCCCCGAGCACCACATCCAAACCACCTTCAAACACATCCAGGCTTGGGGACTCCACCACCTCCCTGGTTGCAGAGATCCCAGCCTGCTTATCAGGGTAGAGGGAAAGCTGAAAAAGGTAGGTGGGAGGGAAAAGAGCCAAGTCAGATGCACCTTTGAACAAATTGTGCAGTTTTAGCAGGACAGCAGAGGAAAAAAAAACAGGATTTGCCATGTCCCAGCATGGTATCCTCACCAACCCACAGCTGTAACAGAGCATGGACAGTTCCTTGTGCTGGCAGCCAAAGGCCCAAGCCTCCATATCCCTACATGATGTTGTATCTGGGGTTGGTATAGAGATTGGTATAGAGCTGGGATTGGTCCTCTGCCTATTCCTGCTTTTGTATGCATCAAAGCCACGCACAGGAAGCTCTGACCAAAGCCCTGGGAGAATTGGCAGTGGCACCCTCCTGCTCTGCTCAGAACAACCTCACTGGGCCATCCAAAGGGGAGGCACAGTTGGGAAAAGAAGAAGTTGTTCTTCGGAGAGAGAAAGAGAGGTAAAACATTCAGGTTTAACTAAATTCACCCACATTTTCTCACTGGATATGTTATACCTACTATAGAAATGCTATACCTACAGGCAGCTGTCCTCCTTCAGGCCAGTCCACCTCCACTACATTCCATCCAGAGGAACTCCTGTTTCATACCTACAACATCAGAGTATTGTGTGCACATAACCACAACTGCCAAAGTGTGCCCAGGTGGCCAAGAAAGCCAAAGGCATCCTGGCTGGGATCAGCAATGCTGTGTCCAGCAGGAGCAGGCAGGGGATTGTCCCCTGGCACTCAGCTCTGCTCAGGCCACACCTGGAGTGTTGTGTCCAGTTCTGGGCACCTCAATGCAAGAGAGATGTGGAGGTGCTGGAGCCAGGGCAGAGCAGGGCAAGGAAGCTGGGAAGGGCCTGGAGAAGAAATCTGATGAAGAGAGACTGAAGGAGCTGGGGATGGTTAGTTTGGAAAAGAGGAGGCTGAGGGGAGACCTCCTGGCTGTCTGCAACTACCTGAAAGGAGGTTGTGGAGAGGTTGCTGCTGGTCTCTTCTCACAGGTAATTAGTGACAGAACAAGAGGGAAGGGCCTCAAGCTGGGAGTGGGTAGGTTTAGACTGGACAGTAGGAAACATTTTTTCAGGACAAGAGTGTTCAGGGATTGGAATGTGCTGGGCAGGGAGGTGGTGAAGTCCCCAAGCCTGGCTGTGTTTGAAGGTGGTTTGGATGTGGTGCTTGTGGCTCTGGTTTAGGGGTGAGCCTTGTAGAGTAGGGTTCAGGGTTGGACTTGGTGATCCTGAGGGGCTTGTCCAGCCTGAATGTTTCTGTGATTCTGTGTGTGTGAAAGGCAGCCAGAGAAACCAGGCAGAGAGGGGCTGCAATGTGTTGATGAAATCCTGCCCTGCCCACCCAGCCAATCAGGCTAGAAATGATGGCTAAGGGGTTTCTGAGCTCTTCTTGAGCAAATACTGTGGAAACAGAAGTCTTGGTTTGATGCATGCCCAGAGTGTTGAACTAATAACACTTGTCTGGCATGTAAGCAGCTGATATTTACACAAGGATTCACAGAGAGAAGACTGCTTTGGGGTTTTTTGTGGTGTTTTTTTTTTTTTCCTACATGACAGGCTCATGTTCAAATGGGAACTGATTTGGGAAAACCCTCTGGTCTGTGTCATACAGCACACCAGGTTAGATGATGGCAGTAGGCTTCTTTTTTTATATGTAAGTAAACATTGATCTTAAATCACAGAAAACACCCAGTTGGAAGAGACCTCCAAGCTCATCCAGTCCAACCCTAGAGCCAGCACTGCAGGGTCAACTCCAAACCATGTCCCTAAGCACCAGCTCCACACAGTGCTTGAACACCTCCAGGGATGGTGACTCCAGTACTGCCCTGGGCAGACCATTCCAATGTCTGAGAACCCTCTCTGGGAAGAAATATTTCCTGAGATCCAGCCTGAACCTCCCCTGGCTCAGTTTGGAACCATTTCCTCTGCTCCTGTCCCTTGCCACCCAGGAGCAGAGGCTGCCCCCTCCTCACTCCAACCTCCCTTCAGGAGCTCTAGAGAGCAATGAGGTCTCCCCTGAGCCTCCTCTTCCCCAGCCTGAACACCCCCAGCTCCCTCAGCCCCTCCTCTAGCCCAGGGGCTCCAGGCCCTTCTCCAGCCTTGTTGCCCTTCTCTGGACAGGTTCCAGCCCCTCAATGTCCTTCCTGCAGTGAGGAGCCCAGAGATGAACACAGCACTCGAGGTGTTGCCTCAGCAGTGCTGAGCACAGGGGGATGGTCACCTCCTGTCCCTGCTGCCCACCCTGTCTCTAACCCAAGCCAGGATGCCTTTGGCTTTCTTGGCCACCTGGGCACTGCTCATGGTCAGTCAACCATCAACCCACACCCCCAGGTCCCTCTCCAAGTTGCAGCTTTCCAACCACACATCTCCAAGCCTGCAGCTTGCCATGGGGTGGTTGTGACCCAGGTGCAGGACCTGGCACTTGGCCTTGTTGAACTTCACACAATTAACCCTGGCCCACGGGTCTAACCTGTCCAGATCCTGCTGCAAAGCCTCCCTACCCTCTAGCAGGTGGAGACAGCCACCCAGCTTGGTGTCATCTGCTCCCACATCCATCCAGCAGCAATTTTACATCCCAAAGCACCCAGCATTTTGCATCTCAGGTAGACTGTGAGCAAAAACAAAACTGTGGCTTTGAAAGCAATCAATGAGCTCACAAATGCCCTTGGCCTAAACACAAACACACGCAAACACACTTGCTGCTGGGAAGCCACTTTATGGTAGTGCTGTTGCTGCTGGCACACAGGTGCCTGGCTTCAGCTTCAGCAAGGTGGCTCCAGTTTCAAAGCTTTACCTTGGGCAAGGTAGCTCCAATTTCAAATGCCTTGAAATAGGCATTTCTAAGGCTTGGGCATCAGCTGGCACTAGCTGCTGCTGGCAACACAAAGGCTGTTGTCTCAGAAGTAACTTGCAGAAGGTGTCTTTGATGAGGCCAGTTGGTAGAGCTGGGAATCACAGCCCAATTTTTAGGTACCCAAGCCTTACCTCAAGTCCTGGCACGAGTTTCTTCTCATGTTTTTCAGCTGGATCAGCTGCTCTGATAAATCCCATGGCCCTTCTGACCAAGCTGGCAGCACTTCTGCAGACAAAGGATAAGGCAGGTGATGCTTCTGCTGGCAGAGAGCAGCAGGGCTAACACCAAGGTGGGTGCAGGGATGCCTGGCACATCAAACTGCAGCAGGGGCTGGAGCACCTCTGCTATGAGGACAGGCTGAGGGAGCTGGGGGTCTGCAGCCTGGAGAAGAGAAGACTCCGTGGAGACCTTAGAGCTGCCTGCCAGGACCTGAAGAAATCCTACAGGAAAGGGACTTTTCATCAGGGTGTCTAGAAAGAGGCCAAGGGGGAATGGTTTGAAGCTGAGGCAGAGCAGGGTTAGACTGAAGCTGAGGAAGAAGTTCTTCATTAGGAGGGTGAGAGATGCTGCCCAGGGATGTTGTGGCTGCCTCCTCCCTGGGGGTGCTGAAGGCCAGGTTGAGGCCTTGAGCAGCTGAGTGTAGTTGAGAGGTGTCCCTGCCCAAGGTGTGGAGGTTGGAGGAGATGAGCTCTGAGCTCCCTTCCAACCTGAGCCATTCTAGGATTCTATGATCTGGAACAGCTCACAAACTTGAGCCAACCCTCAAACCTGCATGTTTCCTGGGGGTTAGAGTTTGGGGCTCTAACCACATACATCAGACTGGTCCCAACTTTTATTTTTTTTTTTTTTTAATAGCAGAAAGGGACATGAATCTGGCCCTCAGCTCAGGAGTGCTTCTGGCTCCTCATCTAACATCAGCACAACACTAAATCTACAACAGAATGAATACAAAGGGCATGGATGCAGTCTCAGCTGACTCTGGGAAATCTAAGGTCTTTCTCCTCACCATATTTAAAGTCATATTTTATCCTAAATCCCTCCCTTTCTCCACTAGAGAAGTTTTTTGAGGTAGAAGGCAGCATGTCCTTCAGCTCCATCAGGGATTGCATGGCAGCTGCCAGTGGATTTTCCAGCTTGGAAGAATTTGGACTGGGTGCTCTAACAAAAAATGGGTGACAGTGGCCCAGAAAATTCCCAGGCAACTTCACAGCATCACAGAATCAATAAGGTTGGAAAAGACCTCAAGGATGATCAAGTCCAACCTGTCACCCAAGACCTCATGACTACTAAACCATGGCACCAAGTGCCATGTCCAATCCCCTCTTGAACACCTCCCTGAAGCTGTTTCAATTTTCCCTTTGGTAAGAGTAGACTTGAGCACATGTATTTCATTCTCAAAAAGGGGAGTCAACCACAAGCCTCATCCTATGGAAAACTATGGTTATCAGAACAGGTTCAAGTGCTTCCAAAGCAAACATCTGGAGCTGATGGACATCCTCCTGTTGGAGGACATTGTGTCCCCCTTGACCTCCTACAGCTGTAAAGGTTCCAGCTGCTCTGCCTCTGCAGCGGCAGCACAGCTGTGCTGCTGTGGAAACGAAACTAGAGAAGGGAGGAGGGAAAGTAAACTGTTTGACAGATTTTTGTCTGATGCTTCCATCTTGTGGCCAAATCAGAAAGGAAAACGTTTGCCTCTCTTGGTTCAATGGAGGTGCTAAGAAGTGTCAGGGAAATGTGGAGTTTTGAAAGGTGTCCTAAATCCTTATCTCCGGTTATATATGGGCAGGGATGAACAGGGTTGGAAGTTAGATGAATTTGCCTTTGGAAACGAATCAAACATCAGTGCCAGCAGAAGCAGTGCTGGGGGTGCCTCCTCCACTGCCCACTGTGTTTTGATTTCACACAAGCTGTGTTGAGGGGTGCAGGATGGGGCCAAGCTGGCAAGCTTGCAGCTTCACAGATTGCATTGGGTTGGACGGGACCCTCACAGGTCCTCTTGTCCAACCCCCCCTGCAGTCAGCAGGGACATCTCCAGCTAGATCAGGCTGCCCAGGGCCACATGGAGTGCTGAGCCCAACCCTTCACCTTGCTGCAGAGGTTGGTGGTGGGACTCCCAAGATGTATGGACTCTGCTTCACTGCCAGTTTCACAGAGCAGCCCAGCTCCCTGAGGTGACTTTCCCTCTTAGTTTCTGAGTGCCTTCCTCTACTTTCCTCTGACCTACCTGAGGGCTGGGGGTCAAGAGGGAGAAGACAGGCTCTGCTCACTTGCACCCTGGGATAGGACAAGGGGCAATGGATAGAAACTCCAGCACAGGAGGTTCCACCTCAACATGAGGAGGAACTTCTTCACTGGGAGGGTCCCAGAGCACTGGAGCAGGCTGCCCAGAGGGGTTGTGTAGTCTCCTTCTCTGGAGACTTTCAAGCCCTGTCTGGATGGGTTCCTGTGCGACCTGTGCTGGATTCTATGGTCCTGCTCTGGCAGGGGCTTGGACTCAATGATCTTCATAGGTCCCTTCCAACCCCTAACACTCTGTGACCCTGTGAACTTGCTCTAACTCTTATCTAGAGCAAGGACCCTGTTTGAATGAAGGAGAGGCTGTGTTCTGCAAGGAAGTGGTGAAGGGGAGGAAGATTTTAGATGTAAAGTTCATCTCCATCATGTTTAGACAACAGGGATGACTCCATGGCCAGGAGGTTGCCATCCTGTCTGTTCACAGGGCCCTCCCATGGCCAGCTTTGTCTGGCTCCTGCTGGCAAACCAGTGCAGGTAGTGCAGCTGACAACTTGAACTCTGGTTGTGGATTGGAATCTTGCAATTCTTCTCAGATTCACATTCAGTTACATTGCCTGTGTTGAATTAACTACTTCAGAAGCACAGAACCAGAGGACAAAATCCAGTTCATAAGGAAGGTGAACTCAGAACAGGCTAAAAAAAATACCAAATCTCTGCAGCCAGAGGCAGAGAAAACAAGGTGGAGCCACCTGAGCCTTCGTAATCATCAAAGCTCTGGGCTAAAGTCTGGCAGAACTCACTTTTGGTCCCTAGTTCAAAGCAACCTTCTCATCAAACCTTTTATTGCATACCAGTGCTGGGAGGGGCAGAGAGTGCACATCACAGACAAGCGGCACAGCACATCCCTTTACATCCCATGTCCCCACTTTGCTTGGTGTGTGCAGACCAAGAGACCTCAGCAAGCATGTGCCAAGGTCCAGTGCCCAGCTCCAGGCAGCAGTAGCTGGAGCACCACACCTGCCATGTTTTGGGGCACAACATTGCTCCCCACAGATGTCACTCCCTACCCAAGTCACTTCCCCACTATGCTCAGTGGAAGGACTCAGGGACCTGCTTGGCATTGCTCTCCTACAGCTTTGCAGGGTGTTTCATTAATCCAAAAAAACCAACAACAAATCTGAAGAAAAAAAAAAAACCCTGGAGGCAAACCCAAAACCCCTCACATTTCCTTCAATAAGTGAGCATAGACCCCTCACATATCCTTCTTCAATGAGTATAGACCCCTCACATATCCTCCAAGGAGTATAGATCCCTCACATATCCTTCTTCAATGAGTGAGTATTGACCCCTCACATTTCCTTCTTCAATAAGTGAGTATAAACCCCTCACATATCCTTCAGTAAGTGAATATTGACCCCTAACATATCCTTCTCCAACAAGTGAGTATAGACCCCTCAACATCTCCTTAAATTATATAGGCATTTATTGAAATATAGAGATCTTCATTTACAGGATTTCTTTGTGAGTTTTTTCTTTCTCTTGTTTCTCAAAGACAAAATATCAACAGGGGGGCTTTTTGAACTCCATTTTGTACCTACCATCACTTTTGCCCTTTCTTCAAACATTTCACACCAAGCCACTGTTTTGGAAAGACTTCCATTTTTTCTTCTTTCTTTTTTTTTTTCTCCTTTTTTTTTCTTTCCTTTTTTTTTTCCTTTCTTTTTTTTTTCCTTTCTTTTTTCCTTTCTTTTTTCTTTCTTTTTTTCCTTATCTTTTATTTTCTCTTTTTTTTAAAACTTCTTTTTTTTTAATTATCATTATTTTTATTATTCTAAAATATAACTTTTGGACATTCAAAGTGCAACAGTTAACGTGCCTGTGGAATATATCACAGTAAGGAAAAAAACAAACAAACAAAACCCAACAACAACAACAAAAAAGAACAACAAAAAAAAATAGAACAACAAAAAACCCAAAATCAATTATAAACAAAAGGCAGTGATATAGCTGTCATAAATGTTTTGGCAGTATTCTAGAAGTCTATATAAAAATACTTATATACATATTGATGTATAACATCACCATATCTCACGTCCTTCCTCATGTAATTAGGACCTTTTTGTACAAGTTGCAGCCCACCCCAACCCCCCTCCCCTGCACCCACCACAAGGAATTGTTTGGCCATTCCAAATGGAAATAAAACAGAAACATCAAAAAGGCTTAACACTGATTGTCATTCTACCATTGCTGTAGTGAAAGGGTTGGGAATATCTCTTCCAGTGGCTTCTCAAAAATTAAGCCATAAAAGCAAAAAACAACCAACCAAACCCCAAAGGCTGTAATACTGATCACGGTGTACAACCGAACCAATCATCCTCTCTCACACTTCTCCCTCTCTAAGAAATCCCTTTTCTCTGCTTCTCATTCCAGTTTCCAGGCCAGCTTCTCTGATTCCAAGCCTGCAGTGAGCTGGGTTTGGCTAGACCCCTGTTAGTTCTTCTACTTGATGCTCCTGCCTTGAAGCATTACCATTTCCATGCAGCAGAGAACGAGCCACAGCCACCTCTTGGGTCTAGCCCTGAGATGCTCTGCAACATACAGAATGAAACCAGGGAGGGGAAGGGGAGATCATAGGAAAATGTCCTTAAATTCCAGTAACTGGTAGAATAAACCATGCTGGGGCTAGTCTTCCAAACCCTGAAGAACACGAGGCCATGTGCAAAACAACTGCAGGTGAAATTCCTTGCCTAACTTGAGTTGTGTAGCTGTCGTGCCTACACCTGCGAACCAAGGCATGGGTGGTCTCAAGTGGCCATTCAGACATCTGGGACATCCAAGAGATAATTTGCATTTCCTCAATTCATAGTTTGTAGCTGGAGTGAGACTTGACATTGTCTCCTTTGTCCTGGCTCTATCAGGAGTCTTTATGTTTCACAGTTGTCACCATGCAGAGCCCAGTGACCTGTGCCTGGCTTAAGCACAGCTCCCAGGAAGACACTGAATTTTGATCAGTTGACTTTAAGAAGTGGAGGATGCTCCATCATAGCTCCTTCTGATTGTCAGCCTCCGTTAGGGTTGGAAACACAGGTGCCTTGCTCCAGGTCCTTTTCACATCTGGTAGGTGGTCTCAGCCAGGTGACATTCTGATAAGCCAGACCCAGAATGATCTTCCTGTGGTGCAGATAATACTACATTTGCTTTTCTCTGATCCACAACCAGTGAAGTCCAGGGGACTACTTGGGTAGTTTTTCTTAGGGCCATTTTGAGTTAAACCATAGTTTGATACTGCTGGTCCCATTTTATTTTATCTTTGTGCTTCCTAGGAAAAATACTGCAACAGAAGGACGAGTTTGCACTGCATTTGCACTGCATTTGCATTGGCTGTGGCTCAGCATGTCCTGTGAGGCACTCATCACACTGAATTAAGGTTGAGTCGGGAAGTTGAGCACCAGGAAGGATGGGGCCCTTAGCAGGGATGTACCTTTCTTTACATGGAAGTCTTCCAAAGCATCATACCTCAACAACACACTGTCCAGTGATAGCAGGAACCACAATACTTTGTTTGCATCAAATGGTATCCAAAAAAAGAAAAAAAAAAAAAAAACAACAAAAAACTCTTGCAGGCTCATTTTCATGCAGCTTCTTCCAAAGAAAAATGAGTTTTGGAAGCAGTTACCGTTTGTAGTTACAGATAATAGTCAGAGTTTTCTATTCCTGTTTATACCTGAAAAACTAAGACCACAATATTGGCTGCAGAATTAGTTCTGCTTATTTCAACTTGAGCTCCAGGCTGGGAGAGATGTCTCTGTTCCACAAGCAATTCAAATATCAAATGGATTCTTCACAGCTAACCCCAGGATAAGATTTCTTTTGAGTAGCCAGGAATGGGGGATTTGCTAGGGATTTAGCATAATCTTCCATTCTCCAGCATTTTGAAAATCTGCCATCAATTCTTTAGTCAAAAGAAAAAAAAAATTTGTTGTTTTGGACCTCACTTAATCAGAGAGCAAAGAAATGGCTTCAGGTCTATCTGATTAGCAAAGCTGATGACAGAACCCCAAATCTTTGTTTATTTATTTATTAATTATTTATTTTCTCCAATGTTAAAGTAGTTTTAGCTAAGCAGAGCAGCTACTGTGCTGTGCAGAGCCAAAAAAAATCAGAAGAGAATTGGTTGAATAAAGTTTTTCTGGGTCAGAATTCTGGGGGTTTGGTTTGGTTTGGTTTCCTTGTACTCACAACTAAGGCTCTTGAGACTGTGCTTTTGCTGAAGGACAATGAATTGTAAAATATACATTTAGTGTTACTGAAAACAGTAGTAGGATTATCTTGATAACAGCTACCTCCTAGAGTTAATAAAGGCTCCTCTAACACCTATTATAGACTGGGGTTTAATTATTATTATTATTATTATTATTATCATTATCATTATTATTATTATTCCCTTTTACTTGTATTAATGGTAAAAAAAGTAACATGTTTTGTAGTACCAGTTGGTTCCTTGTGGTTTTAGACCTTTCTTTTGTGGTCCAAAAGTGGTTTTTGCATGTTCTTCACTTCACATGAGAGTTCGACAGCAGCTGACATCGAGATTGAGGGAGGAAGCACACAATACTCATGAGGGATCTCTCTTCTCTCCCATCCTTGGCCTAAGTCCGATGTGCACCTCAAAAGATCCTTGAGTAGACAGTTATTTACATAATTACGAGGGTGAAGTATTGCTGCAGTGGAATTCCATCCATCCAAGTCATTAGAATGCCCTTGAAACCCAGAACTGCTCCGTTTGTAGCCTTTTCCCTTCGTCCTCCTGCCGGTTCGAATGGCAAAACAACACTGAGATGCTACTGAAGGACTGCAAGAAGCAACACAAACAAAATCCATCTTCCGCCTGCCTCTTTTCATTCCCACTGGGGCTGAGTCCTCTGCCCAGCACCCTGAGTTCCTCTGTACAAATCCACCTCCTCTTCACATCCTTGACATTGCCATAAAGTGGTTTTCTCTGTGGAACAGAAGTCTGCAGACCCCACAGCGAGCTTCTCCGCGAGCAGAGCTGGAAGGTGTCCGTCAGCTTACAGGAAGCTGTCCTCCACCAGGTCTGAGGAGTCAATCCCAATGTCATCCATCATGTCAATGTCCTCAATGGTCTCATCCTCTCTTTTGATGAAAGTGGAGCTACTGGAACCGGTTTCAATGGCACTCTCTTCAGATGTCTGGGAACTGGAAGAGAGACAAACATCTCAAAGATGAAATACGTGGCAGATAGGGCTGGATAACCACTCCAGCCTCAGGCAGAACTACACACCACCTCCTCACATGCATTCTGCCCCATAGTGACTCAGACCACCCATTTCTTAGGTGTCTCAAGAGCTATGAACCACCTTGGAATTCAAAGAAGCAGGTTGGTCAAATGTTCCTCCAAACACTTTTAGCCCTAGGCTAGGTAGAGTAATACCTTTATGGCACTGCTGTGGCAGTATGTCCCTTAGGTACATCTAGGGAGGTCAGGTGAAAATAAGGTAAGAAGAACAGACAATAAGATAACAGCAGAGAAAGGGAATAAATCTTAATTTGCTTCATTGATCCTCCTCTTGAAAACTGCAGGAGTGGGGAAAAAAATCTGGGTTGATAATTCTATGTAATGTGAACTGAGTGCTGAATTAAGAGCCCTGGATACCCTGCTAGCAATGAAAAGAATGCCACAGGAGATATCAAAAAGAACTCCCAAGTTCTGCAGCTGGGATATCAAAAAGAAATCCCAAGTTCTGCAGCTGGCCTCACACAGATCAGTCTCTCAAGACCTCAAATGCAGCTCCAAGTCTTTGAGCTGTGAGCTCTTGAGATCTGTTGCAAAATGTGCCCACACAGCCAGCAGACAACCACTGTGACTTGCAGAAGCTGGCAAGGGAGTCCCAGTGATACCCAGAAGCAGCCTATCAGCAGTCCTCTTTCCCTAGCAGTCACAAAAGAGGCAACAGAAGGAGAGGTCACAGTCTCAAGCTGTGCCAGAGGAAGTTCAGGCTCGAGGTGAGGAGAAAGTTCTTCACAGAGAGAGTGATTGGCAAGTGGAATGTGCTGCCCAGGGAGGTGGTGGAGTCACCATCCCTGGAGGTGTTCAAAAAAAGCTTGGCTGTGGCACTTGGAGCCATGGTTTAGTTGTCAGGAAGTGTTAGGTGATAGGTTGGACTTGATGATCTCTGAGGTCTTTTCCAACCTGGGTGATTCTGTGATGATTGGGGTTGGACTTGGTGATCCTGAGGGTCTTTTCCAACCTGAATGTTTCTGTGAAAATCCTGTGGCCAGTCACACTACCATATTTACATGAGGCCTTAGCAAGAGAGCTAAGG
This sequence comes from Indicator indicator, assembly GCF_027791375.1. Lineage (NCBI taxonomy): Eukaryota > Metazoa > Chordata > Aves > Piciformes > Indicatoridae > Indicator > Indicator indicator. The sequence goes on from NC_072017.1 coordinate 1,961,591, forward strand.
AACAGAGCTAAGGAACCCACGTGGGAGCAGGATGCTTTAGAAAGCATTAATGCACATTGCCAACCACGACCCCAAACTGTGCCCATGGGCAACACCACCTTTAAACCAGACCCACCTGTGCCTGTTCCTTTTGCCAAGCTCATCTTCAGACACAGGGTCGATGTCAGGCAGGGGGATGATGTAGCCACTGTCAGCACTCAGCCTCTGCTCATCAAATCCACTCTCCCTGTCCTTCAGCTTGTCCTCGTTCTTGTAGGTGACCCCGATGTAAGCGTTGTCACACTCCCCTCTCATGCGTGTGACAGCTGGGTGGTCGCTCTTCAGGAAGTCCAGGTGGATCTTCTCATAGCTCTGGAAACAGCCATTTCAAAGCCCTCATGAGATGCTCACCACTAAGACTGCCTGCCTTCAGGTGTGATTTGTTAACCCAGACAATATTGCACCCTGGGATAGGACAAGGGGCAATGGATAGAAACTCCAGCACAGGAGGTTCCACCTCAACAGGAGGAGGAACTTCTTCACTGTGAGGGTCCCAGAGCACTGGAACAGGCTGCCCAGAGAGGTTGTGGAGTCTCCTTCTCTGGAGACTTTCCAGCCCCATCTGGATGTGTTCCTGTGTGACCTCTGCTGGATTTTTTGGTCCTGCTCTGGCAGGGGGCTTGGATTGGATGATCTTTGGAGGTCCCTTCCAACCCCTAACATCCTGTGAGCCTGTGATATTCTGCCCCACGAGCCAGCAACACTGGGTAGAGAAGCCCAGCATCTTCAAATGATGTCTAGGGAGAAGTGACACGTTTTGGGTGATGTAGGAGTGAGTGTGGCAGAGCACAGAGCAGACAAATAGACATGAAAGAGGGGGAAGGAGAGGGGGAAGGATGTCGAGTTCCACGGGAAAATTAAATGCTGAATGATGGGGCAGGCAGAGCTTGGCTTAGGTGATATAAGAATGAGTGTGGCAGAGCACACAGCAGTGTCTTCATAGAATCCTAGAATGGCTTAGGTTGGAGGAGACCTTAGAGCTCACCTCCTCCAACCCCCCCACCACGGGCAGGGACACCTCTCAACTAGACTCAGCTGCTCCATTCCTCATCCAGCCTGGCCTAGAACACCTCCAGGGAGGAGGCAGCCACAGCCTCCCTGGGCAGCCTACTCCAGAGTCTCACCACCTTCCTACTGAAGTGACACTTATGTTTTAGGTGATGAGGAGGAAATTCTTGACTGTGAGGGTGGTGAGACACTGGAACAGGTTGCCCAGGGAGGTTGTGGATGCTCTGTCCCTGGAGGTGTTCAAGGACAGGGTGGATGAGGCCTTGAGCAACCTGGGCTGGTGGGAGGTGTCCCTGCCCATGGCAGGGGGGTTGGAACTGGATGATCTTTAAGGTCCCTTCCAACCCAAACCATTCTGTGAATAACATAACTGCCTCTAAAACAGTACATAGAGGGAAAAAAAACAAAACCAAAACCAACTACAACAGCACCAAACCCCACAGAAAATTCCAAAGAGCAAACCTTCTTGTACTCTCCAGGCAACAAGCTCTCCACAATTTCACTCAGATGGTAAAAAGAAGGTCTTTTCTCTGGTTCACTGTTCCAGCACTTCACCATGATCTCATACCTGCAGGAAAGATGGAAATAAGTTTAGCCAACTGGTAACAGAATGAGGTTCAACAAGAGCAAGTGCTAGGTCCTGCACCTTGGTCACAACAACCCCAAGCAGTGCTGCAGGCTTGGGGCAGAGTGGGGTAGAGTGGCTGGAAAGCAGCCTGGTGGAAAAGGATCTAGGGGTGCTGGTGGCCAGGTGGCTGAACATGAGCCAGCAGAGTGCCCAGGTGGCCAAGAAGGCCAATGGAGTCTCCCCCTCTGGCAATATTCAATACCTGCCTGGATGCGTTTCTGTGTGACCTGCTCTAGGTGATCCTGCTCTGGCAGGGGGATCAGATTAGATGATCTTTCAAGGTCCCTTCCAACCCCCAACATTCTGTGATTCTGTGTGATTCATCCTGGTCTGGATCAAAAACAGTGTCCAGCAGAAGCAGGTAAGTGATGGTGCCCCTGTACCTGGCCCTGGGGATGCCACAGCTTGAGTACTGGGTTCACGTCTGGGTGCCAGAGTATGGGAAAGACATTCAGGTGCTGGAGAGTACCCAGAGAAGAGCAACAAGGCTGGGAGAGGTTTGGAGGGCATCATACGAGGAGGGGCTGAGGGAACTGGGGGTGTTTAGCCTGGAGAAGAGAAGGCTGAGGGGTCATGTGGAAAGCAGGCAGGTGTGGAAAAGTGAAGGGCAGCCATACACTTCATTGGTAGCGTGGTCAGGTTTGGCCATCCGGTATCCACTCTTGATCTTATTGTAGAAAGTAGAATCAACCATCATGCCAGGATATGGTGTGCCTCCTGTGGATGGAAGAGAAGGAAAAATACTGCTCTGTGCTTGACTGGCCATGCAGAATTCCCAACCACTGCCTTGCTGCTCACGTCAAAAGCGTTACAGTCATCGTTTGAGCTGCCTTCAGAATTAATCTCTCCCAGCTCATGTTTCACATCAGAGCTCTTGTCTTGGCCACATGAAGCTTTGATGTGAAATGCTGGCTAGGAAAGATTGGAGTAGGTGGTGTTTAAAAGAAAAACAAAAATCCCTTGACAGGGTTTATAAAATGCATTGACTGGTCACGGATGTTGGATGGTAGCTGGGATCAGCCGACCCAAGCCTGCACTTGGCACATTTGATGTCACAGCTCTGATCTGTCACTGATTTTTGTGTGACCTAAGGCAAATCACTTGCCCTTGGCACCTGCACAACAGCTGAGAGTGGCATGGCTTGAGTTACTCATCTCATCTTGGCTGCAAGGGCAAAGCCTTAGTGTGATTCAGTGCCCTCCATACCCAAGGTCTTCCCATCAGGGCAGCCAGCTTTAGACAGCAGCTAATACATCAGGTGTGTGGGTTGAAGGGAAATGTGGCCCTGCCCCCCTGAGCTGGCACTATTAAGTGGTCATCTGAGGCCACAGCATACAAGACACCACTGCTCTCATGCTTAGCTGTCACTAATGTGTGAAAGGCTCATTCAAGGTGAAGACAGTGTGGCAGGAGGCTGTCAAAGTAGACTGCTGAGGCTATGTTTTGCTTTCTGGGGAAGATCAGGTGGAGCAGGCGTACTACAATATTACTCCAGAAACCTCAGCTCTTTCAAAAGTAGGATTTTTACCTAAAACTGGCCCTTCAGAACCTTCCTTACAGGTAGGGCAGTGAGCACAAGCTTAGCTGTGCCTCAGTTTGCAAGTTATCCAACACCACTCCCATACCTCCCAGGGATGCTGGAGATATGGATATATACAGGATTCTGGGATGCCCAAAGATTGCAGCAATCAATACCATAAAGAGTGGTGCGACTATGTGACAAGTTCTCCTAGGAAATGACATTAAAGTTGGGATTGCCATGGGGCAGTGGTAAATCCCACAGAGGCATGATTAATTCTGCTGAGATTAAATCTGGGCAATGCACTGCTGGTGAAGCAGCCCAGCCACCAGCCCAGCCACCAGCCCAGCCACCAGCCCAGGAGGAGGATTAATGAGGCTGAGCAAAGAGCCAGGCTGCTCCCAACTGGGAGCTGTACATCCTCTGCAACTGCTCTGCATTGTCATAACCACTTTGCACTGCCATAAAACTAACTCTGTGAGCAGTGCTGCCCTGGAAATGAGAAATCAGCATCCCAGAAGACTGAGGTTTGTTTTCATTCTGTAATGGCAGGATCACAGGAGGCTCTTTTGAATTGTATAGGGAGAGACTGGTTCAAAGCAGCCACTGGGCTGGGCTGCAGCCTCAGTTGCCTCAGTCCAAGGGGGAAGCCAGAAAATCCATCCTGGAGTGGCACACCAATACTTTAGCACAAAAGCTTTTCACTCAGTGCTTTCAGCTTTCTAGCAGAAAAGGAAAAAAAAAGGGGGGGAGGGGAAATGGGGAAAAACTAAGAAGGGGGGAAAAGAGGGGAAAAAGGGGCAAAAAGTAGGAAAAGGGAGAGAAAAGGGGATAACAGGGAAAAAGGGAGAAAAAGAGGGAAAGGGGGGGCAAAGGGGGAAAAGGGGAAAAACAAAAAAGGGGGGAAGGAGAAGAACAGGAAAAGGGGGGGGAAAGCGGAAAAACTGGGAAAGGGGAAAAAAGAAGAAGAAAAGCAGAAGAAAAGAAGAAGAAGAAAACAAGAAGAAGTATCTTTCAAAAAAGACGAGAACTTTGAGAAAGTGTGGACATTTCACACCTACCACAGGCATCTGAAAACCCCTATAACAGACTAATTAACAGTTGATTTCACAGCTCTATTTTTACAGTAGAATTTGAAACTCTTTCTGTGGAACAGCTTGAGCTAAGAAAGCTTAGTTACTAACACAGAAGAAAACATTCACACCACGTACCAAGAGAAAAGATTTCCCACAGCAGAATGCCATAGGACCAGACATCGCTCAGTGTTGTGTACAGGTTGTCAAAAATGCTTTCAGGTGCCATCCATTTCACTGGCAGGAAAGTCTGTAGCCAAAGAGAAAGAGAGAAAGAAACCCAAAATCACACAGATTAGTCATTAAAGAAATGCTTCTCATTGCAACTGTTGTTTGCTGATCAGCATTGCATGCACTACATAGCAGAGAGAGTGCTGGGATGGGAGGAGATGTGAGCTAGAAACCAATTTAGACTTGAAGAGCCGTTATGCCAGATCAAAACACCACAGCTCTCACAGGAAGGAAGATTTGCTGGATGGTAGGAAGAAGTTCTTCCCAGAAAGAGAGATTGGCCATTGGAATAGGCTGCACAGGGAGGAGGTGGAGTCACCATCCCTGGAAGTGTTTAAAATAAGACTGGATGAGGTACTTGGTGCCATGGTTTAGTTGATTAGAGGGTGTTGGGTGATAGGTTGGGCTTGATGATCACAAAGGTCTTTTCCAACCTGGTTAATTCTGTGATTTGCAGAAGGATCATTTACTTTTTTTTTTCCTAGTTAATAGATAAAATATTTGAGTAGAGAAATAGAATTTTGTGGCCTGGGTGATCCACTTTTAGGGTTGGCAGAGCACTGGAGCAGGCTGCCCAGAGAGGTTGTGGAGTCTCTGTCCCTGGGGGGCATTTAAATCCCACCTGGATGTGTTCTTGGGTGATTTACCCTGGGTGATTCTGCTCTAGCAGAGGGGTTGGACTAAATGATCTTCAGAGCTCCCTTCCAACCCCTAACAATCTGTGATTAACTTCTCTCTAACAAGAAAAGTTGTGTTCAGATGCCTAATGGTCATTTTTAATTTCATATAACATCGAGGTGCCAGGATTAGAAGCAATGTTGCTATTTGCTACCCCCCACAAAGAAAAACCTAATTAAAGCCATAAAGTGTAATAATTTTCTCACTGGCAAATGCCCAGGCTGACTGAAGGTGTAACACCAAAGCTGGCACTTGCTGATCTGGATCAGCTATGACCCTGACTGACGTGCCACTGCTCTCCAGATCATACTGACAGCTCCTTCATGATTTATCCAGTCACAAAACTTGCCAATTAAAATGTTAAGCCTGTGAAGTCCTGAGTGTGGCCAAGCACTTTGTGGCTTCAAAGCAGAATCAGGAGAGTTGCAATAATTAAGGAAGAAAAATAAAAATGAGTGTTCATCCCGAAGGGGCAATTAGTGAATGGAGAAGAACATTCAGCAGTGTTTCCAGCTGACACTTCTCATCTGGGTTCCAGCAGAGCTCAGGAGATTAAGAAGTACATACACTGCCCTTGGAGACGTAGTTGGAATCATGCATGATGTCTCTGGCCAGCCCAAAGTCGCAGATCTTCACAATCTTGCCTTGAGCCAGCAGGACATTGCGAGCTGCCAAGTCACGGTGCACACACTGCAGGGAGAGAAGAGAACCTGGTCAAGGAGGTGCTAATCCCACCTGGGCCATTTCCATTGCAAAGATCCCTGAAAAAAATTCCGTTGGCCTTCTAGACACGGTTTTAACAAGACCTTCTGCTGAGCAGGCACCTGTCTTGCTCCAAGAACAGGCAGCAGTGCTGAGACCCAGCAAGGGCTCATGCAGAAACATTGCAGTGGGGAGGAGACAAAGGTGGTGCCACCACTTCCCTTCTACCCATCATGGAGAAGAAATCTGATGAAGGAGCTGGGGATGGTTGGTTTGGAAAAGAGGAGGCTGAGGGGAGACCTCCTGGCTGCCTACAACTACCTGAAAGGAGATTCTGGAGAGGCTGGTGCTGGTCTCTTCTCACAGGTTATTAGTGATAGAACAAGAGGGAATGGCCTCAAGCTGGGACTGGGTAGGTTTAGGTTGGACATCAGGAAACATTTTTTCACAGGCATTGGAATGTGCTGAGCAGGGAGGTGGTGGAGTCCCCAAGCCTGGATGTGACTGAAGGTGGTTTGGATGTGCTGCTTAGGGCTATGGTTTCGGGCTGAGCCTTGTAGAGTAGGGTTAATGGTTGGACTTGGTGATCCCAAGGGGCTTTTCCAACCTGAGTGTTTCTGTGTGATTCTATGTACTAATGATATGTGCTTCTGACCATTCTATGGTTCTATGATGATTCAGTCCAGAAGGCAAATCACATCCTGGGCTGCATCAGGTGATTCTGCCACTTTACTCTGCTCTGGTGAGACCTCACCTGGAGTACTGTGTACAGATCTGGAGCCCTCAACACAGGAAGGACATGGACCTGATGGAGAGGGTCCAGAGGAGGGCCATGAAAATGGTCAGGGGGTGGAGCATCTCTGCTATGAGGACAGGCTAAGGGAGCTGGGGGTGTTCAGCCTGGAGAAGAGAAGGCTCCAGGGAGACCTGATAGGAGCCTGCCAGGACCTGAAGGGGGCTACAAGAAGGATGGAGAAGAGAGTCTGTTTGCAAAGGCCTGCAGGGACAGCACCAGGGGCAATGGCTTCAAACTAGAGCAGAGTAGATTTAGATTGGATGTTAGGAACAAGTTCTGCACCATGAAGGTGGTGGAACACTGGAACAGGTTGCCCAGGGAGGAGGTTGGGGCTCTGTCTCTGGAGATATTCAAGGTAAGGCTGGACAGGGCTCTGGGCAACCTGATCTAGTTGAGGATGTCCCTGCTGAGTGCAGAGGGGTTGGACTGGATGAGCTTTGGAGGTCCCTTCCAGCCTGGACCATTCTATGATTCTAGGATTCTGTGACTGCTGCTTCCATTTTTCCACACATGTTGATCTCAATTGCCATGTAAGTGAGAAAGCTGCCTACAACCCTACAAAGAATATGATGTTGTCTCATGTTTTCAGAATCTCAGTTGAAATCCTTAGCTGCTAATGAAGATGCTTTTGCTCTTTCTTCCATTTTTCTCACTTTTTTATTTACTTACATTTTTAGAAGCCAAGAATTCCATTCCCCGTGCAACCTGGTAGGTGAAGCTCAGCAAATCCAGCAGGCTGAGGCCCTCTGAGCTGTCATCTGAAAGAAGGTTTTTGACTTCTGACTCTATTGGAAAAGAGAGAAAAAAAGGTGTTTGTGCTGTGGAGTGTGAAAGCAGCATCCATTTCCCCTACCTATCAGGATTCCCAGCATAAGGACACAGAGCTGTTGGAGCAAGTCCAAAGGAGGTCACAAAGATGATCCAAGGGCTGGAGTACCTCTGCTGTGAGCACAGGCTGAGGGAGCTGGGGGTGTTCAGTCTGGAGAAGAGAAGACTCTGGGGGGACCTTAGAGCTGCCTGCCAGGACCTGAAAGGATCCTACAGGAAGGCTGCAGAGGGACTTCTCCTCAGGGGGTCTAGAGACAGGCCAAGGGGGAATGGTTTGAAGCTGAGGCAGAGCAGGGTTAGAGTGGAGCTGAGGAAGAAGTTCTTCAGTAGGAGGGTGGTGAGACTCTAGTCCAGGCTGCTCAGGGAGGCTGTGGCTGCCTCTTGCCTGGGGGTGTTTCAGGCCAGGCTGGATGAGGTCTTGAGCAACTGAGTCTAGTTGAGAGGTGTCCCTGCCCATGGTGGGGAGGATGGAGGACTTTTAACATCTGCAGCAGTCACTGACACATGCTGCTGCTCAAAAACACCTAGGATTAAATAGAGAGTTTGGGGTTTCTCTTGTTTGTGGTTTGTTGGGGTTTTTTTTTCCACAGAGAACTGCAGGAAAAGGTGAAGTTGAAAAGGTTCACTGAAGTGTTACTCAAGTTTCTTATAACACTCAGTGTGTGGTACAAAAAAACATTTATTTAGAGGTGGTGCCTTCACCAGGCTTTTCTCCATTTACTTCTGCTGAACACTGTTATGCATCTCAGCAAGAATTCATTGGGACTAATCCAACAACAACAACAAAATGTCAGGAATTTTATGGAAACATAGAGTTCTTGTTTTCTTTTCTGAAAGATGTCAGCAAAAATCCAGTTACAATTCAGTGATTCATTTAGCCCAAAGTGTCCTAGAGCACAGTATGAGCACATTAGTCTGGCCTTGGGTTTGCTTCAATTTCCAAAGCCTAGAGGCAGAAGTGCTGGTGCCTATTTTTAAAGCAAAGCATAGCTGGATTCTGAGAACAGGGCTGGGAAATGGGATGCATTCAGTATCTTCATTACACAACCCAGGAAAGTATTTGGGAAATGTCAGCTAATGGGAAATGTAAGTGGAAACAGAGCAACGTTGGTTACTCTTATTGCTTCCCATTGCTCTTGCTGGTCCTATTCCTTGCTGTTGCTGTTGTTCAGTGCTGTTGCTGTTCATTGCTGTTGCTGTTCATTGCCATTGTTGCTCATTGCTATTCTTGTTCATTCCTATTCTTGTTCATTGCTGTTGTTGCTCATGGCTGTTGCTGTTCATTGCTGTTCTTGAAGTGTTCGTTGCTGCTGTTTGTCATTGCTATTGCTCAAAATTCAGGGGGAAAAAAAAAGCCTGGGGAGGGGTCTTGAACACGAGTCCTACAAAGAGAGGCTGAGGGAGCTGGGGGTTGTTTAGTCTGGAGAAGAGGAGGCTGAGGGGAGACCACATTGCTCCCTACAACTACCCTAAAGGAGGTTGTAGTGAGGTGGAGGCCAGCCTGTTCCCCAGGTAACAACTGATAGGGCAAGAGGAAATGGCCTCAAGTTGCATCAGGGGAGGTTTAGATTGGATATTAGGGAAAAAATCTGCACTGAATGGGTCACTGGAGCAGGCTGCCCAGAGAAGTGGTGGAATCTTCTTCTCTGGAGACATTCCAAACCCTCCTGGACACATTCCTGTGTGACCTGCCCTGGATAACCCTGCTCTGGCACCGGGGATAGACTGGATGATCTTTCAAGGTCACTTTCAACCCCTAATGTTCTGTGTTTCTGTGATTCTTTTCCAATCAAACAATTCCACAGTTCTATGAAACTCTTGCAAACTACCAGACTGATCAAATCACTGCCCCAAAAAGAGTGCCTAGATTCCCATGCAGACCCCAGCAACTCAGTGCTTCAGTGAAAAAAGCAGACAGACAAGTGACCCCCTGCTGCTCCAGGAGCACTCTATAGTGCTCATAGACCATTCTGTGGTTCTGTGGCTCTATGATGATTCAGCCCAGAAGATCAATCACATCCTGGGCTGTATCAGCTGCCCCCCTGCTGCTCCAGGAGCACATCTCCTGTCCCCAGAGCAGAGTGAAGGACACAAGCTTTTAGCTCTAGCTTATACTCGTGAATGTGCAGAGCACAGCTGAGTAGTTTGAATCCACACAGAAGGCACACTTAGGCAAGAATTCTTTGTGTGGATGTATGCAGAAGGGACAATTCTATCCTACCTGACATAGATTTCTTCTTATATGAAGCTGGTCGGTCATAGACAGATCTCTGGATGTCAGAGTACTTGGAGCCTTCCTTCCTCTCCAGCATCGGCACGTACTGAGTGGTGTCAGCTTGTTTCATGTCCATGTACTCTCCAGTGTTTTCAAATGACAGTATCACATAACTGAAATTGGGAAAAGACACAGAAACCTCAGCTAGGAGTGCCCAGGTGCCTGCCCTGGCACAGCATGCTGCAGATCTAACACTCCTCTCATGGTCTCCTTCCTGCAGAAGAGCTGGCTTCTTGCTAAGGAGTCTTACTACACATTTGTGGATGTTACCAGGTGCCACTGCAATTAAACACAAGTGCTTCAAATCTACCCTTTTGTCACTAATCAGGGATGTGAACATCAGCTCTGGAGCCCTTCAATACAGGAAGAACATGGACCAGGTCCAGAGAGGGACACAAAAATAATCAGGGAGTTGGAGCACCTCTGCTATGAGGACAGGCTGAGGGAGCTGGGGGTGTTCAGCTTGGAGAAGAGAAGGCTCCAGGGAAACCTAAGAGCAGCCTGCCAGTACCTGAAGGGGGCTACAAGAAGGATGGAGAGAGACTGTTTGCAAAGGCCTGCAGGGACAGGACCAGGGGCAGTAGCTTCAAACTAGAGAAGGGCAGATTTAGATTGGATGTTAGGAACAAGTTCTGCACCATGAGGGCAGTGGAACACTGGAACAGGTTGCTCAGGGATGTGATGGGGTCCCATCTGTGGAGATATTCAAAGTGAGGCTGGACAGGGCTCTGGGCAACCTGATCTGGTTGAGGATGTCCCTGCTGAGTGCAGAGGGGTTGGACTGGATGAGCTTTGGAGATCCCTTCCAACCCAAACCATTCTATGATTCTATATTGTCTAACCTCCTCAAATCTCTCTGAATTCAAGTATCACAACCTAGGGCTTTTAGTTCACGGCATTCCAAATAATAGATGTGATTTATTCACCCAGAGAGTCTGCATTAAATCCAGTCCTGCTCTGATGAATTATCCTGGGCTGTACTCAGCTACCAAGGCAGCTGAACCATTTGCCTGAGTGATTGTTTGAAAGAATCTCTGTTCACCTTCTAACTGCTGCCTAACTTTATGGTACTGCTTGATTGCCAACTGTATGCTGACAAGCTTCCTCCACTGTCACCTGGAAAGAGCTATGGGATGAACATTAAGTGTAAGGAAACTCTTGAGACTGGCTAAGCCACTGGTAGATCAAGCAGACTACTTGAACTTAGAGAACAAACTTTGTCTGCTTGTTTGAAGGAGTTTTAGACAGTGGAAAACCCTCAATCAGGCAAAAAAAAAAAAAAGGAACCCAGATAGTTATAGTTGTGCTTTACTTTTAAAACTAGGGTGGGTAGAGCCAAAATAATGTTTGTATAGAAAAGAGGAACACTGGGCTGTGCTTTATTAACAGAAATGGTCTTTAAGATCTCAAGATGTCTATGGAGAACCCAAAGAGGTCTGGGGATTGCAAGCACCTAGACACAGGGGAAACAGGGATTTAGGATGTAAGTCAAAAAGTGCTGAAACCTTTCCAGATCTGTGAAATCTGATATATAAAAGTCTAATGAGAAGGATTAGGGAGGGCTTTAAACCAATGAATAAGACTGGAGTGAGAGTTAGTAATATTTTCTTCAATTGCAAGTTTAATCCCTTGTTTGCCCACCTTCTGGTGCTTTCATCAGATGGGTTCATCCCAAAGATATCCAAATCTTTCTTTGGCTTCTCTGGATGACGGGTCAGGAAATTGTCCCTGTTCTTGTGCAGGTAGTTCACCAAATCACCATAGAAGCAGTATTCAGTGATGATGTAAATAGGACCTGATGAAATACAGCAAAAAAGTGGATAAGGCACTGAAGGGAATAAAAAAAGACTCAAAAACTAGTAGAAAATGATGTAAAACATGAAAATATTGTGTATGAATACTTTTTCATTGACTAAGTTAAGGCTACAACTGCTACCAAATATCAAACCTTTTGCTCATTTCTACTGATTGGTAAATCCTTGACTTGAAATTTGTCTGCTTGTTGAACAGTGACTGGGGGGCTCCACAGCAAACCTGCCTTTGTGCAGCCCAACCCACCTGCTTTGGTACAAGCTCCCAGAAGGTTCACAATATTCAGGTGGGGCCCAAGGTGTGTCATTATCTTCAGCTCAGACATGAGTGCCTGCTTTTCACTGGATCTAGCTGTAGCTGTTGAAAGAAAAAAAAAAAAAAAACTAAACCAAAAGCCACTCAGAGAGAGCAATCACCTTTTTCACACTAGCAAACTGATGTCTCCTTGCTTGCCTCATTAAAGCATCACTACCATGGTATCTTGAGGAAGACTTTGTCCTTCACTTGACAAAGGGCTTTCTTAAGACTTGGAAAGGAGTCACAAATCACCACAGGACTCATTTGATGCATCTTAATATAGCTGACCCAATCTGTCTGTCCCTCTCCAGAGACACTTTATGAGCTGTTCAATTCACAGAATCACAGAATTAACCAGGTTGGAAAAGATCTTTGAGAGCATCAAGTTCAACCTATCACTCAACACCATCTAATCAACTAATCCATGGCACCAAGTGTCATCCAGTCTCTCTTTAAACACTTCCAGGGATGGTGACTCCACCACCTCCATGGGCAGCACATTCCAATGGCCAATCTCTCTTTCTGGGAAGAATTTCTTCCTTACATGCAGCCCAAACCTCCCCTGCACAGCTTGGGACTGTGTTCTCTCCTTCTGTCACTGATTGCATGGGAGAAGAGACCAATCCCCACCTGGCTGCAACCTCCCTTCAGGTAGTTGTAGACAGCAACGAGGTCTGCCCTGAGCCTCCTCTTCTCCAGGCTGAACACCCCCAGCTCCCTCAGCCTCTCCTCACAGGGCTGTGCTCCAGACCCCTCCCCAGCCTTGGTGCCCTTCTCTGGACACATTCCACACAAGCAAGATCCTTGTGGTTCCTCCAAAAATCACTGCATCAGATTCTCAGCTCTCATGAACTGGGAAATCTTCAGTGACCTTGAATTCTCACACCATCCTTGCCTGTTTCTTGCCTTTCATATGCCCACAAACATTCATGGCTATTTTGCCCAGGAAGGTGGTGGAAGCCTCATCCCTGGAAGTTTTTAAAGCCAGGATGGCACCTCTGCTACAAAGACAGGCTGAGGGAGCTGGGGGTGTTCAGCCTGGAGAAGAGAAGGCTCCAGGGAAACCTAGGAGCAGTCTGCCAGGACCTGAAGGGGGCTACAGGAAGGATGGAGAGAGACTGTTTGCAAAGGCCTGCAGGGACAGGACCAGGGGCAATGGCTTCAAACTGGAGAAGAGCAGATTTAGATTGGATATTAGGAAGAAGTTCTGCACCATGAAGGTGGTGGAACACTGGAACAGGTTGCCCAGGGAGGTGGTTGAAGCTCCATCCCTGGAGATATTCAAGGTGAGGCTGGAGAGGGCTCTGGGCAACCTGATCTAGTTGAGGATGTCCCTGCCCATGGCAAGAGGGTTGGACCTGGATGATCCTTGGGGTCCTTTCCAACCCTGGCAATTCTCTGATTCTGTGATTTTACCTCTTTCTGAACTTGCTGAGTTACTGAGACTGCCACAGTCCATGGAGCTAAACTCAACTTTTGGATGGTTTCTGAGGCCTGGAAGCTTTCGGTCTTGAAACACCGTGAGGTGATTTAAAGTCCAGATTTAAATTTCAGTCATTCCATAGCTCATTTTCAGCTTCAGATATGGAGAAGCTACCCAAGCAATGCTTAAACAACCCCATGGGAAGCTGCCCTGGCCAGACAGGGAAAGGGAACTGCAGCAACTTACGTTTCAGCATTTTCACAGCGACTTTCATCACCGGCTGCGAGCGACTCAATCCATAGGCAGTGCCTTCCACTACTTTCCCAAATGCACCAGAGCCAAGGATTCGACCTGCACACAAGGGAGAGCATTATTTCTTGCAGAAAGTCGCAGCAATTAACCACATTTCACACTGCCATTGCTCTGTGTGGTGGGTTGAAAACTTTCCCCCACCATAAAATTGCCAGAGCAGCTCAGCTGAAAGACTTAGACCTTATCACTATTTTCCTTTTTGCATCCAATAGTGATTTATTTACATTCTGCTACTTCCTCTTCAAGATCTGTGGAAAATTTTCAAGGCACAGCCTAAAACTAGCACACTCTACTCTATGGGAAGAGCACACTCACTTAGCCAGCCCGCTGGTATTATTGTTGTCACTGTTGGTATCAAGCCAAAAAAAAAAGGTAAATATGAAATGCTGTCATTAAGTGCAACTCCTAAAGAAAAACAAGCAAGCAAACACCCCAAGAGCACATCTGCAAATGAGAGCAAAACTCCTTCAAATTCATCCCTAGTGTGCCCTGCCACCCCCACTTCATCCTTTCTCGCCTCTGATTCTCCTGCATTTAAACTGAGCTCTCTTCCTCAGTCAGTGCCTGACTACAGTACAGTTGTGTCCTTCACTGGCAGGGGGGTTGAACTCGATGATCTTTTGAGGTCCCTTTCCAGCCCCTAACGTTCTGTGATTCTGTGATTAAACATCTGAACTGGGCTCTTTAGCTGTAATTTGAGGCTGTTGGGTCAGTGCTGGCCACTTCCAGCAGTAAGCTAAAGCTGAAACACATCAGCAGCACATTTACAAAGATGCAGGCAGGACCAGCAGTGTTCTGCAAGAAGCTGCACTCCATGTTGAGCACACATGAGGAGAAGCTCCTCTGAAGTTTAATGGACAAGTGTGTTTCATATGCTGGCAGGAATTCTGTTGCAGTTTTCCAAGTGCTGTAACAAAATGACTGATATTTATACATATTTCACTCTTCCCACAAATCCACTTAGGCAAAAAAATTGGGATCATCGTATCCTGTCCCCTGATATGGATACAGAGCCCTCTGAGGAGAGGCTGAGGGAGCTGGGGTTGTTTAGCCTGGAGAAGAGGAGGCTCGGGGGAGACCTCATTGCTGTCTACAACTACTTGAAGGAAAGATGCATCCAGGTGGGGGTTGGTCACTTCTCCCAGGCAAGCAGTGACAGGAGAGGACAGAGTCTCAAGCTGTGCAGGGGGAAGTTTAGGCTTGATCTTGGAAAGAAGTTCTTCCCAGAAAGAGAGATTGGCCATGGGGATGGGCTGCCCAGGGAGGGGGTGGGGTCGATGTCCCTGGAGGTGTTTAAGAAGAGCCTGGCTGAGGCACTTAGTGCCATGGTCTGGTTGATTAGATAGGGTTGGGTGATTGGTTGGACTTGGTGATCTTGGAGGTCTCTCCAAAGCTGGCTGATTCTGTGTGAGGTTGTATAGAACACAAACTCCTAAATACTCTGACTCCAAAATACTCTGTTTCATAGTTTCCAGACTGAAGAGCAAGTTCATCAAGACAAGGCTTGCTTGGTGAACAAACCCCTCTATGAGCTCCACATGTCAGGATATTCTCATGTTCCTTGTCAACTTCCAGCACAGAAAGAACATGTGGTGGCTTTTACTCTGCAGGTACACAGCATTTTGTCTTTGGCATTAGTCTGCAGTTTGACCTTGGCACCTTTTACCCTTCTGAAGGTGTTTTCTGGCATGCAGTGCCAGATGTCTCTGTTGTCCTCTAGCTCCACCTCCTGCTTTTATCACACAACGTTTTCCAAAGGAAAACTCCAGCCAAAGCATAGCTACATCATTAGCCAGCACAGTTCTCTGAGCTGCCACTAAAGAACCTCTTCAAGGCAGTGACAGCAGAGTTTGTCATGCACACAAACTGTCTGATTTCTCTTCAAGATTCCTGTGCTCCAAAGGTTATTCTTCCCAATCAGGATGTGAGAAAACTTCCCACTAAATCTCAGGCTAATTCAAACAACCTGAGTCTGAAATTTGGCCTCTGAAACCCATCAGACCAAAGGTCTGGGAGCCATATGGCAGGATGCAGCTCTGCAGAATGCAATGGCATTTGCTGCTGATGCTCCTTGATCTTCTTGTCTTCACAAACCAGTTCCTCCCCACACCATATTGCTGGCTGAGCACGAGGTGCACTGCTCCCTTCTCATCACCTCTCCATCACTGAGCCAAGGTGGAGATGGTGAGAGTGTTTCTAGAGTGGCAGGGAGCGATTGCTGCTCTTGCCCAATTTCATTCCTCTCTACAAGACAAAGCCCAAGCCCCACGTGGTTTACACCTGAAATTGGGAGCCAGTTAGAGGAGCTGACTGACCAAGAGCTGGAGGCATCTGTAATACCATGACATTCTTGATGTGGAGGCCACGAGTGGAGCCCAAAATTATAGCTTGCATTTACTTTTCTCAGTATAAAGGCACCACTGTGACCTGCTGGCTGGGAGAGCAGCTCTGCTTCTCTGCCATGGAGGGGAACAGGCAGACACAGAGGTGCTGGAAGAGCAGCTCTGCTTCTCTGCCATGGAGGGGAACAGGCAGACACAGAGGTGCTGGAAGAGCAGCTCTGCTTCTCTGCCATGGAGGGGAACAGGCAGACACAGAGGTGCTGGAAGAGCAGCTCTGCTTCTCAGCCATGGAGGGGAACAGGCAGACACAGAGGTGCTGGAAGAGCAGCTCTGCTTCTCAGCCATGGAGGGGAACAGGCAGACACAGAGGTGCTGGAAGATGCAGCTCTGCTTCTCCTCCATGGAGGGGAACATGGAGATCCAGCAGCAGCCCAAGGCTCTGAGGACTAGCAGATGTACAGAGCCTGAAGGTGAGAGCTATTTCAGCCTTCATACTCTTAACTGCTGAGTGTGGCAGAGAGGTGCTGGTTTTCTGCTGGAGGGGACACCAAGACAGAGGTGAAGCCTGTGAGTTTGTTCCAGGCACCACTGGATTCCTCTTTGGCTAAAATTGGAATGGGGTGATCTGCCTACCCCAAATTAAACCATAATTCTGTATCAAAAGCCAAACGAGTGACAAGCTTCATGATCTATATCCAGTTCCTAGGCATGTGAGAAATCAGATGCTGTGTGACTTGAGCCTTAGCTTGCCTTCTGAAAAGGGGGATGGGTCTGATTCTGAGTCAGACCAGAATTTCATTTTATTAAGGCCACCGAGACAAATGGGTGGCTTGCTGAGAGGCAATGGGAGCAATTCTGCCACCTCTCTTCAGATACACCAAGATCCTGAGAAACAGAAGCACTTGGGACTCTGGTTTCTCTAAAGGCCTTGCCCTCTGGCACCTCAGCCAAAAGAGGAGGTCCGGGTCCTGCTGGGTCCTCGCCACTTCTCAGCACAGCCAGGAAAAGGCAGTGGCATTCCAGCAGCTCACTGTTATCCCATTTCTCATTCTGTCACACATCTCCCAGCTTTGGCCAGCCACTGAGAGCTTTAAACAGCAGCAGGCTACGTAGGTTGTGGAGCAGTGATAGCAATCCCTTTCTTTTGTAGTGTAACCCAAATTTATCAATTGAAGCTCCAGCCAGCCACTGTTCAGAGCTGGCATTTAACACAGTGCTGCACTCCAAGCACTACTACTAGCAAAACAAACAAATGCCAGCTGGCTGACACAGCTAGGATGGGAAATGCTCATCTGGCTGAGCCAAAACAGGTTCATATCCTGCTTCAGAGCATCCCTGAGCTAAAGGTGTAAGTGCTTTGCTGTCATCCGGGGTGCACCAAGAAAAGTGTGGCCAGCAGGGCTGGGGAGGTTCTGCTCCCCCTCTACTCTGCCCTGCTAAGACCACAGCTGCAATCCTGTGTCCAGTTTGGGGCTCCCCAGTTCAAGAGAGACAGAGACCTGCTGGAGAGAATCCAACAGAGAGCCAGGAGGATGCTTAGGGGACTTGAGCATCTCCCCTGTGAAGAGAGACTGAGAGCCCTGGGGCTGTTTAGTCTGGAGAAGAGAAGGCTGAGAGGGGATCTGATCAATGTCTATCAATAGCTGAGGGGCAGGTGCCAAATGGAGGGGGCCAAGCTCCTTTCAGTGGTGGACAGCAAAAAGACAAGGAACAAGAGCTTCAAGCTTGAACATAGAAGATTTCAGCTCAACATGAGGAGAAACTTCTTTACAGTGAGGGTGACAGAGCCCTGGAGCAGGCTGCCCAGAGAGGTTGTGGAGTCTCCTTCTCTGGAGCCTTTCCAAACCCACCTGGATGCATTCCTGTGCAGACTACCCTGAGTGCTCCTGCTCTGGCAGGGGGGTTGGACTGGATGATCTCTGGAGGTCCCTTCCAACATCTAATGTACTCTGATACTGAGATGTCCCACTTTGATAAGAGAAAAGCTGCACAAATCAGAATTGCCAGCCCCAGAAACAACAGAGGTCCCTATCAGCAAGTGTCTGAGATGATAAAAGTGTCAGCATGCCAGGAGGACCCCTTGTATGGTCTAGGTTGCTAAAAGGACAAGTGGCTTTAGCTCTCAAAGCACTGAGTGGCCTGGATACACTGGGAACAGGAAGGCATTGAAGCAGGCTGCTGCTCCTGAGTCAGAGGGAGACAAAGTCACAGTGGTGGTCTGCTAACAACTCAGATCTGACAAATCCTATTTAGGCATGTAATTAAAGTCTGGGTTGTAATAAAATAATTCCATTAAACACCCACCCTCCTCTAGGTTTTAATTAGCAACAAGAATTTCATTAAAGGATATCATTCCTGAAGCAGAATTTTTTTATCCTTTTTTTGTGTGTGCTGCTTCTTTCAAGAATTAACATCAATTCTTTCTCTGTGATGGGGAAGGAGAACTGCACCCAGGGAGCATGTTTCTTAAAATATATCCATCAAAACCCAACCTTATTTCATCTTCTTGTCCTGTATTTTGTGATACAGCTTGGTGCACTTTGTGTGCTTAAAGCACTAATCTCCAATGCAGCAATAACAAAGTAAGGAAGCAGCAGAGGAAGAAAGAAAGTCAGCAGCCACAAAAATCAGCCCTGCAGTTACTCAGCACTGAGCCATCCCCAGTGTGGATTGGTAATTTGAAAAGTATTTGTAATAAAACTGCACAACTGCTTGCACATTTCCTTGGGCCTCTGCACATAAGGGACACACATGTCCCCATTTAGGGACATGGTTTAGTGTTAGGGACCTGGCTTAGTGTTGACCCTTCAGTTCTGGGATGAGGGTTGGACTGGATGAGCTTGGAGGTCTCTTCCAATCAGATCTATTCTGTCATTCTGTAGGTCATAGAAAGGTCTGGGTTGGAAAGGACCTCCAAAGGTCACCCAGTCCAACCTCCTCTGCAGTCAGCAGGGACATCCTCAACTAGATCAGGTTGCCCAGAGCCCTCTCAAGCCTTACCTTGAATATCTCCAGGGATGGGGCCCCAACCACCTCCCTGGACAACCTGTTCCAGTGTTCCACCACCCTCATGGTAAAGAACTTGTTCCTAAAATAAATATCTTGCAAATGAAAAATGATGGTGGGTGCCTTAATAGAAATGAGTGTTGAAGAGGGCATTTAATGCTGGGAGAGGCCCCATAAGCCATGTGGAGGTGGGCCCTGAGCATGGGGCATGTGGAGAAGAGCTGAAACAGAGGCATGAGAGACACTAAGACAAGGAGTTCAAGGCTGACACTGCTGTAGGAGAAGAGGAAGATGTGGAAGAAGAGCTGAGGAGAACAGACAGATATGGAAAGGCTCTGGACTTCATGGTCATAACTTAAATCACAAATTCCAGAAGCAGAGATCTCAGAACTGTTCTTAATTGTCCCTTCAGGGAAACTTACCAAGCACTAACCCATCTCGAGGAAACTCCCATCTGGAGTCATAAGGCAGTTGCATTGGGTCCACATAAATGTACTCATGGCCATCAGGGCTGATGGACTCAATGACTCTCCACCTTATCTCATACCTTGGCTTCTGCAAAGCACAAGGAATGCAAAAGCAGCCATTAGTCCTGGGCCTGCCTTCAGAGCAGAGCCAAACCCAGCAAAGCTCAGCACCCAAACTGAAGTACTCCTCCTCATTACCTGTTTCCATATGATGACCAGCACGATCAGTGAGATGATCACAATCACTAACAGCACTAAGACTGCAGCAGCCACTGTTAGTTCTGATCTCAAGGCTGTGGAGTAAAAAGACAGAGAGTGTTTTCCTCCTGAGCCACAAGGAACCTGACAACATGAGACATCCACCTCCGCTACTGCTGCGCTTTCCACATCCTGCTGATTGCACCTCTGAGGCTGGTGACTAAAAACCCTTTCCAAGTCCAGAGCTGCTTTGCCTTTCTGTTTCAAAACCAAATGCAGAACATCCCAAAGCTAGTGGTCATCAAATGATAAAACTAATCACAGTTGAGCAGCATAAAAAGCCGTAGACCCCCTCATCCTCAGATGTCCCAGGGTGGAAAAAAACCCACATTGATTTTCATTTCTTTTTTTATCTGCAGCAATTCGAATCTGTATCTATTAAGACTGGCTTGGTGTGTGTTAGAGAGGGGCTCAGATTGGCTGCTGTGGTTGGACAGAAGAAGGAAGCAAACTCACTGGGAGCCACAAGCTTCAGTTCCCGAGTAACAGCGCCGAGGTCGTTCCTCGCCACGCACCGCACGGTCAGGGTTTCCTCTACCTTCTGGAAGGTCACCTGGCTTTCCACCATGTTTTTCTCATCCAGGTGGGCTTCCATGTGTATGTCAGAGATATTGTTAGACAAAAGAGTCCACGAGGAGTCATTGCTGCATCTGCAAAGAACGATAATAAGGGAAATGGGTGCTGGATGCAGGTGTGGATAAAGAAGAGTGAACAGCGAAAGAGTCACCTTTCCCTGTAGCTTTCTTCTGACAACAATCCCTTTAAAGACCAGAAGTGCTTAGGACTGCCTCTGTGAAAAGCTTGCATCTTTCTTCCCCCAGAATAATTTGCCTGCTGACCTTCATTATTGCTGCCACTTTCAGGGCCTGACAATGCAGCCCAGAAGGTTTGGTCTAGATAGATCTCGATGTCACTATGTATCCCCAGGGAGTTACAGCACTGGAAGGATCTCTGCTTCTCCGTGGATCCTCAGTGCTGTACAAGCCTCCCTGGGGCAGGGCAGGACAGTCCTCTCACCAGGCAAGTCAGAGGTTTTAGCACAATGAGAGCAGAACACAGAGGGGATGTGCCCAGGGCTCCTAGTCCTCTTGCATGCTTGTTGTCCCTCTCCCTGGTGGATAACTTTCTAGAGAAAAAAAAAAAAAAAAAGCCTTCCAGTAGCCACAGAAAGAGCCAGTCTAAAACTACCAAAATGGGAGTCAACACTCCATGTGTCTAAAATACTTCACAAGTGAAAATCATAATTAGGGGGCAAGTAATCACATGGAAAATTTAGAAGAATGCAAGAATGTTGGTGACTGAGCTGCCTGTGATATAGTAAGGACTCCTTGAGTAGATGGACATAGAATCATAGAACTGCCAGGGTTGGAAGGGACCTCAAGGATCATCCAGTTCCAAACCCCCTGCCATGGGCAGGGACACCTCACATTACAGCAGGTTGCTCACAGCCACATCCAGCCTGGCTGCAAAACCCTCCAGGGATGAGGCTTCCACCACCTCCCTGGGCAACCTGTGCCAGTCTCTCACCACCCTGATGGTGAAGAATTTCATCATCTGCTTCTTGAGACCCTTACTCAAACTGAGGCTGAAATCTACTGAGTCTGCTGGTTGAACACAAAGCTTTCATGAGAGAAACTCCGGAACTGCTGCATTGCTGCTTCTGCAGGAGGCACTGACAGGAAGGGCCCTGCCAATCTCTCTCGAAATATGAGCAACACACCTCTAAAAAGAAAATAAAAATGATCTAGAGCTTATTGACCTCTGATGAGAAATACATGGCAGGGTAACTGGCAATGCTAAGCTAATCAAGGCCACAAGAAGCCACGTTTCAGATAAGGAAGCATCCTCTCCTCTTACTTTTTAATGTCCTTGCACACCAGCCATTCCACGTCGGGAAGCGGGGTTCCCTCTGCCAAGCACCTCACCGTCTGCCCGCCTGCAGAGCCATGGTGATCATCCACGAGGTCTAAGATCAGGGCTGGAACTGGGAAGGAGTCAGGATTTTGTCAAAAATACTCAACAAGGTCTACAAAAAAAAAATCCCTAGTCTGAATTTTCAAATCAAGCAGGGCAGGTGTTATCTGGCTTAGTAACAGACCCAGACTCCTCCAGGAGGTCCTTATCTCTCATACGACAGAGCAGACCTTAGGCTAAAGCTATGAAAAGGAAGTGCTGTAGTTGTGCCACGTCCTCATGTCATACTAAAGGAGCTATGGTCCTTGTTGTCAGCTGGAACAACTTAGGCAAGAGGATAAAGTTTCTTTTTGGCTCAAAGCCAGCCAAGAAGTGAAAGCCAGGAGCAGGGTAGGAGAGCTCCAAGGACTCGGCACGCACACACTCCTCCAGACACCACAGCTCATGCCTTTCTGATTTCCATGCTCCAAGCAAACCAATGTGTAAGTGAACCAAGCCTTTGCTATGTGCCATCAGCTCTGGCAGGCAAGGCTTTGGGGCTCCTTACCTTGTATTAGCAAGGAGAAGGTGTATCTTTTACTCTCATCTTCATTTTCAGCAACCAAAGTGTAGTCTCCACTGTCTTCTTCCTTAGCCCGGATCAGTTTCAATATGCTCTGAAACCTGCAGAAATGAGAGGCTTTGTTTGCATTTTCAAAACATGCAATCTGGGTCTGGGGAGATTACAGTGTAGTGAAATTTAGCATTTCTAGCATGCATTTAGCTGAAGTCATTACTCAAGTGGTCAAAAGCTACCACCACACAACTGAGAAACAAGTGAGCAGAGTTGTGTTCTGCAGGGATCTAACAAAGCCTCTGATATGACTGGAAATAGCTAAAAATTGTTGGTGTGGAGAGATGTTGGAGGGACTGAAGAGGCTGAGTGCTCTGAAACCAAGATGTCTATGGTTTGGAGAGGTCAATGTTACGAAGAGAATAAGAAGAGGCAGATAAGGCATTGCCCTTTAGAGTAGAAAACAAAGAAATTCATTTTAGTTTGTTGTAGAAGCAACAAAGTGAGGTTGAGAGAGCAGGAGCAGTGCCCAGGTTCTGGGGGAGGAAAACTCCAAGTCAGCATGGGTCAGAAGAAGATTCTTACCTCGTCTCCTGGACTCTGTTGGAGCTAGTAACAATCTCAGTAAGATTTTCAATCAGGGTCACGTTGTCCTTCAACCAGTACATCTTTGGTGCTGGGTATGCCTGCACATCAACCACAAAGTTTTTGACTTCGTGAAGATCAACAGCTTCCAGGGAGCTAAACTGAGGCTCCAGGTGAACAAAGCCTTTGTCTGTAAAAGAAGCAGCCTCGTGTGAACAACACTGAGGGGTTTTTAAGCATGGCCTTTTCCAACATGGGCACCAAAATCAGACCATACCATGAACTGTGATCACCACTTTCTTGTTTTCCTTAACCTCCTTGGTCGCGTGCCGAGCAGTGCATTCATAATCCCCTGTGTCTTTCACTGATGCCTCAGGAATGGTCAAGGTGTAAACCAGCTTCTGTGAGGGTACTTTGATATCATCAAGTTTGATCAGACCTTTTTCTTTCTGTAGGTTGGAGAAGGAAAAAAAAAAAAAGCTTTAAGTAATTGAGCTGAAAGCACACCAGTGAGGATCTTTACAATGAGGGTGGTGAGAGACTGGCACAGGTTGCCCAGGGAGGTGGTGGAAGCCTCATCCCTGGAGGTTTTTGCAGCCAGGCTGGATGTGGCTGTGAGCAACTTGGATCTGGTGTGAGGTGTCCCTGCCCATGGCAGGGGGGTTGGAACTGGATGCTCCTTGAGGTCCCTTCCAACCCTGACAATTCTGTGATTCTATGATAGATGTCCAACATGTTCCTAGACCTTTCTATTTCCACAACATTTCTATCTTTTAGAAACAGCACAAGACCTGAGAGACAGCATTCCTCCCTCAGAAGATGGGCTTATGGTAATACCTCCCCTGGGGCTGTTGAAGGCCAGGTTGGATGAGGCCTTGAGCAGCTGAGTGTAGTTGAGAGGTGTCCCTGCCCATGGTGGGGAGGTTGGAGGAGATGAGCTCTGAGCTCCCTTTCAACTTGAGCCAGTCTAGGATTCTATGATTCTGATTCTTTTCATGCTTTGCATACTTACTAACAGCAAACTCTAACTACTGGGACTGACCTTTTCTTTTATTAGCCTCAAAGTAAAACAAATTACTTTGTTTTCTCTCCTCACTTGTCCTCATTCAGAGAGAAGAAGAAGATTTCACAAGCCCACCTTCTTCCCCAGGAAGGAACTGCAAACATTCAAACCAAATAAAGCAAAAAAACAGAAAGAGAAGAGAGATATTTACCACTTTCCCAGGATAATTCCACTGTAAATTGACCACCTCATTGTCAAAGACCACACAGGTTACTACAATGGTCTCCCCTGTTTTGTAGACAGTTTTAATAGCTTCAATTTCAACTGGCAGCTGTGGAGTAGCTAAGAGGAGAGAGAAGAACGGATTCAGCATTTAGAATTTCAAGGGGAGGTTACTGCTTCACTTCTTCACTACTGAAGAGTTACTTGGAAAACTCAGTGAAAGGTGCCACTGATTTATACTGACAGAAACAATTCAGATTTAAAGCATGAAGTGTCCAGGCATGGAACTCAATCCCACAGAGAAGTGCTCCATGCATAAAGGTTTTTTATCTCAAAGGCCAATCATTCTATAAGTCTATATAAAAGCAATTTCCCACTTTCCTGAGCAGCGGCTGTCTTTGAGAATCCCTAAAAAAAAACCCAAAAGAACCTCCAGAAAAACAAACAAACAAAACAAAACCTAAACCCTCATTTATCAAAATATTTGAATCCTGCTGGGTTTTAAACTCCCCAAAGCCCTACAACTTGAAGTCCCTGGGAAACACCAGACTTCTAAGCTCCATTTCAGCAAACAGCATGAAAATACATGGATTACAGAAGGCTTTTCTGGCAGCCATTTGGGAGAGGAGATAAGGTTAAGGACACTTCATTCTCATCATAGTTGCATGGAACCACTGAGTAAACCAGCAAAGAAGTGACCACACTACCAGTGGAACAAATTGCTCATCTCTGGGGAAGTATTTGAGGTAGCCCTGTGATGTTGGTGCTCGTATGGCTACTGGGTGTGAGGAAAGAGCTGGGCTGAACATTATCAAGCAACTGAATAGGAGCCAGCAGTGTGCCCAGGTGGCCAAGAAAGCCAAAGGCATCCTGGCTGGGATCAGCAATGCTGTGTCCAGCAGGAGCAGGCAGGGGATTGTCCCCTGGCACTCAGCTCTGCTCAGGCCACACCTGGAGTGTTGTGTCCAGTTCTGGGCACCTCAATGCAAGAGAGATGTGGAGGTGCTGGAGCCAGGGCAGAGGAGGGCAAGGAAGCTGTGAAGGGTCTGGAGAAGAAATCTGATGAAGAGAGACTGAAGGAGCTGGGGATGGTTAGTTTGGAAAAGAGGAGGCTGAGGGGAGACCTCCTGGCTGTCTACAACTACCTGAAAGGAGGTTGTGGAGAGGCTGCTGCTGGTCTCTTCTCACAGGTAATTAGTGACAGAACAAGAGGGAATGGCTTCAAGCTGAAACTGGGTAGGTTTAGACTGGACAGTAGGAAACATTTTTCCACAGCAAGAGTGTTCAGGGCTTGGAATGTGCTGCCCAGGGAGTCCCCAAGCCTGGATGTGTTTGAAGGTGTTTTGGATGTGGTGCTTGGGGCTCTGGTTTAGGGGTGAGCCTTGTAGGGTTAATGGTTGGACTTGGTGATCCTGCAGGGCTTTTCCTACCTGAATATTTCTGTGATTATTACTTATTCTATTTCTTTTAAATGAACACCAAAACAAAAAAAAATTAAATACCTCTTAAAATATAGATGAGGAACTCATCAGACTTGAACTCCACACCTTTAACCGTTGTTTTGCACATATAGGAGCCTGCAGGGAAATTCCCTATGAAGCCCTGCTTGCTGTCATAAAAAGCAAGGACAGCCTTGTCTAAACTGTTCATCAAAGTCACTTGAGCATTTGGGTCACTTGTCCGACAAGGGATAATGGTGGGGTCACCTTCTTCTACTAGGATGAACTGGTCTTCTGGTATAGAAGGAACAAAAGGCATGGCTGGGTCTGTAAAACAAACAAACAAGCAAAACCAGAAGTGATTTCACACTGCCTTGTTTGTAGTAAGGCCTTGAAGAAGAACTGGATGTCAAAGACCACTCCTAGATTGGAATTGGAACTACTATAGTTCATTCACCTCCCAGGTTGCCCAGGGAGGTGGTGGAAGCCTCACCCCTGGAGGTTTTTAAGGCCAGGCTGGATGTGGCTCTGAGTAACCTGATGTGATGGATTAAAACTGTCATCTTAATTTTGCTTTACATAAGGTCAAGCAGAGAAGGTGAAGGAATGTAAATAAATCACTGTTGGGTGTAAGACAGCAAAATAGTGATTGTTCTAAACACTTCCATTGGAGAGAGGGAAAGGTTTAAGATTCTCTTCTGAAAACAAGGGTGTTGAGTTTGGGGCAGTCTGAGTTCTCAGCTTGCTTGCTGGGCTGTCTGGCTGCTTCTTCCTCTTTTCTGGCTGAAGATAACACACTGATCTTGACAAGCTAGGTCTAACAGCCTCTCTGCTTCTTGAATCTCTGCCTTCTGCCAGGTGGGTCTGGGGGGATTCCTTCTGGTCTAAGGGGAGGCCCCTTGGGAGAAGCAAAGGGAGCTTGGTTGTGCTTTTCTGTTGATTGTATATACTTGTAAATGTTGTGAATAGTGAATATTTGTACATATTCATTGCATTTCATCATAGATTACAGTTTTGCTTGTAAATACAGCTTTCATTTGCTTCCAGCCTGGTCATTGTCAGTGTGGGGGGATTTCAGCTCTCACACTGTTACTTACACCTGATCTAGTGTGAAGTGTCCCTGCCCGTGGCAGGGGGGTTGGACCTGGGTGATCCTTGAGGTCCCTTCCAACCCTGACAATTCCATGAAATCAGTTTCATGTTTTTATGTTGAGCATCCCTGAAGCCACATTCCCTCAAAAATAGTCCAAGGTACTTCTCTTCATGCATTTCTACCATGTCCAACATTACTGTTATGAGGCACATTTAATTATGGTCACAGTATGTGGTTTTCAAAACATATATTTAAGTGGGGAAAAAAAAAAGGGCAAACAAACACGTGGTAGTTTCATTTCTTTTAAAGCCAACACAATGCCTGCCAGCTTTCCTAGCAGCCGATCCACAGCCTGAGTTTAAAACATGACTGCACACAAAGCCAACTGTACAAAGCACAGCCCTCAAATTATCTCCATTTGGAATAAACAAATAATCCCTGCCAGCCTCCAGCTTCTGTGCAATGCTGTATCACAAAATTTCAGCAATAGCAATCCAAATCCCTCCAACAATAGACTTTCTGCTGCATTGGCAGGCTCTTTGTAGCAGTATTCCAGACACAGCTCTCCATCCCAAGGATGCTGCCAGCTCCATATATTCATTTTCCCACTGTAATTTAAAACAGGAACAGGATTCACCTACTTTGGTTTTCTGTGTGCTCTTAGTGAAAATAGGATATTGTGTGAAGCCTGCACACAATCCTCTTTGGCTGAAATGGGCTGCTGCCACCCATTGCCCTTCTAATTCATTGCAGGAAAAGCAATTGTAAAGACAAAAGTTTAGAGTGGAAACAGAAACCCTG
This sequence comes from Indicator indicator, assembly GCF_027791375.1. Classification (NCBI taxonomy): domain Eukaryota; kingdom Metazoa; phylum Chordata; class Aves; order Piciformes; family Indicatoridae; genus Indicator; species Indicator indicator. Next base: position 1,988,895 of record NC_072017.1, read on the forward strand.
TCTGTAATTTGGAGACAAGGCTGTGATTCTGCCCTTTATGACATCTTGATGGTTAGAGAGTGGAAAAAATTACAGGGTGGCTCTGCCCTGCAGATCTGGGAGGCTTTTGAAAACAAAACCAAAGAGCCTGCCTGAAGAAATCTTCCACCTCTTGTCTTGATATTCCTTCACGGAGTGCAGTCACAAGACTGCTTAACACCACCAACACCTTCTGATGATTTGATTAGAGTTGTTTGGAAACCAAGAAACACCTGCAGCCCCTCCTGAAACATCTCCCTGCTGAAACAGGAATCAGGAATCAACACAAACTCTTTGCACTGGTTGTGGCAAACAGAGAAAGAGCCTTGGAAGAATCCTTGTCCTCAAATCACACCTCACCAGCTGCAAAACAAATGCAAATCAGTCTTTAAAACAAGTCTTGTCGTTGCTTGAGGGACTGTTTAGGGTGGCAGGTAGCGATAGGACTGGGGGGAATAGAGTAAAACTAGAAGTGGGGAGATTCAGATTGGACGTCAGGAAGAAATTCTTCCCCGTGAGGGTGGTGAAACACTGGCACAGGTTGCCCAGGGAGGTGGTGGAAGCCTCATCCCTGGAGGTTTTTGCAGCCAGGCTGAATGTGGCTGTAAACAACCTGCTGTAGTGTGAGGTGTCCCTGCCCATGGCAGGGCGGTTGGATCTGGATGCTCCTTGAGGTCCCTTCCAACCCTGACAATTCTGTAATCCTATGATTCCTGACTGCTTCCGCTTCCATGGTCTTCCTCTCAGTTGCAGACATCCTCTCCTTCATACAACACAGTGCAGTTTTGCAGGGTGAGTTGCAGTCTTTTCTTTTCCTTTCCTGTTCTAAATATTTACTGTAAATCTACTGGTTTGGGCTTTCCCGACCATGTAGTTGTGCCACACAGCCCCTGAACCTCAGCCAATGCTGAGGAAACATCCAGACAGGGCTTTACAAAGCAAGTGGGTTGTGGCTCAGCCTCTGGTGCCTATCTCAGTTAGGACAATAAACATCTTTGCCCCATGGATATCATGGAAAACCTTTAAACAGATTTCCAGTAAGAACAAGGAGGTAGGAGGGCAAAGCTGGGGATAGATACTTGCAAAAAAGAAGGGATGCCACTTCTTCATGGTCCAACAGGTTTCCCACCTTTACAGAGAAAGGGGGCACAAGGCCTGGGAAGGCTGTATTTGCTTGGAAAATTACAGGGGACTGCATGGTAACACCAGATTTTTAATCTTGCCTCAGACTGACCAGCAACACTTCTCATTTCACCCTCCCTTGTGACAGCCACCCCAAGACATCTCTGTTGCTTCACGCTTCCCAAGATCTGTGCACACAGGAGTTTTTCTCAGTTCTTAATCCAGGCCGTCAATGAGATGTAGCCTTCCTTATCTGGCAGCTGCTTTAGTGCCAGACATGGTACTGGTTTGGTCAGTACACATCCCAGAACATCCACCCAAGTCACCTCTGAGAGGACTGCTGTTGATGACAATTCACACCTGGGGCCCAGGCAAACCTGAAGGCTGGACATGCTCCCACAGCTGACCTGGCCACTAAGGTCTGCCACCCAGCCTCTGGTGCTCAGAAGACCTCAGCTCTGAAGTTTCAATTCTATTCCTCTTCTTGACAACTAAAACTCTTACCAAACAAGTGAGAAGAGAAGGAAAGAAGGATCTGGACATGCTTGGACGTGTCCAGAGAAGGGCCATGACAATGAGAGGGCTGGAGCTCCTCTCCTATGAAGACAAACTGAGAGAGTTGGGATTTTTCATTCTGGAGAGGAGAAGGCTCTGAGGAGACTTTCTTGTGGCCTTCCAGTATCTGAAGGGGGCTACAAGAAAGCTGGGGAGGGACTTTCTAGAGTGTCAGGGAGTGATAGGACTGGGGGGAATGGGACAAAACTAGAAGTGGGGAGATTCAGAATGGATGTTAGGAAGAAATTCTTCCCTGTGAGGGTGGTGAAACACTGGCACAGGTTGCCCAGGGAGGTGGTGGAAGCCTCATCCCTGGAGGTTTTTGCAGCCAGGCTGGATGTGGCTGTGAGCAACCTGCTGTAGTGTGAGGTGTCCCTGCCCATGGCAGGGGGGTTGGAACTGAATGCTCCTTGAGGTCCCTTCCAGCCCTGACAATCCTATGATTCTATATCCCTAGACTCACAAGGGCTGCTCTTGATTAACCTGTTAGGAAACATCCCTGGGGGTCATTTCCCTGCCTCTGACAGCAAATCATCACCACCCATACACCTCTTCTGAGCAGCCACGGTTCAGCTCTCCCAATCCAGACCTCAGGGTACGGCTGTGGCACCCCTCACTTACCTGGCACATAGATGTAGATATCCTTCCCTTCCACTTCCCCATCCTCCACTTGGGTGTGGTTGTAATAGCAAACATACAAGCCCGTGTGAGCCGCCGAGGCATTTTCTACTTCAAGCACCGTCACGAAGAGGCCACTATTGTTTTCTTCGTGCCTAATGTCTATCCTGTGGCTTCCCTCGGTCACTGGGTACTGCCAGCTCACTTCGCTGTCTCCAGAGCATTTGAGTGTGAAATTGGAGCTGAGCTGCACCACCATTTCATTCCTGTTGGGAACAATAGTCGGCAGAGGAAGCTGGCAAAGCGCTAGGAACGGTCCTGCAGGAAGATACAAATAAAGAGCGTGTGAACGTACAGAACAGCCTCGAAAGAAAGCAGCGTGGATCCGGAGTAGCTGCTCTTCCGACCACTTCAGACACGCCGAGGTACCAGGAAATTTGCCCTTGTTAAAAGCCTGAGCTTTGCCCGAGTGACGGCAAACAGCTTCCCTTTGAAATGCGAAGCGGTTGTTTGCCGACTTTTGTTTGTCGAATCGAGAGGTGAAAGGCAGAGGAGAAGTTAGAGAGGGTTCCCAATCCACACCTCAGCTTCCCAGCCCCAGGTGCGGGGTGCAGAGCAGTGAATCCCACGCCCTGACTGCCGGGTTGTGAGCATCTTAGGTTCCCTACAGCATCTTAGAGCTCCTTACAGAACCAGCAGTTCTGCCTGCCTTCGAGTGTGCTCCCAGCTGAAAGTTGGAAACCACTTCCCAAGACCAACAGCTGCATTTTACATCTGGCTTCCATTTCTGCAAAAGGCCAGAGCAGGAGGCTTGGACCAAAGATTCATGCCTCAGGTCTACCTCTAGCCAAAATGTACAGAAGGTTTATAGCCAAATAAAACTGTGATTCACTGAACTGACTGCTGTAGGTGGCACTGAGTTTCAGATGCAGTCTCCAGTTACAGGCTCAAATCTGCAAGCCTAGGTAATTTGTAGGTGGGCTGGTGCAGGTCCAAATCCCAGAATCATAGAATCATAGAATTATTAGGGTTGGAAGGGACCTCAAGGGTCATCTAGTTCCAACCCCTCTGCCATGGAGGATAATTAGAGGTTGCACAGAGTGAAAAAAAATGAAAAAAAAAAATTGGGGAAACCACCAGGGAAAGAGATTTGCTGCTTCAGTCTACCCAATGACCTGTGCCAAGCAGATTGGGTAGTCCCTATTGAACAAGCACCTATGCCCAGGGTGCGAGCGTGGACTCTGTGCAATAAACCAGCAGCAGGGCTCCAGGCTGGCTCTGCAAGCAGTTTCTCAGTCCTGCACATGTTATCTCAGTTTACAGACCCCCTTCTATATTTGGCACCCTGTGGCAAGCCCTGCCCTGCCCTCCCCTCCCCTCCCAGCACCATTCACTCGGCAGATGTCGGGAGGCTTGGTGGCAGCCCTGGCAAGCATGGGGAGGTGGTGCAGCGTGGGAGGATGTGGGCAGCCCACACAGGCAGCCTTGGCCTGCACCGTGCTGCTGCAGAAACCCCAGTGGGGTAGGGCTGGGAGAGTGGGAGGCTCACTTTCCCTGCACGGGCAGACAAACAGGGCAGGAGGTTACAGCAGCTGTAGGGGAGTCAGAGCAGTCAGCACAGGCTAGCAGACGTGCTGCCTTCTTGAAGCTCTTGCCTTAGCCTACTGAAGGGCAGGGAAACAATGAGTCTGTAGCCAGCTGGCAGCCACTGGGCATTTGTTATTGCTGGTACAATGAAAGCAAACTTAAACATGGATTTATGAAGGAATAGGGATGGAGAGGCTTAGAGGACTGAGGGACATTACCTGTGAGAAAACATCCCAGGATCAGGAGCGTCCGTGGGGAAATACCCATAGCTACCAACCACTGAAACAGAAAGAAGGCAAGAGGGAGCCAGTTAATGATCTGACAACACTATGACAGTTTGCAGGATTGCTCTAGCACAGCTTCCCAGAAGAGTCACAGCCCAGAGACCCCAGTTGACACCCGCAGCCCCTTGAAACTCATGCCACAGACACCTCACCCAGCATGAGGAGTGCAGCTAAGACCCCATCACCCCTTCTGCCCACGGGCAGTGTAAGAAGCCAAATCCTGGTGCATCCCCTTCTCCAGCAGCCCACAAGCAGCTCCAGTGCTCACTGCAGCCCCCAGGACTGAGCCCTCAGAAGCACCTCTGTGCAGAGGCAGTGCCCTTACAGGCATGGGGGGAAGGATCCAACAGCCTTATGCACAGTTCTGACCTTCTAGCTGCAAGCAGCTTTCATGGGAGCAACAGCATAATTCAAATCTCCTTTTCTTACCCACACCACAGCCCTGAGTGAGGCTTTTGCTTTGCCATTGTCCACATGTGTGTATATACATATAATAGCTTCCTGAGGACAATTCAGTACAATGGTGTTGATTGCTTATTTAGCAAGAATCCCCTTGATCCGGAGATGTGCTATTTAAAACACATGATGACATTTTCCAGTGGAAGAAATCCATGGCAGATTGCAGGCCAGCAGAGCCATCCTTCTCTGGAGACTTTCAAGCCCCATCTGGATGTGTTCCTGTGTGACCTGTGCTGGATTCTATGGTCCTGCTCTGGCAGGGGGGTTGGACTGGATGATCATCAGAGGTCCCTTCCAACCCCTGACATCCTGTGGTGCTGTGATCCACAGAGCATCTCTGCTCACCCCAGCAGTGTGGGCAGTCTTAGATCACAGGCCATGATTTCAGCTTTTGGACACATACTCCTAAAGGCATCCCTCCTTGCAGAGGCAAGGATGGCAAGGAGCATTGTGGTAGCTTTAGGCTGTGCCTAGAAAATTTTCCACAGATCTTGAACAGAAAGTGATAGGAAGTAAAGAAATTACTATTGGGTGTAAAAAAAGGAAAATCATGAATAAGGTCTAAAGAATCCTATTGGACAGACATCTAACATAAGGTTAGTAATGTAAATTATCTTTCTCTTTTTGACTCCTTCACTCTAGCAGATATTAGCTTCTGGCTTTCTGCTGGCTTAGCTGACACTGGCTGCATTGCTTTGTTGTGGCTGAGTATTAACAAACAGCTCCCTCTGCTTTTCTCCTACCTTCTCTTGTCCCGTGTGCAGGGGGGGAGGGAAGGGAGCAGGGAGGGAGAAGCCCTTTGTCCAGGGTTGGGGGGGGGGTTCTTGTGCTGTTTAGAAATTGTAAATATTGTATATTTTGTACATATTCATCACATTTCATATTCCAGGTTGTAGTTCTGCTTGTAAATGTAGCTTCAGTTGCTTTCCAATTGAGCTGGTCTGGCAATTTTTTGTTGGAGTGGGGGAAATTTCAACCCACCACAAGCATCTGTGTAATTACTGTGCCACCTAACGACGTTTCTGCTCCAAACCCTCCAGCAGCCTGCTTGATGATTTCCAGGGCAGAAGCTCCTACAACACCTGCTCCCATGGAAATCAATGAGGGTTTTGTTGGGGACTTTAATTGCAACTGGATTTGGCCCACAGCCAAAACAGATTAAAAAAAAAAAAAAAGGAAGAAGAACCTCTAATCTGAACCATGAACCAAGGGATGAGAAAAAGGATGATGTGTCAAGACAGGGACTGCTTTTCAAAGGTTCTGGAGAGTTCCTATTCACCCTCTGGTATTCAGCTGCTGATGCTGAGATAGAAAAGCACGTAGCTGCATTATCTACTACCAACAGGCCAAGTGCTGTAGGGGGGTTCACAGGCTCACAGGATGTCAGGGGTTGGAAGGGGCCTCTGGAGATCATCCAGTCCAACTCCCCTGCCAGAGCGGGACCAGAGAATCCATCCAGCACAGGTCACACAGGAACACATCCAGATGGAGCTTGAAAGTCTGCAGAGAAGGAGACTCCACAAACCCTCTGAGGAGCCTGTTCCAGGGTGCTGTGACCCTCACAGTGAAGAAGTTTCTCCTCATGTTGAGGTGGAACCTCCTATGCTGGAGTTTATATCCATTGCCCCTTGCTTACAGAACAGAAGTGTTCTGAAGCTACTCCCACTCTCCTCCTGCAGCCTGTGGAGCAGAAAGCTCACCTTTGCAAAGCAGAAAGAGTTTGGTACTTAAATCCAACATAAAGGTCTCAGAAGCAGGATTAAAAGACTTATAAACCACAAGCCTCAAAACCTTGTGGAAACGACTTCAGAAACACAGGGGGGAGCACTCCAGCAGAACCAAAGCATTTTGCCTAGCATCTCAATTAGCAATAATTGCCATTTGTTTAGGTGTTTGCCTCCCATTGATAAGAGATTCTCAGATATCAAAGAAGTCCCTCAGTTTCAGCCTCCTTCCTCATTTTTATCACATTTATATCCTCTATTTTTCCCCCTGGTTAAGTAACTCACTGTAAACCTTTAGAGACTTACAACGGTTTGCTTTATTGATCTGACTCCTCACCTCCCAAGACCCACTAGACAGTGTTATCCCACTGTCTGTGACATTTCCTTCTGCCTTTTCTCTCTGAAAAGGCAGATCTCTACCCCCTTTTCCGTTGTTTTTCCAGACCATTCAGTGCAAGTGATGCAGCACAGAAGGAGAGAAAACAAAGCTAGCTCCTCTCCAGTGCCTCAGTCTGCAGCAGCTCTGCTGAGGTGGACTTGCAGCGTTTTGCAGAGCTCTGTGTGTGCAGCTGGGGACTCTACTGCTTGCTGTAACTACATACAGGTGATGGCATTTCCCAAGTGATTCTTTGAATTTGCTGCCTTGGTTGGGCTGCCACAGAAATCAGTAAGGGTTCCTCAGTCGACTGTTGCAGTTTTAAAACACAAGGACTTGACTAAATTTGCATTTCCCATCTGTCTATCCTTTCACAACCCAGAGCTTTGATCTCTCCTCGATGACCCGTTAATCTCATCAAGACCTAGAGCAACACCTCCTCTCTGTGAAAGACAGGATAATGTAGCAAGGATTCACCTTCATCCCTGTCTGAAACGTATTTGAGCTGGATTTAGTTAACATCATGCATCTGATTTCAGCTTGCTGGAGGTCCTAAGACCAGCAGATCCCGGAAGCAAAGTTTAACACAGGTACAAATCCACATTTCTGGGCAAAAGAAAATTTCCTCATAGGATTCACCTTCATCCCTATCTAAAATGTATTTGAGATGGATTTAGTTAACATCATACATCTGACTTCAGCTTGCTGGAAGTCCTAGGACCAGCAGATCCTGGAATTGAGGTTTAACACAGGAACAAATCCACATCTCTGAGCAAAAAAGAATTTCCTCATGCATCCCACCAAGCAGGTACACCTATCAAGGTTTGATTACTTCTGATCACTTAATTTCTTGTATGCACTCATTTGTCTTTTTTTTTAACCTTTGTCCTAAACAACCCAAATCTCAGCCCTGAATTAAATACATCAGGTTCAGTTCTTAACACTGCTCCACCAAACTACAACTGGTTTAACCTCACTGAAGCCAACAAATTAACACCAGGTGAAGCCCAGCATTGACACCACACACACAACATATTTGACCCAACCTTAATTCCTCACATATCTTACACTTTGCTGGCAAAAATAGAAACATGGACCTAAATAAGTGATGCCATGAGGGTTTTGCCAACCTCTCTGCAGAGAAGGCTGATTGCCCAAGGTGAAATAGCCACTGCATCTACTTTAACCACTGGGGTTTAAAAGGATCTGGCTGAAATCCTGGTATCTCACTTGTGTGCTTTAGTGATTAAAAAAAAAAAAAAAAGACAAATAACATCTGAAGAACTGTTATCAGTGAGGAGTCAATCTTCCAAATACTCACTGTCAAACGCTGGCTTCCTACCAAGAAAGATCTCGTTGACTGCACCACAGAAGACAAAATAAAATCAACATCCAGAAAGCATCCAGTGGAAATATATATTTTGAAAATTATGCTAATCCTAGGTTATTGTTCTACATGACCTAGACAGAAAGAACGGTAGAGGACCAAGAAGAACCAATAGTGTGTATATATTTTTTTTCACACTGCTGCAAGTCAAACAAAGACCTCTTTCAAGACAGACCTCCCCATCTACCAGAGGACTGGAAACTACGAGACTGATTTCCTGCCATCTGCCCAGTCGCTGCAGTTCACGCTGTTGGCCACGGGATGGCAATATTGATCCACACGAGAGAGACCAAAGCCTTGCGCAGAAGGCGGCAGCGCTAGCCCCCACCGCAGGAGATGGAATCTGAGCGGCCCCTCCTAGATCGACTTAAAATTCGCGTCTCTTATCTTTTAATTTCACGCGAATTCAGCGATTTAAAAATAAACAAACAAAGCCAAACTGGTCCCTATTCCTCTGTATTTACACAAGTGGTAGGACAGTAGTTGGATTACAACTCCTGGCACGTCTTGATGTGATTATCCTTGTTATGAGAGGACTGGATAATTTCAGTGGTGATTTTGTCAGAGTGGCAGTCTGTCCTTCTGGGAAGGCTGAATTTTTCCAGGAAGAGATAAGGCCAGCCCGAGAAAAGAGGGGAACCTTTCCTTCTTGTGGTATATGTCACCAACTGGATGAAAAAGTTCAAACAGGACACCCTGAGACTTCTCTTGGTTATCAATTCTGAAGCTTCAAACTCAGTTCTGCATGACAGCAGAGCTGCCCTTCAGCACACAGCTGGCTCTGAGGGCTTCACTGGGGAAAGACACAAACGACAGCAACAGAAAATTTCTCCAGTGACTGAGATTCACATAAATATCCTCCTAAATGAAGCTTGTTCCATGTCTCCTTTACAAGTGCTTGCCTCCAGCACAGCCTGTGTGCAGGAATAACTATGCATCAAAACTAGCCCAGTGTCGGGCTCCTGCAGAGAGCTTCGGGCTCTGCAGGACATATGGTGATGGCTGCTACCTGATGAGCCTGACTGGCCCAAATTCTTCACCCTAACCCTCAAGAACAGACTCCACCAGTCTAGGAGCTAAAGGCTGTGGGGGAATTTGTATTTCCCTATCCAAAAAGGATTTTCCAGACCGTCTCAAGAAGCAGACAAAAAGATTGGTACTTCTCACTTAGGTTCTCAGGATCAAATAAAAGAACACTTCAGATCCCAACTCAAGTGCTTAGAAGCATTGCATGGAAAAGCCAATAATCCATCTCTGTTGGCCACAAGAGCTGGGAGGCCAAGCTATTGCAGGCTTCCCTTGGGTGCTCACGCAAAGCTTTGTTGGCTTGAAAGAGATGAGCCAAGCAGGAGACCAAGGCAAGAGGGAGAGAAAGGATTGTTTGCTTACTCGCTTGTTTCTTCAGGCTTATCAGAATTCTTGCCACTATCAGGAAAGAAAAAAAAAAAAGTCTCAGAAGTAATTTCTCGGTCTTTAAAATGAGCAAAGCAAACCTTTTGAGACCAATTGGTGTGTCTGGAAACAACCAGCAATGTCTGGGGTATGCCAAACTTTTTTCTCTGCAATACAGACATTGTACTCAAATCCTAGCTCGACACCAAACTCTTGCAGAGATATTTTGTTAAAATACTTCTTTCTTCCTGCTTTCTTGACACCTAATATATTACTCTCATGGCCACATGGAGATTCAAGAGGCAAATAACAGCAAAGATGCCCCCCGCTCCCCCCCACCCCACCCCCACCCCGTGCCCAGTGGCAGCCAGATTTGCACAACTCCTGGCCCTTGGTGCCTGGAAAGAAGTACCACAACAAGGGGGCTCGTTTTAAAGCAGTGGGAGAGTTGGTCTGCTTGTGGACTCCTCAAGTCCCTATGCTTTCTGCAGCCTCGTTTTTTCTTGAAACGTTTTTTTCTTCAAGTTCTGAGGTTGGCTAAGCCACCATTTAGGTCAGCGTCTTTCTAAAATGCTCTTTGTTAACTAGAAGCTAAAACCAAAGTCCCTTGCTGGGAGACCTTTCCCTGGCGTTTCTAAACCCAGAAGTAAAAGTCAGACCTCCACAGTCCAGATTTTGATCAGCCGACGACAGAGGAAGCTTTGATGCTTGTCCCCTCGCTTTGATCCCATCTCTTGCCCTATCCACGGGCACAGAATTAAAACAGGCTAGGTGGGACCTCAGCTGGGCTGTGCCTCGGCCCTGAGAGACGCCGAGGGCAGCACAAGCAGCCTTCCTTTCCCCGGTGCGTCCCGTCGGGGAGACAGCGAGCCGCCTGCAGCCAGCCGGGGCTGGGGCTGGAGCTGGGGAGGGACTGACGTTCACACTCTCCAGCCTCCATCAGGCTTCAGGCGCTTGCCAGACGCTGCCTGCCAGAGGGGAGCCCGGGCGGCAGCCCCCGAGGATCGGGAAAGCGGCGCTGCCGCGGCTGCCCCTCTGTCCGCGGCTCCACGGCGGGGCCCGACGGCCGGAGCCGCTGTGGATCAAAGGTAGCCCGGGACACTGGGCGAACCAAGCAGAGACGGAGAGATGGCAACTCCCAGCCACTTCGCTGTTTGTCCGGGAAACAATAGGAAAGCCTTTGCCAAGCTAGAGCGATTGGTTTTGTTCGATTTTGATGTTTGGGTTTGATTTTGGTTTGGTTTGGTTTTGTTTTAAATATGAGGTAGATAGGAAGGAGAAAAGCAATGCAGAAGAGACGGAAAGGGGCAGAGCGAAGCCCCATTTCTCTCCAGCGCTGGCTAATTCTGCTCGCTCTGCGATCCGAGGCTTCTTCTCCAGTCCTCTCCGTCAGGCGAGGCACAGACCCCGTGGGCGTGGGGTCAGGAGAGGGGGTGGGAGTCTCGTCGGGGAACAGACGTGGTGCCTCGGCTAGGAGCTGTGGGACCACGGGGTAACGATATGATGGATCCGTCGGTCCCCACACAGGCCGAGGCGATGCTCTGTCCGCCCCGAACGCGCAGTCTCGGGTCCCGGAGGAGCGCCAGAGAGCTGAAACATTTGCAAGAGACGCACCGAAAATGCCGTCGAGGGGCGCTGGAAATGAGCCCCCGGCGCGGGCGGGGGCCAGGGCATCGCCCCCGTCTCTGCCCCGCAGCCCCCTCCCCTCGCGACGCGGGCAAGCCCTGGGGCTGGCGGCTGTGCCCCGGGGCGGCTGCTGCTGCTGCCTCGCTCGGTCTGTCGCTGCTGGCTCCAGAAAAAGCTGTCCAAGTCCTGTTCTCTGGAACGGCTCCTGAGCTGCCGGTTCCGCGTCCAAAAATGTTGAGCAATGCCGCCGACAGCCAAAAATCCATTTCCTTCTTGCTCCTAGGACTTTTCCAGAGGACTCCAGCCTGGTAGAAGCGGGCAAGTTTGCAGCCTTCTGCGCTTGACAAAATCCAAAAGGTGGCCGCGAAGACTTCACGCTCCCCCGGGGCAGGAGGAGGTGGGCTGCAGCGGTCCGGCGGGAGGTGCGGCAGGGCTGTCGTTCCCGTTGAGAGAGGGGCTGTAAGCTGGAAATGCTCCAGGTATCAGTCCTGCCTAAATTCAGCATCTTCCACTCCGCTAAGACGTGTAAAAGACGGGCCGCTTAGGGATGGAGATCGGGTTGCCCTGGATTGGGGGCGTCTTATGCGTGCTCCTGCCCGCAACCTCGGAACATTTTAGGCTACTCGGTCAGGGGGAGCGAAGTAGGAAGGGGGAGCTGAAGACGGGAAGGTGGTGAAAAACAAAGGATGGGGGAAGGGACGGGAGAGCAGCGGGGTGAAGGAGGCAAGGGATGCGAGAAGAGGGGGAGCCGATAACTCTGTCGGTGCGCGTCCCCCCCGGGCGGGCACCGTCGCTGCCCGCAGATCCCCGGCAGGTCGCTCCCGCCCCCGCAGCAGGAATGCGGCGCGGTGGCCCCGCCGGCCCAATGTGTTTGTCATTAGCGCTGCCCGCGCTGCTCGCCGCCGCGCCCCGACGGCCCGCGGAGCGCCGGCTCACGGTTCCCCGCTCCCTTACGCGGGGACTGCCAGCTCCAGCCCGCCCCGCCGGCCGCGTCCCGAGGGAAAGAGCCCACCGCCCAACTCGGAGCATCGGGAAAAGGGGAAAAAAAAAGGAAAGAAAAACAAAAATCCCAAATCAACAACAAATAAAAGAAAAACAAAAAAAAAAAGAAAAAGAGAAAAAAGAAGATGGAGAAAAGGTGGAAAAAAAATAAAAATATGGGGAAACTACCTCCCAACTCTTACCTTCCCCTTTATAATCCGCAGCCCCAGTCCTGCAGATTGTAAAATATCCAAAATATGTCCACGTCTTTTGTGACTTTCCCCACTCAGCCGCGCTCTTTCCCTCCCGCTCGTCCTCCCTCCCGATCCGACTGTAATGGTCTCACAAACCGCGTCCCGTAATTGATTCAATGTTATAGTCCATCCTTCCAAAACTAATCATTTGCTTTAAGTAAATAGCTGTCAGGAAATGAAGCCCCCCTCCGGCCCCTTCAGAATAAGAGCAGCACTGGCTCTCCCGGCGCCCCCAGCCCCGCGGCCGGAGGCGGGCGCGCCGGCGGGAGGCTCTTACGCAGGCAGGGGGGCCAGTCTCTGCCTCCAGATTTCACCAGCCTTGCAGGGGAGGGGGAAGGCTAGCCATATGGCAGGGGCGAGGGGGAGGAAAGGGGGAAGAGGGGAGTTTTGCACTGCAGGGGGAGAAAATCTTAAAAAAAAAAAAAAAAGAAAAGAAAAGAAACAAATACGCAGCCCCCCTCCCCCCCCCCCAAAAAAAAAAAAAAAAACTTTCATGAAAACTCTGAGTGCTCCCAATTTCATGAATGAGCCTTCCCTCCTCAGACCGTCCAAGACGGTGGGTCGGGTGCTGGGCTCTATGTCCGCGACCACAGTGTGAGTTTACGGATGGGGAGTTTGATCTGGAAACGAATTTGCGGCTTCCTCGTGTCCTTTGTACACCACTGAGCCTGGGCTTGGGCTAGAGAGCTGGATGGACGGCCGTGAGCCAGCCAGGAGCAGGAGGCACTGAGAGAGAGGGGGAGAGACGAATCACTAACAGTTATGAATGAAAGACACAACGAAAGGTAATCTTCGCCAGCAGCCAGAACCCCCAGACCCCTCTGCTCCGACGGGACCGGGAAAGCTCTTCTCTTTCTCTCTGCCTTCGCTTTGCCCAAGGCAAACAAACCCCGGGACCAGCCACCCCGGGGGACACAGCGAGGACCGGCGGTGCCTGTGGAGGCGAAGGCAGCGCACGTCCGAGTCCGTTCTGTTTGAACACGCTTCAGACCCTCGCTTCGATCCCCGCTGGGGAGTCAGCACAGAATATCTCTGTTTTGTTGGCCCCCGCTATCTGCCGGCGATAAGGGGTGGCCGGGGAAGCTGCCAAGGAGCTGCCCTCGCAGCCCCCTCTGCTGCGGAGAGAGGCGAGAGGAGCTGGCGGGGCGATGCGGCGGCTGCGGGAGAGGGGGCACTGCAACCCCAGGAACGGAGCGGTGCGGGAGGACCCTGCCCGCTGCCTGTCTGCCTGCCCCCTGACCACCTTTCGAAGAGGGCACTGGCCCTAGAGCTGCGCCCTGGGACTTCTTCCCCTTCCTCCTATTCCCAGCCTGGCCCTTCTACCCTGCACCTCTTTTTTCCTTTTGGTGCGAAACAAAAGTTTGTTCTCAGAGTCGAGCGCCAGCATTCGGAGTATTTTCTCTTTCCTGAAAGGAGAATTAAGCTTCTGAAGCGAAGATGCCCCGAAGGAAGCGGCGGCAGAAACGAGAGCGAGCCCCCGTGAAAAGCGCACGCCCAGGCTGAGGTGCCCCTGGCTGGGCTCACAGGGTCCCCGGCGGTGCTCCCGGCCGCTTGCGCGCCCTCCTCTAGAGCATCCTCGGCTCGGCTGAGTGCACAACCTCGCTATTGCTTCCACATGTTCCTCCAGGAAATCATCGGAGTCCGATCTGTGAGCAGCCCCTGGTCGGAATGCTAACAGGATACCGTAATGCTTGTGAATAAACAACAGGCTCCCAGTGAGTCAAAAGCACGGCAAAACAACCCCCACGACAACCCAGGAGATGATTTAAAAAAAAAAAAAAAAAAAAAAAAAAAAAAAAAAAAAAAAAAGCCAAAATACACTACACCCTCGAACTCTCTACACGGGAGGGCAGCGAGCGCACCCAGCAGCCTGAACCCATTAACTGGTAGAAGGAAAAGTCCTATCGCGACTTGGGTAGGAGCTGTGGGCTCTGAGAGATTTAACACCACGAAGATGTGCGGCAGCTACCGCTTGTGAGCTCCGAGGTGATCCCGCCGGACTCAGGCCGTGATTTACCGGCGTGAACGTGTCTGGTTTAAGGCGGTGGAGGTGACTCCCGGAGCAGCACCGTCAGGACGGCACGTACCTCTAGAGAGGCTCTTGCAAAAAAAGGAAGGAGCAAAAGGGAAAGAGAGGAGGCGCCTTCTGTTTGCAATTACCTGCCTCATTTGAATAATGCCTTTGTCATGATCATTATCGAGAAGTCGTTAACGGCTTCCACGTGGGATCTCACAAGACCCAGCGAAAAAACAAAAATTGCAAATTGGGGAGGGGAGGCTAGTAAAGGCAGGCTGGGCTGGCCCTGCGAGCGGGAATCTCAACGGCCTCTGCGGTGGCCCAGATGGCGATGTCCCGTCGGTCACGGACCCCTTCCCGCAGAGCGGTGACACTTTCCTCGACGTGATTCCCCCTTCCCCGCGCTGAGGGCCGGCCACAAGCCTGCCGCCCCAGGCTCCACCCGCACGGCCAGGGCCGGGCAGCCCCTCGGTTGATTCCCCCTCCCAATTGTTGTCTGCTGTGTCTATGGATTGGCCCCGCGCAGAGGAGGTGGTAGTTAAAATAAACCTTCCAGGAGGGCTGCCGAGCTCTGCCCCCTGCGGAGCTCGGGGGTCCTGTCCAGGGAGGCGCTGGGGACTTGGGGTTAGCGAGAGGACAGGCTGGGGGGACTTTTACCACCGTGGCCCCCGTCTCCTCCCGCCTTCCTCTGCTCCGAAGGGCTGAAGCACAAGACATCCCGCTAGCGTGTGTTTATGCGGCAACAGATGGAGCCTGTACATCTCAGACAAAACCGTGGTGCCCGGGCTAGAGCAGCTCTCGCTTATTTTTGCTCCTAACCTGCCCCCCTGGGGGAGCTGGGGCTCCCTCCTTGGGCCCGCGGCGCTGGCTTCGTCCCGGCAGCGGGCACCGACAGAGCGGCAGCTCACTCCTCTCTGGGACGCTTCCAGGGAGGCTGCGAGCCGCCCCGCTCAGCACCCTTCTCCCCTGGAGGAGTCCCGGTTTGCTGCAAGTAACGAGCCCTTTCCTGCGGCTCTCTCCCAGGGGTGAGCCGGGCAGAGTTCGGCTGGCTGAGGCAGCCAGACGAACTCTGGTACGTTCGGGGGGGTCCGATCGCCCTCCCGCGGGGCATAGGCCGGCGAGAAGGGGTGCCCTAGCTTGGGCCCAGCGGGAAGCCTCGCCGTGAGGCCGCAGCCTTTTGTCTCGGTGGGAAGGCAGGGCTGGGTTTGATTATCGCTACCCACGTTGCAGCGATGCTCGGTACGAGGCTCCGCTGCAGCCTGCGGGCCGTTTTTTCGCTTTGGGAGCAGGAACCCCTGCGTGATGAAGAGCAGCTTGGAGCAGAGACCCATAAGATCCCTGAGAGGGGGAGAAAGCAGAGCGGCCTCATTGCTCGTCGCTGTAAATCTGTGCTCGGATCTATTGCAGAGAGAATAGGAAATCTCTTTGAGGGCTTCCTTAGACAGTTAGAGGACCATCAAGCTTCCGGGTCCCCCAGGAGATGTGTGTTACCCGCGGAATGGCCCTCTGTGCATTTACAGCCCTATCAGGTAGCTCACTCCCCCCCGCCCCGCGCCCCCCGCCGTCCTTTCCGCAGCACCAGATTCCCTTATTTTGTTTGCTCAACAGAATTTGGCTCCAAGTAGCAGGGATCCCGCGTCAACGGGAGAACAGGGAGCCAGACAAAAGAAATTAAGTTTGCACAGCCTGCCCTCTCTAACCTTTATTTTGATTCCACACATAGCTGCTTAAGGTAGTTAGTTCCCCGTGCCCGTCGTTTTCCCACTGAGGCAGCTGCTGACACAACGCTGAGCTGTTGTGTTTTCATTGTTGCGTTTGGATCTTGACATTAAAAGATGCCAAAACAGCCCTGAAAGACTTATTCTCTGAAAAGCAGGCCTTGTTTTTCCTTCTGCTCCCGCCCTAACTTCTCGACTGGGGCAGGATAAAGAGGCTGCTCTGGCGCAGAAGCGGCCCGAACTCGGCTCAGAGGTGAGGTGAGGCAGCACAGGAGCAAGGGGAAAGTTGTTCCTCTGCCTAACCCTTTACTGACGCCTCGTTACGCGCTTCTCTCCTTCCTACCCAACCCCCAGCCCCTGGGGCGGGGATTCCCGGGGCTCCGACACCGCCCCGACGGGGCGGGAGGCTGCGAATGCCTCCGGAGGTGCCTCTCGTCCCGTCGGGGGTGCCCAGGCAGTGCCGCCACCGCCCGCGACACTAGAGGGCACCGGAGCCCGCGGAGCAGCGCGCCCGGCCGTGCTGTGGCACCGCCAGCCTTTGGCGTCTCTGGTGTTAATTAAGGGATCGACCGGGTTTGGAAAGGGTGGTGAAGCGAGGCCCTCCTCCCATCGTCGAGGGTCTGAGGGCTTCGTCCCTGCAAATCCAGCCCTGCCCAGCCCGGGCCCAGCAGCTTGGGGGGGATGTGGCTTGCTGCAAGTTAAACAGAGAAAGCAATCCTTCCCGTGCCACGGAGAAGCTTTCATTCTGAAATCAAAAGGGCTCCTCTGCTGATTCAGCCCAGTTCTGATTTCTGCTCAGAACTCCCCAGACCTTTATCTTTGCCTTTGTTCTTCCAAGCTGCGGCAGTTAATGGGTTACAGCAGGACACAAACGCAGCCAGACTGGGCTGCTTTGCTGCTCCCTCACGTACTACTTTGTCCCCTTGGGCTGCTGTGCTCAGGGACCCTGCCCTGAATTCTGCTCAGGGGACCAGGCTGGTGAGGAGGCCACCCTGGACATAGTGGTCAGTCACCCTTGACAAAGATGGACATGGGTCAGCCCTGGTCTATGTCACTGTCAGTCCCTGCACATGCCTGGGCTTACCACATCCTCCACACTTCCCTCCCACAGGCACAGAAGGGCCAAGCTAGGCTGAAGATCACGAAGAGCCAAACTCAGGAAAGACCTAAGATGTCTTTTCACTGACTACCCAGGATTGCCCATGCTCCAGACTTAGCATGTCATTTTAACACTTCATCCCACAAGATATTTTCTTCTGATGCTTGGTGATTAACAACCACATCCCTTCAGCAGGATTTGTTGTAGAATAGCTGGAGCTATAGCTGTGGAGCTATGGATCCCTCTCTGTCCTGAATGTTTCATGCTCCAAAACACCTTCACAAAGAAAATACTATCCCTCTGTTTCTGTGGCATGGAGAGATTCTGAGCGTAGATCTTCCCCCAGCCCAAGGATAAAGAGAAGGGACAGCCACCAATGCCTCCTAAGAGCTTGCAGAATTGGAGGTCATGTGGAAACAATGGAGGTTAGAAGTTTTACCCAATGCTTTCCAAAACAAGTCCAACCCCAATCCCACTGTTAGGAATTGCAAGAATCAACATCCTTGCTGACACAGTCAGGAGCACTTGAGACCTGGCAATGAATCCAGGCATTCCTCTTAGTCATTGAATCCAGTCATTCCTCTTACTGGCCTTTACCAGAGGGTTGCTGGAGGTGCATTGGCAGGGCTGTGATCCACATTGTCATTTTTCTTGTAGAAGTGCTCAAACACAAGGCTGAGCTTAGTTCCATAACCCTAATCTGCCATGGAAGCAATCAAGCAGGAGCCAGTTGCACCTAGAACCATCCCCAGTGTGCCAGTGACTGAAGAGCAGCCTTTAGCTGGGAAACAGGAGGGAATGACAAACTGAAAAGCCAGGGGAAACTCTTCCTCTTTTCTGTCACTCCTACAAAAGAATATTTGGGCTTTTTTCTTTTGCCTGAGGTCACCAAGTTTCAGTCTGTACCTCATCTAATTCTGTAGGGAGGCTTTCTGCTTTCAGTTACGTATTTGTTTGCCTGTAGTTAACACTCCTTTAGACTACTTGGTTGTAGGCACTTGAATTGATTGAGGTGTTCACAGAAGGAGAAAAGAGAAAGTGAGATGAGAGAAGAATGCAGGTTTAGGTCCCTTCTCCACAGCTGTGGATGTGAAGGTAGAGCTCAGGCTTAGATCATACAAGGAAGCTCTGGCACGGCTGAAGAACAGGGGATGCTGGCAGCATTTAGGCAGGTTGGGACTGCTGGACTGCAGGTTGGCTTAGTCAGATATTCTGGGGTTTAACCTAAATTATCTTTTGAGAAAGAGTCTAATCTGGAGACTAGGCCAGATTCTGCTGTGCGCAAATCTGGTGTAACTCTAACTTCAAGGGAAATATTCCAGATTGAATCTGGTATAATTAGGATTAAAAATTGGCTCTGTAAGTCTTTTCTTTGGCAATAAAGTTAGAGGAGTGCTGTGAAGAAAAATAATTCAAACCAGAACATTGTTTCAGTGCTCTTTTCAATAACATATGCTATAGGCACTTTGAAGGCATTTGCTCTCCATGGCAGCAGGGTTTTAAAACTTTCACTTTGCTGCCCCTAACAAAGTTAACCCTTGATAACCCAACTGTGTTTAAAACATTCTTTACAGAATCCTCTGGTTTTGCAGGGCATTGTCAAAACAACAAACAGACAAAACTCCATGAAAATGATGCAATTGTTGCTGTGGCAGTAGGAAGCTTCTTCTTGCTGGGGAAGTCATGAATTTCCTTGCTCCAGCCACGAGAAGGGCATTGCAAGGAATCCAAATTTATACCTTAAGTGTCAGTGGTCTTTTTCATGGTGCAAGCCCTGCTATCTGACTGCTAAACTCAATGCAGAGAGAAGGAGCAACTTCCAAAAAGCAGTTGCTTAGTATCCCTGGGAACCAAACTCTGAGAGGAGTCCCTAAAGGAAGGCAGGAAAACTGAAGACTTATAAATTACTGGACATTTTCCTAGCTCCCATGAATCAGACAACAAGATGTCCTTTAAGAGTTTCTGTGTCCAATAGCACTTCATTTGCTAGGCACATGTCCCTGCAAGAAACTATATCACCCTAGTTTGATTGCAAGTGGTGAGATGGTGTTAGTTAATTTTTGATTTTTATTTTTTTTTCATGTCTGGCACACAGCCCCAGCAAAATCACAAGGATGTTTGTCATCCTCTTGAGTGGCCCCAGCCTTTCACCACAGGTTAATCTGATTTCTTCTTTAGGGTGTGTAGGAAAGAGGCAGAAAAATATCACTGAATCACAGAAACATTCAGGTTGGAGAAGCCCCTCAGGATCAGCAACTCCAACCCTGAACCCTACTCTACAAGGCTTACCCTTAAACCACAGCCCCAAGCACCACATCCAAACCACCTTCAAACACATCCAGGCTTGGGGACTCCACCACCTCCCTGCCCAGCACATTCCAATGCCTGACCATTCTTTACCTGAAAAAAATTTCCTGTTGTCCAGTCTAAACCTACCCAGTCACAGCCTGAGGCTGTTCCCTCTTGTTCTATCACTGATTAGCTGTGAGAAGAGACCAGCACCAACCTCTCCTCAACGTCCTTTCAGGTAGTTGTAGACAGCCAGGAGGTTTCCCCTCAGCCTCCTCTTTTCCAAACTAAACAGCCTCATCTCCTTCAGTTGCTCTTTTATTCTCCAGGCCCTTCCCCAGCTTTGTTGCCCTACTCTGCACTCACTGTTGTCTTTGATTCCTTGTGGTGTGTGAAGAATAGGGACTTGGAAAATGTGTTTTGCTCTTTTAAAGGTTGGGATAGAGAAGGAATCTTGTTTGTTGTTTCAAAAGTACAGGAATCAATACCAAGCCTTCAGGGCCTTCTTTTTTGCTAGAGGACTCTGTGCTGAATCAGTGAACACAGACATCATAGTGAAGCTGACTCTTTCTTTTAAGCTGTTGGTTGAACAGGTTTGTAAAATTAGGGAGCAATGAGACACACTTCATGCCCCAACCTCCTTCTTTGAAGAGCTTATCCACCAACCTTCCTCTGCCCTGAGTGGGTGCCTCGCAGGGAGGCAGGGAGCAAGCATGGGAGAGCCCAGACTGCAGCTCCCAAAGGACCTGTACTGCAAGAGCTGGGCAAATGGGGCCCATTCTGATTTGATCCTTTGGGGGTTTCTTTCAGATAAAGAGAATTGTGAGATATAACCTCACCTTCCTGGCCCCTATTCCCATCTATGTTTTGCTTTCTTCATCTCACATTAACAGGCTAAGTCTGAGGAAATAGCACTGAGGACACAAAACTTGCCCAAATCAGAGCAGTCCTCTTTGCTGAATCTCTTTGTACATCAGTCAAGGACATTGCAAAGAAGGAACAGAGTAAGAGCAGGCCACTTCATTCCTATTTTCTATTTTCATAGCCTGAGAGAACAGAAACGTGCTCTCCTCACTGTCAGGAGAATACAGATTTTGCTTGCCCTCTCTCTTTGTAATAGGAGAAAACATCTTTAGAGCCAAAGTCAATCCAAATAAATTCTTGCAATTCCTATCCATCACCAAACTTTCTTTTTTTCTATATTCAGATATTTTTCTCCCAATGTGCTTTATGCTAATCTAAGAAAAAGGTGGGTTTTTAAATCCATGACTCTACAAAACTTTCTTGGGAACCCCGTGTTAAAAAAGCTGGAAGCAGAGTCTCTGGTGGTCTGAATGAATCTATGAGGCCTGCTCCAATTATCCTTTTCCAAAACATAGTAGGATTTAGTCAACTTGACAAGATGAAGGGTTTGAGGAAATGCTCTACTCCAGAAACATCAGCAGCTGTACAGCTGGGGGCTGGTCCAAACAGCACTCAGAAGCATAGCTGCAGCCTCTGCTGTTAACAGGGAAGTCAGAGGCTGCTTAAGAGAGGTTAAAATATATAGGTAGATAGACAGTTTGAGTGGACAGAAGCTATTGAAATTATCTGAAAAGCTGAGTGCTTTTGTGTTCTGGAAGACAAATGGTCCCCTAGCCCACTTAGCACCTGCCAATGCCTCTCCAGTGCCCTTTGCCCTGTGGAACTGCTTGTTCTGACAGCTTCTGAAGCTCTCTCAAGCTCCAAATTCTTTCTCCGTATGTTGGCTCTTTTCATAGCTGCCTATACCAATATTGACTTAGGAAAGCAGGAGAGTTAAAAATAGCTCACTCCAGTACTGTCTGCAGACCTTCTGCCTAGCTTTGCTTTAGGCCTGTGAATCACAAACGCTGGTTTGAATTATCATTAGCATCTGAATGGAGATAAGAGGGACTAGAAGAGCTAGGGTAGGGAGTCACCTTTTGTAAGTATCACTCCTCAATTATTTGGAAGGGTAGGAGTGGAGCAGGATCACAGCAGAGGATGTTTGCCTCTCACTTCACCAGCAAGGATCATTTGGAATTAAGGATGTAATACATTTGCTTTCAAAAAACCCATGTTGGGTCTCTGCAAGAGTGAATCTTGCTGTCACTCATGGGTGCCAAGGGACACCGTTTAGCACCAGACTTGGTAGAGTTAGATAATGTTTGGATGTGATGATCTTAAAGCTCTTTTCCAACTGAAACAATTCTATGATTCTATGGTTTCCTCCCTTCTCCTTGCTGCCATCCTTGTCTCTGCACTGCTTTGCCTGCCCCAGCTCAGCAGAAGCAAGTGTGAATTGCCAGGTGACTGGGGCATGCAGTGTGAAGGGACATGTGTGTGGCATGGAGGGGGATGGTCTTACTGCAGTGGGTGGCAGTTTTATGAAGGTCAGTAAAAACCTACACTCCACCAGACCACCAGAAAGAGTGGGTTTCTCAGCTGGAATCACTTGAACATGTGGCCCTGCACACCCTCACTCCATTCTCCAGGAACGCATCTCTGCCATGGTTAGTGAAAGTGTCCCAGAATATCTCAGCCATCACAAGAAAAGAGTCAGACACAGAAAGAGAGACATTCAAATTGGGATTCAAAGCAACTGCTGGCTTCTCACCCAGAAGCAAAAATAAAATGAGTGGTGGCTGTAAGCACAGGCACTGCAGGCTCCCTCCTCCCAGCTCCATGGCTTTGCCAGCTCTGCAACTCTTGTTGCATTTCCAGGAGCTGCAGCAGAAAGGAGACACCACAAAAGCTAAACTCGAAGTAGGCTGTGGTGAGATATCCTCCAGCAAAAAAATGTTTCAGATCTCTACAGAGGTCAAAACATCACTCTTTTGACCCTGTTTGAATTCTGAGAGCAGATGATGACTCCAAAAGGCCCCAGCAGTGTGGCTTTACTTCAGCAAGGAGTGAGTGCTGAGAAATCTGATGCCATCCTGATGTCAGAGCTTGAATGTGACACATTGATACAGCAACATAATGACTAAACCATGTGGCCTTGGGTCTCTATTACTTGCTGGGGAGGCCTGAGCACCAGTCCCACCACCCTATGAGTCTGCAGATGGGTCCAGGAGATGGTTTGAGCAGGTAAATCAAATTGATCAGCTTGTGTTTAGTGCTAGCTATAGAGGAATAAAAGAGTGGTCATCCTCTAGATGCAGTGACTTCGCTGCTGGTAACGAGGGGCCAGGAAAATGGTCAGGGGGTTGGAGCACCTCTGCTATGAGGACAGCCTGAGGGAGCTGGGGGTGTTCAGCCTGGAGAAGAGAAGGCTCCAGGGAAACCTAAGAGCAGCCTGCCAGTACCTGAAGGGGGCTACAGGAAGGATGGAGAGAGACTGCAGGGACAGGACCAGGAGCAATAACTTCAAACTAGAGAAGGGCAGATTTAGATTGGATGTTAGGATGTTAGGAAAAAGTTCTGCACCATGAGGGTGGTGGAACACTGGAACAGGTGGTTGAGGCCCTATCCCTGGAGATATTGAAGGTGAGGCTCACCATGGCTCTGGGCAACCTGATCTAGTTGAGGATGTCCCTGCTGAGTGCAGAGGGGGTTAGTGGATGAGCTTTGGAGATCCCTTCCAACCCAAACCATTCTATGATTCTATATTGTCTAACCTCCTCAAATCTCTCTGAATTCAAGTATCACAACCTAGGGCTTTTAGTTCACGGCATTCCAAATAATAGATGTGATTTATTCACCCAGAGAGTCTGCATTAAATCCAGTCCTGCTCTGATGAATTATCCTGGGCTGTACTCAGCTACCAAGGCAGCTGAACCATTTGCCTGAGTGATTGTTTGAAAGAATCTCTGTTCACCTTCTAACTGCTGCCTAACTTTATGGTACTGCTTGATTGCCAACTGTATGCTGACAAGCTTCCTCCACTGTCACCTGGAAAGAGCTATGGGATGAACATTAAGTGTAAGGAAACTCTTGAGACTGGCTAAGCCACTGGTAGATCAAGCAGACTACTTGAACTTAGATTCTGTGATTCTAAATCCCCAAAGTTACAATGGCCAAAGAGCAGACCAAGAGGAGGAGTTTGTTTTCTCTGAAGTCACAGTGATGACCCAAGCTTTGTTTTTCAGTTTTGAAACACTGAAATGGTAAAGCAGAAAATCTCTGAGAACAACATCCTCATGTAACAAGCTGCATCTACCAGGGGCTGGTGGATGTCTCTCAGAAAAAAAAATCAATGCCCTAAAGCTAGTAGTCAACATACCAAATATTTCTACTCTTTTTGTTTTGCTCATTCAATCTATGTTAAGAATACCACCAAAAGGACTTTGTTTTGGAAACACGCAACAACCGGAGCCAAATTTCCACTTCCAGCATCTCCCATCCAGCAGGAATGTGCAGAAGACCTTGACGTGATATGAATTAAAAGGATCCTGTCTTTGCCAGCCCTGAATTCCAGGAAGTGAAACACAGCATCCTCATCTGCTCTTGCAAGGAACATTTGGTTTTACTCTAGCCTAAACACCAGACTGTTCCTTAACCCTCCAGAACCTGACCAGTCCTCAACGTCCCACAGTAGAGCTGTGGCTCCACACAGGCATTTCCAGTGCTCTCACATGCCCTCCAAAATCAACTCCTGCCCCTAGGGATTCAGAGGCACCTCTGGAAGAAACAGAAAGGGATTCCACTGTGCACAGAGCTAGTGGGGCAGAGCTGGTGGGACATGCATGCTGCCCAGAGGCCCCTCGGTCTTTAGATCCTTTGCTACCTGGATCATCTTTGTGGCCCTTATCTGGACCCACTCCACCAGCTCTGTGTCCTTCTTCTGCTGGGGACACCAGAACTGGTTGCAGAATTGAAGGTGGGGGACTCACAAGAGTAGAGTGAAGGGACAGAAACCCTTCTCTTGCCCTGCTGGCCACACTCCTCTGGATGCAGCCTAGAGAAAAACTTCAATCAGCCCAAACAGGTCACTGCTTTTAGCTGGAAAATTTTAACAGATGTTTGTGGGAAGTGTTTATTATTGTTGTTGTGGTTGTTGTTCCTGCTATTATTATTATTATTATTATTATTATTATTATCATTATCATTATCCTCCAATAAATCCCTTTTATTTTTTTGACAAAATTGGGAAGATCCAAATTATAAACTAGAAATATCCATTTAGAATGCTATCAGGTTCTCACTTTCATTTCTTTATGAGCTTCCTTTTTCCCCCTTTTCTTTTCCTCAAAGAATATTTAAAACAAAACAACAAAAACACCCACACACATAAAACCCCAAACTTTAAAAAAAGCCAGAAAAGAATGACAAAATTCCCTGCTGTGTGTTGATTTTCCCCAGCTTGAGAGCTGACACCGAACACCAGAGTCATCTCAACTGCTTGCTCCAATTGGGCTTGTTTACTCCTTTGTGCAAAGATGCAGTTGTGCGGGTTTGCTTTCAAGTGATTGCAACAGGCAGTCACATCCTGAGGCTCTTCCTCCATCTGTCTGTCTTCACACTGATCCACATCCACATTTACTGGACCTAGGATAGACAAAAACTGGGTCAAGAGAAAGACAGGTCAATGCTTGTTCCTTTGGGGCAAAACCAAAACAGAGGCTTTGAGCTGTGCTGGTGGCAGAGGCAGAGTAGAGGCTTGCTGCAGTTCTGGAC
This sequence comes from Indicator indicator, assembly GCF_027791375.1. Lineage (NCBI taxonomy): Eukaryota > Metazoa > Chordata > Aves > Piciformes > Indicatoridae > Indicator > Indicator indicator. The sequence goes on from NC_072017.1 coordinate 2,014,020, forward strand.
TGAGTCAGGAGATATACAGAATCACAGAATCACAGAAACATTCAGGTTGGAAAAGCCCCTCAGGATCACCAACTCCAACCATTAACCCTACTATGCAAGGGTCACCCCTAAACCACAGTCCCAAGCACCACATCCAAACCACCTTCAAACACATCCAGGCTTGGGGACTCCACCACCTCCCTGCCCAGCACATTCCAAGCCCTGACCACTCTTGCTGGGAAATTTTTTTTCCTAATGTCCAGTCTAAACCTACCCAATCACAGGTTGAGGCCATTCCCTCTTGTTCTATCACTAATTAGCTGTGAGAAGAGACCAGCACCAAGCTCTCCACAACATCCTTTCAAGTAGTTGTAGACAGCAATGAGGTCTCTCCTCAGCCTCCTATTTCCAAACTAAAGAGCCGCAGATTCCTCAGTCGCCCCTCATAAGATTTATTCTCCAAAGTACACCTGAGAGAGAAAGACATTGTGAATGGATGTGGTCAATCCAGGGATCCAAGACTTCTCTAAACAATTTTGAAAACAGAGAGTGGTTAAAAACAGGGATGGGACCTTCTGGAGATGAGGAGGCTGAGGGGAGACCTCATCTCTTTCTCCATCTACCTGGAGGGAGGTTGGAGCGAGGAGGGGGCAGCCTCTTCTCCTTGGTGGCAAGTGAGAGGACTAGAGGAAATGGTTTCAAGCTGCACCAGGGGAGTTTTATGCTGAGTATTAGGAAATATTTCTTCACAGAGAGGGTTCTCAGACATTGGAATGGTCTGCCCAGGGCAGTGCTGGAGTGACCATCCCTGGGGGTGTTCAAGCAGCCTGTGGACCTGGCACTTATGGACATGGTTTAATGTTGACCCTTCAATGCTGGATCAAGGGTTGGACTGCATCAGCTTGGAGGTGTCTTCCAACCAACTATATTCTGTGATTCTCTGAAATGCAAACAGCTCCTTTCCAGCACCTTCTTCTGCCACCAGTATGATCTGGGTAGAGCTAATGTGGCTGCATATGGGTACAGCAGGCAAAGTGACTGCAATGCTGAGCACTCCTGTGGCACATCAAAAGATAAGAGAGTCTTTTCACATACAAAAGGAAATAATTTTAGAGAAATATTGATAAGGGCATGGAATGCTGCCTCCAGAATAGGAAATCTGCACTATTTTCAGTGAAGCAGATAACATTCATGCACGAAGAACTGAAGATGTGACTACCCCACAGCATTCAGGCTGATTTTTACTTTATTTGACAACTGCTTTGAACAGAAAATAGCATTTTTAGAAGGATTTTTTCTTTTCCTATACTCATATCAAAAGGATTTGAGGCACAAAGGTCACTAATTTTTTCTAAAGGGTGTGGTGACGTAGATCAAAAAGTTGGATCATGACATGAAATTTACTTCATTACAAACTTTGATCATTATCAGGTTATTATGATTGCCATTGGAGGGAAAAACAAAACGGAACAAACAAAAAACCCAAACAAACACAACAACAACAACAACAACAACAAACCCTTGGAAACTATCAAATCCCAATAGCAGAGTTTTGAAAAGCCATCCTTAGCATTTATTTTGAAATGCCTTTGAAATAGCTTTGTCACATTATTTGCTCTTCATAGATTTGTTTTCTTGATCTTTGAGGGTTTTATTTCCACAAGGGTCTTTTTAGCCAAAGAAATAACTACATTTTAAAACTATCTGACTAGCTCTCATAAGAAAGCAAAAAGCTGCCAGTTTTGTTTGGTATGTTGTTTGTAACAGTTTGGTATGTTGTTTGTAACAGTTTGTAACTGTTTGTGACAGTTACCCAGTCTGCAGGCACAGGCAGCATTTCAAGTTGGCAGCATCACCTTCAACACTGATTTCAAGGAGCCTGTTTTATAAACATGACCTGACAGATTCCCACAAACCAGCGAAGTTCTGCAATGCTCCTCCTGTGTTTTCATCCCTCAGCAGAGATCTCTTTTTCTCAGAAGGGCACCGCAGCATTCCTCAAGCAAGGTAAATAAGTTTACAAGACACGTTTTCTAGAGAAAATTTCACAGAATCACAGAATGTTAGGGGCTGGAAGGGACCTCGAGAGATCATCCAGTCCAACCCCACTGCCAGAGCAGGACCACCTAGAGCAGATCACACAGGAACTCATCCACGTGGGTCTTGAATATCTCCAGAGAGGGAGACTCCACAACCCCCTGGGCAGCCTGTTCCAGTGTTCTATCCATAAGCTGTTATTTTCTCCTCTAACTAAGCAGCTTGATTTACTGCCTAGAATAAGGGATGGAAAAATAACATGCAGGGAAACATGTGAATAAGCTACATACAGAAGCAATTTATCATTTAATCCTAGCATGGCTTAAGTTGGAAGGGACCTCAGAGATCATCTACTGCAACCACCAGGATGCTTAGGGGACTTGAGCATCTCCCCTGTGAAGAGAGACTGAGAGCCTTGGGGCTGTTTAGTCAGGAGAAGACTGAGAGGGGATCTGATCAATGTCTATCAATAGCTGAGGGGTGGGTGTCAAGGGGAAGGGGCCAGGCTCTTTTTGGTGGTTCACAGTGATAAGACAAGAAACAACAGGTTCAAGCTTGAACATAGAAGATTTCAGCTCAACATGAGGAGAAACTTCTTTACAGTGAGGGTGACAGAGCCCCGGAGCAGGCTGCCACGGGGGTTGTGGAGTCTCCTTCTCTGGAGCCTTTCCAACCCCACCTGGATGCATTCCTGTGCAGACTACCCTGGGTGACCCTGCTCTGGCAGGGGGGTTGGACTGGATGATTTCTTGAGGTCCCTTCCAACCTCTGATGTACTGTGAGACTGTGAAACTGAGAACCTCCCCACCATGGGCAGAGACACCTCTCAACCGGATTGGGCTGCTCAAGGTCTCATCCAACCTGCCCTTGAACACCCCCAGAGTACTTTTCTATGCATTTATGTGTGCAAACACAATTTTTTTCCTAGTAACTTTCTTAATTTCTCTGCATTTTCCCTTCACACTTAGCTTTGTTTACAACAATTGTTTGTTTGCTCTTAGTATTTTATTGTTTATTTTTCCTTGTAGTAAATACCAGTCAAGATCAGGGCTCTGCTGCACTGGATGCTTTGTGTCCATACATAAGGATATCTATAAATAAATACACAGCCTGGTCCAGAGCCTCCAGTCACATGAGTGTGACACACCAAGGCAGCAGCTGTATGATAGTTCTTGTTCCTAGCTCCTTCTCAGATCTTGGTCATGGGGGCAGTCAGCAGACCTCAGCTCTGGCTCAGCTGCTGTGTGAAGGTGAAGCTGCTCTGGCCCTGATTCCAGCTGGGATAGAGGAGCTGCAGAGCAATGAATGCCACTGGACCAGGAGCACAGAGGAACTCCACAGATGAACCACTGCTGGCAGTGCACCGGTTAATGCTCCAAGCAGGCACACCAGGTTTTACAAGGGGAGATTTCAGTTAAATAGAAAGCTTCTCAAAATGTTAAAGTTAAAAGGAGATCAGAAAAGGAAAAATCCAGGATTTGTGGCCAAAACAAGGCTGTAAGAACAGCTGCACTGAGTCAGACCACAGGTCCATCTTGTCTCTCACCATGGCCAGAGAAACAAGGGCCAATACAGAATTTTGTTTTCTCAGAACACCAAACTAGCCTGCAACAATTTGCATCTCAGAAGGAGTTCCTCCACATTTCATAGTTCCCAATTTTTCCAGTTGCATTTTATACCCCAGCAGATATTTAGCCTCTGTACATCCAGCGTCAAAAGAGTTCTTTGGGAAGAAGTGTCAGCAGAGCCTCTGGAGATGTGAGTATGAAGACTAGCAAGGTGGGAGAGACTGAAAGACAAAGTCAAAAGGGGGAATCAGATTTTGGGGATGCCAATAAAGAAAAGCAGAAATTACAGCAGGCAAATAATAAGGAGGAAATTAAGAGGAAGGGTCACGATAAATTTCATGCAGCCAGGGGTTCTTCACCTGTATCAGAAAGAGGGTTTCATGGAAAGAACCCTGGCTCACACTGGGTCACTCTAAGGGTAAAAGAGAAAACTCAAACTGAGCACATTGCTAGAGAAGTGAAGTGAATTCTAGAAGAGAAAACCCAAACTGAGCACATTGCTAGAGAAGTGAAGTGAATTCCCTTCATCTAGACTTATGATCAGAAACATGGAAAGATGCATGCCTTGAACTTCGTCACCTCCTTTAAGGAACATGAGGCCATAGTGGAGATGAAAAGGTCAGAAGAAATCAGAGTTTACAGTGCAGTAAGTTGCCAGTTCCAGACGTTGTTTATCCAAATGCTGTGAAAAAGCTCAGGGCTGGTGGAGCTGAGCAGCCAGCAATGATAAGCAGTCTCCATGGTGGCTCTTTCAGGAGGCCAAAGGACTGCAAAGGCTACAGTTGCTTTCCAAAAGCATCTCCAAGGCAGCACAGCAATCAAGAGTCTGCCAATAAAATCTATTGACATCAAGTTGGGAGGCACCACTGGTAGCCAAGAAGACCAGGACCAAAAAACACTGGGACTGGAACCAAGACTGCAACCTCTTAACTTTGCTGCCACCTGACATGCTCCTTTGAAAGCAGCTCTGCATGATGATCAGCTGGGAAAGACTCCCCCTCACACAACCCTTCAGAAGCTAGGGAGGGACTGTTTAGAAGGGCATGTAGCACTAGGACAAAGGACAATGGTTTTGAACTAGAGAAGGGTAGATTTAGATTGGACATCAGGGAGACGTTCTTTCATATGAGGGTGGTGGAACCCTGGAACATGTTGCCCAGGGAGGTGGTGGAGGCTCTATCCCTGGAGATATTCAAGGTAAGGTTTTGATGGGGTCTGAGCAACCTGAACTAGTTGGGGATGTCCCTGTTTGGTACAGGGGTGTTGACTAGATGAACTCTGGACGGTCTGTGATTCTAAGTCAGTTGGAGATGACAGCAAAGTACCTCAGCAGAGTGCTGAACTCTCTTGTTACAGTGCCATGAGTGAGGCTGGAAGCTGTTTGCAGAGTGAGCTGGACCTCGTGTTATTTATGTCTGCAAAATGATTAAACCTTGCACTCTTCTCTCAACACATTGGTTCTGTTTGCTTTCTGAAATGGTGCAGGAGAAGAACTTTGGAGGGATTGCTTCAGTAGCCCTGTATGCAGCTGCCACTGCTGCTAGCTCTCAGGGGTTTCTCTCTCTTCAATGCTCTTCAAATAATAGCACATAGAGGCTGGTCCTGTGCCAACCTCCTCTCGCTGTGTTTACTTCTTGCCTCTTGGTTGCTGAGAGACAGAGAAGAGAGATTTCCCCAAGGTGGAGGGAAGTATTTCCTTCTGCTTGCTCAGGCTCCCAGGGCAAATGCCACCCTTGCTTTGTGAGTTTACCTTGACCTCCCTCTATCTCCTCTTCCTCTCTGCTGCTTCCAGAAACAGAAACATTTTGCCTTGGACCAAACTTTCTCCTTTCCAATGTCACTGTGAATGCTATAAGGGAAATGCCTGCTTTTCTTTAGCAATCAGCCAGGTATGGGGTTTTTTTCACAAAGCTTTGAAAGGTAGCTGGCCAGGGAAGCTGGTTCACCTCTGTGGGTGTATAACTCACCCTCCACCTCAGGGGATGTCTTCTGTAACTCAGGGGACAGAGACCTGCATTTTGAAGCTGAAGGATGATACTTCTGACTCTATGCTCACAGCTCACTGAGCTTTAGAACTAATGTATGCCAACTGCACCCTGAGTCTGTGCCACACGGCTCCACTAACACGCCTACAAAATCTGTGAGAAAAGGACCCTGGTTGGCTGCATGGATTTGAAACATTGCATGCTTCCTGCAGAGTGACAAACTCCACTATTAACCAATAGAAAAAGAGGGCTCTGTATCAGCACACATGGAGGCAGGAGGGGATTAAAGTCTTTTCAATAATCAAAAATGTATAAAGTTAAGGCTGGATTCAAAGCCTGAATGAGAACACATTGAATTTTCTGGAGTAAGTCCAGAGGCTGCAGTAGGCTTTGGATCAGTTCCAGCCTGAAATAAGAAAAAATAAACAGGTGACATTTAATATCCTGAGATATATGGGAGCCCACATTAGATGAGCTAACAATCTCATTTTGGACTTCAGCTCTCTGCAGCTTGCTGAGTCTGAGGCTTTTTTAGCCTCTTACAGACAATTGCAGCATGAATGGTCTGAAGAAAACACAAAGTAGACGTCTACCCCACGCAGCAGGGCACGTTACAGAGACCCCTGACTGCACGTCGTCCCCTCAGCTGCATGGCACCGTGCCCAGGCTAATAAGACCTGCTGAGCAACAGAGTTTGTTCAGGTCATAGCAGCTTGGCTTTTACAGCTTCTCATCTCTGTTCCTTGCACCCTTACCCATGTGGCAACTCCATCACTTTCTGCCCAGTCTGCTCAGGGCTCAGGGGATTGCTCCCTGATATGTTTCTCATAAGTAGGTCAGGTTAGCAAAAATCCTCTCTTTAAACCAATGAAATTAACCTGGTCCATTTCTGTTGTCTGTATAAAGGCTCCTGTATTAAAAGAGCTGCTCTATGGGCAGATGCAAGTGGTAGGGAGCTGGTAGGAAGGTGAGGACTTACAGCTGCACCAGGACCTCTCCCACCACTCAGCTGCCACCAGAAAATTTATCCCAGGAATGGTTACCCCAAAGGCAATTACCCTGGTCTGTCATCTAAAAATGCCTGTGCCTTTTTCTCTCTTAAAAAGTGCTCCAACTCCTGAACATCTCATTCTAGGCAATGCTTTCTGCCTTCTGTAACCCAGACTGTCAGACACTGACACAACTCTTTGCTCCTGAGCAAAGGTGCAGCTCAGCTTGCAGGCAGAAATTTGATATTGATAAAGAGGCATCAAGTGCACACAGAACAAACAGAAAGAAAACCAGGGAAAGCCCTGACTGATTTATTTTGTCACACATCAGTTCTCAGAGCAGAGAAAGTAAATGTAGAAGGAGAATGGTATTGCTCCACCTGCTCTGGGTTTCAAAGGAAAAGGCTTTCCTCTGATCATAAACACACAAACACCAACGTGGCTGGATAAGATTTTTCCCAGGCTTTGGTTTCATCAAGTTTTCCTCCCTCTTGAGACAGTTAATTATGTTTCTATGCAAGAAGAAAGATTATGACTGCAGGATTCTTTCTAAGTATTAAAGGCAGCAGGGGCAACGCTGCTGAAAGGAAATGTGGCATCTAACACTTTCCCATCATGCCTTACAGCTGCTTTTAAAGTGGAGCAAATCAGCCCTGTTTTCCAAATTATGGCAGGAAGAGGCTATAACTCTTCAGAAGTCTGGAGGAATGGAAATAGCAGTTGGTTGTTTTACTGCAAAGAGCACTATTACCCTAATAATGAATCATTTTCAACCTTCACACAGCCCATTAGGACAATATTTTAAATCAAATGGTAAGGGAGTCAACCCCATAAATTTGGGAAAGGGCTGAGCCCTCTGGGATCACCAGTAGTTTCTTGATAGGCCAAATTCTGCACCACTGAAATCAGGGAAGATTTTTTACTTTCCTGGGAAGAGAGATGAGGAATTTACATTGTCAAATTTCAGCCCACCCTTCTAAATTCCAGCAACACCAACTGAACCTATTATAGGCATTTTCTGTCGTCAGTCAAAGCATTTCCCCAAGTGATTTAACAAAATGTTCATCAGCTCAGCACAAAGAGGCCTCACTGTTGCCTCCTTAGGTCCAAACTGGGAGGAATCACAGAATCACAGAAACATTCAGGTTGGACAAGTCCCTCAGGATCACCAAGTCCAACCATCAACCCTACTCTACAAGGCTCACCCCTAAACCAGAGCCCCAAGCACCACATCCAAACCACCTTCAAACACATCCAGGCTTGGGGACTCCACCACCTCTCTGGGCAACACATTCCAATCCCTGACCACTCTTGATGGGAAAAAAATCTTCCTACTGTCCAGTCTAAACCTACCCAGTGGCAGCTTGAGGCCATTCCCTCTTGTTCTGTCACTAATTACCTGTGAGAAGAGACCAGCAGCAGCCTCTCTACAAGGTCCTTTCAGGTAGTTGCAGACAGCCAGGAGGTCTCCCCTCAGCCTCCTCTTTTCCAATCTAACCATCCCCAGCTCCTTCAGTCTCTCTTCATCAGATTTCTTCTCCAGACCCTTCACAGCTTCCTTGCCCTGCTCTGCCCTGGCTCCAGCACCTCCACAGCTCTCTTGTATTGAGAAGTCTCACTGAACTCTAACACCACATCACTGCACACCTGATACATGAAAGGAGACGCAGGCAAGAGAACATAGCAGTTGTATGGTAACTGCCATTTAATATAAACTACTCCAAGAAAATCCTATTCACCTGAGAGTGTTCTCAGATCAAACCTCTTCATGTTGTTTTTTTTTTCCAGCTCTATTATATGTACTTGGAGAAAATCAAACAAACAAACAAACACAAAACTCTTGTATACACATATATGTGTATATGGAATTTTAAAACAAAGTTTATTCTCCATTGAAAAAGGCATCAGTCTTTCCCACCCATCTAAAGAAAGATTCTTTCATCACCCTGTAGGCCTGTAGTGATAGGAAGAGGGGCAATGGCTTCAAACTAGAGCAGAGCAGATTTAGATTGGATGTTAGGAACAAGTTCTGCACCATGTGGGTGGTGGAACACTGGAACAGGTTGCCCAGGGAGGTGGTTGGGGCCCCATCCCTGGAGATATTCAAGGTGAGGCTGGAGAGGGCTCTGGGCAACCTGATCTAGTTGAGGATGTCCCTGCTGAGTGCAGTGGGGATTGGAACAGATGACCTCTGGTGGTCCCTTCCAACCCAGACTATTCTGTGATTCTATCATTCTATGACTCTATGGTTCTGTGATCCTATGATTCTATAATTCTATGATTCTGTGATTCTGTGATTTTATGATTCTGTGATTCTGACTCTATGATTCTGTGATTCTACGATTCTGTGATTCTAATATTCTCTGATTCTATGATTATATAATTCTGTGATTCTATGGTTTTATGATTCTGTGATTCTATGATTCTATAAGTCTGTGATTCTATGATTCTTTGATTCTGTGATTCTATGATCCCAGCCCCAGTGTTTGAATGTCCAGTATGGGTTTCCCAGCCTCATGGTGTTACACAAACACCCCATGAATTAGCAGTGTTTAGGAAGAGGAAGCAAAGAATGCCAAGAAATCCTCCAATTTGGACAATATACCAGCAGAATAAACCTGGGGCCCAATACAGAAGTTTATAAAGATGACCTGAGGCTGAGTTCAACATTGATATGAAGAAATAATGTCATTAATAAAAGCGCATGTGGCATTTTATGCTGCGTGTGCTGTCTCCATCTGGAACTACTCAACATCATGCACAAAGATGCTTCCAGATAAAACCTCACCAGAGTTAATGTGTAGTTACCAATATTACATCATTCTGCTACGATCCTTTATGGTTCTTTCTTCTTTTTTTTCTTTCTTTTTTTTCCTTTTTTTTGTTACAAAGCTGTCAAAATATTGTAGTAGATCTAAATCAGACCTCCTTGGTTTGGGCCCAGTCTTTGCCTCTTTGCCAAGGCTGTATAAGCAACATTCCCTCAACAGCTCTCAGCTCCCTGATGGGGAGAGCAGAAATTTACAGCCACTATTCTCTCATCATACCTGCAACCAGCTGTGATCTCATCTGTGAAGCCACTCTGAAGAATAGTCCATGCTCTGACAGCTATGGTACAGGTTGGATGGGGATAGAGGAACTGGGAGGAGCAAGAGACTTGATCTCATTTATTCCATCTTTGCTTGCCAGTGGGTTTCATTTCTTGCCTACCAAAACACTAACATTGAGTTACTAGCCCAGACTGCCTATGCATCAGCTCATAATTGTTATTACTAACTCAAAGGTATTTCAGATTTCCTTTGTTAGATCTCCTGATTAAGAATAAAGCCCCTTTGAAGGCTTCTACTCACTCTAAGGAATAACTTTGCCCAGGAAGAATGGTAAAAAGTTCATAAGCAGAGGTGAAGATGAAGATATGGAGTGAAGAGGGGGCAGGACTGGAAATTAGGGACACCTCACACTAGATCAGGTTGCCCAGAGCCACATCCAGCCTGGCCTTAAAGACCTCCAGGGATGAGGCTTCCACTACCTCCCTGGGCAACCTGTGCCAGTGTCTCACCACCCTCATGGGGAAGAATTTCTTCCTGATGTCTAATCTAAATCTCCCCTCCTCTAGCTCGGATCCATTCCCCCCAGTCCTATCACTACCTGACACCCTAAGAGGTCCCTCCCCAGCTTTCTTGTAGCCCCCTTCAGATACTGGAAGGCCACAAGGAGGTCTCCTCAGAGTCTTCTCTTGTCCATACTGAACAACCCCAATTCTCTCAATCTGTCTCCATAGCAGAGGAGCTCCAGCCCTCTGATCATCCCTGTGGCCCTTCTCTGGACACCTTCCAGCATAAGGGAGGGATCTGACAAGCAATACCTTCTGCTGTTGTAAGAAGCTGAGGAGGTTAAATAAATAACTGAAACCAGCCAAAGCAGTGTAAAGGCAGTGATAGCTCTCCATTTGTTTTTAGCAGAGAACTGTTTTGAATCAGGACTGTCCTAAAGGTTTGCTACTGTGAATGTAGAAAAACAGTTTTGGTTTTCCTTGAGGCTTAACATTGGGCTAATAAAACCTTAGAAGAATAGAAAAATAAAGCCTGTGGAAAGTCTTCTGCATTGCTTTTACTGTTTGGTTGCCTGCAGCACTGCTGCTGATACACTGCAGTGGAGTTATGAAAGCATCAACTCCTTTTCCTGCAGGTAATTAAAAGCAATGCATAAACCAATCTCTTCAGATTTGCATCTGAATATGAACCTTCAGAGAGAATTCGTTTCATCTAGACAACAAATTAGCACCTCCTGCCATTTTATGAATGCATTGTGATCCATTCAGATCAACAGTTGCATTTATTTAGCTGCACAGCACTTTGAGTCTATTCCTTTTGTTCAAAATGTATTCCTTTTGTTCCTCATACTGATGATAAATTGAAGATGTGATCATTGACTGTACATACATGGTGGGTGATTTCCAAATACCACAACAACAGAAGCACAATAGGGTCCTAAAAAAGACAGCATTTTTAGACTGTTAAGTATCAGAAAGTATGGAAATGAGGGAAAATAACTAATTCCTCTGGCATGGATAATTAAAACAGAATTCTATAAATATTTTTATTGTGCTACATGGAAAACTTCATTAAGCTTTAAATGTGAAGCCATCACCCATCTCATTTTCTTATCTATACTATGAATCTTTTGTTAAAAACCATGTAAAGCAGGTTAGAATCTTAGTCTGGATATATTTCCCCCATAAAGACCTCTCAAAGCTGTCATTTATTTGCTAACAAGCACAGAACGCTGAGGTTTCCTCAGTGCTCTGATAAGGTCCCAGGCAGATACATACATAGGAATCACACATCTTTTAACTGGGTTTTAACAAATTCACCCCACAAGTTCGAGTGTTGTCGGAAAGATATCCCATGAAGAGTTAGAGGATCACCTAACCAGACAGACTTGGCTTTCATCCTGGCCCATATCTACTCTCAGTCCTGATCCAGCTTTTCACTGACTGGCTTTGAGATTTGGCAGCTCTTTAATAGTCCCCAGGAGGCTATTTTTCCATGAGGACCTTTTTGTCACTCACTCCTGAATTCCTGTCCCACTTCTCTTCTAGCTGGATACAAACCCACCAAGTTGTACCTACAAACCAGTGAAGCCTTCCCAATGCTTTCCCAGGAGAGTGGGAAACAGCTACAGGCAAATATCAGCATCCTGCTTCACTTTCTGAAACAACGAAAGCAACACTTTCATGCTGCTCTCTGCTGCAGCTAAAACAAACACCCATGAGCATACAAATCCTGCTTTGCATGTGCAAATGTAGAGTCTGCACTTTCACTGCAGGGTTTGTTTGGGGGTCCAGTTGCGTTTGCATGCGTCTCAACCAGGCACAGTTTTAAATGTTTGTCCCTTGAACTTTTCTGCTGAGAATAAGCACACCTCATCTTAGACACAAAACCAAATCTCCTTTTGTGAGTGCTCTGAGTGGCTGGCAAAAACTGATACAGCACTTCTGTGATGACCTTTAGAGGTCACTTCCACCCCAAATCATTTTGTGATTCTATGACCCTATAATTCTGTGATTCTATTATTCTATAATTCTATGATTTTATGATCCTCTGATTCTGTGATTCTATTATTCTATGATTCTATGATTTTATTATTATATTATTCTATGATCCTATGATTCTATGATTCTAGTTTGTAGAGCAATTTAAAGACATTTATCGATTAGCATTAAGGTAATTAAAGTGGAAAATTCTGTTTTCCAAGATGAAAAAAAACCAGTTGCTCATTTCCAAAGGTGGAAAAATGCACTGCTCCAGGCTGCAAGCATATAGCAGTTCTAGCTAAGAAATCAGCAAACTGCACAAAATAAAGAGCCATAGGGTGTCAGGACCACACAAGTGTACCTTGTTAGGACTGGAAAGGGTTACCTTTGTGCCATTCCCACTCTCATTTACAATCATTGCCCCGAGAATGGATTCACGTTGTGCCATTTTCCCCTCTGGCTACAATGGGAACGAAGTTTTCAAATCCCTGTGCCCTCTTTGATGGTCATTCCTGTTCCCCCTTTTACAGAGCCTGGCAGCTGGAACAGTGAAACTGCCAGTGAATCAAAATACTCCTTTTCCGCAGGGAAAGCTTTTGTTCTCCACTTTCTTTTCCAACTTTCCCCTTTTACCTTCTCCATACCTTCCAAAGAGAGCCCGGGGGGAACCACCACCCAGCTCCCCTGAACTGACCCCAGGCTTCAATCCTCTCTTCAGCTGCAGCCGTTGCCGCTCTCCATTAGGTGGCATTAGCTCAAACTCCCTGTTGGAACGAATTGCTCTGAGGGCTTTGCTCCCCTTCCAAGTCCTGCAGTCCTCCAGTTGGCTGGGCCACATCTTCTTTCATGCTTTGTCCTAGGCCTGGGTGCCACCCATCCCCAGAGCTGTTCATTCTGTAGGCTTGCCAGCACGTCCTGCCAAAATGATGCCTTTTGCAAATGTAAACCATTTGTATGTGCAAATAATCTTTTACAACACGGAGTTTCCTGTGAGTTTCTGTAGCTCCTTTGAGTATGCAGAAAGAACTGCACATGTACTTAGGTGTTTCATAGAAAGCATGTGTATAAACCAAACAATATAACCATAAACCAGTGTCCAATATCATTCTGCTTGCTTGCAAAGGGTAAAGATGTCAGTGAAAGGGAAGCAAGGTCTTCCTCATCTCATGTGTAAATGAAAAAGGGATGAAGTAGTGTGAGTATGGAAGCAAAGATTTAATTAAAAAAAAGTAACCTCAACACTTAAAAAGCAGCTTTCATATAGGTAAGAAGGGCACAGGACATAAGGAGGGCACAGAGATGTTGGAGCAAGTCCAGACAAGGCTACAAAGATGATCCAAGGGCTGAAGCACCTCTACTATGGGAATAGACTGAGGGAGCTGGGGGTGTTCAGCCTGGAGAAGACTCCAGGGGGGACCTTAGACCTGTTTTCCAGTGCCTGAAGGAATCCTACAGGAAGGCTATAGAGGGACTTTTCATCAGTGTGTCTAGAGACAGGCCAAGGGGGAATGGTTTGCAGCTGAGGCAGAGCAGGGTTAGAGTGGAGCTGAGGAGTTCTTCAGCAGAAGGATGGTGAGATGCCCAGGGAGGCTGTGGCTGCCTCCTCCCTGAGGGTGTTTCAGGCCAGGCTGGATGAGACCTTGAGCAGCTGAGTCTGGTTGAGAGGTGTCCCTGCTCATGGTGGGGAGGTTGGAGATGAGCTCTGAGCTCCCTTCCAACCTGAACCATTCTATGATGCTGACTAATACAAATCCAGCAAAACAAATTGTTTCTGAGTTCTTGCTGCAAACTATGACCTAGGAGATTTCCAGCTTCCTTCAAGATAAGCTGAAGCCTGAATAAGATGAAATGGGAAGGCCCAGGTGAAGATCCAGAGCTGGACACGCTGGCCAAGGACTGCAGCTTGCAGCAAGCCTGGAGCAGCTGGAGCTGGCAGTTCTATATTAAGGTAAAACAGAAAGGGCTTTCAAATAGTTGTATCTCCTGTTTACATTTCACACAGAAATTATTCTTTAATTTCAAATGTCAATTTTCTTCAAATGCCCTTGAGCTTGCCTCAGGGGGGAAAACACTAACATAAGGGGAAAAAAAACAAACAACGCTAGATGTCTTCCACTTTTCTTTAGAGTTATGGGAAGAACTAAACACAAGATTAAAAAGGGGAAAACCAGTTATGAAAACAACAGATCTGTGCTGTCCTTTGCTCTAAACATGCACTGTGTTTACTCTCTCCTCTTCCTGCAGTTCCATGCAAGTCTTTTTTTTGCAGGTCAGAACCCTCTAGTTCTTAGGGGTAAAGGACCCCCAAAGTATGTCAGCGTTCTGGCTTCAGGCACAGCATGTTCCTGCTGATATTCCTGTACCTCAAGCACAGTAGAAGTCTTCCTCTGGAAAAACCTCTTTCAAAGACTGCATTTAGACTGAAGATTTTTTAAACCATCTCAACTTTGACCTCCTTTTCTAAAGAGATTAAATTTATGAGAGCAATCTGCCTGTCCTTAGTTCTGTCTTTCAAGCTTGTCTCTCCCACTCAGCTCCCCTGTCATTGTGGGTCTATTAGCCAATGCCAATTAGAAAGAAGTGGAAGTCTTATATATTTCATGCTTCCCCCTCCCAGGGGTGCAGAGCTGTAAACAGGCTGACCTGGTCACATCCTATGGTTTTCTGTACTTCTTAAGGAAAGAGATGAAGGCAAGGGCAGAAGTTTCCATAGGAAAGAAACAAATGCAAAAGATGGGACAGCCCAGAGGTAGGGAATGACAGGTGGCAAAGGCCATCTTTTCCAGCAACAACACTGCCAAAGTCATGAGACTCTGGCATAAATAAGGCTGATACATAACATCCTGAAGGCCTGTGCTTTTCAGGAGTCACTTTCATTTACTTTCATAGGGTATCCCTCAAGGCAAAAAGTAGCATCATAGAATCATAGAATCACAGAAATATTCAGGTGGATCACCAAGTCCAACCATTAACCCTACTCTACAAGGCTCACCCCTAAACCAGAGCCCCAGGCACCACATCCAAATGAACTTTAAACACATCCGGGCTTAGTGACTTAACCACCTCCCTGGGCAGCACATTCCAATCCCTGACCCTCTTGCTGGGAATTTTTTTTCCTACTCTCCAGTCTAAAGCTATCCAGTTGTAGAATACAAAACCAGGTTGGAAGAGACCCCAAGGATTATCTTCTCCAACTTTTCTTGGGAAAAGCACAGTCTGGATAAGATGGCCTAGTACCCTGTCCAGAAATTAGTTTGTCCCACTAATAATGGAGTTGTTAAAATCTTTCAAGGACATCACTGTCTAGCAACTAGAAAGGTTGAGTTATTTCCTCACCTCCATCCTGGGCTGGATAAAGAGTTCCCTCCAGGCTTGGCCTCTCTCATCCCTGTGTTCAGAGAAGAACTCACCCCACCATCACCTGTGGTCTTGACAGTTCAGAAGATGGACTGACCAACACAGTTCTCATGTTACTCACACAGCTGAAGACTTTGTGATGTCTTTAGTATTACCAATTTCATGAAAGTCAGCACAGGATGCTTGTCTGTCCCCTCCAGAATACACATGGAAAGCCAGGACTGGTCTTTCAGGGGATGTGAAACAAAACACAGCATATCCCTCCTTTATGATACCTAAACTGGTGGTGTCTGCTTGCTTTTCTGCAGCAACACTGAAAACATGAGGCCATGACTGATCTGTCAAGTGTTCTGGAAGAACTGGGTAAGGATGATAGGTTAGTAAAAACCTAACCATACTGGAGAAAAGTTGGAACACCTCGATTTTGTTCAAATGAACTGCACATGTCTTATGCCAAGCACACTTTTTGACTCAATGCTATTTACATCTTCTACATGATGTCTGACTGATCACGTTCACATGTCATCTTGGCAAGGATGGGAGTACTCATAGGATCAAAACTGACGGAATTTTCTCTCTCCTCTACTTCTACAGAAGAAACAAGAAAGATCTGTGGTTATGTCCGTGCACTTGTGGTCAGGGTTGAAGATTGAATGATCCAGGGCACAGTTCTGTTGTCAGCAGTGCAGAGTTCTGCACCAAAACTCATTTGCTGTTGTGGGAGTTGGATCATTTGAGAGTAATACTGTGTCACGTATAATATTTCTCAGATGCTATGGATTTTGGATTCTGAAAAAGTGGTTTGTATACCAACTCTAGCTGCACGTATGTTATGGCCGGTTGGCCAGACCTAAGTCTCCAGTTGGTTTTCTCTTCTTTGGCTGACCTTCAGTCTGCCTTGGAGTTTCATGCCCCTCAGCCTGTGAAGACCCTTTGGCAGGTTCACAGTTGACCCCTTCTGAGTGAAAATTAAAAAAATCAAGACAAAGAGGATTTTTGGAGGAAAACGATGGCTTTGCTCATGTGTTAGAGAACAGTTTCATCAGAGCCTGCAGCCTGGCCGGCATCCTCCTTACTCCGCTCTACAAATACCCCGGGGGATGCCACTGCGGCTGTGAGCAGGACCTGCCCCCGCTGTGAGGAGGTTGCCGAGACGGGCCCGGGGCTTGTACCCCCTGTGTTAGCTCCCCACCCCGTCCCTCCTCTTCCCATCGCCCCTGCCACCAAATATATACAGAAATTACGGGAGTGACACGTAAAAAAAAACCCAAACAAACAAATCCAACACCCAACCCAGAACGGCGGCTCTTGGTATTTTTTGCCACCCCTTCGCATAACTAATATATTCGCGTTTCCTCCCACTCTCCCAATGGGCTACCAGCTGCAGAGGTCCTGAATAGCGAGCTTAATTGGGCTTTGTTATGCAGAATACCTCCATTTTCTATAGCAGGTTACAAAGGGGCCCTTGGCAGACGTGGGGAGCTCCCCTGGCTGTAGGCCCTGCCCGACTGCGCCCTTCACCTCTCCACAGGGCGCGCAGGTAGCGCAGCCGCTAACCGTGCCCGGTGAGGGGTCACCGCCAGCCCACCGCCCCCCACCCACCCCCCGGTGCTCGGTGCGGGGTCACCTTCAGCAGGATCACCTTTAACCCACCGTCCCCGCAGTGCCCGGTGCAGGGTCACCACCAGCCCACCGCCCCCCAGCGCCCTCTCATTGCCTCCTGCCTTTCGCTGGAGCTGCCTGGTAGAGGGTCAGCTCCAGCCCGTCGCCCCTCAGAGCTGCCCGTTCTCCTGTCCACCTGCTCCCCGGACTGTTCTCCAACGTGCCCAGGATACCCAGACCTGCTTGGACCCCTTTCCAGTGTGAGCATGGCAAGATTCTCAGC
Organism: Indicator indicator; assembly: GCF_027791375.1. NCBI lineage: Eukaryota > Metazoa > Chordata > Aves > Piciformes > Indicatoridae > Indicator > Indicator indicator. Next base: position 2,031,356 of record NC_072017.1, read on the forward strand.
CAGAGTTTATTTCCAACATGGTTTAGAGTTTTAATAAAACTCAGACTTTATAAGCAAATATTCCCTTCTCATAGCGAATCAGGATGATTAGAGTTAATTGGCAAACCCCTGCGTCAAAAGACATTTGCCATTATAGGCTATTCATACATCCTCTATATGATATAAATAGCATAGAGTGTGGGGTGTGGATATTCACTGCGAATTACAGATAATTATTATTTGGATACCAAGCTACTACTTCTGCCCATTGATTGGCACTGCTGCCATCGGAGTATCTTTTTCCCTCCCTCTTGTTTCTTGTTTTGACAGTTTAAATCCAGGTCTATGTGACACAGAAAGATAATAAAATTCTCATTTCATTGTTAATCTGATTTCATCGCAGTGTAGGTTTTTACTCTCACACCTGCGTAGCAGGGTGTAATTCCATTAATAATAATAATATTTTTTTTTAAATCAACATATTCATTGCATGTCTTTTCCCTGATGATATATTGTGAGCAGTGTGAGTTGAAAAAGAGCCATTTATTCTCACCGTGAATGAGTCTGCCTGGAACTGAAGACTTCACCTGCCTCCTCAGTCAATTAGGAATGTATCGAAAATTCTACCAGAAAACGAGTTAAATTAACCGTTAGCTAATTTCCTTGTGTCCCTCCTACATAATCCCCCCTTTTCAGCTTGCCCCAGAAATTACCACATGTTGCAAGGTTCAAATAGTGCCTAATGAAACAGTGACTAAATGGTTCTCTCAAACCCGTGGTGAAGCCCTTTCGCTGTGCCTTCAAAGCCTGGGGGGCTGTGGCGGTCGGGGGTCCCCATCTTAAAAAACAAAACAAAAAAAAATATTAAAACATTAAAAAAAAGGAAATTCAAACCCCTCGAGTCTGTGAGAAAAAAAATCTCACCCGACAGGGCTACCCCGGGTGCCTCCCGGGCAGACGAAAGGCGCCGGGGGAAGGGGAAGGGCGGAGGACGCGGGAGATGGGAGCCAGGAGGGGTTGTGCTTGAGAGCCTGGGCCGGCACGGGTGAGAACACGCGTGAGCTGCCTTGGGGAAGGTTACACGCAGCTTTACCTCCAACCCCCCGGGGTGGTGCTTTCTTCGGGGGTGTAGAAAGTGACTAGGAAAAAGGGCAGCTCTTGTGCCGCCGAGCTTTTGCCGGGAAGACCTTTCCCCAGCATTTCGAGGCTCCCACGCTGTTTTCTTCACGTCCATAGGGAGCCGGAGCCTTTTCTCTCTTTTGCATAGTGCTTTCACCTAAATGGCAACCCTTGATTTCACCGAGATTCCTTAGTTTGAGGAAGGAGAGGAAAGAAAAAAATACCAGCTCCGGAGCCGGCAATCTTGTCTTTGCAAAACCCGCCCGAAGAGGAGTTTTGCCCCGCAGTCATAAGCCCTTGTTCCTGTCTAAGGTGGCTTCACTGAAGTGTCATCCACTAAAACTCGGTGAATTCCGCAGAGAGAGTCGAGTCACTTATTTGAAACGGTGAGGCTAATACAAAGTCATCAAAGCACTATGGTTCTTGTCTTTAAGTGACAACCCTCTTTATTGAACTGTTTGAAATACGCCTCCTGCTTTTCAATGTCTCTCTATCCATCTTTGTCTGCTCTTCAGAAAAGCAGACAATATAAAGCAAAGCCTGGCGAGCTCCCCACGCTCTGGCTTGGGCAGTGCCAACGCTAGCCTTGAATTTGTCACTCCTTCAATTAATCTGAAACTAGTTCTTTTTTTCCAGAGCACACACCACACGCTTCCGATCTCTTCGGGTTCGCTTCCAATAGCTTAAATACCATCCCCTCCGGCCACGCCGGATGGGGTTGGGGCAGGGGGAGGCGCGGAGGGGCCGGGGGCCGGCGCATCGCCCGGAGCGGGGCCGGCTGGAAGGCGCGCAGGGGGGCGGAGAGGGGCGCGGAGCGGAGCCGGCGTGAAATCGCCGCTTTCACGGCGAGGGCCGGACGCGCTGCAGTGGGGACACAGCCCCCCAGTTTCCCCAGTGGCACACGGGCTGTTTGTTATTCCGCGGTCATGCGGGACTCCTCGGCAGCTGCCTGCCTGCCGCACGCTTTTCCGCGCACCTCGGAGAGGCCCGCCCACCGCCGGAGGTTCGGGTGGCGAAATCGCCTTCCCAAGGCTCGGGTCCTGCTCAGCACCCCAGGGCTGCAAACCTGCCCAGAGGTTTCTCCCCCGAACCGAAACCCGGCTCAGTTGACTGGGTTGCGCGGGGGCTGCGAGGTGCTGTCGCTGCTCGAAACCTTCACAGTCACCCCCGGATCCTTTCCAGTCCAGAGACTTAATAGTAATAATAATAATACTCCTGTTTTTTTGGGGGGTTGGGTGTTTTTTGTCAGGGTTTCCTGATCTTCAGGCCCAGATCCAGAGGAGACCTCTCCCCTCCCTGTCTGCGTTCTCCGGACTAGTGGCGAGATGCTCGCCAGGTTCCCGGGACGGAGGACACCGGACTCGCCGCTTTCCTGCCGTCTTATTATCCCGAACGGGCCTGATACTCCTGGCCCGCGGCTGAGCCGTCGGGCTAAACCGTGCGCCACGGGAAGCGCAGACGACTGCCCACGGAGCAGCCCAGCTGCGGCCGGCCGTGCCCGCAGGGGCAGAGCTGGGCACCGCGGAGCCGCTCCCGAGGCAGTGTCCCAGCGGGGTCGGGTCAGCGGGAGGTGCGGGAGCAGGAAATGAGGGCAAGCCAGGGATGAATGCAGGGGAATGCAGATTGTTCCCTGTCCTTCCCAGCTTTAAAATGAGAGCTCCTGAGGAAGGAGAGATTCCTGCAGCCCTCTGGCCTGAAAATCAGGATCCCTTTGCTGTGATCTCTCCCCTCTCGGCTGAAGGAGCCGAGCCCGTTCCATCCAACCCAAGGCGGATCCGCAGCAGGCCAGTACCACTGAGCCCTTCGGTTTGGAGGTCCATGTTCCCAAGTCATGGGCGCAGGACGTGCCCCGACCATTCCGCGGGTGAGAGCAGGGAGATGCCACCAAGGGCTGCACCCCCCTGAGTCCGGGGCAAGGGTGCGAAATGGCAGGGGTGGGCGTTGAAGCAAGAGCTGCAAGAGCGGGAACAGCTTTCAGAAATCTAGGAGAGGACTGGCAAGAGCAGCCGGGAGCAAGCGGTGCCTTCAGCCGGCAGCACCTTGGGCTAAGAGGTCGGGGTAGAGCATGGCAGCAAGTCCAAACAGGACACTTACAGCCAGAGAGGTCGATGCCGTGGATCTGATTTTAGTCGTGCAGACCGAGGTCAGGGAGACTCTTCAAGATGAGTACTTTCCTCCTCTGAGTTTTTTAATTGGAAAGAGCTAAATCGAATTAAAGGAAGCAGATAAATATCTAAGCGCGGGGGGGGGGGGGGGGGGGGGTAGGAAGGGGAAGGTTCTCTGGAGGAATGCTACGTTTACTCTTTCAAGCCTCGAAATGTTACAGAAGGTCGGCAGTGGTTTCACTCGCAGGAATACAACTCGCATCCCAAACGCACAGGCTTTAATTGCGCGACCTTCTCCCTGCCGGTCCCTGCCTGCGGGACGGTGGTGATCGCAAGGGCTGCCGGTAGGGCTCGGAGGGGCGGCCAAGGACTCGCCTCTGGGGCCGTACCGTGCTTGAAAGCCACCCGTGACACAGATTCCGCCACGCCGGGAACAGGCTGCTCATCGGCCGTCGAATTGTGCCAAGGAGAACGGCTCCAGCAGCTCCGGCAGCAGCCACCCGCCACATGCTCCTCTTTCCTGACTGTCCGGAGAGGGGAACATCTGGTGGATAATGTGCAGTAAGTGCATTAACTGCAGCTGGAGTACTTCAGGACCGTGCCTGGGTCATATCCTGTGCTAAAACCGGGAATAAGGCTAGAAGGTTGCATGGAGCCTCATGATGCGAGGGCTGTGCTGCAACGACGGTCTGAATCTGTCCGAGGCTTCGTTCTCGACCTCTGAAGAGAATTTATTGTTCCCATGGGAGCAATAAAGACAAATGCCGACATGTTTCTAGTCCTCTGACAACTACCAAAGAAAAACAAAAGGGTAGCATTTGTTTCTTACTCGCTGCACTGGCAAAAAAAGGTTTGGGATTACTCCGAATGGTAAAAGGATAAAGCTGTTATCTAGACGCTGTCCCGTGTCCTCCAGGCCCTCCAGTCTCCTCTACAGATTCTGTTCTCAGTCCTAGAGCTGACCATATCCTCTCCCTCAACCTCTACCTCCCTGATTTTCACCCTGCAGACATTATCTTCCAGGAAGCTGTTGGGCAAAAGACATCCTGCTGCCCCCCAGCTATGGGTTACCTAAGTCTTGCCAAACTGGTGCCCTAGTTCGTTTTTGATCTCTGCAGGACTGCTGGGAACTCGACAGTTTGGAGACTCTCACAAAGCTACCATGCCAGCCCACTGGCTGATACTGATCACAGGGTTTAAGTGTTAGGAAGGGATGAGGCTAAGTGGCAGACAGGTAAGCAGAGTGACTGCACAATCCTTGTTTCCTTAGAAAACTAATGATGGGAGGAATATTAAATAGGGAGATGAACATTGCCTCTCTTGAGCATTCAAGTTGGAAGAGGGAACCATGCACTTCACATTTTGTGGGAGAAGAAAGAAAGAAAGAGAGAAAGAAAGAAAGAGAGAGAGAGAGAAAGAAAGAGAGAAAGAAAGAGAGAAAGAAAGAACGAAAGAAAGAACGAAAGAAAGAAAGAAAGAAAGAAAGAAAGAAAGAAAGAAAGAGAGAAAGAGAGAAAGAGAGAAAGAAGAAAGAAGAGAGAAAGAGAGAAAGAAGAGAAAGAAAGAAAGAGAGAAAGAAAGAAAGAAAGAAAGAAAGAAAGAAAGAAAGAAAGAAAGAAAGAAAGAAAGAAAGAAAAAGAAAGAAAGAAAGAAAGAGAGAAAGAAAGAAGGAAAGAAAGAGAAAGAGAGAGAGAGAAAGAGAGAGAAAGAGAGAAAGAGAGAAAGAGAAAGAGAGAGAGAAAGAGAAAGAGAGAGAAAAAGAGGGAAAGAGGGAAAGAAGGAAAGAAGGAAAGAAAGAAAGAAAGAAAGAAAGAAAGAAAGAAAGAAAGAAAGAAAGAAAGAAAGAAAGAAAGAAAGAAAGAAAGAAAGAAAGAAAGAAAGAAAGAAAGAAAGAAAGAAAGAAAGAAAGAAGAAAGAAAGAAAGAAAGAAAGAAAGAAAGAAAGAAAGAAAGAAAGAAAGAAAGAAAGAAAGCCCCCAACACACCATAATGTCAGTTTGCCTAAATTTGTAACTGTTGGATGCTGAACTTTGAAACCCTACAATACATTTACTCCACATTAGGATACCTACAACTTCCAAAAGTGTTCTTGTCACACTGACTGGGACCCCCGTGCTAGGTTCAGGTTGAGCTGGTTGCACCAGTCTTCTGAGATGTGTTGGGGCAAACCATTGCTTCATTCCTCTTTCCCAAAAATTTTAACATTAAACATTTCATTTGAAATTCAAAAAAAAGAAAAAGAAATATGGTGATGACAACAACTGTCTCAGCAATACAGCTTGTCTGTATATGAAAATAAAAACATGCTATCTCCTTTTGACCTTTGAAAGATGCATGCAAACATTGATTACTACGATATTTCTTTCAAGAAACTGTTAAACACTGTCATGAAGAGATCCCTTCTTGCATGCTTTCTAGAAGCAGAGGGAAATGCCTCTTTATTCACTGAGTTGCGTGTTTCCCCAGCGTAACACTGAGAATGGATACACTCTACCAAAAACAACTTTGCAGCTGTAAAATCCCTATGAGTTTTACAGTATTGCCCAGTCTTGGATTTCAAAGAGCATGATGCTTCCCCCCTCCCCCAGCAAAGCTTTTCCTTCCCAGACTGCTGCAGGCCTGGTGACTGCTCACAGTTACAGGATGGGGATGACACTGCTCTAAGGGTGTGCAGAACTTACTATGGTGCTAGCGGCTCATTCGAGAGAGCCAAGGCTGGAAAAGATCCCTGTGGGATTTTAGGAGCAAGCTGGACACAGGGAAAATGAAGCAGAGAAACAACAGCTTCCAGAGCCCATCTGAAGAGATTTTAGAGTAAGAGGAGGCAGGCCCCTCAGGCAGGCCCTTCATGAGGTTCCCTGTGAAAAAGTCATAAGGTCCACAAGCTTCTGGCCCTCTGGTATCCCCAGCCTGGCAAGTGAGGGGATGCCATTTGGATAAATACCATTCCCACCTGCTCAGCTGGGGTGTGGGCTGCTGGCCTCTGCATGGCCCTCTGCTGTGGCAGTGAATGGCTGTTGTGAGATTTTGTATTTGTTTTCCACATCCAGGTTGGAAACTTCAGTCCTGTCTTTCCTTTTCCCACCTGCTACACTGTGGGGGTGTGGGGCACTGTGGAGGGTCCAGGCTGTGGGGCAGTGCCCACACCAGGGCCTCTCCATCCTAACCCAGACCTGCCATTGCACCAGACCTCTCCTTCAAGACAAGCACCCAGTGAGAGTGTCAGTGTGCTGGGGCTACATCTCTCCTCAGCACCCAGGGTACTTGGGCCATTCACACTACAACAGGAACCCCAAGCAGGCTTATTGCTTGCTTTCTGATTAGATGCAGAGCAGCAAAGTAATGCTGGGGACACCTCTGAGACAAAGCTCCAAGGTTAGCAACCAAGCATGAGAAATGTAGAGATTGTTTGGGGAATTATTTACCAAAAAGGTCTTGCAATAGTTTCAGAGTCTGAAGTCAAAAGTGTAGTTGGGTTAGTGGGAAACTCACCCAAGGAAAAGGTGTGAGTGGGAAATATGTGCAGAAGGCACTTCTGATCTGCTCATGACTGCAGAAAAAAAGTTGTAAAGAGGTTCATTTGGGACTGACTAGCTCCAGCTCGACCCCACTCTGTGCCAACCCCCTGAAATGAGCTTGGGACCAACTGCCCAAGGCATGAACGGGCTGGAAGCAGTGGCCGGGCACTGCCTAGTGCAGGCTGCGGGGAACTTCAGCTCAGCCTGACCCCCCGAGTAGGTTTTGCTCTCGGAACTGCTCCCTGAGCCCGGCCAACCAACACCGAAAAGACTGGATACTGTCCCGGTGCCTGAGAAAAAAAAATACTGAAAATTTCCCTGGCTTCCAGTTAGCATCATCCCAGAATAACACAGGTGGAGTTCCAGCCTGGCAAAGGTGGGCAGCTCCTTTGGCGGGGGAAGTGTCGGACGGTACCAGACGGTGCAGCCGGGCCGGGCAGCATCGCCACAGGCCAGAGGCGGGAGGGCGTCCCCAACCAGGCGCGGCTGGCTGCAGTCCGGCCGCAGAGCAGCACAAAGCTGCTCGGAGTAGCAAAGCCGCTCCATTTTGCATTTCCCCTGGCCGCAGCGGGGTCCCCCCACCCTCCTCCGCTCCCCTCCCACCCCAGCAGGCCAAGTCACAGGGGAACAGAAAACATACTCGGGTTAGTAGCCGATGGCATTTATTTCTAGTCTTTACGGAGGAGTCTGACAAGTACACACCCATGCTTTCACCGTACAAAGGACTGCGAGGAAACGCACCCTGCCCCAGCCGGTCCACCTTGGCTGCTTGGACTGGGCTGGCATTGGCGGGGAGGGGATGAAGAAGAAGAAAAAAATTAAATTCCCATCCGGTCTCATTTGTTTAAATAAATATAAATAGAATTTTAATATAAAACTATTCACAAACCCAAACATTATTTTCTTATTTTTCTGAAAAAGTCCGTCCAGGAGGTTCTCAGCCTTCGGGTTTTTCTTTGCTTTTCAGTTGTTTCGTATTTCGTCTTTCGGTTCCAAATACGTTTGTTTGTGGTTGTTTGTTTTGCCTTTTTCTTTTTTTTTTCCTTCCTTTAAGTTGCCTTGGGAGAAGGTGGGGTGAGGCACCTTGGGCCATGCGAGTCCAGTCCCATGTTACATGTTGGGAAGAGCAGGTGCCTGCTCCTGGGGTTATATAAATGACGTTTTAGTTGAACTCTCACGACTAAAACATTCACATCCCAAAAATATATATATTTTATATATATATCTATTACTGCGAAGGGATAAAAATGCACATCTTGGGCAGGGAGGGCCAGCCCGCTGCAGGTCGCTGGGCTGCTGTCCCGGGGCAGCAGTGCTAGGTGAGCCTCACTGCCGCTCCGGGCTGGGACCCGGCGATGGGAGAGGAGCTCCGAGCCAGGCTCATAATGGGGAGGTCTCTTTATCCTCGGTAGCCGATGAGGGGGATAGAGACTCTTCGTCTTCCGATCTGGGGTAATGCCCCTGGTTGGTGTTGCACTTGCAGCCCCCGTGCGAGTTTCGCTGGGTGCCTTTGCCTTCTTTCTTGTGCTTCACCCTTCTGTTTTGGAACCAGATTTTCACTTGCTTCTCGGACAAGTTCAAGTATGTGGCTATTTCGATCCTCCGCAGCCGGGACAGGTACATGTTGGAGGAAAATTCTCTCTCCAGCTCCAAAAGTTGGGTGCTGGTGAAAGCTGTCCTCATCCTTTTCCCGTTTTGAATTTGGCTGGAATCTGACCCTCCTGGACGGAAGAGAAGCACTTCAGTAGGGAGAGAGAAAAGCGGGGGACAGGGGGAGAAAGAGACAAAGAAAAGCCATTCTCCCCCAACTCAGCGTCCCCGGGGCAGCCGTTTTCCCTCGGGCACCCTCGGGGGAATCCCTTCTCCCGCCTCCCTCCTTTCCCCGGCAGCCGCAGGGCTCCTACCCATGCCGAGACAGTGGAACCTCCGGGGGTCGCTGACGCTGTAGGTGGTGGCGGCGCAGGAAGGTGGGTGATGCGCCGGGTGCCCCAGGGCGGCGGCGGCGGCAGCTGCGGCGGGTACGGAGGCGGCGGGCGGAGGGTGCTGCGGCGGGTGGTGAGCGTGGCCGGCCCGCGGGCAGCACTGGGCCTCGCTGGCGGCGGCGGCGGCAGCGGCAGGGAACTGGCTCTTGAGCAGGGGGATGGCCCCGCCGCCGCGGGGGGGGTGCAGGTGTGAGGTGACGCAGAGCGGGCAGACGCAGAACGCGCCGCTCTTGCGGGACGAGCAGCCCGGACCCGACACCGACATGACGAGAGGGGAAGGCATGCCGAGAGGGATGAAGAAGTCCTGGCCGTGGTGGTGATGCTCAGGCAGGGACGGAGCCGGCCTGGAGGCGTCTTTGATGATTAAGGAGTCGACATAGAAAGAGCGGGACATTTCGGAGGGCTGCCGGAGCCGGGGCGGCTTTCCCAAAGCCGTTTTTTTTTTTTTTTCTTGCTTGGTCAAGTTGCCGCTGAAGTCCTGGCGAGGCGAGAAGGTGCTTATGTTTGAGAGCTCAACAAAAGGGTCCCTGGAGAGGGCTGGTCTTAAAGTCCCCCCGCCTGGATCCCCTGCGCCGGGGTTTTATATCAACTATTTAAACACGTGATGGCTGAAAGCCTCGCAGATCTAAATCTCCCCGGATTCCCAGGCCGGCAGGAGAGGTTGGGGAGGGGGGAGGCAAAGCGGGGAGGGCCCCAAAGTGTGCGTGCTCGCTCGCTGCCCGATGACTTCAGCCCTCCGCCTCCGCCCCAAATAAATTATAGGAGCGATGAAGCCGGGGAGGAGGCGACTGCCCCGCAGCCCCGTCACACGTCGCGCTCGCAGACACATCTCCCTGTCAACATCACCCGTGGGGTTTTCAAACCAGTTGGACGGAGTTTCTACTCGGGATTTTTTCCCCGAGGAGAACGGTCCTTTTCCCTGCACGGAGGGAAGAAGGGAGCAGGTGATGCGCTGAAACAAGCGAGTCAGCACCGGCCTCTCCCACCCCGGGTAAAGTATCATCCAAGGGGCCGTGGCTCCCATAGGGGCGTGGGACCAACACCTTTCCCCGGTCCGGTCCGCTCCCTGCACGCAGGACTCCTTCAGGAGGCCCTTTTCGCACACAGAGAAGCCAGGGTCACAGATAAGACACACAAAGTTAGGGATGGCCAGTGTATGTGTGTATACATAAGAATGCCGGGTGGGTTGTTGGGTTGGTTTTGTTTGTTGTTTTGTTTTTGTGGGGGGTTGGTTTCGGTTTTTTTTTTTGTTTTGTTTTGTTGGTTTTGTTTTGGCTTTTTTTTGTTTGTTTGTTTGTTTTTTTGTTGTTTTTTTCCCCCCTGCCCTATTCACCTCGAGTGAATCTTGCCAAAATGGCAATTACTTCGACGGACAAATCCTTCAAATATCTGGACGCTTCTCAGCTAAACGGTATCAACACGGAATAATTCGCAGTGAACTTCCCCGCCCGCTTCAGGACTGCAGCTCGCAGCGCTAATGAAAGGCGAACATGTCGGGGGGGGATTCTTTGATCTCCACCAAGTTTGCTGAAGCAATCATTCAAAGTAAAATTGGATAAACAGCTAAATACGGTCGGTGGGTCCGGAGCATTTCAGATTGCATTAAAAAGCCAAGGTATTCGCAGCATATTACACGATTTTCCAATGACCTGTTTTATGGGAATTTAAGAACAGACTTATCGTTAATAGAAAGGGATCGCGTTCTTGCTTGGCAGATGCGACGCGGCGTTTAAAACTGACTACGGATCCCATCCCACTTCACTCGAGAAAGGGAAGCGACAATTGTGCTCTAAAGCAGAAAACGCAGAGTACGCCTGATTACCAGAGGCTGAGGAGTGCATCAATAGCCGTAACGTGTTTAGAGGCGATTATCGCGCACAAGGGACGGGCCGGGGCGCGCACATCCTAACAGCCCTCCTGCACACCCACTCTTCTGCTGTTAAAAAACAACAAAATAAAGTTGTTGGCCGCCTTCTTATGAAGGCAGCATATCCTCACCCCTGGGACCGGCGAGGCTCAGCGGTGCTCTCGCCCTGCTGTCCGGTCTTCGTCCCCAATCTGCCGCAGGCAGCGTCGCCCTGTGTTCCCCCTCCCTCCAAAGCAGTCACCAGCTCGACCCCAGCCCCGCTGGTTACTCTCTTCCCCACCACCTCCCCGACGGCCCTGAACAGGCACGATGCAACAGTGTTTTTAGGGACACTCCACACTCGGCGATCTGAGGATTTATGGATAGCAATTAAAGTTTTATGAATTGCAGCTGAGGCTGGTTATGGAGCTATTTGAATGTGATTAGAATTCAATTAGAAAGTGTTTACCGGCCGGCGGGGCTCCGAAGTGTAAACAGACAGCTATTCCAGCAATGCGCTAATCCCGCGTCTTGTGACAATTAGGGACTCGCGGGGTTTAGGCGGGTCGGCTCCCACCTCACCTACTTTTCCCCGAACTGCTACCGAGGGCTCAGCCGAGGCCCCGGAGGCCCAGTCAGCCGCGGGTCCCAGGACGGTTGGCGGCCCACACCGCCTAGGCCTTCGGCTGCTGCGTGTCCCCCCCGGGGGGCGGTGGGTGCCTCCCCCGGAGACTCTGCCTCCCGAGCTCCAATGGGGTTTTAATCTCGGTCACAGCGCACAGGCATGGGGTTTTGCCTGACTCTTCCCTTTTAAAACACAGTTCCTCTGAAGGAAATTTGAATTAATCTCTGTTTTTTTTTCTTTTTTTTTTTTTCCTTCTCGTTTAAGGGAGGTTATTCTGGAAAAGAATAATAATTTAAAGAAACTATCGACCTCAGTGGCAAAAACTGTCTGCAGTGATAGAGTGGATCTGGGGACTCGGCTGTCGTAAGGGAAGGCAGGCAGAGCAAGAGTCGGATCAAAATTGCAATTTGTAATTGTTATAATAAACCAAGTGCAGAGATAAAAGACAGGAGGGGGGGAAGAAAAAAAAAACACAACAAAAACAACAACAAAAACCCTAACACAAAGAAAACCCCACTCCTGAAAGCCAGAGTAAGAAAAGAAGTCATTTGAAAGCAAAGATATCCCAAACCAGGCGGAATGATGCAAGGCGTGCGCCCACATCACATCGGCCTCGTTACAATTTTATTTTTCAATAATTCTGTCCGATAAAATTTCATTGTCCATTAAGTAATCCCCGAAATGAGAGCTCTTATGAGCCTATAATGAGCTCTAATTGCTACGACTGGGAGAGCCACGTGGAAGGATTTAGAAGGTATTAAGCAGTTGGGTACAGAGCACAGGCTGTTACCTAGCCATTACTTTCATAATTCAAGGAGAAAATTAGTCCTTTTAAGGGAAAATCCTTTGATTCCCTTCATTCTGCTCGGGGTGACAGAGTATAGCTTTGTCTGCCTTTAGTTCAAGACAGTGTAACAAATGAGAATGTAACGAAATTGCCCCCCTTTGAAAGTGGAGCAGTTCAAAAAGAACATCAGAGCCGCTCTCCTGGTCCGCCGAGCGCAGGACTGGGTGCTGGTCCCTCTTTTCTTCCAGATGTCTCTAACACCTTTATGTAGAAGAGATTCACGGCTTAAATGACAAAAGCAACTCTTTCCCTTCCCTCCCCCAACCCCACAGCTCCCGGCAGAAGAAAAAGCCATCCATGCCCTCCCGGAGAAAGAACCGGCTTTGGGGCGTTTATCTCCGCCGAGTTCACGGCAGGAGCTGCCTCCGTGGAAAGCGCCGCATCCCAGCCACACGTTTCCCCCAGAAAAAAAACAAACCAAACCAAACACCAAGCAGCTCAAACCCCAAAACAAGCTCTGCAGAGCAGCCCTGGTCGCAAACATCGCGGTGGGGTGAGAAGCGGTGGAGCTGGGCCGGGCGCGCCCGGGGCTGGGTCAGCTCCCGGGTGACAGAGCCCCGCTCCGAACCAAGCCGTGCATGGGCAAGCGAGGGGCAGCGGGCTACTGGGCTATAATCGCATTTATTCACTAATCTAACATTGATTTCCTATTAGTTTCCAAAGCGATCGGCGATCTCGAAGCCGGGTTTTGTGAAGCGAACGCAAGCAAAAGACAGGACTTGTCCCCAGCTCCCATTAAGGAGGTCATTATAAAAGCGTGAACAAGTCTATTAATGTTTTATTGAAAGCGCATCGTTAACTTGTATCCATCCTTTTCTGAAAGTGGCATTGTGATATTGCTGTCTGTGGCACATCTTACCCAATATAGCCCGAGATTTCTCCATTATCTGTAACCAAGCAACACTTTCTGAATACCAAAAATTGAAAAGAACCGCTTAGTCTTCAAGAAAGTCCTCAATAATAGTGGAAAAGAACAAAGATCCAGGAGACAACAAAATGCCACAGGGGTGACTTTTCATGAGCAATTATCTCTCATTAATCAGAAGAACAGCTGCAATATTAATTTTCCCTCTTTCTTCCTCTCTTTTCACAGTCCCCAACATTTGAATAATCATAAATTTTGATTTCATGGAGCAGCAACATCGCCAGCGACTTCGACACACAAGCTACCTACGCAGGGCGCACGCTTTGCACATAGCTCTTATTTTTAAGGCTGCCAAAGAATAAAGTGAAGAAAAGAAAAGAGAGGAAAAGTTTGGCCAGGGTTTCTTCACCCCCCCCTCCCTTTGCCTCGGAGCACGGATTAAACCAGCAGCCCCTTCCCTCTACCCCTGCCTCTTTCACTCATGGAAAGTAAGCGGGCGAATGTGCCGGGTGTCTGCGCTCGCTGCAAGCGTGGGAGTTTGAACAACCTCGCTGTCCATTTAACTTCCAAACATGAAGCCAAGCGTTGTAGATCTGTCCAAAGAGACAATCTTTGGGCGTAACACGCATTGTGAGACATCAAAAGGCCCTGGCGTTATATGCACTAAGCAGCGCATTCAGCAGGAAGGGTGCAATGCCTCCCTTTTCAGGGGCTCCGCCGCTGATTGTTTAACAAGTGACGTCGCTGCGGCAAGAAACCCGCGCTCCTGCAAAGATAAGGTTGTAACACTGAAACTCGCTTTTTTGGGGAGTTTCAAAGAATCTGGTTAAGGGCAGGGGCCGACCACCGCCACGCCGAGGATGGAGCCGTGCCCTGTGGGTGGGAGCACGCAGTGTCGCCTGCCCCGGGAGGGACGGGGCAGAGTCGAGGCCGAGACGCCCCCGCCCCTCAAACTTTTCTCGTCTCCGAGCATCCACACTCCCCTAACCCGGCCCCGGCGGGCAGAGACGCGGAGCCTCTCCCCGAGAAACGCCCGCAGCCCGTCAGCGGCTGGTGGGCTTGCCCAAGGAGCTGCGGGCTGAGGAGTGGGGAGCCTGCTTCTCCCCTTCCCGCAGACGCAGCTCCCTCCAGTGGGAGATTTCCTTAGACCCCATCCCTGGTCATAAATGACCCCACCTTGGCTCGGCACAGCAACCCTCCCGGGAAACAGGGCCGTTTCCAAGGAGCGGGGGACTTGGCTGAGAGACCCTCGGGGCCCTCCTCGCACAGAGATACAGGTTTCCGGCTCCCCTTCCCCGGACTGCCCAACCTCTTTCGTCCCGGGGGCCTCCTGCACCCCGCTGTGTCTGCCACCGGACTGCTTGTGGAGCTCCGGTGCCGCAGCATGAGCGGCCCCTTCTTGCTGGGGAGAAACCTGCTCCCTCCTCCATCCCCTCGCAGCCCTTGGAAAGGTGACACTGCTCCTGCTTCACCTGGTTGGTGCTTTTCATGCAAGTTTCCTTTTTGTTTCATTAGAAGCAAATTTCCCAGTGAGTCCTTCACGGCAGCTGTGACCACTCACGTTTGAGTGAATGCTTCAAAAGGCAGCCTTCAGCCCCCTCTTCACCTTCATGGCCTGACTCTGTGTCTTCTAACCTTCACTTGCACATCTATCACAAGGACTGCCCTTAATGTAATGACCAGCCAGCAAGCCTTATAGAATCATTTTGTTTGGAAAAGACCTTTAAGATAATCTACCTGTTTAGCCAACACTACCAAGTCACCACTAAATCATACACCTCGGCACCACGTCTTATACGTCTTTTAAATACCTCCAGGGACAGTGACTCCATCACTTAACTGGGCAGCCTGCTCTGGTACCTCATAACCCTTCTGGTGAAGAAAATGTTTTTAATATTTGATCTAGGCCTCCCCTGGCACAACTTGAGGTCACTTCCTCTTGTTCTAATGCTTGTTACTTGGAAGAAGAGACTGATCCCCACCTCATTACAACCTCCTTTCAGGGAGCTGTAGAGAGCAGTAAGATCTCCTCTCAGTCTCCTTTTTTTCCAGACTAAACAACCCTGGTTCCCTCAACCATACCTCATAAGAGCTGGATCTCCAGACCCTTCAACAGCTTCATTGCTCTTCTATGAACATGCTACAGCATCTCAATGTTCTTGTAGTGAGCAGCCAAAACTAAACACAATATCTGAGGTGCAGCTTTATAACTGCTGAATACAGACACACGATTGCTTCCCTAGTCCTGCTGTCCACACTGTTCTGATATACATCAGGGTGCTGTTGGCCTTTCTGGCCACCTGAGAACACTGCTGGCTCACATTCAGCTGGCTATCAATCAACACCTTCTGGTCAAAAGCTGGGCAGCTTTTCAGTCACTCTCCCCCAAGCTTGTAATCTTGTATGGGGTGCTGTGACCCAAGGGACCCTTGGCCTTGTTGAACCTCACACCATTTGGCTCAGCCCATTGATCCAGCCTGTCCAAAGACCCCTCTGTAGAGCCTCCCTACTCTCAAGCAGATCAACACTCCTGCCCAACTTGATGTCATCTGCATGCGGGTTTTCTCAATCCCTTCATCCAAATCACTGGCAAAGATATTAAACAGAACTGACTCCAATGCTGAGCCCTGAGGAACACCACTGGTGACTGGGAACCAGTCAGATTTAACTCCATTCACTACAACTCATTGGGCCTGGCCATCCATCCAATTTTTTATTCAGTGAAGTGTCATCCCATCCAAGCCATGAGCAGACAGTTTCTCCAGGAGAATGCTGTGGGAAAGACTATAAAAAGTTTCACCGAAATCTAGGCAGATAACATTCCCTCACCCCCTAAGTGGGTCACCTTGTCATAGAAGGAGATCAGGTTAGTCAGGCAGGACCTGCCTTTCATAAACCCTTGCTAACTGGGCCTGATTGCCTGCTTGTTCTGTATGTGCCGTGTGATCACACTCAAGATGATCTGCTCCATAGCCTTTCCCAGCACCGAGGTCAAACTGATTGGTCTGTAATAGGTTCATGCAGTTCCCTGGATCATCCTTGTGGCCTTTCTTGTAGATGGGTGTCACATTTGCTAATCTCTAGTCAACTAGGACTGCCCCAGCTAGCCAAGACTGTGGACAGTCTGATTGAAAGTGGTTTGGTGAGCACTTCTGCCAGCTCCCTCAGTACTCCTGGGTGGATCCTGCCCAGCCCCATAGACTTGTGTGCACCTAAGTGGTGTAGTAAGTCATGGATCACTTCCTCTTGGATTATGAGGCCTTCATTCTGCTCTCTGAGCATGTCCAGCTCAGGAGACTGGGTACCTGGAGAACAACTGGTCTTACTGTTAAAGACTGAGGCAAAGATGGCATTCAGTAACTCAGCCTTTCCCTTGTCTTTGGTTACTGTGTTTTCCCTCACATCCAATAAAGGGTGGCGATTCTCCTCAGTCCTCCTTTTGTTGTTAATGTATTAACAACAAAAACATGTGTTGTCTTTTATGTAAATAGCCAGATTAAGTTCTAGCTGATGTATAGTTTTTATTTGGAGTACTTATTTCATTACTCACTTTCTGAAGTTCCTCCCAATTGAAGCTTTCCCTCTTCAACTTTTTTACGAGTTTTAGCTTAGTGTCTGGATGCAAAGGAAGCTTCTTGTTTGTGGACTCTGGAACATGTCAGCCATGACCAGTTTTGCTTTTACATTGATGTATCACAAATTAATACAAGACCAACACTTGGTAGTAACACAGGCCCCAATCCATCAGAGATCATGAGATGCTGTGTAATATTAAACATCCCACTCCATTTCTACCCTTGAAATTCAACCCTCAAGCATTTGGATCTTTAGGAGTCATGCTTAATTTGAAGCATGCTGCTTGACAGTGAACCAAAAGCAGTCTTTGGAATTTGCTACCAGAGGAAATGCTGATTATTTATTTATTTGTTTAGTCAGATTAATGGGATTGGACATTAAACACTGTGATAAAAACACAGAGGTCATCAAACAGTATCATATTATAGAAACTACCAGTTTCACAGTTTGAAAATTGGATGAATTTTGAGTTAATTTCATTTAGCCTAAAGGAATATAAAATTGTTACAATTTATTGCCTTTTCCCTGTAATCATAGTATGGATGTGGCATAGCTCAAGAACTGTACAGTGATGAAGGAGGTACCTAAAGGAGAGATGACATTACTCTTGCAGACTCAGGAAGCAGAAGGGAATACAGTTAAGGGTTCAGTTTCTCAAGGATAAGTCTCAGAAGCAGATGAATTACTTTGCTTAGTTTGTTTTCTTGGCACAGCCAGCACTATTTATAGGAAAGAGGTGAAGTCAGTGTCTGCGGAGACTGGAAGAAGCAGATTCTCCAAGGAGTAATAGAAGTGCAATGACAAAGCCAATGTAAGTTAGGAACTCCATGGCTGAACATGACATCGTGACTGAACACCTGGCCACATTAGTCTGTGTGTATGAAGTATCACTCTGGCATGATCAGGTCTCACAGAGTATAACAGGCAAGGACATTCCACTAAGGAGATGGAAATCCTAAAGCCACTGTGCATGGGGAAACCAGCTCTGCTATCTGGGGATAGCAGACAGTTTTCCATATTCATCTCAGAAAACACTAAATCAGAGCAGACCCAGAGAACAGCTTTAGCAGTACAGTATTTGAGGAATATGGACTCAGGAGAACACTCAGAGAGAGGAGGCATGACCTGCTTATACCAGTGAGGTACACATCCACAGGAGAGGAGAGCTATTCCATCTAAAGAAGAGTATCACCAGAAGAATAGATGGATATACTCTAGCCATGTAGAAATTTAGCCTGGAAATAAAACCAAAAAAAAAACCAAACCCCACAACTTCTAAGTATAAGAGAGAAGAAATTCTGAAACTTATCATGGGATTTACCAATGGGAATATGAAATGGCAATAGTTGTAGGAGAAAACTTGACACATTTCTGGTAAAAAACAGTGCCTGAAGTATAGGGATTTATTTTTCTTTTATCTGGAGTGAAGACACACACAAAGACTGCTTAATATCCATTTTGACAGAGTATTGACTTAAAATTAAGATGCTGATTATTTGAGGGAATCAAAGATGCTAGTTTGGTATTCCTAGAAACTAAACTCCAAAGAGCAGCTAAAGCATAACTGGAAACAGCATTCTACTGCATCTTCCCTGTGTTCTATCCTGTAGTATCCATGTTCATTGCATGATTAGTGTTCTAAAGACTGCCTCTGCTTCATCAGGAAATGGTTTGCTTGTGGGTTTTCTTCTTCTTGTTTTCATTTTTACATTAGCTGTTAAGATGATGGAAGACAAAAGCCACATGTACCAAAATGTTGTTTTGTTTTGATTTTTTTTGCATGTTTTTTGTTTGTTTGTTTTCAGAAGTTAGAATAGATATTGGGCCTGATTTTTACATGACCTGGAAAACCTCCACAAGAAATAGACCTATCCCTCCTGTCCTGAGCTCCCTTTTCACAATATAGCCTTAGCTCTGTCCATGCAGCTGGTATGTGAAAACACATCTCCAATGTCTGTGGCTGGAAGCAGCCTTTTTTTTTTTTTTTCCCCAGATTCATCCTTTTATATATTTAAAATAGAGGAACAAACCCAGAATTTTCAGAAAGCTGAGTTTCAGTGAAGTATAGGCTAGAGGTATCCTACCTCTTGCTTTGCTAGGAAAAAGTTAACATATTTAAGAAGCACAAAATATGACCACGACAAAATGCAACCAAAATGGAGATATTTCTTAAAACAATATCAGAAAGTTTTGCATAGCTTGCTTGTTCTTATTTATAATTAATATATTGTCTAAGCTTGTATTCAAAGCTTTATCTTTGAAAAAACCCTAGAAACAATGTTATTTCCCATATTTTACAATCTTGTGTAGCTCAGAGCTTATTTGGTCTGTTAAAGTGTTGAGGCTAGAAGTAGGCAAGAAGGACCTCAGGGAACTGCTTGAAAGAGTCCAGCACAGAGCCACAAAAACGATGAAGGGAGTGGAACATCTTCCTTATGAGGAGAGCCTGAGGGAGCTGAGGGCTCTTTAGCTTGGAGAGGAAGAGCCTGAGGGGTGACCTCATTCATGTTTATAAAGATGTGCAGGGTGAGTGCCAAGAGGATGGAGTCAGGCTCTGCTGGGTGACGACTAATGACAGGACAAAGGGCAATGGGTGGAAGTTGAGGCATAGGAAGTTCCATGTAAAGATGAAGAAAATTTTTTTCACTGTGAGGGTGACAGAATCCTGGAACAGGCTGCCCAGGGGGGTTGTGAAGTCTCCCTCTCTGGAGATATTCAAAACGTGCCTGTATGTGTTCCTGTGTGATCTACTGTAGGTGATCCTGCTCTGGTAGGGGGGTCAGACTGGATGATCTTTTGAGGTCCCTTCCAGCCCCTAACATTCTGTGATTCTGTGAAAGCATTGGGTAAAATACAGGTCTTGGTTACAGAGCCATAGGACAGAGTTACTCTGCCGCTATTCTGAATGGTGCAGTGGGAGTAGAATTTGGCGTGGTGTTTTCAAAGGTTAGTTAAACAAAATACGACCTTTTTCAGGCTTAGGGAACAAAAGAGGTCAGTTCATTCTCCAGAGCTACAAAAGGTCTTTCAAGAGTACCAAAGAACTGAAAATAAAAGGCATGATCACACTTCCTAGATGCACACATAGAAACAACACTTGTATGTTAAGGTATTACCCAGTGGGAAAATCCCTGGGAGCTTCCCATTTAATGAGAACCCTGACAATAATTCATCCAGTGTGGGAAAGGTGCCTGTACAGATTCAATCAAATTTGTTCAGCAGCCCATAGTTGTGGAACTGAGATTTGATCCAAAGCCTTCTACGTCTCAGCATCTTAGGAAGAAATTCTTCACTATGAGGGTAGCAAGACTCTGGAATGGATTGTCCAGAGAGGCTGTGGATGCCCCCTCCCTGGGGATGTTCAAGGACTGGTTGGATGGGGCCTTGAGTAACTAGGGCTAGTTGAGAGGTGTCCCTGTCCATGGCAGGGAAGTTGGACTAGGTGATCTCTAAGGTCTCTTCCATCTTAGGCCATACTATGATTCTATGATTTTGCAGTACACAGCAGTGCCTCATAAGGGATCTTGCAGAACTGCAAAGTCTACTGAATCTGCTTGCACTTCAATGACTCTTTGAGCAAAGGAAGCCTACTGCAGCTTTCCCATTTCTGTGCAAGGACATTCAGGTATATGTTGTCCACTATCTACAAAGAGAGCCATTACCCAGACTTCAAAGATTCCCTTATCTACAGCAGGCTGGAATTGTTACTCTAGTCTCTTCAAGGAAAGAAAACAACTCTACTCCAACATCTTAACCTAGTTGCAATTAAATTTACAAATCTGATCACAAAGGGCCTTTGAAATATGTGTGCATTCTTTCTTCTGCTGCTTCTTCCATGTTAGGAAAAAGTTCTTTACAATGAGAGTGGTTGAGCACTGGAACAGATTGCCCAGAGAGGTGGTTGAGGCCCCATCCCTGGTGATATTCAGTGTGTGGCTCAACAGGGCTCTGAGTGACCTGATCTATTTGAGGATGTCCCTGCTGACTGCAGGGGGCTTGGACTAGATGACTTTTAGAGGTCCCTTCCAACCCAGGTGATTCTGTGATTCTATGATTCTTCACACGTGCATCAAGAAACTGTAGCATTCGTATGGTGATAGGATAAAACACAGATTTCCGCTCTGCTACATCAGGCCTGATGCTTAGGACAAGACTGCTAGCAGCTAAAAATGCACACATAGAAGGAACTGGTTCCTGAAGAGAGGCAATTCTTTCCCAATATCTCTCCTGCTTTGAAAGGAAGCCAAGTGTCTTTTCAGGTTGTAGATTATGGAGCAAAACTAGAAATGGGTAGGTTCAGATTAGATATTAGGAGGAAGTTCTTCCCCATGAGGGTGGTGAGACACTGGCACAGGTTGCCCAGGGAGGTGGTGGAAGCCTCATCCCTGGAGGTTTTTAAGGCCAGACTGGATGTGGTTCTGGGCAACCTGCTGTAGTGTGAGGTGTCACTGCCCATGGCAGGGGCGTTGGAACTAGATGATCGTTGAGGTCTCTTCCAACCCTGCCAATCCTGTGATTCTATGATTATGAGCATCTCTCACGCTTTACCACAGAGGTTGGAAGCATTACTTGCTCCTTACACTCCTCTAGGACATAATGTTCTAGGAATGCAATATATCCCATTGCAAACTCTTTTGTCACATTTTAAACAGCTTCTCAGAACAAGAGCATATATTTTTTTTTCATGTTTTGGGAACCATGCCTCACATAAAAAGTATCTGCTTGGAAGCAGAAAAGATGTTATTTTAAAGATTCACAAGGAAATAAAATTGTCCTGTCTAAAAGAGACAGGAGCTGGAAATTCCTCTTTTCTTATACATAGTAGAAATGAACATGTTAGCATGCCCAAATATGTGAAGACTAAATTGTTCAGAGGAAAATCTCAGTTGTTCATGTATTTGATGATCTTAAATGAAAGACATCCCTTCCTTGTTCTGTTTAGATCAACATTTGTCACAGTAATTAATGAGGAAGTCATTATAAAGTAATTTGTCAGAATAATCTGACAAGCAAAGAATTATGTTCTCAATCCTAAAGGAATACATAATTCTAGTTTTTCAACAGATTGGGTTCATGTGGGTGGCATAGCAGAGGGTATTTGCTTTTAAGCAGGATAAAAACTTTGGCATTTTCTATCCTCAAGCAGGAATGGAGAGAGGCATCGTCTAAATTCTCTCAAATATGTTACATGAAGGCATTTTATCTGAACAACAAATCTTCATATAAAAATGACTTTGAGGTTTGCAGTGCAGTTGCAGTAGTCAAGTAGTCACTCTGTGTTTCTTTAAGAAACAACTTAGTCGTTCAGTCATATTTACCAAGAGGAAAACCAAGTATCCTCAAAATAAACATGAATGATGAGATGAAGCATCAAAGGACAGAAGCCCAAAGAAACAAGGAAAAATAAAGCCATCAAATCAAAATCCCTGCTGGCATACAGGAGGGTAGGATTGTTCACTCCAACAGCAGCTAGAAGAGACCCACATTTGTCATTGGCTTTTTAATTTCTTCTGTTTGTTTTGTAGCATAGAAGTTTACCACAGCTTTACTCAGCTAGCAGCATCTGTACCTCTAACAGATACAGCAGAGGATTCAGTATTCCTTGATACTCACTCTCAGCACTTCCAACAGATATTGTAACCTTCTCAAGAAAGGTTTGATATTGTATATTTGTCATTTTAAGAATGTCTTAAACCCCAAGAACTTGCTGTTTCCTTTGTATGTTTATATGACTTTGTTTATGTTTGGGTTTAGCAGACTTGATGCTTTTGTACTTGCAGTACTGAAACCACTCATCAATTTCAATGCTTCATCCATCTCACATAAAATGAAAAAAAAAAGACTCTTTTGGGATGTTTCTGTTTAATTGCTGTGATTACAGAAAACAAAACAAAAAGAAACCAAAACCAGCCAAGATTCTGCTGTAGTAAATTCTCAAACTAATGGGAAGTAACCATATCTATTTTCTATGTCATAGAATCATAAAATGGCTAAGGTTGCAAGGGACCTCAGAGATGATCTACTTCAACCTCTCCACCATGGGCAGAGATGCATCTCAACTAGACTCAGCTGCTCAAGGTCTCATCCAGCCTGTCCTTGAACATCCCTGGGGAGGAGGCAGCCACAGCCTCCCTGGGCAACCTATTTCAGAGTCCCACTACCCTTGTACTGAAAAACTTCTTCCTAAGATCCAGTCTAAACCTACACTCCCTCAGTTTAAACCATTTCCCCTTGTCCTGTCTCTAGACACCCTGATGAAATGTCCCTCTGCAGCCTTCCTGTAGGGTCCCTCCAAGGCAGCTGCCGGAAGGCAGCTCTAAGGTCCCCCCAGAATCCTCTCTTCTCCAGGCTGAACACCCCCAGCTCCCTCAGCCTATCCTTATAGCAAAGGTGTTGCAGAACTTGGATCATCTTTGTGGCCTCCTCTGGACTCACTCCAACATCTCTGTGTCCTTTATATGCTGGGGACACCAGAACTGGACACAGTATTTGAGGTGGGGGGTCTCACAAGAGCAGAGTCAAAGGGCAGAATCCCCTCTCTTGACGTGTCAGTGTCATGTCAGTGAGTCCTACAAGAAAAAACCCACACCCTAAGGTCATATGGAGAAAAAAACAAGAGTTTATCTTGCCTGTAGGTTATGAGGAACTCAAGAAGATAACTTTAAGTCGAGCATATCACAAATTCCTTTTGGATCAGGAGATCCTGCCTTCAGCAGTGTGCTGTCATGTGGTCCTTGAAAGAGCAGGAATATCCAGCTGCACCCATCCTCAGTTTTAGCAGACTTCGAGCTACAAGGACTCTATTCTACATTTTGTTATATGTTGAGGAAATTCTCCAAAGGAAGTATCTGCTTTTCACTTTACATGAGATTTATGCCTTCTGTGCTTCGTTTGTGACTTATAAAGTGTACCTTACAGAAATACTACTACCTATATAGAGGTATCTTTTGTACTCTCCTCATTAACCTCATATAAATGCAATATAGGAAGCTGGACCAAAAAGACAGCAAACTATATTGCTTGACAGGAATCAAAAAAGGTTAATAAAAATTAAATTGAACTGGAACTATTCAGTAGATCTTTTTACTCTAAGAGTTCATTCAATTCTGCATCAGAAAGTCAACCACACAAGTCTGACTTTTTGTAATGGTTTGGGGTAAAGACTTCCCTTTGCTTTTCCACACAGAAGACCTTGGCCAGTTTACCTGCCCTTTTACAGAGCTTTTGCAAAATAGTGAGTTAGTCATCAAGGAACAACGCAACTGCAGTGGTCAGAGAAAAAAATGCAATCCTGTGGCTCTAACAGTGATTTCTCCTGCACTATTTGTAGCTACCTACCTGTCCCTGATTTCCCCTTTCCACTTTTCTGCAACACAGTAACCAAATGTGATTTTTAGGCTTGGTTTCAATTTTGTGGTGGTGATTGATGCCATTAGCAGGAATGTTTACATTATCACTAGCACTTTAGCCAGGTTTGGGACATCTAAGTAGGACAGAGAAGCCAACCCAGAGATGAGAGGCTCAGCGTCAAGGGAAGGGACCGATGTGGGAGGGGATTTTGGTGCAGAAAAAACAAAGCACATGGATGTGAATGCCCTAGGAGGTTTGCTACGGTCTTGTAGCTTTGTTAAACTCCCTCTGTGGTGTCAGTGAAGGTATGTTACAGGTTACTACAGCTATCTTCTCTTCCCTTGCTATCACCACCCACTCTTTTCCTTCTTACTACCTCTCTTCTCTTAATTAATCAGGGAAAGAAAAAGACAAGCTGTTCCTGCCAGCTTCGCTTTGCTGCTGAGTGGCAGTAGGAGTTCAAAGAACAAGGTTACTCCTGCACCTGCTGCTTGTGCTTTGATGCCCTGTTGTGTGAAACAGTTTCCTTCAGAAGTCCAACAATGTACTAATTAACAAAGGAAAACACAGGGAGAAACAAGCCAAAGATTGTGGGAGGAATGAGGCAGGTGACAATGAAGACGATGGTAGAGGGAAGCAGAGGGGGAACTGAGAAAGAAATACACAGAAAAAGGAGAGGGGCAAATGGTAAAGAAAATAAAGCAGGCAGCAGTAGAAAGAGAGGGAAGTGGAATAAAGAGCTACAGAAAAAGAAATGTGACAATGATTTAAAGTCCCCTTTAGATGACCACAGGCAATCCTGACAGAGCACCTTGTTCAGAGTATCTGAACTGCTAGGTACTGTAAGCACATTCCCTGGGGTGGGCACTCCCACCTGGAACAGCACCACAGCACTCTGAAGGCTGGACTTGAGGCTTACCCTCTTTTATTTAGATATAAAGTGGCTTAAATGTACAATCAGTGTGAACCTGGTGTTACTTTCAGTGTTCCCAGAGAAAGGACAAGGTACTGTAAGCAGTATTTCAGTTCAGAGTACACCCCAAAACAGCCACAAACAGATGCTGTGATATGAATCTATACAAAGGCAGAGACCCAGGACTGCATGGCTGATGGGGGTTCCACGACAGTGAGGTGACAGAGGTGAAGGAGTGACTACACCTGTGATACTCCTTGAAATCACAGAACATTAGGAATTGGAAGGGATGTCAAAAACCATCCAGTCCAATCCCCCCACCAATGGCAGGATCACTTAGACCAGGTCATACAGGAACACGTCCAGGTGAGATTTGAAGGTATCCAGAGAAGGAGACTCCACAACCTCTCTGGGCAGCCTGCTCCAATAAATCAGAGGAAGAACAGAGGAGAATCTCATGGTAAGACCTTCAGGATATGGCAGGACACCAGCTGCACAAAATGGGGAGTTTACTTACTGCCTCTAAGGGTGGTCCAGTACTGCTGAAATCATGAAGGCATCAGCAGCAATGAGAGAGAGACACACAACAATCTTAAGATGATGTAAATGCTAAACTGAACTTTTCATAGGTAGCTGCTGGCTGTGTGCACTTTGGTTTTAGTGCCTGCCCCAGAAGCGCTGAAGTACTTTGCAGTCAGCACTGCAGTCAGTTGCAGTGCTTTGAGCACAGCAGGTGCTACAGAACATCATGCTGAATCATGGGTGTCTCAGCCTAGAAACTCAGCACTTCCTTCCACATCTGCCACAGCTCATCATCTGGTAAAGGCCACCACATGCTGAACAGCTGGAAACAGCAGACCATGGAACAGGCGTTTCTTAGGCAAATAAAGTACATCTAGTGCAATGAACTAGATCAAGGATTCTGGGACTTTCTTTCTTCTTACCTCAACCCCACAGAGCAAGCTACCCAAGCTCAAGGATCTCACCCCTCAAACGGGACAGCTGCAGCACTGCTACAAGGGAGCAGGTGGGATGTAGGTAAGCCCATTCCTTCAGCATCATTTCCAAGATGTCCAGCATGGTGCTGGACATGGTGCACATCATTGTCACCTGAAAAGAAGCAGGTCACCAAGCTCACCTGTAGAGTGAACTAGCATGAGGAGGCAAAGCTTCATTGAAACCAGTGGGTATGCTCTTGGTTTTGCTAGTATTACATTTGGTCCATTTGCTTAATGTTGGGACCATTGGACAGAAGCAATGAGTCATCAGCCCTGCTAAATCCAATTTCTATGTGCAAGACACATACACAAGAACAGTGACAGTGATTAGGTAAAAAAAACCCAAACAAACCAAAACCCCTAAAACCCCAACCACAGAATCACAGAAACATTCAGGTTGGAAAAGACCATCAGGATCACCAAGTCCAACCATGAACCCTACTCTACAAGGCTCACCCCTAAACCAGAGCCCCAAGCACCACATCCAAAACACCTTCAAACACATCCAGGCTTGGGGACTCCACCACCTCTCTGGGCAATGCATTCCAATCCCTGACCACTCTTGATGGGAAAAAAATCTTCCTACTGTCCAGTCTAAACCTACCCAGTCCCAGCTTGAGGCCATTCCCTCTTGTTCTATCACTAATGACCTGTGAGAAGAGACCAGCACCAACCTCTCCAGAATGCCCTTTCAGGTAGTTGTAGACAGCCAGGAGATCTCCCTCAGCCTCCTCTTTTCCAAATTAACCATGTCCAGCTCCTTCAGTTGCTCTTCATCAGATTTATTCTCCAGGCCCTTTGCCAGCTTCCTTGCTCTCCTCTGCCCTGGCTCCAGCACCAAATTATTGCTCAGGGGACGTCTATGTTTTTCTGCAGAATTCTGTTGAGAAATGAAAAACAGAAACACTCTCACACTTTTCCAGTATGACAGTAAAAGCTGCTTCTTTTTTCCTTTACAGCAAAGACAGTGTCATGGCCTATCTTACAACCACACAGCTTTCCAGAGGGCACTAAGCATCATCATATCTTTGCACATGGATTTATTGCTAAGAAATGTACCACAAGGATCTTTCTAAATAATGGTGATTAAGAGGCAACGTAGCCCTTCAGAAAATAAGCTGATTGCTGTATATGGTGGAGCAAGACAGGAAAAAAAAACCTGCAGGTTTCAGAGGAAAAATGATTTTAATATGCAAAAGGGGCTATTGTAATTAAGATAGATGGAGTAAAATACTAGGAAAGAAAAGGGGACGGTAGAATTCTCTTTATACTCACGAAAAACAGATTCAGCTCCAGTTTCTTGACTGTTTGGGGCTGAACCCCATAATTGACATCATCTATCCTGCTGCAAGTGCATGATTCACCAGTCCACTCTGTCCAATAAAGATCTGCTCTCCTTTTTAAAGATGTCACTCAGATGCTGCTAAATCTAATGCCAGCACTGCCTTCCCCTGTTGTCACAACAGCCAGTGACCTATCTTCTAAGGCCATCATGCTTTCACTGGCATTTTCCTGCCTTTGCTTTAGGCTTTGGTTATGACAAATACCAAAACTGCGGAAGAAGATGTGTCCTGTTCATTTTTAGGGTGTCCTGGTTAGCTTTCACACACACAGTCCTAAAAGGGTCTGTTTGTCCTCAGTTTATTTGCTCTGCATTTCATGAAAACAACAGTCTTTGTGTGGTGCTTTCCATGGAGGGCTACTGGAGTGTTGGGAGACGAGGCACTGACAGCACTGAGGGACTGGTGGGCATCTGGCATCATCAGGCTTCACCTGCTTTGGTTAGGGGCTGCTTCTCTCATCTCCCTGAACTAAGCCAGAGGGTCCAACAGGCAACCCCTCAGTTAATGGCAAGCCCCTTCCTTGGTTGTTTTCATGGATACTATCATTGGAAAAGACCTTTAAGATCACTGAGTCCAACCATCCTAACTCTACTAAGTCTGGTGCTAAGCAATGTCCCTCCGCACATCTCTGCAGCTTTTAAACACCTCCAGAGATGAGGATTCGACCACCTCGCTGGGGAGCCTGTTCCAGTGTTTGAGAACCTAAATCTACCTTGCTCCACTTTAAAACTATTGCCCTTAGTCCTATCACTTCAAGCCCTTTCATTAGCCTTCCTGCAGGTCCCTTTCAGATATTGAAATACAGCTATGAGGTCTCCCTGGCGCCTTCTCTTCTCCAGGCTGAATAGCCCCAATTCTTTCAGCCTGCCTTCACAGGAGAGGTGCTCCAGCCCTCTGATCATTGTTTCAGGTAGTCGGAGAGAGCCAGAAGGTCTCCCCGCAGCCTCCTCTTCTCCAGGCTGAACAACCACAGTTCCCTCAGCCGCTTCTCACAAGCCCTGTTCTCGAGACCTTTCACCAGCTTCGTTGCCCTTCTCCGGATACCCAAGAAGTGACTAAAGCGACGGGGAAGGGCAGATCCCTCCCTAACAAACCAACGTCCCCGCCTCAAGCGAAGCACGGCGGAAGGTCGCGACCAGCCGCGGCCCTGAAGGCGGCCCCGCGCGCCACTCCCGCCTCCCGCTTCCCGCCCCACGCCTCGCGCGGCGGGTAGGCGTGGCGGGGGCGTGGCGGGCCCCGCGGCCGGATGTTGTTGTTGTTGTTCCTGCCCCGCCCCTCCGCCCTCCCCTCGCGGAGGGTGACGGACGGGCTGTTCCTCACCCGCAGCCGCCGCCTCAGCTGCTGCTGCCGCCGCTGCTTGGCTGCGGCTCCGGTGCCGGCAGCCCCAGCACCGCGGCGTCCCCTCCGCGTCACCTCACCACCCACCCCTATCCCCGTCGTCCTCCGAGGCCGGCCCCGTTGCGTCGCCCCGGCTCCTTTCTCTCAGCGGGCGCCCGGGCCCGGCCATGGCGGACTTTGACGAGATCTACGAGGAAGAAGAAGACGAGGAGCGGGCGCTGGAGGAGCAGCTCCTGAAGTACTCCCCCGACCCGGTGGTGGTTCGCGGCTCCGGCCATGTCACCGTGTAAGGGCCGCGCCGGGGCCTGCGCGGCTGGGGCGGGCGGTGGAGGCCTGGGCGGCGGGACGGGGGCGGCTACGTGCCGGGCCTGGGGGCGGCTGCGGCTGGTGGCGCCAAGTCGGCTTTTACAAGTTGGGGCAAGTCGGGGTGGTGGGCGGAAGGAGCATCGGGCCGGTCTTGCATCCCGTCCTCCTTTCCCCCGACGTCCGTGGGACTGCGAGAGGGCTCTCTCGGCTCCGCCGGGCAGCCGTGTGGTGCCTGGGACTTGAAAGCGGATGCAAACCTCCAACGAGGCGCTGAGGAAAGAGGACTGTCTTGGGCTGTGACTGGATGAAGAATGTCAAGTATTTGTCCAAAGTGATGAGCTGTCAGGAAGTAAAGTGCCTCGTGCTTTTGTTCTTGTGTATAACAGGTATATGCTAGTGCATGACCGGCTGGGCTATTGCTTAGGATTGTTTATGTATCTCTTTCTCACTCCCATTTCACGTGTGGCTGCTAATACAGTTCTGTGGACCTTTAAGAAAGAAAAGTTGTTTGTGAGTCACATAGGTACATGTAAAATCGTGTTGAGGTGTGATTGATATGTTGTGTTTCATTGTGTTTAATATGGGAGTGACTGAGTTTTGTTTTGTGACTGATATCTCTGACAGTCTAGCAGCAAGAGACCGTAAGTTAGTGTAGTACTTCTCAGTAACTTAACAGATGAGGGTGTCTTTCTCTCAGTCAGTTCTGTCAGGCTCACTCTATTGAAGTGTAGTTGTCAGTTTTGATGTACAGTTTCAGAGTTTTGTCTTAACCTGGAGACAAAATGCAGTTGTGCAAATCGGTTTCTAGTATTCATTAGTCCTAGCAGGACTAGGCTTGCAATAGAATAGCAGTTGAAGGTATTGTGGTCTATTGCTCTGAGTCTCATGAACTCTACTCTTTTCAGGTACTGAATTGTCCAGAAACCCAGGGTTAAATTTAGAGTAGCTTTGTGGTACTTTAGTGTGTTACTGCTTTACTGTTTGGTTGACATGAAGTAATACAGTCAAGCAGTGCAGTTTGCTGTCTGGTTAAAAATGGGATGTAAGACATGATAGACTGGCTTGGAAGGATGTGGATGGGCAGGAGGCTGAGGAGGCCCTCTAAGGGAATGGAAGCATGTAACTGGAGTCTTCAGCATATGACTCAGTTTATTGTGAAGGAAAGTTGTTACTATCCAATGGCTTCCCTGAAAATAAGCTGGTAGCCTTAGCCTGTGTCTGGTAAACAGAACAAACCCACAATTAGATAACTTTCATACTAGCCAATACAAAAGTGTAAAGAACTGAAATGGAGACAAACACTGTGGTTTCTTCCCCAGTACTGGAAGGTAGGTTGTGTGAGACGAGAGAGCAAGACCCGTTAGTGGAATCGTGAGGGAGCTTTTGTAGCATACCTATGACTGGTAAGGGTGTTGTGGTTGAAGAAGAATGATTGCTTCATTAATTAATTGTTCACTAATGGTCACTAACTCATTATTACTGTTATGATCTTCCTCAGAATATTTGTTCGTTAGGTTTTAGATGAGCAATGAGCTATGAGCATGTACTTCCAAAGAGAGGCAACTGATGATCATTTGCTTTCTTCATCACACCGGGTATGGAGAATTCACTAAGAAGCATCAGCCACTTTTACCTTTGTACAGTCTCTATCAGTTCTTGTCAATGATCAAGAAGCTTATTATTAAAAGTTAGATCACTGTCAGAACATTCACTTGGAGGCTTTAAGGAATAGGTCAAGTCCTGTGGATAGAATGAATTGCTCTTGCCTGATACAAAAGCAGGGATGGGTTTTGAAGGTCCAACTAAATTTATCAGCAGTTAAGCAAATATTGGATTGATCTGTCTCTGGCTCTGCAGTTTAAAGAGTTGCTGACTGCTCCTGCCATGTGTGTATTTAAACAGAAGCTCTTTTTTCATCCTCTATTGTCATATCCTTTCTGATCTTGCATAGAAGTCAAAATGTTGAGTTTGAAATCCGTCATTTCCATGGCTACAGATTAATGTCAGAAAGCTGTTTGCTATTACTTGATTTCATCCAACAGACAATGGAAGTGTGTGAGAGTCCTTTCAGAGATGAGCAGTTAAAAGCAATCAAAGGAAAGCAGGTAAACACTATCCAAATAAAACATACAAAGGCTTTACCTTTCCAGGCTGTGGGGCTTTTGTTTAGCAAGAAAAATTTTCTTCTTAACTCACTGTTGGGAGCATGCTACACACAACTGTACAACTTTTCTTTTTTTCTTTTTTTTAACGTTGTTTTTTTAACTTTTCAGCTAAACTATTTATGCCAGCAGAGTTTAGATAGCTCTGTAGGAATAATATTTGACCTAGTTTCCTACAACTGGAGGCTCTCTTCTAACATCAAGACACTTGAAAGCTGAGGAAAATAACAGAACTTTACTTACAGCTGAATTGAAAGTCCAAGGTATTTCTTATTCTCAAGCCATATTAGGGTAGAAAGAGAGGTACATGATGAGTTTGAATCCACAGGGAGTATTTGTGATTGGTGGCTGACTTCAGTGATTGTTTACTTGTTCTTTCTGCTTCCTCAACCATTTGAGACATATGCACCTTATACATCTGAGACTGTATTAGCCAGCAATATTGGATTTATTGGCTCTTCTCAGGGCCAGAATGATGGAGAGCTGTTGTGATGTGCTAGTGAATGCCTTTCTGTGCTGTTAGTCATCTTAGTGCATTGTGTGTTGATGCAAGAGAGGAAAAAACCCTCACAAAAATACATCTTCTTTGAAGTAATTTATTTTTCTATTAAACTGAGGTCTGCTTATATATTTTTTGACCTTTACTCTGTATTGAGGACATAAGGAAAAACAGGGCTAGGTGAGAGTTATGGATGGAGGGTGTTAAGATTGGTGGAATATATATTGGTTTTGTAAGGGTTGCGAACATGTGCAACTAAAGAGTATTGTTGAAAGCAATGAAAAAATGGTTTAGTGCCCCCATAAGAGAGGACAAATTGGAAGAGGGTAGTGTATGGCAGTTTTATGTGTTAGGAAGATGTGAACAGCAAGTTGAGGAAAGGTTGCAGGTTGGCCGTGTCCTGTACTGTAAATTTCTGTGCTTTGAGGTTTCTACCTTTCACCGTTTTGTTCTCCACTGTACACGAAGGGAGGAACTCAGCTGAACCTTACAAGCAGAATCATGTTTAAGAAACACTTTTTCAGGTTCCAGAAAGGCTTAGGTTGGAAGGTACCTCAGAGGTCATCTACTCCAACCTCCCTGCTATGGGCAGGGACACCTCTCAACTAGATTTAGCTGCTCAAGGCCTCATCCAACCTGGCCTTCAACACCCCCAGGGAAGAGGCAGCCACAAACTCCTATTCCAGAGTCTCACCACCCTCATACTAAAGAACTTCTTCCTAAGATGCAGTCTAACCCTATTCTCCTTCAGCTTTAAACCGTTCCCCCTTGTCCTGTTGCTACATACCCATACCTCTGCAGCCTTCCTGTAGGATCTCTTCAAGTATTGGAAGGTAGCTCTAAGATCCCCTTGGAGTCTTCTCTTGACCAGGATGAACAACCCCAGCTCCTCAGTCTATCCTCATAGCAGAAGTGTTGCAGTCCTTGGGTAATCTTTGTGGTCCTTCCCTGGGCTTGCTGTGTCCTCCTTATGCTGGGGACACCAGAACTGGATGCAGTATTTGTGGTGGGGTCTCAGCAGAGCAGAGTAAAGAGGCAGAATCCCCTCTTGGAGAAGGTACTCATGCATGAGGTAGATGTGGATCTGTTGAAGACAGGATATAGAACGGGAAAAGCATAGAGCAAGCAGAGATGGAGTATTTTGCAAAAGAAATGTAGTGCTATACTGTGGGAGGAAATGCATCTCCAAAATATTGATTTCCATTGTTTGAGTTGTAAGAAGCTTTTTGCTGTTTTCTTTGTAAGAGCTGTTATATCTTTATAGTAAACATGTAGTACTGTTCTGTGGAGTTTCTAATACTTGGATTTCCAGATTGTGGGTTGCAGTCAAGAGTAATAATACTGAGGTCACACAAATGCTTACCAAAGCTTTTAAAATGCAGGGTGTCATCCTTTTTTTTTTTTTTTTTTTTTTTTTTTACTACCTGTATATGGTGACAAAGCTGTAAAATGAAAAGCTCAGAACAATATTGGGAGCTGGTTGCGTTAGGTTTGATATTTCAGTTCTGCTGCTCCACCATGTATTGGACATTGTCACTTACCTTGCATGTGAATTCTTACTCTCATTTACTTCAAACTTCACCAAATTGTAACTGTATTGGTCAGAAGTTTCTGTATCTCCCTTTACAACTTTTCCAGTAGGGTTGTCTTTGCCTGGCAAGGCCTTTGCAGTCTCCATGAATCTTGGCCTGTTTTTGATGAAACTCTCAACATTTGAATACTTCTGGACTATGCATTCACAAAAATAGCCTTGTTTCTGTTTTCCCAGCCAATCTTCAACATAAGCAAGCCTTTCCCTGTAGTGACATCTTTTTGTCACTTAACTGAAAGCAGGGAGACTTCCTTGTCCCTTTTGACTTACTTGCTCCTGCCTCTGAGTGAAAGGGGCTCCTTGGTGTGCTGGGTAAAGGGACAGCTGAAATCCTGTCTTCTCCCTTGGTTAAGGGAACAGCTTTGTTGGAGCTCTTGCAACAAGGGCTGCTTTGACCTGAATTATCCTTGTAATTGGCCGTTCCCTTGTTGCTCAAATTTATATTTAATCCCATTATTCTTTTCTGGATATTGAGACATCAAGTACATGAAGATTAGTCTTTGAAGAGACATCTCTGTAGGCATCTGTCTGATTTGATGAATTAATTATGTAGTAAAATGATGCTACCTTTTAGTATTGAGACTTCTGATGCAGCTGTGTATCTTGAGCTTGAAGTCCTTCTCCAAGCTTGGTTTTAGTTTCCACTTCAACCCACTGGCAATTTAAA
Organism: Indicator indicator; assembly: GCF_027791375.1. NCBI lineage: Eukaryota > Metazoa > Chordata > Aves > Piciformes > Indicatoridae > Indicator > Indicator indicator. Next base: position 2,064,984 of record NC_072017.1, read on the forward strand.
GTAGTTTAACTGATAGGGCAGGACACTTCTTTGTGCCGTTTACGTAACTTCCTCTAGCACTTGGTTTCACTCAGGATTTTGGGGAAAGGGTGGATGGTCCTTCAGTTGTGGAGGAATTAACAGGATCTTCAGTGGCAGGAATGTGTTTGCACTAAGTGTGAGGTTTCTTTGTGTGCTATTTTGAAGTGGTAAACTTGCCATGTGTTTCTCTGCTTAACAGTTTCCATTTGTTACTTTACCACTTCGGAAGGATTTGTGGGAGTTGCAGAGCTACTATTCTAATTACAAATACTCAAATATGCTGACTTATGTTAGCATAAGTTAACTTCTGTGTTATGCTAGGTATAATAAACAATGCCAGGTAGCTTGCCTTAGCCTTGCCATAAATATATTAAGGAAGTTTATAAGAAAGATAGAGAAAGAAATTTGGGATGGATATGAGTAGGACAGTTTTTATGATGGGAGTGGTGAAACACTGGAACAGGTTGTGCAGAGAAGTTGTAGATGCCCCATTATTGGGTGTGTTCAAGGTCCAGTTGGATGGGGCTTTGAGCAACATAATCCAATGACAGAGAGGTTGAGCTAGATGATCTTTGATGGTCCCTTCAAGTCCAAGTCATTCTATGTTTCTATGAATTTATTGCCTGCAAAAACAGGGCTAAGTGAGAATTCCAGATGGAAAGCGTTAAGATTTGTGGATTCTGTGATTTCTTTTTTATATTTAGAACAGTTACTTAGCATGGCCTGAGTGGAGTAGCCCTGGATGGGCTTTCCCTGGACACATTTGTTTTGGTGGAGAAGGGGAGTAATTGAAATTGTGGCCATAATTTCTTCCCTCTCCTTAAGTACTTAATTTAAAAAAATTTTTGGCTCTATTGCTTATGAAGATTTTGCTGAATTTGGGCAAGAGTCAACAGAACTCTTAAGAAGATGGATTTCAAACTGTATGCAGTAGTGAACACTTCTTCTGTTAGGAGAATTTTAAGAATTTTAATAACAAGTGGTTGTTTTTTTTTTTTTTTCCATGGGACTGATGCTGTTGTGATATGAACTATGAGGATATTATGAGATGCTTGTAACTTGTGGCATGCATTTGGATTATTTATAATTCTGCTAAGATCTTCATTTTGGTTTTTGCAGGTTTGGGCTAAGCAACAAATTTGAAGCAGAATTTCCTTCATCTTTAACTGGAAAGGTGAGTATCTGTGCCTAGCAGTTTGGAATTAGAGTTAACATTTTATTACAGAAATGAGTTCTATGTGTAGAGCATTGTAAGAATAGTAAATCTCTGCTGTGGTACTAGATTTTTAAAAAATATTTGTGGGTTTGTTGTTTTTTTTTTTCCTCCCCTTGTAGGTTGCACCTGAAGAATTCAAAGCCAGTATTAGCAGAGTTAACAGCTGTCTTAAGAAGAATCTTCCAGTTAATGTACGATGGCTACTATGTGGATGCCTTTGCTGCTGCTGCACTTTAGGTTGTAGTATGTGGCCAGTTATCTGCCTCAGTAAAAGAGTAAGTTGAGCTATGGATAGAATTTTTGATAGTTAGAATTGTTCTGGGTTGGTTCTCATGCTGTGGTTTGTGTGTGCAAGAACCTACTTAAATCAATTTGGCTTCATACACTCTGGTATCAGCTGTCTGTCGTACTAAACTTTAAAACAGATATCAATCAGAACTTGGAACTTACAACTCAATGAGTGGTGGTATGGCTGAATGTGTCTTTTAGAGCCATGTGCTGTACAGCACTTTAATATTATTGAAGTAAGAAGGCCAGTGGCATCCTGGGATGGATTAGAGGGTGGTGGTTAGTAGGGCGAGAGAGGTTCTCCTTCCCCTCTACTCTGCCCTGAATATTGTGTCCAGTTCTGGGCCCCTCAGTTCAAGATGGAATTCAGGGAAATGCTTACAAGAGTCCAGTGCAGAGCCACAAAGCTGCTGAAGGCAGTGGAACATCTCCCTGTGAGGACAGGCTGCAGGAGCTGGAGCTCTTTGGGTTGGAGCAGAGGAGCCTGAGGGCTGCCCTCATTGCTCATGATAAAGATGAGAGGATGGAGCTCATTGCTCATGATAAAGATTGCTCATTGCTTTATCGTTGCTTATGATAAAGATTGGGAGGATGGAGCCAGGCTCTGCTCAGGGATGTCCAATGACAGGACAAGTCCCTTTGAGAGATTGTTTAAGGCTAGTTTTAGTTATATGAAGAATGAGGCAGAAAAACCTCCTGGTGACATCGGAGTCTGTGAATTAAAAACAAGTGTTGGCATCAGTGTGAATTATACCATGATTGTATGTCCATATTCTGAAAGTCTGCTACAGGAAATTGTAGTTTACTCATTTCTTTAGCAGACAAGCAGACAGAGAGTTGGGACTATTCAGTCTGCAGAAGAGAAACCTCCAAGGAGATCTTATTGTGGCCTTCTAGCCTCTGAAGGGGGCCACAAGAAAGCTGGGGAAGGGACTTTTTTTGGGTGTCAGGGAGTGATAGGACTGGGGGGAATGGAGCACAACTAGAAATAGGTAGATTCAGATTGGATATCAGGAAGAAATTCTTCCCCATGAGGGTGGTGAGACACTGGCACAGGTTGCCCAGGGAGGTGGTGGAAGCCTCATCCCTGGAGGTTTTTAAGGCCAGGCTGAATGTGGCTGTAAGCAACCTGCTGTAGTGTGAGGTGTCCCTGCCCATGGCAGGGGCATTGGAACTAGATGATACTTAAGGTGCCTTCTAACCCTGACAGTTCTATGATTCTATGACTTAACCAGCTTGCAGAGAAGACCACCTTTACCAACCTAGACCTAGCTCTGTTCATTACAAACACCAGGGAAGCTTGCATTGCTGCTGTCCATGTAACTTCTAAAGGAGAAAGCTTGTTCAGCTCCTCAGGTTGACCCATTTTTTTTCTCATATAAACTGCTGTTGTAGCAAGAAATGATAGCAAGGATGTCATGTGGTAGAGGGTGATGTCACAAACCCTCATCTTCTAAACTCGGTTTCTTAATGTATTACCAAAACTCACAAATAATCAACTTTTTCCACATTGTTAAACAAAGCCAGATAAAAAGCAGGAGCTTGTGGTATCTGGGGCCATAAAACAGAGCTTGAGGGGTGAGGAAGGAGGTTCTGTGTGGGAACCTGGTGAAGCAAGAGTTAGAGAAGTGCTTCTGTTTGAAGCTTGTGTGGATAGGAGTTAAGGTAAGCTCCAAAAGGATGAATATGAAAAAGAAAATCCAAACATATATGCTCTGTTCAGAGGAGGATAAAGGTTAGTGATGTAATTGTGCTGTAATATACAAAGTGCCTAAAGACACAAGAGTCTGAGAAAGAGAATGGACAGCAGGAACAAGGACAGAAACCTAAAGTTGACCTTCCAGAAGTCACCCTAGAGATTTGACCCACATTGTCAGCAAGTGTTGCATATCTCCTATTAAAGTTGGTACCAGGAGACATGTAAGGAGCTTCACACCTCTTCTTCCACTTCAAGTAGGGCGACGCTGGCTCAAGTTCTGATTTCCAGTATCGGTGACATTGAGGTTAGGATTCAGTTGCCTAAACACAGTGTCCAGTTGCACTGTGGATGGCACAGTGGTGCAAGGCACTGATGGCACTGAATAATTGTCTAGGCAGTGTGATTATTCCTCCAGAGCATTTCGGTCAGTCTGGAGGCTTCAGATCTTGTGACAGCATCATTTGTCCATGTCAGCAGCAGTAAATGGATGTCTGCTTAGAGCATTCTGTCAGACAGAGAACGCAAAATTCAAACGTCTGGAGGGTATAATGTTGAGAATAATTAACTTGTGTTCTTGAAGACAAACTGAAAGGGATAAAAATGCTTCTCCAAACGACAAGTCTTAATCCTGGGCTTAAGCTGGGAGAGACTTTTTCTGGTAGAGAAGGTAAGGAGGAAAGCTATGAAATGTTTTCAAGGGCATATTTGCAGAGTTCCTTGTGTAGGAATGGGTGGATTCAACTTCCATTTCTTAGTATACCCAGATCAGGAAAGTACAAAGTGATTTAGATCCTTTAAATCCCTCTTACCTGGAATTGAAGGTTTTATGCCCATGAAGGTCTCTCTACTAAACTGCATCTACAAGCCTGTAAGATTTTTCTTTTATGCAGGACTTGGCATCAGTTTATGGCAAAGTGCTATGACAAGTGCAGGAAACTAATGCTGTGTGTTTTCCTCTAAGTGAGGAAAGTGAGCAATCATGATGTAAATGACCCGGAGCTGCTCTGATAGCAGCTGTAAACACAACCTGCTTTATCTGGGTTCCAGTAGAACTGTGAGAAAAAGCAACTTGATACTCTGCTACTGAAAGAAAAGGTAAATCCATAAACTGTTTGTTTCTTGCTAGTGCCACAGTTTTGCTGATACACAGCAGACTGATGTGGGAAGTAATCATGTCTCAATTATTGTACTGCTTGTCTGTGCCTTGGAAGAGGGTTGTGTTGATCAAGTGATCTTCCATTCTTTGACTTCAGATCTCCTTTCACTGGCCAGGCTCCAGCCATAGGTATAGCCTCAACAGGCAGAATTAATTTCTTAAGGAAATGGAGACCCAGGATAATGTGTGCATGTTTCTTCCATTCAGCTTTTAAATACAATGGATTTGTTCCCACTGATGCCTGCACCCTCAGCAGATTTGCAGATGACACCAAGCTGTGTAGTGTGGTGGACTCACCTGAGGGCAGGGATGGCATCCAGAAAGTTCTTGACAGGCCTGAGGTTCAACAAGTCACAGTGCAAGGTCCTGCATCTGATTTGGGCCAATCCCAGGCACGAATCCAGGCTGGGTACAGAGCAGTATGAGAGCAGCTCTAAAGAAAGAGACTTGGGGGTGTTGATTGCTGAGAAGCTCCCCATGAGCCGTCAGTGCCCTCATGCAGCCCAGGAGGCAAATCGTGTCCTGGGCAGCATCAAGAAGAGTGTGGGCAGCAGGGCAAGAGAGGAGATTCTGCCCCTTTGCTCTGCTCTTGTGAGAACCACAAGTTGAGTACTGAATCCAGTTCTGGTGTCCCCAGCAGGAGAAGGACACAGAGCTGCTGGAGTGAGTCCACAGGAGGCCACAAAGATGATCCAGCTCTGCTGTGAGGACAGGCTGAGGGAGGCTGGGGGTGTTCAGCCTGGAGAAGAGAAGACTCTGGGGGGACCTTAGAGCTGCCTGCCAGGACCTGAAGGGACCCTACAGGAAGGCTTCAGAGGGACTTTTCCTAAGAGTGTCTAGAGACAGGACAAGGGGGAAAGGTTTGAAGCTGAGGGAGAGCAGGGTTAGATAGACTGGATTTTAGGAAGAACTTTTCAGCATGAGGGTGGTGAGACTCTGGAATAGGCTGCCCAGGGAGGCTGTGGCTGCCTCCTCCCTGGGGAGGGATGTTCAGGGCCAGGTTGGATGAAGCCTTGAGCAGCTGAGTCTAGTTGAGAGGTGTCCCCGCCCATGGTGGGGACGTTGGAGGAGATGATCTCTGAGGTCCCTTCCAGCCTGAGCCATTCTTCAATTCCATGAAATACAAGACTGACAAATTAGTTTTGTTGCATATGCAGTGAGCCAATAAAGTGGGAGTGTTTCTCAAGGACACAATTGCTTGCTTCTGATACAAAAAAGTAACTTTTCTCAGAAGGACCGATTAAAAGCTGCCTGTTTTAATGAGGCTGAATCAATCTACTACTTTTAAAAACTGCTGGTCTGCTTTACAGCTGTTTTTTCAGAGGAACCTTTCTTTAAGGTTCACATAGACAAAATGAAAGCTGAAGCTTCAGAGTTTGAAATTCCAATCATTCTCTTAATCTTTCTCTCTATTCTGTGTTTTTCACCACCTTTCCTTGACTTCTTGCTATCACAGATGTAAATATGAGCTTTGAAATTACCCTTCTTGAAAGTTTTTCTGTAGTGGGAACATTTGCTTATTTTTTTGTGCAATGAAAAATAAGTTCTGGGGTTTGTCTCTAAGTCAGTAGGTGCTTCAAACTAGGAGTGTATTAAATCACAGACACTTGAAGCTTAATTGTTAATTATATCAGTTTAATGCATTTCCATGCAATGAAAGCTTTCCCTTTGCTGTATTTTTCTTTTCAGTGGCTTGTTCAGTGCTACTTTTGGAAGTCTTTGTATTGCTTCCTTTCTTCTTTTGCATTGAGGCATTTGAGAAAAAGCCTGCTACTCTTCACCAGCAGAATAAATGTTCCATTTGATTCAGTATCTTATTGCCTCTCCTTTTTTATGAGGCTTTGATTTGATTTTAGTGAATAAAAGCTGCAAGAAAGTTAGAGGAAATAGACTACCTTGTTTGCAAAGATCATCAATGATCTTCCACAGTTTTTGTTGCAGATTTTTGCCATCCTTTCTGGGGCAAGCTCCAGAGTGTACAAATGAACATTAAGCCTTTAAGTTACTGATCTTTAAATAAAAAAAAAAAGAATGGCATAATGAATTATAATTCAAAAAGCACTACAGGCCAAGGTGTCCATTTGAAGCCACTTTTTCAAAAGGAATTGACACTCATTTTCTGTCTCAACTGAATGCTGTGGTTCCCAATGTGCAAATAGGATAAATAATTTCAAGAGGAGCAGTAACAATGAAAGCTGTGCTAGAATGGCAGTACTGCTAGATTTTTTTTTTCTGAGCTGGTATTGTACATGGCAATTGCCTGGTTCAGCAGGTTCATGGCCAATCTCTTTAAAATGAATAGAGTGAGATATTTAATAGTGAGCTCTACCAATACATTCAAGAGCTACTTGTTTGTTGGTGAATTCCCACAAAGCTGGAGAATGCTGCTTAAGCCTCGTCATTAGTTGTCACTTATGTAGCAGTTTCCATCTTCTGAGTGCTGTATAAACATTACAGCTAATTATAACTTCCAAAGTATTGATTAAATTAAATATGTGGTGGTGGAAGAGCTGGAATGAATGCTCGTAAATACAGTAGTGGATGATGCTGATCATACAGTGCACTGGCTCAGTTCATTTGAAGTTAGGAATATATTACACTTCTCTTTAAGACTGAAGGAAATATTTTTCTCCTCTGCCTGTCTGCCAGGGACTTGGCATTGGAAATGCTCTAATATCATAATGCTTTTTCAAGCAGTTCCTCAAGGCAACTATGTAAGAAGGAAGGTACCTTGGTTTTGAAGTCTGTTGTGACAATTGACATTGTACTTATGTATTTATTATGTTAATACTAAGACACCTGACCTCTGTATTGACCCCTTTCAGCTTACTAAAGCTTTTAATGTAGAGCATTCTTGATCATTGTCTTCAAGTTTGTTCAGAGGTCTTTGAAGTCATACTTCAAAAATATTATTTTTATTATTTTAAAATTTTGTTATTTTATTATTTTAATTCTTTCATTATTTTTATTATTTTATTATCTTACTATTTTATTTAAAATATTTATTTTTAAATTATTATTTATTGTTTTAATATTAGCTATGAAATGAAAGCTTTAAAAGAATTGGAAGATTGAGATCTAATGTATTATTTCTTTTGAAATTGTTCACTTGTCATTTTGGTCAGACGAGTCAAGTCTTCCACATACTGAACTTAAAAGTGGCAAAGCTTGTAATACCCTGTAAATGTGAACTCATCATGTGCATAGCTCTAATTATTATATTACTACTTTATCTAAAATCAGGTTTTATTTCCTTCAGGGCATCCTCTAAAGGTTTATCATTTTTTCACATGCTTTCCTGAAGGGCAGAGTAGTGAGTTGATAGATAACAAGGTGTAGGAGCTGATAGTTCTGTCATGTCTTTTAATCTGCAAACCTGCTGGGGGTGGTCAGAGCAATAAGATTAATGTGAAAGATACCTAAAAGTGCCAGTAAATCACAAAATATTACTTTATTCTGTATAGGTCAAATGCGGATCCTTTAGTATTACAAAAATTCTTAGTCTGAAGTTAATTTTTCAGTTTCCTGGCTTCTTAATAATAGGGCTTGTATTAATCTTAAATGCAGCATATATCTTTGGTTTCTATAGTAGATGTTCTAAATGCTATTTAAAATTTAATTGCATTTGTAATTAAGAGTGATAGCTTGGAACATTCTAATATTAATCAAAATAATGCATGTGGGATGAACATTTTCATGTTGCAGCACTGTCTACATTGTTATGGCTGAGGTACATAGAGGGGGCCATAGATCATAAAGTGATTTTGTTTTAATATTGCTTTTTGTGTTGTTTGACACTTCAGAAAAAAATCCAGCTGTGAGCTAGTTAAGATTTGCATTGGGCTGTTTTGAAGAGCATGCTAAAAGATTTCTAGCTAGCTGTCAGATCATACAATCCTAGAATGGCTCAGGTTGGAGGGGACCTCAGAGCTCATCTCCAACCTCCCCACCATGGGCAAGGACATCTCTCAACTAGACTCAGCTGCTCAAGGCCTTATCTAGCCTGGCCTTCAACACCTCCAGGGGGGAGGCATCTACAACCTTTCTGGGCACCTATTTACCCAACCCAGATGCAGGACCTGTCACTGTGACTTGTTGAACCTCATGCAGTTGACACTGGCCCACTTCTCAAGTCTGTCAAGGTCCTTGTGGATGCCAGCCCTGCCCTCAAGCGAGATTTGGAAATCAGGTTGGGAAGGATCATTTTACAAAATTCTGTCTTTAGCAATTTGTTGATGATGCCAAGTGGGTGAGAAATGCAAACACTGATAAAAGAATCTGAATGCAAAATTATCTGAAATTCATGTGGCAAAATAAAGTAGGAAGCACCTGACTGAACACTGACTTGTTAAGACTGTGGTACTGTAAAATACAAACTACAAAAGTAGAATAGGCTGCTGGCAAGGTGAAGTAGTGACGCTTTGTGCTTCATGCATTTTCTCAGAGTAGTCTTGCTCTGGCATGTGTTTACTTTTTCTACTTTATTAAACAAGGGTAAAATATTCTGTTTAAGTGGAGCACTCTCAGTAACTCAAGCACTATGTATAAAGAAAATAACTTGTTATTTAACAATGACAAACCCCAAGTAGTTCAGGAAGTGTGGCTGCTGACAAAACAATTGGGAGGATGGGGGAGGCAGCTCTTCTCCAAAAGAGGAGACTGAAGGAGTTGATAGGTCTGCTGCCATATCAAATAGACATGGAAAGTGGCAAGTGGCTTGGTGTATGTACCTCATAAAAATTGCTTTTGCTGAATTTTGGAATAAATGACAGAATTTGGAACAATGATGATGATGTTTGTGTGGGGTTTAAGTAACCAGATTTAATTTTTCTAAATTGATTAACTAGCTGCAGTATCAACCTGCTTGTGGTTGAGTCATTTTCTGGTTCAATCCTACACAGGCAGAGCACTGTAGAATTCATCCCGTTCAGAGGGATCGTTCCCTTCAGCATGCACACTAGTCAAGTGTTGGATTTTAAAGGGTCTTCTAGAATTATTTTGTTAAACTGTGCTGCCTTTCAGTCTCTCTGGCCAGGTAGCTTCTCTTCCATTCTTTGCCCCTGCCCTTAGACACTCTTAGCAGCGGGAGTCAAAGGCTTGCTACATACTAATAAATTAAACCTGGGAGTGTTCCTAGGAATTGATGCTTTATAATTTGTACTCTTAGAGAGGTCCTTGGCAGACTCTGAGTCTGCATTGTGTAACAGTTCCTAGGCATTATCAGAATGCTGCAGGCACTGTGAGTGGTTGGGAGGTTATGAAAACTTACTGATACAGATGTAAGCTGCTCCCTGCCAGCTGGCTTCAAGTGAATGGGAATGTTTCTGGGCACACTTTCATTTCCTAATAGAGATGTAACCTGAGATTCTTTAGTTTCGCCACCTGCACTGGCCTTGAACTGTGTTCCATAACATACTGCTGGGTATTTTGGAAATTAGGAGACCCCAAATAACATTTCTGGAATCCTAAAAGAGAAGGTGGAGGTGGAATTTCCATCCATGTTTGGTTTATAATTTCCCACAGTGGATGACACCAGATGAGGTGTTTGGTGGAGACTCAGTTCTGCTTTCATCCCTGATATGGTCAGTTCCATCTTCTATGTTTCTTTTCAGTAGCTCTTTCTGAGATCATGTTCTTCAGCAGGAGGTGGATGCTTTAGATTGTCCGGGCCAGATCTGAGTAATTTTCTTGAAGGAAACCAGGGAAGTGTGTTTTGCCAAGGTCAAGACCATTTCTTCTACAAGTCTACTCCATAGTATGAACTTTCCACTCTAGTCACTGTCACCTCATTACAGAAAGCAGCTAGCTGTGCTTACTTGGTGACTTAGCTCTTGTTGAACAGCTGAAATACCTGGTGGCTAAAATACCAAGTTAGCATCTTGAGTTTTGGATTGTCTGCATTTGAGGGAAAATTTCTCTGAGTCTTTATAATAATCAACTTTCAGGAGCTTTCCTTGGTTGTTTCTTTATGCCTGCTACTGTGGCCAGCAAGAGTAGAGAAGTGATCCTACTCTGCACTGGTAAGGCCACAGCTCAAGTACTGTGTTCAGTTTTGGTCCCCTCATTTTAAGAAGGGCAATAAAGATGGTGAAGGGTCTGCAGAACAAGTCTTATGAGGGGTGGCTAGGGAACTGGAGTTGTTTAGTCTGGAGAGGAGGAGGCTGAGAGGAGACCTTGTTGTTCTCTTCAACTCCCTGAAAGGAGATTGGAGTGAGGTGAGGGTTGTTCTCCCTGGTATCAAGTGATAGAACAAGAGGAAGTGGTCTCAAGTTGCACCAGGGGAGGTATTAGGAGAATTTCATTACAGAAAGAGTGGTCAGGCATTGGAACAGCCTGACAGGGAGTCACCATCCCTGGAAGTGTTTAAAAAAAAAAAAAAAAACAAACAAACTGTAGACATGGCACTTCAGGACATGGTTTGATGGCCATGGTGGTGTTACGTCAGTGGTTGGACTTGCTGATCTTAGAGGTCTTTTCCAACTGAAACAATTCTATGATTCAACAACTTGAGCAACCTGGTCTAGAAGAAAGTGACTCTGCCATGTCAGGGAGGTTAGAACTAGATGGTCTTTAAGCTGCCTTCCAACTCAAATCTTTCTATGATGCTGTGATATAGCTTTAGCGTTTTTGTGGCATCAATATGGGCCTCAAAACTGACTTTGGGGATGTTCTGGCATGTTGAAAGTGAGCTTAGAGTCATGCAACTCAGTTATCATCTGACTGTTTCATTGTTTGTGCTTATAACTAAACTTACTTGGAATAAATTTTGTAGTCAGGTATCTGTTGATGGAGAATTCCTGCTTCCATCATTTCTCTCTTTGAGTGAGCAGAGATGTCCAGACATCTGATAAGATTCTTCATCTTTCTTCCATGAAATACAATGCAAATTCTGGCCATATGAAAATCAACAAAAATCAGCTATAATTGGTCTCTTTGTATTTTGAAATTTGACCATAAAGTGGATTTTTTTTTTTCTGGGCAATAGTCAAAATTATTAGTACTTGTGGTAAAGTTTTATGTGAAGGAGTTTGAAAATTTCTAGTTACTATTTCTTGGACTAGTATTGCCCCAAGGAGTTTGAAAATCTCTAGGTGTTACTTATTGGTCTAGTGTTACCCCAAGGAATTTGGAAATCTCTAGGTAGTGTTTCTTGGACTAGTGTTGCACTAAGGAGTTTGAAAATCTCTAGGTGATATTTCTTGGTCTAGTGTTGCACTATATTTTTCTGTTTTGGAGTTTTCAGATGAGAAGTCAAAGGATCAAATGCATATAGCAGGAGAGTCTTCTGTTGTGCCCAGTCAGCTATGAATAAAGTTGATAGTGAAATGTGATGTTGTTACTGTCCGTGGTGTTTCCTCACTCAAAGGGAGGTACTCAAATGAGCATTGTTTTGGGAGCCATCCTTTTGTTTAATATTGTACCAGTCAGTCACTGATTTGCAGCTGGAGGTGAGGAGGCTTCATGCATTGCAAGAGGGGACCTGTGGCTGCACAGCCTCCCAGTTGTGAGGTCATAACTGCATCTGGAGTTGTAAGCTGACATCACTAGGCACTGCAAAGACATGAGGGTAGTGGAACACTGGAACAGGTTGCCCAGGGAGGTAGTTGAGACCCCATTCTTGGAGATACACAAGGTCAGGCACAACAGGACTCTGGGCAGCCTGATCTAGTGGAGGATGTCCCTGCTGACTGCAGGGTGGGTGGACTATCTTGGAGGTCCCTTCCAACCCAACCCATTCTATGATAGGTCTTGCAGTTGGTGATACAGGTAACACACTATTTGTATTCACTCCTGCCTTGTTTCTGCATAAAAAGTTCATCTTTAATATTCCTCTTATTGTTTTTTCCTCCTTCATGTTTTAGGGCAAGACTTTGTTTAGCTGGGATCGATAAACATTGGTGAAACAGTGTTCTGAATTGGCCTTTTTTTGTAGTCTTGGTTTGTTAGTTTTGGTTTGTTTTTTTTTTTCTTTTTCAAAAGCCCACGTCAAAGATTAGTGTCTTGAAAGAATCAGTTAATTTACAGGAATGTTTCATTAAACATTGCAGCTACATAGTTGATTAAAGAGGTTTATCTCCCCAAATTTTGTGGATGACATGAGACTTCCTTTGTTTATTATTTTACAGACCATGTTTACAAAGCATATTTTACCATTTGCTATGCTAAAAAGTGTACTCAAATGGAAATTTTAGCTTTGCTTAAATATTGAACTGATTTTTTTTTTTTAAGAAGAAAACAAGAAATCAATTAAAAAGCTGGCTAGTATTAAATCTTCCTAATCAGTAAGTCTCTCTTCCACTTAATTTGTGCTTTTGTTGTGGCTAACAAATAATTTGCTGTATGGGTTTTTCTGTACACCCATTGATAGAATATATAAGCTCGTCATCCTAGTGTGCTGAAAATGCTACACTCAAATCAAGTGTTCCTTTCTGGTTTTGTATATCCTCACCTGCTCCTCACTGTAAATCACTGAGATGTCAAGAGCAGTGATTAATTAAGCTGCACGTGCAAGTGCTTTTTTTCACCTGTCAAGCAGGAAGAAAACTTACTATAGTGAATTGTGTGATGCTGGTTAATTCATTGACTTTTTTTTTTCTTTCTTTTTTTTTTTTTTTTAATTCCCAGCTCTGAGGTTTGCAGAAATATTTTTGCAATCTAATTTTAATTACCATCTCTATTTGGAGAATATGGTGTGGTTTGGGAGCTGTGGCTATCCCAAATTGCACTACAGGAAGGATTTGCCTTTAAGGCTCTGGGAAGATAAATACTCGAGGTCTGGAGGCTGCAAGTTTTTATCTGGTGCTAGTCAGATTACTTTAAACTAGGTTCTTATTTAAATAACCCAATTAATAGTACCTAACTACCTATCAATTCCTTATTTATGTGTATGTATTGTAATATAGTTGTAATTTTAATGGAATTTGGAAAGCTTGGATGTTTTTCACACTCTTCGGTGCAAACAATGAAATTAAATTGTATAGTGATCTTAATCTATTATTAAAAGCTCCTGGAAAGGAAGATTACAAGGTAGATTCAGGTTTTGAATCGGTTTTGCCATTGGTTTAGCAGCGGGTGGGCAGGCAGATGCCTGCTCAGAGTAGAACCTATTGCCATTTTTCACCATTGATAGAGTAGCCTTTCAGAGTCAATGAGCTCTGTCAATGTGAGCTTGTCAAGGCTACAACTTCATAGACCTGAGAGGCGGTTTGAGAGGTCAGCCCTTTTCAGGTTTGCTGTGATGCAAATGAACTTTAATGCTTAAACAACTATTGGAATTTTTATGTCTGCTCCTTGTTCTTTTTTCTTCACAAAGTCATTGACGAGACATTCAGTGCTTTTTAAATTGGAAGTTGCATTGTGCTAAAGACCTAGTACAGATTTACGGAGGGCTGAAAGCAGTTAGATCATGTTCTTTTCATGGTGCGATTAGAATCAAATCGATTTCCCTACAGCCTTCAGCATTCAGATGGCAATTTTAACAAAGCTCGGGGGCTAGACAAGGGACAAAACGACTGAACTGAATGTTAATTACACTCTGCAGCCTTATTTTCTTTTGATTTGGAGCTGACTGGCAACTAAATTAACAAAAGTGTGACCATAACTGCTGCCCTATTTTCATTTAAAAGGAGAGCAGACTCTAAAAGGCTATCTTTACAAAGAAACAAGTGAGGTCTACTGATTATTGTTAAAGGGCACTGTCTTAAAAAACATAATAATAACAATAACCCCCCAAAATACTCTGTTCCCAGTTGATGTGATAAATTAATCACTGGCACATCCACCTTCTGATAATGCCTCGACTCGGGCCTTTAAAAAGAAGCGGTGATAAAAATTCAGTGCAGTGATTGCTCAGAGATAGCAATGAGCTAATTTTTAATCATGTGACCACAGTAGATGCTTGGGTGTCTTTCCCCACAACCACTTGGACATTAAACTAGAGAGAAAGTCGTGTTTGAAAATCCAGGTGTTCAGATTGGATGGGAGATTTGTTGTCCTGATGTTTCTTTTACTCAGACGTTGTTGTTTCTCCTGCTAGGGTTTAGCTTGACTTGTTAAGCTTCATTTACAGCGCTTGTACTTTGCAGTAATAGCAGCAAGATGCTTTCTCATCCCTTCCCCTCACCCCTCTCTGCCTTGTAAGGAAGCTGCAGCTGCTTTAAGTTCCTTGTCATTGCTTCGTCCTTTTGCACCTGCAGCTCTGTCGGGCTCATCTTAACACCTGGCACCATGAATTATCCTCTTTTTATTCATAGTCAGGAGCAAATCCCATTTACAGCCTAAGCAGTATATATTCTGGCAGTCAAATGACCATAAATGTCAGAATGTATTTCTCAAATGTAAATATAACTGAATAATTCTCTCCAAAACGCTGTGAAAGTTTGCAGCACAGAGCGTCCTTTAATACCAGCATGCATAATCTTGAAAGCTGTGCAGAACAGCTTTCAGGATTCTCTCCCTGAAGCGTCAAGGATGGACAAGATGAGCAGTAAAACTTTGCTTTAGAATCCTAAATGCTGGGTTTGCTCAGCATACAAATCACAGATTTAGGAACCTTCATTTGTGCAGTTTACTGTAACTTTAGTAACATTCATTTCAGCAGTTCACTGTAACTTTAGTAACGTTTGTTTGTGCACTTCATTGTAACTTCCTCCGTTTGGGTTTTCAGTCTAAAATCTGGATCTAAAAGCAACAAAAATAAGTCTTTTGTTTAAAGCAGGGCATGTTTGTACTTGACCTACAGCACTGCAAAATGATCTCAACATTTGTCAGTTTAGATGCTGACCTTAGGAGAGGTGCATTTAGACCACGGATACTGGGGAAGCAGTGTTGTTGTTTTACTACTTAGCTTGCTTCAAAATTTCTGTGGTTTTGAAGGTGTAACTGCTGTTAAGAATCAGAAATGAAGATATTTTTTTTTTTGTTCAGAAGACAGCTTATTTGGGTGCCGTAAAAAGTTGTTTCTCTTCTAGTTGCCAATTAATACCAGAGAAGTTTTGCCAGTGCTTCAGACCACCCTGTACTCAGTCACTGTCCTGTACCTCTCTCCTTTTCACACAAAAGCAGCTGCAAAACAAAGTTTTTCTAAAGCCAGTCAAGAGTAAAATTCTTTCTCATTTGTCTTCCAGACACGAAGATCGATTGAGAAGTTATTAGAATGGGAAAACAATAGGTTATACCACAAGGTGAGTGCCGCGGGGAGCAGCTTCGTACTGTTGGAGTTTGAATTGCACAGTATGGAAACAGATGCTTTTGTTGAACGAAAAATATGAAAGGTGGACAAATGGCTCAGTCTGGGTGCTGCAATAAAATACAGCTCATTTTTCTTCTTTTGCTTCCCTCCTTGTCTAGCTGTGCTTGCATTGGAGACTAAGCAAAAGGAAATGTGAAACGAATAACATGATGGAATATGTAAGTTAAAGGGCTGTTTTGTGAGTTTCTCTATTAAATGATCATTTATTTTGCTTCTGATCTTATTCTTTTCATGATTATTAATCAGTAAAGGTGTCAGGAGCTTAATCAGCCTGAGTGCAAGGATTTTCTACGGTTCACAGATGCATGGTTTCATGTGCGGGACTGATTTATAAAGTTATGAATGACTTGAAAACAAGGCTTCACTGTGTTCTGAAAAATAATAAATTAATTGCCAAGATAAAATAGCTCCAACATGTGCTGATGGAGTGTGAAATTTTGGATGCTGTATAAAGAATAAGCACAACTTTGGTTACGCAGCAAGTCAGATATGGCTGGTTTATATAATGCTAATCAAGTCAAAAAGTATGGAAGGAGACCTTTCAGCTAAGCTGTTGGAGCTTAAGAAACCTTTAGCCTTTTTAGATTTTAACTGCCCCTTACCTCAACTGTCTTGAAAGTATCTTTATCTCCAATTGCTGCCAGCAAAAGATTTTTCCAGTCAGTTTCTGAAGTTTTAACTTCAGTCTTTGGCTAAACCCATCTTCAAAACACAGAGTGAGAAGTTGCATGCAGTTTAAAATGAAGAATGCCCAGTGTGGGATTTGTTTGTTTAGTTTGCAACCTTCTTGCTCTTTTTATTTCCAGATATCTTGGAGGTGCATAGAATAGGCTGAAATGAAGCTGCTAAAATAGAACTAAACATTAGAATTTTTGATAATTTCTCTTAATGCTCTGGGAAGTAGGCAACAGGAAGAGTTGTTAAAATAAAGATTAGCCTCAGAGAAGTATCTACTGCATTAGTTCCAACTTGTGTGTCATCTTTTACTACATGGCACTTTGTCTGTTCTTTGAAACAACAAAGCTATCATGTATGTAACAATTTCAAACGTGATTAAATAGTTAGAAATTGCATTAAAGGGAACCTCTTTTAGTCTTCCCCTTTTTCTGTTTCTACTGTCTGTTCTTTGAAACAGCAAAAGCTATCAGGCACATAACAATTTCGAAAGTGATTAAATAGTTGGAAGTGATATTAAAGGAATCTCTTTTAGTCCTCCCCTTTTTCTGTTTCTACATTAGATCTTATAAATAGATCTTTAAAATGCTTTTTTTTACAGCTCACTGAATAAGCAGACTTTTCCTAACATTTATCCTACAAAATCATTTGATTTTATATGGATGAAATGCGACTGAGAAATGGAATAAAGAAAATTTCAGCAAGTAGATTTGAGCTTTCCCTAAATGAAGGGAGTTTTATTTCACTGAAAATTCTGCTTTTCCACAGAAAACATTGTTCCATCCAGTGGTTTGCAGATTTAATTGGAGGAAAGAAAAAACCACACCAAACCCATTCAGTGCTAGTTTTATACAGCAACAATGCCCTCACACAGATGAACATTCCTTCTATTATATAAAATTGCACATCAGTTAACCTATTTACATTAAAAATAGATAAGCATGGGCATAGAATTTTATAGAATAAAGATCAAAGATTTTTATTTTCAGGTTGTGAAACGCCTGCTGTATTATCTCTGGATACATTTAATGAGAACATTTTACAAGATCTCTGTACTCTTAATTTTCAGTGAACTCATTTGCTAATCTCTTAAAAACTGCCTTTAATGTTTTGTTCATTATTTAATTTTAAATAATAAATACTTACCCCTTTTTTTCCAAACCAGTTGATTTTAAATTAGACTCTTATACCCCAAACTTGGTGCTTTTCTAACCTGAGTTTCAAAATCCACTCTTTGTAAATGCTAAATTAAATAGGTAAATAAAAGACAAGATAGTCTTAGACTTTTGGCATAAGCACAGTGTGCCAGCTTTACTTCTTGCCTTGCCTTAATATAAAATCATAGAATGGTCTGGGTTGGAAGGGACCTCCAAAGCTCATCCAGTCCAACCCCCTCTGCAGTCAGCATATCCTCCACTAGATTAGGTTGCCCAGAGACCTATCAAGCCTCACCTTTAATATCTCCAGGGATGGGGCCCCAACCACCTTTCTGGGCAACCTGTTCCAGTGTTCCACCACCCTCGTGGTGCAGAACCTGTTCCTAACATCCAATCCAATATCAGAATCCCTGGTACCTCAAGTATACAGTTAGTGACTACTGGCAGTGACTTCGAGCAGCTTGCATCGCTTCTGAAAATTAAGTTACTTCTGAATACCTCTAAAAAGAACCTTAGACACCTGTGTTTGATATTATGTCCAAAAGTGTTTGCCATAGGGATGAAATTGGACATTTGCCACTTCAGTGGTGTTCAGTGTGCTGTCAAAAGTGAAATGCTTAAGTAGCCAAGCAAGGTTTTCCTTTGCAATCAAAATGTTTAACTTCTTAGGAGGACAAGCTCCCCTTACAAGTGAAATCCTTAGTTATACTACCACATGCATTTATGTTTTATAAATACAATTATCCTGCTGTGTTCTGACTGTCTGTCTGAAGAAAGAAGGTGCACAGTGAGCATTCCCTTCAACTTTTTAATTTAAAGCAGGATGAACACTTGGATTGTGTTCTGGAGTGTGCCTTTACCATGTGTAGATGTGAATTAGGACCACAAGAAAAATCATGCAAAGGGATTAGTGAAGTTTCTGGTTAATTGTTGCCACATTTGTTAGCTGTGGGAACTTTGCAAAGGGTGGTAGGAATTTCTGTGAAGGTTTTGAGCTACAAAAATGTAGATTCTCATTTTAAGTGAAAAAATTTAGAAATAAAAGGTGACAGACAACTTGATGCCAGTTTTGAGCTATGAAAATTATTTTGATTCCTTTATTAAGTGAAATCAATTTTGAGATTAGGGGTGACAGACATTTCTATGGAAGTTTTGAAATCTAAAAATGATTTAGATGTTTATTATCACTGAAAATAATTTTGAAATGAAGGGTGATAGACAATTCTGTGCAAGTTTTGAGCTATAAAAATGATTCACATTTTTAGTAAGTGAAAACAGTTTTGAAATAAAGGGTGACAGACATTTCTATACAAGTTTTGAGCTACAAAAATTTAGATTCCCATATTTAATGAAAACAATTTGGAAATTAAGGGTGACAGAAATTTCTGTACAAGTTCTGAGCTATGAAAATAGTTTAGATTCCTATACTAAGTGAAAATAGTTTGGAAATAAATGGTGATAGACATTTCTATGCAAGTTTTGAACTATAGAGATGATTTAGTTTCCTATATTAAGTGAAAGTAATTGTGAAATAAAGAGTGATAGACATTTCTGTGCAAGTTTTGAGCTACAAAAATTTAGATTCTTATTTTAAGTGAAAAACAGTTTGGAGATGGCTATTGACATTTCTGTGCAGGTTTTGAGCTATAAAAATTTAGATTCTTAAGTGAAAATAATAGTGAAATAAAGGGTGACAGACATTTCTGTCCAAGTTTTGAACTACAGAAATTATAGAGATTCTTATTTCAATTGAAAATAGTTTGGAGATAAACAGTGATAGACATTTCTGTGCAAGTGTTGAACTATAAAGATGATTTAGTTTCCTATATTAAGTGAATACAATTTTGAAATTGAGTGATAGACATTTCTGTGCAAGTTTTGAGCTACAAAAAATATTTAGATTCTTATTTTAAGTGAAGGCAATTTTAAAATAAGGGATGGCAAGTCATTTCTGTACACATTGAGGTATGAAAATGATTCAGGTTCCTATATTAAGTGAAAACAAGTTGGAATTTAAGGGTGACAGAAATTTCTGCACAAGTTTTGAGCTATGAAAGTGATTTAGATTCCTATATTAAGTGAAACCAAATTGGAACTAAAGGCAATTGCACGTGGAATTGAAAATTAACCTTGCACACAGCACCTCCTGGTTATTTTTAGTTGTGGTTTTTTTTTTTTTTTTTAAGTGAGTGCATTTGCCTTTAATTTTTTTCAATCTGTTGTGATAGAGAATAGAATTGCTGCTATCATCCATGTAACAGATATCTCTCTTTTCTTTTTTTTTTTCCCTTTTATACAGGTCATCCTTATAGAATTTTTACCAAAGACACCGATTTTTCGACCAGATTAGCATTTGATTTATTTGTAGAGACTTACTTTAAAGTATGTTGTCTTTCCAATGGTGCCTTGCTTGGTGCTCTCCTGGTGGTAACATAAGCATTGGTTCTACAGAATCTTGTGGTGTTTTCATGCTTTTGTTTGTTTGTTTGTTTGTGTGGGGGGTGGTTGTTTGTTTGAATTTGTTGTTTGCCTTTTTTTTTTTTTAAACAAAGAGCATGTTCTAAGTGCATTTGGTCAAACCCTACAAAGTAATTTCACACAGGTGTTAACTTCTACTTAAGTTATTGCTACTTTTACTCCTTCTGTTAATGTATCTTGATTTTTCCCGAGTCTCTTCTGGCGTGTGTGCGGGCATATGTACATATCTCTGACTATAAATACACATCTGAAAATGGTCTACAAGTGAGCAGGTATTTTTTTTACCCCCCCAAATGACGCAACTGATTGACTGTACCTTGTCTTCATCATCCATTTACATGCTGAAATATCTTCTGAGATCTTCCTAAACTTTTTGTCAGGGGCTAGACAGCTGTAAATATTTGTGTTTCTTTGGGATATTGACTACCCTGTACCAACAGAGGAAGGAGATCCACTTCATCTGGAAAATCTGCTTGTTTTGTTTTGTTTTTTTCAACCCAAATGTCATTGCATTAGTAAAAATCTCTGTGCTTTTCGTGAAGATAGCCTGTCAGCTGGTTCTGAAAGTGTTCTAATTTGAAGGTTAAAAAAAACCAAAAACAAACAAACAAACAACAAAACAAAGCACCAAAATAGAGTTCTTTTACTCAGACTGGGAGAATTGCATGCATCTGGTTAGTAGAACTTTAAGATGACAAAATTACATTAGTATTGAAGTTTATAATGTAGCTGTTTTAATTCAAGATAATGACATGTATCAGCTTTATTCCTACTGTTTACCAGATCCTGTCCACAGGAGTGCAGGAGGACTCGTTTTACTAAAACTTTTGGTCCAAGAGGACCTTTCAGGGTTGTTTGTTTGTTGTTTTTTTTTTGTTTTGTTTTGTTTGTTTTGTATTTTGTTTTGTTTTAAAGCCACAGAAGCAGGGAAAAAAAAAGTTACTGAAGATATATTGAACAGTACAGTTGCAGGTGCAAATGTCCTGTGTTAAAAATAAAGCAGGCTACACTGGGCAGCAGTGTAAGATTAAATGTGGCGGAGACTTATTTATTGCACACTTGCTTCTGCTCATTTTGGTTTACAAAGCTTATTTTCTGCACAAGTGTAAGTCTTTTTTAATTATTTTTTACTGGATATATGATGGGTCAGGCCAGTTATATTTTTGTTTCTTCTCCTTCTACTTTAGTTGTCCATATCTTCATCCACAGGTGTGTGTTTGTCTTTAATTGCAACTCAATCATACTTTAAACATTTGCTGTATCATCTACAATTACTGTACATGAACATTCATGTAAGTTAAGGATATGTTCTCTGTACAGTTGTGGTAGCAAGCAATAATGTGAATATATGACAAAAATCCCAACAGATATACTCTGCTAAATATCTGTATGAATGAAAAGTTGATACCACTACAAGAATAGTTTTCTCTTTCTTCTTTTTTTTATCTTTTAAAGACAAGTTTTATTTCAAGGTAATATATTACAGGTACCTTGATGCTGTGAACTATTTTTCTATGTCTTAAGTATTTATTCTCTGTAAAATAGCCTCTAGTTGAGTATTATATTCCTAAACTGTTGATAGTGAGAGTGCTCTACAGAGTTTTTAAGGTTTCTTAAATCTAAGCCTTATGTATCTGTTTCCAAAACTCATCTTTTGTTCAGCTTGTGTGTGGATTCCTGCTGTTTACTTTGATAATAGCTCAGCTACATTTTTCATACAAGCCTACAAGTGGGTCTGACTCAATGGATTATGATTTTTTTAATGAACAAATACCCATTCTGTGCTGCATCAGACTTCTGGGTCCTACAGCAGTTTCTTTTCAAAGGAACTGGGTACGTTTTTTAAACTATCAATTTCAGCCTCTTCTTTACTACAATTCTGGGTCTGCAGCATTCCTGCTCTCACCCAGAAGTGTTAGTTATAATCTCAGACCAGTTGTGAGAGGAAGGCCAGAAG
This sequence comes from Indicator indicator, assembly GCF_027791375.1. Taxonomy (NCBI): domain Eukaryota; kingdom Metazoa; phylum Chordata; class Aves; order Piciformes; family Indicatoridae; genus Indicator; species Indicator indicator. The sequence continues at coordinate 2,086,882 of NC_072017.1, forward strand.
CCTAACACTGATAATCACAGAATGTTAGGAGTTGGAAGGGACCTTGAAGATCATCCAGTCCAACCCTGCTGCCAGAGCAGGAACACCCAGGGCAAATCACACAGCAACACATCCAGGTAGGTTTTGAAAGTCTCCAGAGAAGGAAATTCCACAGCCTCTCTGGGCAGCTTGTTCCAGGGCTCTGTCACCCTGACAGGGAAAATGTTTTTCCCTATGTTCACATGGAACTTCCTGTAATGGCTGAGGTGGAGGTTGGAATTGAACAGAAGTGGCAACTGGTTATAAATAGTGATGACCAGAAATATGTGTTGATCTTCAACTGTCAGTTTTTAATTTAAAAAATACTGACTCATGCAAGACCTAGATTTTCTTATCACAGTTCTCAGTTGACTGTATAGATAGGTTTGTCTTATGGATACAGTTTTCCACTGGTAGTTCATTAGTGTAGACGGATAGGTTGGATATAGAATCATAGAATGGTCTTGGTTGGAAGGGACCTCTGAAGGTCATCTAGTCCAACCCCCCCGCAGCAAGCAGCGGCATCCTGCTTGTGATAGGTTCATAGCAGCACTTCATTTGGTGTGAGCTGTTCATCTTTAGGTTTACTACCCAAAATTTTCCATACTGCCTTCTGTGTCACCGCAGCTACCTGGCCAGCAGCACCCAAACCTACCTACAGTAAAGCTAAGCAAGCACAATGTGTGCTGAAACCAGAGCCATGAGTAGCATGGCTTTACAGGTTTACCAAGAGTATCTTCTTAGCAAAGCTTCCACATAAGTAGTAGTGCTGGTTTAAGCTCTTGACTACTCTTAGGTGCATCTGGAGTCACCTGCTTGGTTAGGAGGCATTTCTGCAGTATTTTAACTGACATTCTCTCTAAGAATTGTAGTATAGTGGTCCAAAGCAGAGCTCTGAGCAAACAGAAGTTCAAATCCCCCAGTGAGGAGGCCAGACTAACTGCTACTTAAAGCATTTATGGTATTCCATTAAAACAATCTCTTTGAGGAAATGCAAACAGGAAACTTTAGAACCAACATCTCTGTATCTCAATATCTAGGAGTTTTACCCTAAAGTCTTCCTTCCTCTCTTGATGAGATACACTCACCTAGTAAGAATGCTGTCAAACATTTTTCAGACAATCCTTTTTGATTCATTAGTTACAGTGACAGAAATTGACCATGGCAGGAACTTTAATCAACTGGTTAATGCCTGCAGCAGTCATCAGGGTTTTCCTTTGATGTTATTTCTAAAATACTGAATCTGTTTGTTCTGTGTGCTAGTGAGAAGACATAAAACCTTTTTGTGTCCACTTAGCAAAGAATAAAGTTACAACAGTTTGAGCAGGACAGAAGCCACAGTAGCATATAGCCTACTCTTAAAAAAGAATAAATACTATATTATACAATCCTGTTAATCTTCTTACAGTTCAGCAATTCCTACAAATAACCTTTTCTATATATTTCCAGTTCCCTGAATAGTGAGAGAGGTACCACTTGATATTCATCATTGAACAAATGATGCTAATTGTCTGTTGCACCTGAAAAACTGATGGTAAAGGCATCAAAGACTTCCTATGAAAGCTAATTATTATTTGTAGATCTAGTGGCCTTTTGCTGATCAATAAGGATTTAATTCATACTGGAATGTAATAAAAACAGATTATTTTTAATCTTTTAATACTAGGTAACAAGAAATAAGTTGTGAAGGAAAAAAGCTTTCTGTCTGACCCTGCATTCTATAGTGCTCATGTGTTGTTAAACAGCTCTGATTTGAAGTTACACTGGGATTGGCAAGCTTCACCAGAAATTAAAATGGTTACAGAGATGGCTCGTTAAAAATACTTTTTCTGGGCTATTACAAAAAAAAAAAAAAAATAGGTGGTTTTGTGTAATCCAAAGCTTCCCACAATACTCAAAACCCAGGAGATTGTAAAAGCTTTTTACAATACTTTAATGTAAATCATCACCTCTAGATCAAGTTGTTAAATGATATTTTTTTATACATCTCAAGACCATGTTGTTTAAATGTAATAATCTCTCTCTGAGATACAAATTACTTAAAAGTAATTTATTTTTTTTTAGTTTTTTTTTTCTTCCCTAGAAGTCATTAATTAGCCCTAAAGATTGTAGGGAATAGCTTTTAAAATGCAATCTGTGACTGTTCAGAAGCCAGAAGGCTAAGAAGAACAACTTGTCTTTATCCCTTTCTCTCCAACCCCCACCCCAAAGTCTTAATTTTAAATTGGTCCCCTTGTTTTGGGAGCCCTAGCTTATGGTTTTTGAGCAGCTGGCAATAATGCAAATTGTCCACCAAAAAAAAAACAAACCCAAAACCAAACCCCACCAAAACAAAACCCCATTTGAATTGTGAACAGCTTAAAGAGATCACTTTAATTGAAGAGGCAAAAGACTTGTTAGGCAAAGAAAATCCTTGGTTCTTTTCAAGTTCTCCCAGCACTGCTGTTGAGTAATTAAAAGAAGGATCATCATGACCCTACATTAAGTCAAAATCCAGATGATTTTATGTAAAGGAAATGCTCAATTAGAGAGGTCTCAGAGCCCCAACTGTCTTGAATTCATAGTAGTGACTTATTAAGGGTAAGTGGTGCTGACTGGTTTTGTATCCATGACTAAAATCATTTATGTTGCTCTTCAGCAACCTTGCTGATGAGAAGAAAACATTTTAGAAATAAAAATCTGGTATTCATCACTGCTAATTTGCTGTGAGTTCTGTGCTACTTCTCCCCAAAGAGTCACGTTGCATTTCCATCACAAACAGCTAAGCCTATGATCATTACAATGCCTTTGATAGCCATATTGTAGGTAGATCTATTAACTTCTCAGGGATTAATAAGAAATATGAAAATGGGAGTTAATGAACTGAATGCCTGTCTGCATGGAGGCTTTACTTTGCAAACAGCACCCTGGAAAACTTCCTGATTGTAATATGCATGACCATTATGAATGTGCCCAATGTACAGCTACAAGAACTCGCTTTACCCCGTGGTCTTAGGCTGCTGAATGTCAAAGTATGTTGGATAGAAGGATAAATGAAGTTCTTTTGCTGCTGTGGATAGAGTGATTATTTCCAATGGTGCTACCTTCTTAATTCTTTGTGAAGTTCTCTCTGGAGGCTGGGTGAATCAGGGGATGCTGGTGTCATGAGAAAATGGTGTCGTTCTTCCTAAGGAATTGGAAACGTTTCCAGGGCAGAAGCACTCCAGAAACAAACAAACAAAAAGTCATTGCTGGAAACATGTTTGTTCTTTGTTAGTTACAGATACCCACCTGGGTTGTTTTGTTGGAAACAGTATTTTGAAGTTCACTAATTTTTGAACATCTTTTTGCACACTTTCACTCAGCGTGGGCTGAGTGAACCATAAGGGTGGTGAAACACTGGAACAGGTTGCCCAGGGAGGTGGTGGAAGCCTCATCCCTGGAAGTTTTTAAGGCCAGGCTGGATGTGGCTTTGGGCAACCTGATCCTAGTGTGAGGTGTCCCTGCCCATGGCAGGGGGGTTGGAACTGGATGATCCTTGGGGTGCCATCCAACCCTGACAATTCTGTGATTCTGTAATTAAAGATTTTTTTTTTTTTTTTTTTTTAGTTTTCAAGAGTAAAAATCTTTGCTTGCGAGTTCTTTTGTTAACACTTACTGTGCTGGTGTATCTATCCCCACCACATGACCTCTGGGTAACATATCTTTTCTAAACTGTGTTTTGCTTACATGGAAGATGTCCCTTAAAATTCTCCAGCTTAATTTAGCTCATGAATTAAGATTTATCTTCTTGAAAGAAAAATTCAGAAATGCTTGGCTCTTCAGGATACAACAGCCCATTAGGAAAGGTTTAGTGAGGCAAAAGATGAAACATAGGAGAGAGGCAACATCCAAAAGATAGAATTTTGGGGGATTAGGTTTGGAATTCTCTGAGTGTGGTGGAGAAATAGCTTTGAACTGAATGAAATGGTGTTGAATAGGGAAAGTTTAGTAGAAGCTAGCAATCCATTTCAGTCTTAATGACACTTGTTAATTTTGACAACCCTGCTATTAATGTATTTAGGTTATGCTCTAATGGTTAGTTCTGCTATTATGCAGATTTTGAGGGTAAGCTTCCTTCTAAACTCAGCATCTCCTGGTTTGAAATGTGCACACCAAAAGAGAGTCTGTGAGGAGAGCTGTGCAGTGCGTACGGAACAGCCCTTTGCTAAGCTGGACTGCGCAGCTAATTGTTTCCAAAGAAAATCCTTTGCTTGTCCAGACAGCTCCTGTCAAGGGACAGTGTATTTAAGGCCCAGGGAGAAGGATCCAGTTAGGATTATTTCAGTTCAGGTAAGTAAGAGAGACTCTTGCAGTTACTTGTAGCTTTTATGGAGAAGGGAATATTGACATATGCTCACTTTCAGAGGGCAGAGGGTAGATTTTATAACATTTATTGAGACATGCTGTTGTCGACCACTCCCCACCCCCTTCATTTGTAGCTTCATCAATGAAAACTACTGGACTTGGTGTTTAATTTAATTTTTTTCTTCTTACTGTGTTTGTAAATCCATTTTATTTTTTAACTCACTCTTTAGAAATATTCCAAAAAGTCAGATCTCCTGATGCAATAGAATTTCTTTCTTTTTTTTTTTTTTTAAGTGGCTCTGTTTAATTTCATTGTACCAATGTAAGTAACTCCTCTACTTTTAAGTGTTTATCCCTTATCCTTCTGTGCTTGCAACAGGCTTTCTAACTCCTGTACCTGCTTGTTAATACTGTCAAGGAGCAGCTGGCTCAGCAAGATAAGAAGGAATGCAGAGTAGTTCCTCATTTGAACAGTGTTACTCAGGTTCTTGTTTCTGTAAAAAGTTTTTTTGAGTATGGCAATCAGAAAATGAAACTAATACCAAGCATCAGTTTCCATGAGGACAAACCAACGAAACAGTGCCTAAATATTGTGTGCTAAATTAGTCCTCTGTAATTCACCTTGCTTTAGGATAATTTGCAGAGAATTGCACTGAGTTGCATGTGCTTAGGAAAGAAATAAAAATAAATACCCAACCTGTTAGAAGTACAAAGCAGCAATGGTAAATAAATCACTGAAAGAATGTTTATCTTTCAAGAAGGCAAATATAAACACACACACTCCCAATATTTTGGGGAGGGGGGGAGGTTTATGTTAAAAATCTTATTTCAGGCAGAAAACATGCAAGCAATAATTTAACCTTGACCTGGTATTAAGGAAGCTGCTATTTCTAGAGAAGCTTGATGGTAATTTTGCCTGTTGGGCATTTCCCCTTAGAAGGATTTTGGAAAGATAGGGGTTGCTGCCATTTCCTCTGTAACATTCCTCTTCAAATATCTGAAGTCCAAGCAAGAGGCTGAAAGCTTAGAGGCCAGTACTGTCTTCACAGGGCACATGGCTTTAGGAGGAGAAAATAGGAAGAAAAGGACTTTTTTTTTTACCTTTTTTTCTTCTTTAAGGCTGCACAATTGTATATACACATATTTAAGAGTATTTAACCATGTCTGCTAAATTACTGAAGTTAATCTATTGTTGAACTATAGAAGATTATTTAATACATCAGCATTGTTTTCTCCTGACCTGACCCAGAATTGGAATGGACTCTCATATAATTTTTCTTTTTTTTTAAAAAAAGCATTTCTTAAGTTGTATGTATTATAAACTAATAAAATAATTGTTAACCTGTCCACTAAGCTTTACTGTTTCTCATCTGTCTAATTTTTTTGGTGGGGGGTGGTTGGCAGGGGAAGAAAAAGAACGCCCCCCCAAATTTCTGCCTTTACAGTACAGTGGTTTGTTCTGATTTCCAGTTTATACTTTAAGTGATGGGGGAGGGGGGGAAGGAGAAAATGGTTTGGGTGTAATTTAGGTGACTCTAGGACTAGAGTTACCCAATTTAAAGGCATTGCCTGCCAGGCTGGCTTTTCATTGAGTCCACATGTGGAGTTGTTGGAGCTTTTTCAAGCCCAAAGTGTAGTAGGGATTTCTCCTGTGTTACAGTTGAACTGAAATGTCGAAGCTGTTTGTGGGCATTTTTTGTTTTATTCTGTTGTTCTGGAGTGAAATCTCCTTTCCATCTAGTGAAGGCAGACATCATTTACTCAGGAGTCCTTCCCATCTATGTCATTCAGGCTCAGATACGAAATGCTGGTTAACCTGACTGTGGCAGTTTTAGGCTGCACCTAGAAAATTTTCCACAGATCTTGAACAGAAAAGTGGTAGAACATAAATAAATCACCACTGGATGTAAAAGGAGAAATAATGGTAAATTTTAAATAATCCCATTGGACATCTTCTGTCTACTGTAGAAGTTAGATTTGTACACTAACTTTTCTCTCTTTTCGCTTCCTTGGCTCTACCAGGTACTAGCTCTGGCTTCTGCTGGCTTTGCTGACCTTGGCTGCATTGCTTGGTTGTGGCTGAGTACTGACAACCAGCTCTGCTCTTTCTCTTGTCCCGTGTGTACAGTGAGGGGTAAGGAAGGGGAAGCTATTAGTAGCCCCCTGGTTTGTCCAGGGTGATTCTTGTGCTTTTTATAAATTGTAAATATATGTAAATAGTGTATGTTGCTCTTCACCATGAGGATGGTGAGACACTGGAACAGGTTGCCCAGGGAGGGTGGTAGAAGCCTCACCCTGAAGGTTTTTAAGGATAAGATGGATGTGGCTGTGAGCAAGCTGATCTGGTGTGAGGGGAGCTGGAGCTAGGTGATCCTTGAGGTCCCTTCCAACCCTAACAGTTCTATGATTCTATATTGTATTTTCAGATGGTAGTTTTGCTTGTAAATATGGCTTCATTTGCTTTCTTAACTGAGTTTGTCTGGCAATTTTATGGTGGGGGGGAAGGGGGGGTGGGAATTTTCAACTCACCATGCTGAACCTCAGGAAGAGGAAAGAAAAACAAACGAACAAAAAAAAAAAAAAAAAAACAAAAAAACCAAACCAACAAAAAAACCCCAACAAACAACTTATCCGTGCTCTCTCCCGTACTCGGTGGGACAGTCGGGATTGTCTTCAAGCCAGCTGCTTTTTCGGGGCAGGAAACGTTTCGCAGCTCTTTGGCATGGAAGCACAGCCTTGCTAGCGTGCCTGGGCACGCTATATATAATCTATATGCGTGTGTGTGTTCTGCGTGCACATGGCCAGCAGGCGTGCGTGGGGAGGGGGCGCTCCTTGCAAGGCCCCGGGGTGGGGGGAAGCGTCGGGGGGTCGTTGTAATTTGGGTTTGCAAAGCGGTATGATACAATGTTGCCGAGCAGAAAAGCGCACGATAGATTTAATGTAGCCAATTGTGCCGCTTTGGAAAAAAAAAAAAAAAAAAAAAAAGAAAGAAAAAAGAGTAACTGTTCGGTGTGAGTTAATTTTGGATTTTTTTTTTTCCAGCATCCCTCTTTTTTAGGCTTTGTGCCGCATTCTTCTAGACAAATACGTATTCCATGTGGGCCACTGTTCTGCTAAATGCTCTCAGTTCTCCTTTTGCAATCAAGATTATGTTGCTAAGGAGATTTTGCTTTTATTGGTGCCATTGATTTGTGTTAATACGTTTTGAATACCTCTCGGTATTCTTCCGCAGACAAGGCCAAAAGAAAAACTTCCCCGAGTTTCGCGATTTACATCACAAACGGAGCGGTGGTGTAATGAAGCCGATATAAAGTGGGCAGTTGAAAGGGAACTAAAGAAGGGCACTCAAGTGAGAAATGAAGAAATGTGCCGAGCGCGGTCTGCGGGCCGCCTGCGGGCCAGCTGCGGGAGCGGGAGCGGGCCCGGCGCAGGGGCAGCGGCGGCAGCAGCGGGGCCAGTCCGCGCCGCCGTCCGCGCAGACCACCCACTCGCTGCGCCCCGGCTCCGCGGATTACCCCGGCCCTGCCCACCGGCCGCGGCGGGGCCCGCTCCCGCCCCCTCCACACACCCCCCGAACAAGGGGCACGGAAGGCCGAGAGGAAGAGGAGGGAATGCGCTGTGGAGCTGAGCAAAAGCGGCCCGAGCCCTGGGCGGCCGAGCCCTCCGTGAGCGCCTGTGTTGCCTCAGGGGCTCTGCGCTTCCCTTCCCGCCTCCTTCAAGGCAAGCGTCCCCTGCGCAGTCCCGCGGGGCGCTCGGAAGGGGCACAGGGTGGTGGTGTGACCCTTGTGGCCAGGCTGTGCAGATAGCCTGCTCTGGACTGTTCCAGCTTCGTGGTGCCTTGGAGGAAGGGGCAATGGGGCTGCCTGGGTGCTGCCTGGTCCCTACAAATCTGCTTGTGCTTTAAAAGTAAGCAAGCAAGCAAGCAACCAACCATCCGTTTCTCAAAAAACCAAAACAAACCCAAACAAACAAAAAACAAAAAAGAAAAAAAAAACACAAAAAAACCCAACCAAAAAAAAAAAGACCCCCCCACAAAACAGAAAAAAGCAACACTTTACCATACAAATAATAATTCAAAACCACCTAAACCCTTTTAACCTCACATTCATGCATGACTCTACTGAAAACAAGCCCAAGCAGACCTTCTGCCCTCATGTATGTGGACGGAGCTGCTTCTCACTCTTCGTTACCTGGATGAGCTCCTGAAGGACTCAAAGACCTTGTAGCTTTTTGCATGAAAAGATCATTCTGAGAACATTCACACCCACAGACAGAGGAAAAAAAAAAAAAAGCCAAAGAGCACTCCCAGCTTCCAGAATTTGCTGTTACAGATACCTGCCTCTGGTGATCTAAACCCCCTCAACCCTGCCAGACGCTGGGACAGCAAGCAGAAGACTTTGGCCTGATTGTCCACAAAGACACTAAAGGAGCCTTTGCTGAGTGATATCTGTACTTACGATGCACCTTGGTGGCTGCACTGCAGATATTCAGATATGAGGACTTCTGTTTCACGCATTCCAGTGTCGCAGGTAAGTGGTGTGAGCCCTGTGCCACATGCTAGTAAACGAGCTGGGATAGTAACTGCCTTCAGGCCCTCATTTAGGTTTATCATAGGATGTTAGGGGTTGGAAGGCACCTCCGAAGATCATCCAGCCCAACCCCCCTGCCAGAGCAGGACCATAGAATCCAGCACAGGTCACACAGGAACACATCCAGAAGGGTCTAGAAAGTCTCCAGAGAAGGAGACTCCATAACCTCTCTGGGCAGCCTGTTCCAGTGCTCTGGGACCTTCACAGTGAAGAAGTTCCTCCTCATGTTGAGGTGGAACCTCCTGTGCTGCAGTTTCCATCCATTGCCCTTTGTCCTATCTGAGGGTGCAACTGAGCAGAGCCTGTCCCCTCCCTCTTGACCCCCAGCCCTCAGATATGTATAAACATTTATTAAATCCCCTCAGTCTTCTCCAGACTAACCAGCTCCAGGTCTCTCAGCCTCTCCTCATCAGGAAATGGTCCAGTCCCTTAATTATCCTTATAGTTCTCTGTTGGACTCTCTCAAGTAGATTCTTGTCCCTCTTGAACTGGGGAGGCCAAAACTGGATGCAATATTCCAGGTGAGGTCTCACTAGGGCAGAGTAAAGGGAGAGGAGAACCTGATATGAGGAGGTGACCCAAAGTTCTGCTGTCGCTGACTTATGATCCCAAGGAGCAAGCATATTTTGAAATAGAAAGGGTTGCTCTACCTTTTGCATCAGGGCCAACAGTCTGTCTTCTGTTGTGTATTGCTTACTGTGATAACGTCCCATTACATTTGCCTAGGCTTGGCTTGCTTCTCCACTGTGCTCAAGCCAGAGCTCTTCATTCCTAGGCTATTTGATCACATTGTATGTAGCATCAACATTCCACCTTGCATTCTCACTTTTTGTACTGTTGAGCCCCTTCCAGTAGGATGGGAGCTCAGGCTTGCTGAACAGATGTGAGGAGTAGACAACCTCAAGCCTCTTTACCCATTCTGTATGTGACATTTTGAGGACACCAGGCACTGAGTAACTTATTCCTACTTTGTGCCTTTGAAGCTGTGGACCTTGAGCAGTTAGTTAATAAAATGAAGCATGTCAGGGTAGCTGTTCAATCTAAATTATGAAAAGATCATTTTAGCAGTGGGCCTCTGTCAGGATTTTGTGCTGTCCTGCATTCATTTGCCAATTCTAAGAAAAGATCCTTCATGGTGTTTCAAGAGCGTGTGCCCACCTCATCTTTATGTGCTTTTTCCATACCCTTTGCAACACACTCTGTGGAAGGAACCTGGTTTTATATGAGATAATGAGTTTTGAGGTTAATGAGGATAGGGCCCAGCATTCCTACTGTATTGTGTGCCATTGAGCATACAGTAGAAATAAATTAAAGAGAGGCAGACAGTGTTTTAAAAAAAGAAATCCTCTTTCATTTAGGCATTTTGTTTGGCATTCAGCACACAGCCGCGTTCCACGATTAGCTGATTTTAATGAGTGTCCCCCTAATCAGTCAAATGAAAGTGTGTGGAAAACCCTAAAAAACCCAAGATTATATTTGTGGAGACAGTCTGTTTACATTGTCCTACATCAGCTAAGAGGATACTTGGCATGGGTGATGCATCTAAGAGAAAAATGTGGAAGGCCAAAGAAATCTGGAAGACAATTGGATCCAGCCCCGTTCTTTCTCCCCCTACAATGCAAGCTCTGATGACTTAGTATTTTAATTAATGTCAACCCTTACCATCAGTGCTCATGGGAACAATCATTAAACCAACACAAAAACATTTTAAATGGCTGGCAACCTACCAGATACTGAGCTAAGCATTCCCATGGTAGAGCGGATGGTTTCATAGCCAATTCTGCTCTGGATTAGATACATTCTCTAATAGCACTGCCTCGAAAGGATTTTATTTTTGTACTAAACAGTGCAGCATGGTTTCTAACCTCTTCTGTTTTAAAATGTTGCTGTATTTACTTCCCAACACCACTATCAATGTTATTTAGATGGATGTGGTTGAATTTTATTCTTTATTTTTACTAAAAATGTGGATTTGTTTTTTGCCTTCTCTTCCCCCTCCTCCTTTTTTTCTTTGGTTTCCTTGTTGCTAAACAAAACCACTATTTTTCTTTTCTTTTTTTTTTTTTTGTAATTATTCTCTCAGATAATTTACATGCTCAGACACAGCCTAAACCAACAACTGGTTTCCTGTGTAGCTCTAAAAATTGCTGGCTGAGTAAAATTTCAAAGTGGACATCTGTATTTTCGGGTTAGTACTATATTACCTCTACAGGGTGGGAAGTGGGTCACTTCTCCAGCCACCTAACAGGCACTCTGCTGTCTTCACCCCTGCAATATGTGCTGGCCGAGTGTACCGGGTAGCCTGATCTTTCTTATTCCTCGAAGGCCTTTTTTTTTTTTTTTCTTTTTCCCTCCTCCCATCTTCTGTGTTTGCTGTTTGCTCAAATTGTTTAAACATGGAGCTCAATGACAGGCTATTAGCGCTGACTGGAGCCACACATAATGTGGCCACATGTTGTGTAAGCTTCACAACTTGTCTGCTAATTCGCCTCAGGCCTGACCTGAAATACCCTTTGCTGTTCTAGCTCTTAGCCCTTCCCCGGCAGAGGCAGACCCTCATGCACGCTTCCTGGACACATCGGTGAGGGCTTGGCTTCGGGACGAACCCTTCCATCGCTTTCTGCCGGAGGTAATGCCACGGCGGTCAGAGGATCTGCCCGAGGAGAAGGAGAGGACAGAGCTGGCTGTGTAGAGCTGTTGGAGCTCTGCTTGGTTTTATGGTCAGAGTCTAGTTTGGTGCTGAGTCACAGATGACCAAAGACGTCCAGTTCTGTCTCACATATTTAGGTTTTACTCACTTGCTTAAATTGATGCAAGAAAGCTACAGACAAGACCTACCCTGGTTGTGTTTCAGCACAAGTTCTGGAATGATGCTTTTAACCACGTGAAACTACTTTCCTATGACTATTTTTCTTTCTACCAAAGGACATACAATGCAGTTCAGGAGGACAGTGTGCTTCAGGTTATTGCCAAAGTGGAAATAACTCTGGAATTTCATCAGCTAATTGTTTGTTTGTGGTTTTGTTTGGTTGGGTTTTTGTTTGGTTTGGGGTTGATTTGTTTGTTTGTTTGGGTTTGTGTTTGTTTGTATTTTTGTTTGGTTTGGGTTTTGTTTGGGGTTTTGTTTGGAGTTTTTTGTTTGGTTTTTTTTGTGTTTTTGTTTATTTTTGGGGGGGTTGTGGGTTTTTTGTTTGTTTAGGGTTTTGGTTTGGGTTTTGGTTTGGGTTTTTGTTTGGTTTGGGTTTTGTTTGGAGTTTTGTTTGGGGTTTTGTTTTGTTTGTGTTTTTGCTTGTTTAGGTTTTTGTTTGGGGTTTTGTTTGTGGGTTTTTTGTTTAGGGGTTTTGTTTGTGTTTTTGTTTGTTTTGGTTTTGGTTTGGGGTTTTGTTTGGTTTGGGTTTTGTTTGTGGTTTTGTTTAGGGGTTTTGTTTCTGGTTATTTTTGCTTGTTTAGGTTTTTGTTTGGGGTTTTGTTTGTGGGTTTTTTGTTTAGGGGTTTTGTTTGTGGTTTTGTTTGTTTGGGTTTTGGTTTGGGTTTTTGTTTGGTTTGGGTTTTGTTTGTTTGGTTTTTTTTCAGAAATTGATATATCCTCAACATGTGTTTTGGCAAAAGGGTGGCCTTCCCCAGTAGGGAAAATATACAAAGGACACATTACTACACATGTTACTTAGATACATAAGGAAAATATTTTTCACTGTGAGGGTGACAGAGCCCTGGAGCAGGCTGCCCAGAGAGGTTGTGGAGTCTCCTTCTCAGGAGAAATTTGAAACCGACCTGGATACATTCCTGTGTGACCTACTCTAGGTGATCCTGCTCTGGCAGGGGTATTGGATTGGATCAGCTTTCAAGGTTCCTTCTGTAAAGAAGTTTCTCTTCATGTTGAAGTGAAACCTTCTATGTTCAAGCTTGTAACTCTTGTTCCTTGTCTTTGTATTGCACACCACCAAAAAGATCCTGGGCCCTCCACTTGACACCCAGCCGTCAGGTATTGAGAGACATTGATCAGATCTCCTCTCAGTCTTCTCTTCTGAAGACTAAACAGCCCCAGGGCTCTCAGTCTCTCTTCACAGGGGAGATGCTCAAGTCTCCTATGCATCCTCCTGGCTCTCTGTTGGATTCTCTCTTGCAGTTCTCTGTCTTTCTTGAACTGGGAAGCCCCAAACTGGACACAGGATTGCAGCTGTGGTCTCAGCAGGGCAGAATCAAGTCCACAAGCTACAAAGAAGGAACATGGCAGGGGAAGCCCAAGATGGCAGCAGAGAGTGTTCTCCATCTCATTCTTGTCATTCAAATCTCTGTTGCCACCATGATGGGTATGGAAAGGAGGGAGATCACAGATCACAGGATGTTAGGGGTTGAAAGAGACCTCCAGAGATCATTGAGTCCACCTCCCCTGCCAGAGCAGGACCATATAACCAACCCTCTAATCTAGTGCAGGTCACACAGGAACACATCTAGATGGGAGATTCTGGTCAAGAGGGCAAAAATAAAGCCCACTGGGGAAGAAAATGAGAGAATGATGGAATACACACCAAGGAACTCAGAGGATTTGCTCAACAGAAGAGGTGCTTGTTGGACAGCAGTGGAGAATGAGAAGATCAATGCAGCTGTGTAGCACTGGTATCCCAAAATGAAATCAGTGGGAGAAATGGATTTCAGATGGTGAGGCAGACTGATTAGGAAGAAGAGTGCATGGTAGATTAAGCTATGGGATTGATGGGTTGCTATAGCTAATTAAAGAATAGAACTAAACACAGGAAACCTTAAAAAAGGTCATGGAAGCCCCAGTGACAGTGTATAAGCAGTGATGAAAGAGAAAGGCTGTAAAGCCACGAACAGACTTGAACAGGGCAACAAGAAACTTTTTTTTGGGGTAGAATATGGAAGAAGGTGGAAAAATAAAGTTTAATGAAAATTAGCTGGGGAAGACAAATAGTACAGAAAGAAAAAGAGACCAGAGGAAAAGGAGGTGAAAAAGGGAGAGTTGTGTGAATTACAACCACAGGTGGGAAAAGCAAGGTAGTCACAGGCAAAAGAGAGGAGGAAAAAAAGGAGCAGGAGGAGCATGCACACAGGGTGGAGTCTGCAAACAGGCACTCTAGGAATAGCTTTGAACCTCTGAAGATGTGGACAGCTTTGGGAGCAGCACTAACTGTTTCAGTTTATCCAACCAGGATAAGAAATTGGGAATCTCCTTACCATTCCCACAGAATGAATGCACTTTTACATTCACAGAGGTTTTAAGTTATGGAAAGAACTCCTACTCCAATTTGGTTTTCTTTCTCCATCATCCTGTCATCCTGAATTGCTTCCAATATTCAGTCCCCCACCTGACCCAAACCTTGAGACCCGCAAAATGCTCTTGTTTTGTATTTTCAGATCCTTGTTGAGCTTTTCCCCCTTCACAACCTGAGTTCCCTGACAGAGGGAGATCTGAGTAGCAAGGGAGGCTGCATTTACACTTAATATGATGCTGCAAACATCTTTTCCCATTAAACTATGGCTGTTGGGTTTTGTTTTGCCCTGAAGATGAAGGGTTAGAATCATAGAATTACTAGGGCTGGAAGGGACCTCAAGGATCATCCAGTTCCAACCCCCCTGCCATGGGCAGGGACACCTCACACTACAGCAGGTTGCTCACAGCCACATCCAGCCTGGCTGCAAAACCCTCCAGGGATGAGGCTTCCACCACCTCCCTGGGCAACCTGTGATAGTGTTTCACCACCCTCATGGGGAAGAATTTCTTCCTAACATCCAATCTGAATCTTCCCACTTCTATTTTTGCTCCATTCCCCTCAGTCCTATCACTCCCTGACACCCTAAAAAGTCCCTCCCCAGCTTGCTTGCAGCCCCCTTCAGACACTGGAAGGCCACAAGAAGGTCTCCTGGAAGCCTTGTCCTCTCCAGCCTGCACAACCCCAACTCTCTCTGCCTCCAGAGCAGAGCAGCTCCAGCCCTCTGCTCATCCTCATGGCTCTTCTCTGGACACCTTCCAGCACCTCCAGATCCTTCCTGGAACAGAGGCTCCAGACCTGGACACAGAGCTCCAGGTGTGGTCTCAGCAGAGTGGAGCAGAGGGGGAGAATCCCCTCCCTGGCCCTGCTGCCCACACTTCTCTTGCTGCAGCCCAGGCTCTGCTTGGCTCTCTGGGCTGCAAGTGCTCACTGCTGGCTCCTGTTGAGCTTCTCCTCTACCAACACCCCCAAGGCCTTTTCTTCAGGGCTGCTCTCCAGCCAGTCCCTGCCCAGCCTATATCAGTGCTTGGGATAGCCCCAACCCAGATGCAGGACCTTGCACTTGTTTTCCAAAGCACTGCACTGATTTAAGGTGTTTATTTATTGTTTTTCTCTCCTTCAATTCAGTCTATGAACCTTCAGTGGTTACAATGTCCAGAAAGTCTCTGGCAAAGCCATCATCTCTTTCATAGAGGTGAAATTTGCTGCAGACAGAGGAAGAGAGTTTCTTTAGCTGAGGCATACAATTAGACCAAGAGACTTTTCATGCCAATTCTTCACCTAGGCATAATGAACAAATATTCAGAATTTAGCATGCCATGCCAAACCATTGGCTAGAGACAGATGTTCAGAGGATCTGTAAAAAAAATAGAAGCCAAGGCAGCTAAAATCAATTTAGAGTTGACATAACCAAGTCTGTGAGCAGGATCTTGCCCTTCCTCAAGATGTACATCTGAACTGTGCAGTGCTCTGATTTACACAGCAAATAGGTTCTCTTATTTCTGTAGTAAAGCTCCCAAGCTAGGGCAGTGAGCCTGTTTTCCTAACAAACATTGTGCTGGAGATAGGCCTTGTGTCAAGCAGTTAAACAAGAGAGGCAGACAGAAAAAGCTGAGCACAAGCAAAAGCTCTCCTTAGTTCTCTTAGAAATCATGGAGCTTCTGTAGCATTTCCCCTTACTCGTTTCAGCCCTGCCAAAGCCAGCCCTGCCTGGTCACTGCTAATGCATACCCAGCATTCCCTGTCTCCCCACAGCAAGGATTTAGTTTGGGGGTGGGGGGAGGTATGTGTTAATCACCAGGATTCTTCTGTGTAGGTTTAGTTTTGGTTGTTTTTTTTTTTCCCCCTTCTGAGAAGTGATTGTCTTTCTCAGGTCTGCTGTGAATAAAAAGAAAGAGGGAAACCAGCATAACTGACACATAAAAACCCTCCCCAAACAACCCTCAAGATGATTTGGTTTTCTTCCAAAAATACAAGGCAAATCATCCCTGAGAAGTTTTGTGTCTGTCCAGCAGTGTGTAGTAGTCCTGCTTTTCCCCATTCAGGTTAGCTGAATGTTAAAACTGATTTTCAAAGCTCCTCTTGTGGGTTGTTGTTTTGTTTTGTTTTGTTTTGTTTTGTTTTGCTTGGTTTGGTTTGGTTTGGTTTGGTTTTGGTTTGGTTTGGTTTGGTTTGGTTTGGTTTGATTGGGTTGGGTTTGTTTTGTTTTTTTTTTTTTCCACCCTAGTCGGCAGAGAACTGACTCAGCATCCCCACAACAATGCATTTAGAGCAGGCATTAGTTTGGAAAATGTTGTTTCAACTCTGTGAGAGACCGTGGCAACAAAGATAGGATGACGACCTTTGAAGAAACCTTTGAATGCTGTTTAGGAGGAGGAGAATGGATAGAAAAAGAGAGAAAGAGAGCAGGATTTATTTGCTTCTTAGTGATGCTACCATTTTAAGGGGCAGGACTAATTCCTATAATAGGTTTCACTCCTGGGCAAAGAATGCTCCTGCAAAGCCCCCAGTGAGTGCCACTTCCCATTGAGATAATGTCTAGGGTTGTGCTGAGGGTTGTTGGGTTTTTTTAACCCCTCCCGTGTTTGTTTTGACAAGTACATTTTTTTTCTTTATCTCTCTTAAACAAGAGAAGTTTTTTAAGGCTTAAAAGATTCGAGCCCTCTGAGAAATCAAAACTTGGGTCTTTGAGATTGGGCTAAGTATATTTACTCAAGATTTATGACAAATCCCACCGAAGGAAAGGAGAATGCTTAATACAATTCAAATAGGCTGGAATTTACCATCTAAATAGGGACTAATCTACTGCCCGCCTGTGCTTCCCTAAACAAGGGACAGCACCACTCCCAGCGGTAAAACAAAAGAGGACTTCAGGGAAATAGAAAGTCTGAAAATCCTCATCGTCTGTTCACGGGTTGTCTCCTTTTTAACTGCCCGCTCCTGCCAAACGCACTCCTCAACTGGTTTGGCAACTTCCATTCTCTTGATGGTTTTCAGGCCGTGCTAAGAAAATCCCTCTAATACTTTTATCTTGCTCTAGCTATCAACGTGGAAGAATTTTGATCAAAAGCCACTGTTTTAACAGCTGTCTTTCAAGGCAACGTGTGCAGCTCTCTTGGCAGCCTTAGCTAGGCAGGCTGAAAGAAAACAGAAGTCCTTGCAAAGTCCTTTGCATGGTTGAGGTGTCAAAAAAAAAATTGAATATGTTGCCTTTGCTTAGTGCTTTCTGGGACCTTAAAGCCACGGGCAGGTAATCAAAAAGCCCTGCAGCAGGAACACTAATTTTAGTTCAAAGAGAGCAGAGTGAGTGCATTTGGGGTGGCTCTGTATTTTTTTTTCTCTCTCTCTTTTTTTTTTTTTTTTTTTTGGTTGGTATTCATAATCTGCCTTCTCCAGTTATTTGTCAGCAGAAATGGAATTTTATTTGCCTGGATAAATATGGTCTGGGATTAGTTACAGGAGAAAAGGAGGGACTGTTGCTCTTTTTGCCAAAACACAGAAGAGGGACTCCCCTCCCATTACCTTTTCACAGCCAAGGAAATGAACACTTCCATTATGCTGGACAATGAGGAACAGAAGTAGCAGGTGGTGACTGCTATTAATCAGGGAGTTAAGTAATAGCCATACTTGAGCACTTTCTAAAGGCTTACTCTTTCTGGGATGATTTGACCCCTGTCTGGGTACCACTGGAAAGAGAAATGGAGTGAGAAAGATGAAAAGATGCTTATTAGGGATTTTTCATCCCCTCCCCAGCTCCACACACACCTCCACACACTGCCTGCTGCTCTCCCTTTGCTGCACCAACCTGCTCAAATACTCCATCAGACAACTGGCAAACCCATAAGAGTAGATCCTTTACTTCATCTCAGCCCTGCTCTTACACCCAGAATCACACAGAATCAGCAAGGTTGGAAGAGACCTCAGAGATCACCAAGTCCAACCAGTCACCCAACCCTAACTAATCAACCAGAACACGGCATGCTTCCTTATCTGTTTTTCATGGTGGCTTAGCTTCCTCAGAACATTTTTTTTTTTTGTCTGAAAGACCATTATTTTCTTTCCCAAGCATCCCATGAACAGATCAAGTGTACTTCACCAGTTTTATTTTTTGACTGCCTGCCAGTTGCTTGTCAAATCTAAAGCCGATCAAAATTTGAGGGGGTTCAGCAAACAGTGAAAGAGGAGCACATCCACTTCAAAAAAAGCCAAAAAAATAGGTTACCCAACTGTTTGTTGTTGTTGCTATTTTGTTCTGTCTGTGTTTATAATGATGGCTTTCAGCATCTTGGCTCTGTTTATGTGTCCTTGTTGAAAAGCCAGGGCTGTGCCTGCCCTTCCCCAAGCTCCAGGCACACAGTCAGGATGCTGTGCAGATCATCATTCATGTTCAAGCCTCTGCTGACTCCAGAGTCCAGGCTGAGGAGCAGTTGCTGATATACCTTCTGCTTGTGTGTGTGTGAAGGGACTTCACTGTCACAGCTGCTGGTTACCATAAAGAATGTGGCTTGGAAACACCATGCAACATCTGTGGGCTTCTACGGGGGTCTGAGTTTGCTTGTTTTAACCAGCTACAGATAAGGCTGTTAGCTGGTTACAGATATCTCACGAGTGAGACTCAAACCCAGCCGCATGTCAGGGAACTAACTAAAGTCATTTTAACTTAGAATAACTGAAGCCCAATGCTGTTTAGCTTTTCAGGACTGAAATAATCCATGCTGTAACATCTCTGAGGTTCAGCCTCAACACGAGGTGTCAGAGCCCTGCAGCAGACTGCACAGAGAGGTAGTGGAGTCTCCTTCTCTGGAGACATTCAAAACCCACCTGGATTCGCTCCTGTGATCCTGCTTTGGCAGGGGGTTGGATTCAATGGTCTGTGGAGGTCCTTTCCAACCCCAAATATTCTGTGACTCTGTGAATATGATCCCAGGAAGATGAATTTGCTGCAGCTTTCCCATAAAAATAGAAACTTCAAAAGAAATCATAAGAAATGATGTAAAAATCTATGGCTGTACCTCAGGTTTTCAGACTGTGCTGCTTTACTGACCACAGGCTCTCTGCCTTCTATGGCCACTGCCTGCATGAGCAGACTTGCTGACCTCTATGGCTGGGGCAGTGTGGCTGGAAAGCTGTCTGGCAGAAAGGGACCTGGGGGTGCTATGGACAAGCAGCTGAAGAGGAGCCAGCAGTGTGCCCAGGTGGCCAAGAAAGCCAAAGGCATCCTGGCTGGGATCAGCAATGCTGTGTCCAGCAGGAGCAGGCAGGGGATTGTCCCCTGGCACTCAGCTCTGCTCAGGCCACACCTGGAGTGTTGTGTCCAGTTCTGGGCACCTCAATGCAAGAGATATGTGGAGGTGCTGGAGCCAGGGCAGAGGAGGGCAAGGAAGCTGGGAAGGGCCTGGAGAAGAAATCTGATGAGGAGTGACTGAAGGAGCTGGGGATGGTTAGTTTGGAAAAGAGGAGGCTGAGGGGAGACCTCCTGGCTGTCTACAACTACCTGAAAGGGCATTCTGGAGAGGCTGCTGCTGGTCTCTTCTCACAGGTAATTAGTGATAGAAGAAGAGGGAATGGCCTCAAGCTGCCACTGGGTAGGTTTAGACTGGACAGCAGGAAAAAAATTTTCCCATCAAGAGTGTTCAGGCATTGGAATGTACTGGGCAGGGAGGTGATGGAGTCCCCAAGCCTGGATGTGTTTGAAGGTGGTTTGGATGTGGTGCTTGGGGCTGTGGTTTAGGGGTGAGTCTTGTAGAGTAGGGTTCATGGTTGGACTTGGTGATCCTGAGGGGCTTTTCCACTCTGAATGTTTCTGTGTTTCTGTAACTTCTGGGAAACCTTGTACCAATAGAGGTGGGGGCTTCCCATGTTACAGTGACGCTCTGATTTCTCTGCTCTCCCATATTGGCATCCTTCTGAGAACCTGAATAATGAGAGCTTTCAGTGCAATGTCTTATGGTTGGCTTTCATTATCCAACTTGTTTCATACAGGCAGCCTTGAGTTTTTTCAAAGCTGCTAGCCTTTGCACTTGTGATTGCTTTAGTATAGACCAAGCATCTCAGTTCTATTCACTTGAGATGGAAAACTTTAGAAAAATATTGAGTTGTTAAGGTTTAAAGAGTTATTTTCCTCCTTCTCCTCCTCCTCCTTCTCTCAACAATAGGAATGGTTTGGAAGTTATTTTGGTTGTAGAGGGGAAAAAAAACCCAAACAAAGAGTAAAAGGGAATTGCTGCTTATGTAAATCTAAGACAGACTTCCCCATGTTCTTCATGTTGAGTAAAGGAGTCTGGCAGCAGATCAAAACTGACATTCAGTGGCAGTTTATTAACAAACAGTACAGGTAATGAATGTTGCCTTTACTGCAGGGCTTGGACGTGACAACACACACTTAGGGGATTCCCTTTTGGGGGTGTGGGAAACAAAAAGTAAGCAAGGCAAACGGGCTGACCCTGTGCTCTGTGTGCCTGGCAGTGGCAAGGCAAGCAGAGTGCTAGGAGCCAGTCCCAGCTCTGTTAGGTCAGGTTTTGTAGACAGAAGGCGGGCTTGCATGCTGAAAGAGTGGAATCCAGGTGACAAGTTGCTTTGCAGAAATCAGCTGAAGCCATAAGACTGCATCTCTGTCCTCAGGGGGAGGAAAGAAGAGCAGCATCCTGTTGCTTTTTCTTCTGCCAAACTTGAAATGAGGAATGCTGCCCAGGTGCCAGTGTCTAGAAGATTTCCAGGCTGAAACAGGAGATGAACTCAAGCTGCAAGGAAAAGCCTGTGTCTCAGAGAGGGCTGAATTGCAACCATACTCCTCTGGTGTTCCCAGAGTGTTGTCTTCAGCTTCTCTCCAGTCAATGTGCAAGTCCCATTCATGTTCTCCTAAGTCTCCCTTTACAATGTGCTATGTTATTTTCAGCAGGAACTGTGGTGTGTGACTCAGGAATGTAACTCTGGAAAGCATAAGCTGAAAGTTATGAGTGGCAACGAGGAATACAACCCTTGTGGTTTAGGCTATAAGCCAAGGTAGATCTGCTGTGACTGTACATGGTTCAGTTTCCTCGGAAATCAGCCCAACTCTCCTTATTTTTCCTTCCCAACTCCCCTTCTTTTTCCTTTGTGTTGACAAAGTTTAGCAGAGGAATAGCAGAGGAGTACAAAATAGCCAGCAAAGTGCAGAGCATATGATTTTAGAGTTTTAGCAGAGTACATGAAATATGGAGGGGTGCAAAAGAGCTTCTAAGTAGTTCTGTCTTTAAACTGATAGTTTGTGTGATGCCGTTTTGAAGTGCTAGGGTAAAAAGATGACTGAAGGGGTAAAGTGTTTAAGACAGGGATTTATCTAGGATTTAAAGACCCCCAGAAGGACACAACTTGTTTTCAGAGAGTTAATGGACCTCTCTTAGAGGTAAAGGAGACTTTCTTTCTTTTCATCAAGCTTTGTGCAACATGAACAGATTTTGCACAGACAAGGCAGGCTGCTGGAGGAACAGAAAGGTTGGGTTTGTTTTCCCTGGAAGAATCAATTTTAGCCTGCCTCCCACAGAAAACAACTGCACTGAAGAACTGGGCTCTTCTTCACTTATTTCACTGCTGGGGTTCTATTCTCTTGCATTCCCTTCACTGGTGATGCCCTTTGGGCTGTCGATAGCATCACAGCCCTGTGATCACAGCCCCAGTTAGGAGAAACAGCAGTTGAGTAGCAAGTGCAGCAGAAATCAGACCAGGATGATTGGGGGACTGGAGCACTGCCCTGTGAGGAGAGGCTGAGAGCCCTGGGGCTGGTTAGTCTGGAGAAGAGAAGACTGAGAGGGGATTTAATCAATGTCTATCAATATCTGAGGGCTGGGGGTCAGGAGGGAGGGGACAGGCTCTGCTCACTTGCACCCTGGGATAGAACAAGGAGCAATGAATGGAAACTCCAGCACAGGGGGTTCCACCTCAACATGAGGAGGAACTTCTTCACTCTGAGCAGAGCACTGGAGCAGGCTGCCCAGAGAGGTTGTGGAGTCTCCTTCTCTGGAGCCTTTCCAGCCCCATCTGGATGTGTTCCTGTGTGACCTGTGCTGGATTCTATGCTCCTGCTCTGGCAGAGGGGTTGGACTGGATGATCTCTGGAGGTCCCTTCCAACCCCTAACATCCTGTGAGCCTGTGATCTGTAATGTTCCAAGCAGTGCCAGGTTCATGTCTGAACTGCATGGCCAAGCCAACCTATAAGATATAGCTTAGTCCTAAATGCAGGGTTATTTAAAATCAATATTCAGCATATCCTTTTTTAATGGTGTTTTGCAATATGCTCTGGGAATGTATTTTCCCTCTAAAGTCTCTTTATAAACACATGAACAGCAGCTCCATCAGAAATCTTACTTTGTGTGAAGCACACAAAGCACTTTTAGATGTGGTTTAGATGGTTGTGAGCATGGCAGATTGGATGGTGGTGTACAATGAGGCAGGCTCTCATTAATATCATAGCATCATAGGATTGTTAGGTGTTGGAAGGGACCTCAAGCATTATCCAGTTCCAACCCCCCTGCCATGGGCAGGGACACCTCACACTACAGCAGGTTGCTCACAGCCACATCCAGCCTGGCTGCAAAAACCTCCAGGGATGAGGCTTCCACCACCTCCCTGGGCAACCTGTGCCAGGCTCTCACCACCCTCATGGGGAAGAATTTCTTCCTAACATCCAATCTGAATCTACCCATTTCTACTTTTGCTCCATTCCCCCCAGTCCTATCACTCCCTGACACCCTCAAAAGTCCCTCCCCAGCTTTCTTGTATCTACACATGAAGAAAGAAATGTGTGAATCCTATGCCTACAGCCCTAGTCAAGTTAAAGGTTGCCAGCCTGCATGGCCCACTAGGATCATCTAAAGAAGAAGAAAGGAGCAAATGTTTAAGCCATTGAGCATCCCACCCACGCTTCCACTCATTAGTTCCACCCAGCCTGGACTGACATTGCAGTGGTGCATCAGGAGAGTGCTATGACCATCTGGCTAAGCCCAGAAGGAGGACACGTGGGCAGCTTATCTCCAGAGATGAATGCCAGCTTTCAGCAGCAGCACTAACAGCTGTATCAAGCCAAAGAATGGGAAATAGATCCCTTAAGCTCACCTTCTTCCATAAAGGACCCAGTGACCTGGGGCTGACAGGGCCATTTTAAATGGAGCCTCTTGGCCAGATTTGCACATCCTTCCCTCTCTCTTTGTAAAATGTGCTGTGCAGCTGATGGGGGTTGAAGAGCAGAAATTGTGCTGTCAATCTATAGGATATATTAGCAGATGGATATTTTTTCCTTGCCACTGTGGAGGTGGAGCATGGGAAATTTACCTCTAAGAGCTGATATAATCTTTAGATTTCTCTTCCTAGCAAGTGCTAGGTAATTTCCATGAGCTGTTTGAAATTCATTTTGAAGATGTCTCCTTTACCTCTTGTATCCTGGGCTGCAGCAAGAGAAGTGTGGCCAGCAGGGCCAGGGAGGGGATTCTCCCTCTCTGTTCCACTCTGCTCAGACCACACCTGGAGCTCTGTGTCCAGTTCTGGAGCCTCTGTTCCAGGAAGGATCTGGAGGTGCTGGAAGGTGTCCAGAGAAGGGCCATGAGGATGAGCAGAGGGCTGGAGCTGCTCTGCTCTGAAGACAGATTGAGAGAGTTGGGGTTGTGCAGTCTGGAGAGGAGAAGGCTCTGAGGAGACCTTACTGTGGCCTTCCAGCATCTGAAGGGGGCTACAAGAAAGCTGGGGAGGGACTTTTGAGGGTGTCAGGGAGTGATAGGACTGAGGGGAATGGAGCAAAAATAGAAGTGGGTAGATTCAGATTGGATGTTAGGAAGAAGTTGTTCCCCATGAGGGTGGTGAGAGACTGGCACAGGTTGCCCAGGGAGGTGGTGGAAGCCTCATCCCTGGAGGTTTTTGCAGCCAGGCTCGATGTGGCTGTGAGCAACCTGCTGTAGTGTGAGGTGTCCCTGCCCATGGCAGGGGGACTGGAACTGGATGATCCTTGAGGTCCCTTCCAGCTCTGACAATTCTGTTATACATCCACATTTTAGAAATTAGTTTGGGAGAGGGAGACAGAATGTTTTGATCTCAGCTCAAGGCCATGTATCCCACCCAGCACTTAGAAGTGTTGCCTTGCTTCCTGGATTACTTAATGTCTTTACTTCCTGCTTACCTGTTGTGAAACTAATGTGTTCCAGAAAGGATAGAATTACTTGAGCATCTGACTTCCTACAGGGCCTATGAGGGTGAAGTACTTTTTAATCTCTGTGACTCTACAAATGATGCAAATGAAGGGCATGGAGGGAAGCCTTGGATAGTGGGAAGTGTCCTGCTTCATTCATCACGCTAAGAACAAATCATAAACCAAGCATACAAACTGAGCTTTGATTCCTTCTGCCTCTTGGCCACGATTCA
This sequence comes from Indicator indicator, assembly GCF_027791375.1. Lineage (NCBI taxonomy): Eukaryota > Metazoa > Chordata > Aves > Piciformes > Indicatoridae > Indicator > Indicator indicator. The sequence continues at coordinate 2,111,433 of NC_072017.1, forward strand.
TTTCATGTGGAACAGGAAATGACTTCTCCCTTAAGAGAGCACCTTCAATGTCATCTGCTTTGTTAAATAGTTCCACAAGATTAATTCTCCTTTTATGAAAGCATAGCCCCAATAAAGATGCTGAATGTATGCTTACCTCCAGCAAAGAACATGGATCATGCAGAGCAGTCTTATTTAAAACCAAAATAAAATGAAAAATGCTTCCTAGAGAGGAGTGCCACTGTTACCAGCATATATATCACTGGGAGAGAATCAGAGAATGGTCTGGGTTGGAAGGGACCTCCAAAGCTCGTCCAGTCCAATCCCTCTGCAGTCAGCAGCAACATCCTTGACCAGATCAGGCTGCCCAGAGCCCTGCCCAGCCTCACCTTGAATATCTCCAGGGATGGGATCTCAACCAGCTCCCTGGGCAACCTGTTCCAGGTATCCTGTGGTTCTGAGTGGTTTGCAGTGCTGTGGGCTCACAGTGGTTTTACAGATACCTGCTCAGCCACCCTGCAGAAGTACTCATGCAAATGCATGAATGTTCTGTGCACAGATGATGTTTGCAGTGACAAACTTGCAGTGAAATTCTAAAGGCAAGGCCACTCCCTGCATGTAACCAAGAGACTGAAAAAAAAAGATGAACATTCACAATCCATGGCTAAGCAATTCTTTTCATCTCAACCCATCCCCTCTCTTTTAAGCTCCATTATTAGCCACACACAAGGCAACTACAGCTATCTGACCATATGCTAGGAAGATAAAGGGCAGGTAGGAAAAAAATTCCTCTGATCTTTTCCTTTTTTTTCCCTTTCATCCTTCCATCTGCAGGGTGCTCTGGGAGAAACAGAAAGGATAAACAAAATACACAGATCCACCTCCAGACTGGCTTTCTGCAGTCAGGACTCTCACCAGGCTCTTGCTAGTGTTGCCCAAAGAGACCATGCCAAGGTCACACATCCAGGATTAGCATCTTCTTCACCCAACTCTTCAAATCACAGGGCCTTTTAGACAGATTGTCCAGCTGAGAGGGGATCTAATCAATGTCTATAAATATCTGAGGGCTGGGGGTCAGGAAGGAAAGGACAGGGACAGGCTCTGCTCAGTTGCACCCTGGCATAGGACAAGGGGCAATGGATATGAAACTCCAGCACAGGAGGTTCCACCTCAATGTGAGGAGGAACTTCCTCACTGTGAGGGTCTCAGAGCCCTGGAACAGGCTGCCCAGAGAGGTTGTGGAGTCTCCTTCTCTGGAGCCTTTCCATCCCCATCTGGATGTGCTCTTGTGTGACCTGTGCTGGATTCTCTGGTCCTGCTCTGGCAGGGGGATTGGACTGGATGATCTCCAGAGGTCTCTTCCCATCCCTAACACCTTGTGATCCTTTGAAATGTCATACTGCCACCCTTTTAACTCTGCACCTTCCTCCACCATCACCTGCTCTCCCACCAGCCCCACTTGATTACACAAGACCCTCAGACCCTCCCTCTCCTTGTTTGTTTGCTAAAGTTCACCTGGGAACCAAGCCCAGCTGCTTCTTGTTTGTGAGGTAATTGGCAGCATTTCTACAGCTGCTCCAGGGAGGAGCTGAGGCTTTCAAGGGCTGGTGGTAGGGGTGGATTTTTTTTCCTCCCCTGTGCTTGGTTTCTGATCTTGTACACTGATTCCTAGCAAGTGTCTCACTGCTGACAACACCTTGGTCCTGAGCACTGCTTCTTTTTCACCCAGCAAGGATGGATTCATCACATCTGCAGCAGAAAAGGTACAGATGAAGGGCTGGGGTTTACTGTGAGGGGTAACCATGCATGCAGGGTGTGGTGTGCTACTTTAGCAGCTTAACTTCAGCTTGCTTTAGGGTAGAAACCGAAGAGGCAGTTAAGTTTGGCCTGAGTAACAGCAGGGACTTTGCTTGATGAATATCCATCTATGCTGTGTGGTTTAGGTTGCATGAAATATGAGCTGAAAGAGCTACATCAAAACTGCCAAGTCAGGTAGTCAGAAGATTGACTTAAAATTGCCCTAATTTGTCTTCTAAGTGCATGTTTGCTGTGGTGCTCTCTAGTGATTTATGGTTGCATGGTGTTTATTCTCCCCGCCACCCTTGCTCAGGACACTTTGAAAAGTGCTTCAACCTGTTCCACGTCAAAATTTGCTTCCTGTCAGGCCTTGAGAGAGGAGGCAAAACCTGGTGTTGCCAGCAATGTTCAGCAGCTCTGACTGCTTACAGCACCTGCTCTAGTCTGAGGTTCTGCTGTGCCACATCGCATGTGCTGGAAGGAGGCCAGGGTCCCACAGGATAAAAAAAATCAAGGCTGTCAATACAGGCTGAGTGCAACAGGCACATTAAAGCTTCTAAACCATTCTGTGTCAGAAATAGCTTGTGCTGTGCTATTTAGAATGTGGACAAACCTCTCCCACGGCTCCCTGTTGCAAGAAAGTTCTGGAATGTGTCCAGAGAAGGGCCATGAAGATGATCAGAGGGCTGGAGCTGCTCTGATATGAGGAGAGGCTGAGAGAGTTGGGGTTGTGCAGTCTGGAGAAGAGAAGGCTCTGAGGAGACCTTACTGTGGCCTTCCAGGATCTGAAGGGGGTTACAAGAAAGCTGGGGAGGGACTTTTTAGGGTGTCAGGAAGGGATAGGACTGGGGGGAATGGAGCAAAAGTAGAAATGGGGAGATTCAGATTGGATGTCAGGAAGAAATTCTTCCTCATGAGGGTGGTGAGACACTGGCACAGGTTGCCCAGGGAGGTGGTGGAAGCTTCATCCCTGGAGGTTTTTGCAGCCAGGCTGGATGTGGCTGTGAGCAACCTGCTGTGGTGTGAGGTGTCCCTGCCCATGGCAGGGGGGTTGGAACTGGATGATCCTTGAGGTCCCTTCCAGCCCTGACAGTTCTATCCTTGGTCAGCAGCAATCTTGACAGACACATGAAGTGCTGCAGGGCTGGTTGTGTGGAGAAGCTTTGCTCATCCAGAACCACCTGTGCAGCCACAGCCTTCATCTGTTTAGCTTTGTAAAAGATAGGTGTTCCCTGACTCTCCTAGAGCCTTTCATTCTTGAAGCCTGTATCCCAGGGAGGTCTGCCCCCAGCACAAAGTCCAGGTAGGGTGCCCTGTTGTAGGTCAGGCTGGCGTCTGCCTGCCCTGGAGGTGAGGAGTTGGGAGAAGCAGGAAGAGCAACATTCACTTGTTTGGCACGGGGAAGAATGAGTTGGCCACCTTTGACATTTTGACTTCTGGTTTTCTTCTGTTCTTGTTATCTTGTTTTGTTTTGTTTGAAGAAAAAGTAGCCTGCCTTTGATTGCAGGAGTTAAATGTTCCTAAGACAATGGTATTTGGGTAAATACCAGAGCCAAGCATGCCCTGAAAAATTTGGCTTTGGTTTGAAGGAGTTCCAGAGCACCAAAATCAAAGAGCTGCCATGGGTGGTTCTGTGCTAATCCACAACAGGAACAGTCAGAGGAAACCAGAAAGGTGCATTAAAGACCTGGTTTGCCTCTTTTTGTTTGCTAACCTGAAGGTGTTTCATACACTTGATTTTTAGGACATTGTCAGGATGGAAAGGCCCAGGAGTTTAAATACCACACCAAGGCTCAGGTGACTGCCAGTCCTAACAGCTGGAAAAATGAACCCAAAATCACTTACTGAGAGACTATGATCAGGATTTTCCTTTTGCTTTTAAAATACCCAAAGCTTTTCTCTTGGATCTTTTTTGTTTGTTTGTTTGCTTGTTTTCCTTTTTTTCCCACTTCATACCTCTGCATATGGCTCTGTCTGCTCCAGAAAAGAGGAGGGTAGAATCCATGTCCTCACAGGAAGCCACAAGGCAGCTTATGGCACAGGTGTTTTATTTGCAGTATTGGACAGTAAGAACTCCTTCCAGTGACTTTCAGTGATTACTAGAAATTTTCTGTGCATGGAATGAGATGGCCTCAGATTGGAGTATTTGCTGCAGGTCCCTTAATTCTCAGTGGCTTGTGACTGTGTAATTTTTGTCTTACCCTCTTTTCACACTACAACACAGGATTGGTATTGAATTCCTGACATCTATTGCACTGACTTATTGATATATCTATCTATCCAAATATTATTATTTTTTTGTACTAGAAGCTTTTCCAAGAGCAGCACTGAAGTATTTCTGGAAATGGTAGCAGCTCTTTGATATTTTTGTGCTTGTTTGGTTGTTTTTTTCATGTTGGTCCAGTACTGGTCTGACTGTTGGTATGAGCAGGTGTCTTATGCTCTTTTCTTAGAGGGAGGGTGGAAAAAAAAGTAGCATTTACTGCCTGACTTTAGGATAGCATCATCTGAGCTTTCACATCCCTCAGAGAGCTGTTGGAGTAAACCCAGAGGAGGCCACAAAGATGATCCAAGGGCTGCAGCAGCTCTGCTGTGAGCACAGGCTGAGGGAGCTGGGGGTGTGCAGCCTGGAGAAGAGAAGGCTCTGGGGGGACCTTAGAGCTGCCTGCCAGGACCTGAAGGGATCCTGCAGGAAGGCTGCAGAGGGACTTCTCCTCAGGGGGTCTAGAGACAGCCCAAGGGGGAATGGTTTGAAGCTGAGGCAGAGCAGGGTTAGACTGGAGCTGAGGAAGAAGTTCTTCAGTGTGAGGGTGGTGAGACTCTGGCACAGGCTGCCCAGGGAGGCTGTGGCTGCCTCCTGCCTGGGGGTGCTGAAGGCCAGGCTGGATGAGACCTTGAGCAGCTGAGTGTAGTTGAGAGGTGTCCCTGGGCATGGTGGGGAGGTTGGAGGAGATGAGCTCTGAGCTCCCTTCCAGCCTGAGCCGTTCTGTGATTTGGGTTGATGCAAACCATTGGGAATCTCACTGCCATATGGATGTATCAGGATCACACCAGAATGTAGCACTCAAGTTTCTCTTCTACTTAATAGCTTGTAAAGACTCTAAGGCAGTTAAAGGTCCTAAAAGTTATTTTTCCTTGTTTTAATGGTCTTGTTTTACATTGCTTGAGGATTTTCTCATTCACAATGAGTGACAGTACTGCAAAAAGTAGTGATTATATCTTAGTATTATCTGTATTGGTTGATCTCTGTTGATTATATATTGGTGTTATTGATTGTATGTTATATATGATACATATATGATATATATTGATTAAATATTGGTGTTATTGATATGTGATAGATGATATATATTGACTATATGTTGGTATTACTGATGATATGCTATGTATGATAGATATGATACATCTGATACATATTGATTATATGTTAGTACTACCTATAAGCACAGGGTAAAGTTAAAGCCCTAGGGACATCTGGTGTGACTTGTCACCTACTGTCCATGCACCTGTGTGAATCACATTACTTGAGGCAAAATGTGCTCTTGTGACCAAGAAGGACAATGCCATCCTGGGGTGTATTAGAAGAGTTGTGGTTAGTAGGTTGAGAGAGGTTCTCTTCCCCTTCTACTCTGCCCTGGTGAGGCCACATCTGGAATATTGTGTCCAGTTCTGGGCCAATCAGGTCAAGAAGGACTTCAGGGAACTGCTTGAAAGACTCCAGCACAGAGCGATGAAAATGATGGAGTGGAACATCTTTCGAGGTCCCTTCCTGCCCTTAACACTCTGATTCTGTGAAGAGTCTTCCTTTCTCCAGGCGTATGCCTCTGTACACCTTAGGCAAACTCAGCCCTGGGAAAAAAAAGGTAATTTAATTTCCAATATCCAAACAGGAGTAGTTGTGCTCTCAAGCACAGCATGCATCTGACCAGAGAATAATTCTTAGGTGAATGCCTGCTTGGGAATAGTGCAAGAAAAGGCCCTTCAGCACAAAAAAAAAAAAAAAAAAAAAAAAAAGAGAGACAACCAGCCCTCAAACTGTGCAGATGTACTCAGATTCTTCTCTTTCTGAAATGAATTCCTTCCATCTGCTTTGAGAGAACCATTCCTGTGTGGATCTCCTGAAGTTATTCCAGTATCTTTCTCTTCCAATTTATATAAGACATTAAAAAATATCTCATCTGCTAGTGTATGTCCAAACTGACCCAGAACTGCACATTCAGGACCACTTTATAAGGGAAAACTTGGTTGAGCAAAGAGAAACAGATGTTTCCTGCCTAGTAGCATGAAGGGAAGTTAGTATGTTGGAAAGCCAGCTGAAGTTAGTGGAAGGACATCCAGGATTGCAGTTGCTATGATATTCTCTCCAAGTAGCTCCAGGACCAAAAAATTGTGAGTTTTAGCAGCTTTAGAAGGTGCCAGGATCAGTTGTAGAGGCAATTGCAAAAGCAGGAGGAGAGGTGAGAATTGCTTGGCCAGGATCAGCAACAAGTGGAAGTTTGTGGTCTAGGTTAGTGCCAGTCCTGGGCGGTGCTCACCTCACCAGATGGTGACATAAGCTCTCAGGTGGCACCACAGCTTCAAGCACAGTGCCTCAGTTTACTTCAGGCTGCCTTGCATGACTCTCCCTGACTGGAGGTGTACTGAGAGTCCCTGAAAAATCCAGATTAAGGAGTTTTATGGCCACAGTAACAATGCAATCTGACTGGTAGTATGGTTTGTGATTAGAGGTCAAAAATGGTGACAAGAAAAACTGCTGGAGTGTTTCTGTGGTATGGTGGTCTTCCAGAAAAAAGAATAATCTGCTATGACTTTTGGGTATTTTTTAATTGGGAAAAACTCTTTCCCTTTTATGAAGCACTTAGGCAACTGCTCCTTCCATTGCTTTGTAGGAATCTTTGGTTTTAAGAGCTGAGCAATGGAAATGTGGGGGAAATTGTAGATTGCAGCTCTGCTCTGTTGAAACTGAATCTGACCTGGGAATAAAAATAGGAGTGGGTTTTGTTTATCTGTGACCACTGGAGTGCATTTGCTTTGGTCATGCTACACTGGCATAAGGAAGAAGAGGCTGCAGTTGGGAAGCTGCTCAGCAGGATTAAGAGACTAGGAAATAGTTATTTTTAGACTCGAGTTTTCTGTTTTCTTTTCAATAGTTTTTTGGTCTGGGCAAGAACACTGGAAACAAATTGGACACTGGGGATTCATGAAGAGTAGGAGGCTACTTGTAACATCCCCATGGGACTGATGAAACTTTTGAATTGCTACCACTCATTTCACTTGTTGAAGTTTCCAGGGCAGGCCAATAGCTGTGGATGCACTTTTAATGGCCTGCAGCTCTCCACTGCTGTTACTCTCTGTGTGCAAATGACCTCAAGGTCTCCCACCCCCATAGCAGGGAGATGCTTGCCTCTGACTCAGCTGATCTGTGCAACTCCAGAACCATCTTCTCTGGCAGATTTCTCTTTTCAGCTATCATATGAAATACAGGGGAGCAGATGGGACAGCTTTCAGGTTGTGGAGTAACAAAAGGATGAGGAAGCAGATGGCAGGAGAGGGAAATAGAGCCCTCTATTTCCAGCCCTGGCTTTTCAGTAGTGCAGGGAGCAACTGGATCCAGTAGACAGCAGCTCTTTATTCATTACAGCAATGGGAGATTTGAAATGATGCAAACAGAATAAAACTTTCTTGCAGTTAACCAATGCTTAAAGGCTGTTAACTTCCATTTCCAAACCTTGAGCTATTCCCACTTGTTCTCAAAACTTTAATGGGAGATCTGTCACAGTCTGTTTTCTGCTTCTGATTTTCTTTTAAGTCAATGACTGAAGACATTGGTGATTTTTTTTTTTTTTTTTTTTTTTGGCCTGGGAAAAGCTTGTATTTGGTTGAAATGCACCCTGTCTTCTCCTGCAGGCTTATTTCCAGCAGGTCCTGTGATGTATAATCTTAGTATTGATGATATATCTGCAACCTTGAGAGGTTGGTGGTGGCTTCATTTCCAAAAGCCACCCTTTCTCCAGCCACACTTGGGGTAATGCCCAGAGAAATTGTGGAAGCCCCAACCCTGGAAGTGTTTAAAGTCAGGTTGGATGGGGCCTTGAGCAACCTGGGCTAGTGGCAGGGTATTTGGAGCTAGATAACCTTTATGGTCCCTTGCAACCCAAACCATTCTATGAACTGTAATGCTCTCCAGCCTTTTTTCTGCTCCTGTTTCCTAGCTCAACTTCAGAGCTTAGTTCTGAGCTTAGTCCTCTTAGTCCTTAGTTCTCTTAGTTCAGAGCTTAGTCCTGAAACTTCTTAAAGCATTTGTTAACTCTGCCCATGAGCCTGCCAGGAAGATGTTCCTAAAACATAAAATTCATTTGTTGAACTTCTCAGTAGTGCAGTGACTCTTCTTCACCTTGGCATGAGAAGCACATCCACAACTAGAAGGAAAAAGTCCCCATCTGAGCCATCCCAGTGTACACTGAGGCTTGCACTTTACTTCTCAGGTGGCTTTGTTAGAAGCTCATTGCTACTGGGTAGGATATTTATTGTACACCCTGATGACAGAAGAGAAAGCTTAGGCTGCCAGCATTGCTGCTGGTGTGTTTGTGGAGGGAGGGATACAATCCTGATTGCACTCAGGTGGTGGCAGTGGATGTGGGAGCCCAAGGGAATGGGGTGAGGGATTTGCCTGGCACACAGCTCAGCTCCATGCAGTGGCTGCTGTCCAGTTATCCTCCCTGTGTGGGCTGGGGCACAAGGGAATGCCACAAGGCATCACCTCAGCCACACACTGACCCAGGAGTGGAGAAACTCCTCCAGCAGCTTGTGAGAGCATGCCTGTGAAGGACAGATGCAACAGTGGGAGGAGGAAAAGGCTACCTGTCAGAAAGTTTGCTCTTAGAAAGGCAACAGTGAAGGAAACAGATATTTGAGGTTATAAAGAGGGTCCAGGAAATCAGTAAGCTCCATGCAGCCTATGCCCCATCCACATGATGCATCCCTGGAGCTGCCAGGCTTCTGGGCACTTCACATGGTATTAATCCTGCATTATTTAGGAACAACTTAAACACGTGATGGAGAGCATTACATTAATGCCAGTGCTAGAAGTCCTCCAGCAGATTACTGGCAATTAAATGAAAACTGCTGCCACCACTTCATCTAGTCACAAAACTGCAGAATTATTCCAATCCTTCTCATAATTACCATTGCATGAAGTAATTTCTGTTTGCTTTTGTTTCTTTGCAAATGAGATTGAAGTATCACATCCCAGGAAGATGGCACATCTAGCTGCATGACTCCCAGGTGCATGAATTCAGTTTGTCTGCTAATCCCTTGCTGGCTCCAGGCTCTTTGGCAGCTAAGCACTTCCTGGGGTGTGCTGTAATAACAGGCAGCTGTCCTGTCAGCTCCCCTGCAAAAGGAGATTATATGGCAAGCCATGCTCACTTTCTCCTAGAACTCTCCCTTAACAGTTCTCCAGACTGCTTCAAGTAACTGCTCTTAGCTGCTGGTGTTGTTTGTGGAGAAGCATGATGGATACAGGCTGGGCAGGGACTGGCTGGAGAGCAGCCCTGAAGAAAAGGCCTTGGGGGTGCTGGTGGAGCAGAAGCTCAACAGGAGCCAGCAGTGAGCACTTGCAGCCCAGAGAGCCAAGCAGAGCCTGGGCTGCAGCAAGAGAAGTGTGGCCAGCAGGGCCAGGGAGGGGATTCTCCCCCTCTGCTCCACTCTGATGAGACCACACCTGAAGCTCTGTGAACAGTTCTGGAGCCTCTGTTCCAGGAAGGATCTGGAGGTGCTGGAAGGTGTCCAGAGAAGGGCCATGAGGATGAGCAGAGGGCTGGAGCTGCTCTGCTCTGAAGACAGACTGAGAGAGTTGGGGTTGTGCAGTCTGGAGAGGACAAGGCTCTGAGGAGACCTTCTTGTGGCCTTCCAGGATCTGAAGGGGGCTCCAAGCAAGCTGGGGAGGGACTTTTTAGGGTGTCAGGGAGTGATAGGACTGAGGGGAATGGAGCAAAACTAGCAGTGGGGAGATTCAGATTGGATGTTAGGAAGAAGTTCTTCCCCATGAGGGTGGTGAGAGACTGGCACAGGTTGCCCAGGGAGGTGGTGGAAGCTTCATCCCTGGAGGTTTTTGCAGCCAGGCTGGATGTGGCTGTGAGCAACCTGCTGTAGTGTGAGGTGTCCCTGCCCATGGCAGGGGGGTTGGAACTGGATGATTCTTCATCCAAAAGCTTAGGACTACTTCTTCTTTCTTTACTTCGTTCTTCCCATCACAAGTTAAATAGCAGTCAAGGTTTAAAATTGGACACCTTGTAAGCATACCTGTGGGCAGGATCCAATTCCTCACCAGGAGAGGATGGGGTTTCAGCCAGATCCAACAGACTGGTGCAGAAGGGAAGCACAGCTCTCTTGCCAGCTACTGAAGGCTTTGAAGTTGATTTAATCCTGATGTCAGGCACTCTTTCCAGTGTGGGCAAACAGCCCATAATGCAAACTCCGGGGACGCAACTGAAATTGGTGGTCACTTGCATGTCTTGCGGCCTGAAAGCAAACTTGTGGTTAAAGCGTCTGTCAGGGGGATTAGGGAGGTCTAAAGTTGAAAGCAATGATCTTCCAGGCAAGAATAACAAGCATTCCCTTAGGAGGAAACACATAGAGCTGCTCTGCTGAGCACAGGCAGCTCATAGAAATGGGTGGGCCAGACCCTTGGGTGGTGTAATGTGACTCTCCTGGCTCCCATGCAGCTGTACCCATCCACTCACACCACCTGAAGGAACTGTGTCCATTGCATGCTACTAAAGGTGGGTCTGGAGTGGGCTGAAGGGCAGGTTTCAGCTCTCTATTAGCAGGGTGCCCTCCCTAGTAGTACCTCTGCCTGATCAGAGCCTGCAAAACAGCATAATGTGCCAATGTTAATGGGAGGAGCTTCACCAAGGCCAAGCGCCAGGTCCTGCACCTTTGGCACAATAACCCCGAGCAATGCTGCAGGCTTGGGGCAGTGTGGCTGGAAAGCTGCTGGCAGAAAGGGACCTGGGGGTGCTATGGACAAGCAGCTGAAGAGGAGCCAGCAGTGTGCCCAGGTGGCCAAGAAAGCCAAAGGCATCCTGGCTGGGATCAGCAATGCTGTGTCCAGCAGGAGCAGGCAGGGGATTGTCCCCTGGCACTCAGCTCTGCTCAGGCCACACCTGGAGTGTTGTGTCCAGTTCTGGGCACCTTAATGCAAGAGAGATGTGGAGGTGCTGGAGCCAGGGCAGAGGAGGGCAAGGAAGCTGGGAAGGGCCTGGAGAAGAAATCTGATGAAGAGAGACTGAAGGAGCTGGGGATGGTTAGTTTGGAAAAGAGGAGGCTGAGGGGAGACCTCCTGGCTGTCTGCAACTACCTGAAAGGAGGTTGTGGAGAGGTTGGTGCTGGTCTCTTCTCACAGGTAATTAGTGACAGAACAAGAGGGAATTGAGCCTAAAACCCTGAAGTTTTTTAATTTTTGGCAGCTCAGGACAGGTTTGTGCTGCTCACTTCTTGACAGTTCTTTTCTTTCAGAATAGTCAATGAGTATTGTGGGCAGTTGGGACATTGCACACAATTTTCCTTTCCAAATCATGCTGTTGAAACTTAAATTCATCTAGAACAGGACCTAGCTGATTGCCCTAATGACCAGACTGTCACAGTGGAAGGGTTAAACTTCAGCCCAAAGCCAGCACCTGCAATGGCAGTGCCCTCTGCCATTGCACTGGGTGACTTGGTGCTGGGGTAAAGGGGAGGATGGCTCCCTAGGGAAGTCATTGTGTTTAGCAGTGCCCACAAAACCCTTGGGGGATCATAGAATCACAGAAACATTCAGGTGGAAAAGAGCCTCAGGATCACCAAGTCCAACCCTGAACCCTACTCTACAAGGCTCACCCCTAAACCACAGCCCCAAGCACCACATCCAAACCACCTTCAAACACATCCAGGCTTGGGGACTCCACCACCTCCCTGCCCAGCACATTCCAATCCCTGACCACTCTTGCTGGGAAAAATTTTTTTCCTATTGTCCAGTCTAAACCTACCCAGTCACAGCTTCAGGCTGTTGCCTCTTGTTCTATCACTAATTACCTGTGAGAAGAGACCAGCAGCACCTCTCTATGATGTCCTTTCCGGTAGCTGTAGAGAGTGAAGTCGTCTCCACTCATCCTCCTCTTTTCCAAACTAACCATTCCCAGCTGTTTCATCCATCAGCACCCTGTTTGGTTTGTGGGTGCTGAGCTCATTCCACCCCCAAGCCTGCAGTTGTGGTGGGCAGTGCTTGCTGGTAGTCTCTCCTCAGCTGCCTTCTCTGCATGTCTCCAGCATTAGAGACAATTGGAAATTTATGGATGCTTTCCAAATGTTACTTATCCATGTAAGACAGTGTTCTGCTTGCCAAAAAAAAGATGAACTGGGGTCATGCATAAATAGAGGGATGGTCTGTGCAAGTGGGATGGGATCTTTCCACAAACCAGACTGGTTGTTTTTTCATTATGATGTTGTCTAAACACTACATAACGTTGAGGAATCCCCATGTTATAACACCAACTGGGGTATTAATGGCTGTACTGCAAGGATGCTGGGAGATGGTATGTAGAGTCAGTTGGCTGGCCATGGGTGCTTGGTTTTACTGGCTTTCATTTGGTTTATGATCCACTGTGGACTACCCAGTTCCATGGATATTCCTTAGAATGGTTCAGAAGCCCTCTTGACCAAACATGATACTTCTATCAGTGAAGGACCTGGAGAAGAAATCTGATGAAGTGTGACTGAAGGAGCTGGGGATGGTTAGTTTAGAAAAGAGGAGGCTTGGGGCAGGGTGGGGGGGGGAGACCTTATGGCTGTCTATAACTGCCTGAAAGGACATTGTGGAGAGGCTGCTGCTGGTCTGTTCTCACAGGTAATTAGTGATAGAACAAGAGGGAACAGCCTCAAGCTGCAGCAGGGTAGCTTTAGATTGGTCCTTAGGAACAATGTTTTTCTCATCAAGAGTGGTCAGGGATTGGAATGCACTGGGCAGGGAGGTGGTGGAGTTCCCAAGCCTGGATGTGTTTCAGGGTGGTTTGGATGTGGTGCTTGGGGCTCTGGTTTAGGGGTGAGCCTTGCAGAGTAGGGTTAATGGTTGGACTTGGTGATCCTGAGGGGCTTGTCCAACCTGAGTGTCTCTGTGATTCTGTGTTTTCCCCCAATGCACAAAATACTTGGTTTCTTACACTAAACACAAACCATTTTTGATGATTTCTGGAATTCATGACCCCTCAAGTCTTCAAGACATGCTGAAAGCTGCAAAGTGACTTTGTGCTTTGATTCAATCCCACTCTATAAAAACCCAAACCAAAGCAAAAATAGTCCTTGCAGGTTCTGAGGAGGATGCACGCCACCCCTTGCTTCCTAAGCAGTTCAGGGGTCTTTTATCATAGGCTTTAGATTTCTGCTTGTTTGGGAGATGAAGGGTGGCCTTTGAAGGTTTTTCTGACCTGTTAGCTCTGGTGTGAGCACTCTACTTCTTTTTTGGGCTGGTGGCTTTAGCTTTTCCAAGCCCTCCATCTAAATTGCCACTTGCCTGTTGATGGAAACCAGAAGTAACACTTTCCTGAGTGAAGTTACTGGAGAGATGCTTCACAGAAAAAACTGCCTGATTTCAATTCTCCTGCCATTTCTCTCCACTTGAGCTGGTTTCAGCATCAAAAAACTGCTCAGCCAGATTTATCTGCCTGTGTGACTCCAAACTCATAGAGCAAGCTGGAATCTGGCACTCCAAGCCCTCAGTTGAAAAATGGCAGCTGCAAAAAGGATGTGTCAGAAGAGAATGGTGTGCCTTCCAGCTGACCTCCAGTCCTTCAGCTCTGCAAGGAAGACCATGGAGTGAAGCTCTCATCAGGATGGGATGCCTCCCTGCACCAGTGCAGCAGTTAATACTCCACAGGCAGAAGGACTCGGGTTACACTTATTTAAAATGGTCAGAGGTGTTTGCTTCCAGCTCAGAACTGAGAAACAACAGGCTTAGATCCATGGAATGCCCCCTCTGATGCTGGCCAATGTTCAAAATGGTTCAAGTAGGTTTTGAGCAAGCCCAAGGTACTGTAGAGGAAGCTAAGTGCACTCTCCCCTGTGCAGGTAAGACCTCTGATCTCTCACTGAAGGCTCCCAAAGCCAACTGTGTTCAAACACAGGCATTGCAACCTGACTGGCCTCATCTGAGGCTCTGGCTGATGTTGATGGAGCTGTGTCAAGAGATAAGATATGTCAGTCACAGTATCACAGTATATCAGAGGTTGGAAGGGACCTCAAGAGATCATCAAGTCCAACGCCCCTGCCAGAGCAAGATCACTTGCAGTCCCTTGTCTCCCTACTTTATGTCTGAAAGCACAGGGTGAAGATTGCTTGTAAGGTTATGGAGAACATTGGACTTTCCCAGATGATTCACAGCAAGAGTAGAAGGGAGGAGAGGTGCATCACACAGAATTGTCAGGGTTGGAAGGGACCTCAAGGATCATCCAGTTCCAACCCCCTGCCATGGGCAGGGACACCTCACACTACAGCAGGTTGCTCACAGCCACATCCAGCCTGGCTGCAAAATCCTCCAGGGATGAGGCTTCCACCACCTCCCTGGGCAACCTGTGCCAGTGTCTCACCAGCTCTGCTGCTGAAGGGCCCCATGAGTTCATGAATAGGTGAACCCATGGAGGTGGGGGGAAAAAAAAAAAAACCCAAAACACCAAACAACCAACCATCCTGTAGGTTTTTCCAGGCTGGGACTGATGTTTGACAGGAGTGTCCTGCGCAGCTGGACTTTTGCTGTGCCCCACAATTACCTGAGATGACCAACTAAGCAATGAGGAGTACAGAAATCACTGTGTGACTTGGGGTTACATCACTCTGCTAAGAGAGTAGAAGCTGAGGTCTGTATCTGAATGTAGGAACTGTGGTGTCTCACAATACCACAGTATTTGAAAGCTTGTAAGGGACCTCCAGAGACCATCCAGTCCAACCCCCCTGCCAGAGCAGGGTCACCCAGGGGAGTCTGCACAGGAATGCATCCAGGTGGGTTTGGAAAGGCTCCAGAGAAGGAGACTCCACAACCCCCGTGGCAGCCTGCTCCAGTGCTCTGGTACCCTCACTGTAAAGAAGTTTCTCCTCATGTTGAGCTGAAATCTTTTATGTTCAAGTTTGAACCCATTGTTCCTTGTCTTATTACTGTGCACTACCCAAAAGAGCCTGGCCCCCTCCACTTGACCCCCACCCCTCAGCTATTGATAGACATTACTGTTGGAGATTCCACAAGTGAAGTGCATCGTCTGCACTTGCACTGACCAAAGCACCCTCATTGATCAGATCCCCTCTCAGCCTTCTCTTCTCCACACTAAACAGCCCCAGGGCTCTCAGTCTCTCTTCACAGGGGAGATGCTCAAGTCCCCTAAGCATCCTCCTGGCTCTCTGTTGGACTCTCTTCAGCAGGTCTCCATCTCTCTTGAACTGGGGAGCCCCAAACTGGACACAGGATTGCAGCTGTGGTCTCAGCAGGTCTGAGTAAGAGATGTTCAAGTCCAGGTTGGATGAAGCCCTGAGCAACCTGGTCTAGTGGAAGATGATTCTTCCCATGGCAGGGGGATTGGACCCAGATGATCTTTAAGGTCTCCTCCAACTTAAACATTTCTATGAATCTACAAACCAGGCAATTTTGCTGCTGCAGTGAGTTGGGACTATCGAGATAAAGTCTCAAACCAGCACGAAACTATCCATTAAATAGCATCTCAGGCACCAGTACAGGTTAGAGGCTGCCCTGCTGGAAAGCAACTCCACAGAGAAAGACCTTGGAGTGCTGGTGGACAGTAAGTTCTGCATGGGACAGCAATGTGCTCTTGGGGCCAAGAGAGCCAATGGGATCCTGGGGTGCAGCAAGCAAAGTGTGGCCAGCAGGGCTGGGGAGGTTCTGCTGCCCCTCTGCTCTGCCCTGATGAGACCACAGCTGCAATCCTGTGTCCAGTTTGGGGCTCCCCAGTTCAAGAGAGACAGAGACCTGCTGGAGAGAGTCCAACAGAGAGCCAGGAGGATGCTTAGGGGACTTGAGCATCTCCCCTGTGAAGAGAGACTGAGAGCCCTGGGGCTGTTTAGTGTGGAGAAGAGAAGGCTGAGAGGGGATCTGATCAATGTCTCTCAATAGCTGAGGGGTGAGGGTCAAGGGGAGGGGGCCAGGCTCTTCTCACTGGTGTGCAGTAATAAGACAAGGACCAAGAGGTTCAAGCTTGACCATAGAAGATTTCAGCTCCACATGAGGAGAAACTTCTTTCCAGTGAGGGTGACAGAGCCCTGGAGCAGGCTGTCCAGGGAGGTTGTGGATTCTTCTCTGGAGCCTTTCCAACCCCACCTGGATGCATTCCTGTGCTGACTCCCCTGGGTGCTCCTGCTCTGGCAGGGGGGTTGGACTGGATGATCTCTGGAGGTCCCTTCCAACCTCTGTGATACTGTGATCTCTCCCCTAATGATCAATTAATTTTCAGTTAAAGCCAAGCCTGTGTGAAGCCTAATGAAAACCACAGTGCCACCACATAGTAGAGTGGGCTCTGTTGGCTTTGAGAGCAGGCCAGTTCCTCAGCTGCAGCACTGCCATGCTATCAATCTCCATCAAGGGCTATTTTGCAAGCATTATTAAGCAGCAGGAAGGAATGGTGCATGACAGCTTCATTAGTCACCATGAGCCAAACCTGGTCACTTTCTGCTGGGAATTATTAATACATTCCAAAACATCCGTGGGTTGATGGCATCCAAAAAGTACTTTTTTTTTTTTTTTTTTTTTCCTTCCCAAATGTTTGGAGTGTGACCAAATCTCAGTTTGAAAATGCAGTTGTGCTGTTAAGTAGTCTTTGGGTGAGGTTCAGGCTGTGGTTGCAAGGAAAGCATGGACCACTCAGCCTTAAAATACCAGAAATATTTGCAGCAGACTATTTGGGTTTGAAACAGAGGAAGCTCTTCTCTAGAAGTGCACAATCTGTCTGAAACTGCCTACAAGATACAAACCTTCAATGTTCTGTTCACATTCCTGTGCGGTGTTTACAAAAGGCACATCCCAGCAGGCAGAGTGATATGTTTAAGATGCTCATGCTTTAGCCTGGAGAAGAGGAGGCTCAGGGGAGACCTCACTGCTCTCCACAACTACCTGAAGGGAGGTTGTAGCCAGGTGGGGGTTGGTCTCTTCTCCCAGGCAAGCAGCAAAAGAACAAGAGGACACAGTCTCAAGCTGTGCAGGGGAAGTTTAGGCTTGATCTGAGAAAGAAGTTCTTCTCAGAAAGAGAGATTGGCATTTGGGATGGTGGTGGGGTCAATGTCCCTGGAGGTGTTTAAGAAGAGGCTGGATAAGGCCCTTGGTGCCATGGTCTGACTGATTAGATAGGGTTGGATGATTGGTTGGACTTGGTGATCTTGGAAGTCTCTTCCAACCTGGTTGATTCTGTGGTCTTATTGAGACCAATAAATGTGAGGCTCCGAGCTAACAGTGTCTCAGGCTCTATGTGAGGTGCTCCTGAATCTCACTTTAACAAGAGCCCAAGCTAGAGGGTAAACACGAGGCGCAGGATCAAGCTCTTGCACAGAGAAAGCCAAAGGCATCCTGGCTGGGATCAGCAATGCTGTGTCCAGCAGGAGCAGGCAGGGGATTGTCCCCTGGCACTCAGCTCTGCTCAGGCCACACCTGGAGTGTTGTGTCCAGTTCTGGGCACCTCAATGCAAGAGAGATGTGGAGGTGCTGGAGCCAGGGCAGAGGAGAGCAAGGAAGCTGTGAAGGGCCTGGAGAAGAAATCTGATGAGGAGTGACTGAAGGAGGTGGGGATGGTTAGATTGGAAAAGAGGAGGCTGAGGGGAGACCTCCTGGCTGTCTACAACTACCTGAAAGGACATTGTGGAGAGGCTGCTGCTGGTCTCTTCTCACAGGTAATGAGTGATAGAACAAGAGGGAATGGCCTCAAGCTGCCACTGGGTAGGTTTAGACTGGACAGCAGGAAACATTTCCCCATCAAGAGTGTTCAGGGCTTGGAATGTGCTGGGCAGGGAGGTGGTGGAGTCCCCAAGCCTGGATGTGTTTGAAGGTGGTTTGGATGTGGTGCTTGGGGCTGTGGTTTAGGGGTGAGCCTTGTAGAGTAGGGTTCATGGTTGGACTTGGTGATCCTGAGGGGCTTTTCCACCCTGAATGTTTCTGTGACCTATTGCATGATTTATTGCTCTTTTGAAAATATCACAGCCTGCTTTTAAAGTGAATTAACTGCCCCACCAAAAACTGAGCAAAGCCTGTGAAAACCCTGCTGTTAGCATGAATGCTTCAGCTAGCTTTGATTCCAAGAAAACACCCCTTGAAATCCAGTTCTTTGGTCCTGAGGCTTTGCTGAACAGTGAAGTCCAGGGAAGTGAAGGAACTCATGCTAAAAAAGCACAGTATACAAAGAAGCATTTTACAGTCCAGCTGCTATTAATTTCCTGGCTGTTTGTGAAAACAAAATTATCTCTTCATAGACAGAC
Organism: Indicator indicator; assembly: GCF_027791375.1. Classification (NCBI taxonomy): domain Eukaryota; kingdom Metazoa; phylum Chordata; class Aves; order Piciformes; family Indicatoridae; genus Indicator; species Indicator indicator. The sequence continues at coordinate 2,129,703 of NC_072017.1, forward strand.
ATTTGTGCTTTGCTGCCCACACAGAACCCTGGGTGAAGGTTTTACAGGTAATACCATTCCTAATTAGCAGCAAGCCAAGGGATGCCTGGGGCTTGAGTGATGAATTCATGGACATCTACAAGCTTAGCCAATAGCCTGGGGTGACTGAGGGGAGGTTGCACAAGAAAATGCTGTTGGAAATCCTGACTGCTGCTATCTCTATCAGTGGGACTGTCCTGCTTGGACTGCTCTGTGGGCTCCAGCTCTTGCTGAGCTCCCCTGGCACTGTACACTGGACCACTGTACTTGCACAAGCGTGGAAGCTTCAGCTTTGGTGTCTCCTGTTGCCAGCACCAGCTGGGATCCTTCAACCCCGACAAGATTACAGGAGGCAGCTCTCTTGCAGCCTTTGTTTTTTGTTTTGAACAGAGTATCTGGTGTGAGAGTCAAGCCTCGTGGTTCTTGGGGGCTCTTTCTCATTCCTGCCGTTGCAATGCCAGCCTTCAGCTTCATGTGCTTTGGCCCACCAGCCAAGAGAGGGCTTCAGTGGTACCCACAGCCCCAAACTTTAGCTGCAGAGCTGTGTGCTTCATCCACAGGATTCACACAAACAAGGTGGCCTTGAACAGGATAGGCTGACAGCAGTCTAGCAGGAGTCACTTTTCCAAGAAGAGAAAACAAAACCTTTAGAGCCCTGTCTGGGAAGAGAGGAGCAAGGAAGATCCCTCCCAGGGTGACTGTCAGCAGTGGCTACTGCCTCTCCCTGCTGCTCATCCAAACCAGCCACTAGCATCTGTCTGATTCTACCACGAGGAATCATTTCCAGTTCTCTGCACAGCCAGAGCCAGGGCTGCAAGTGGTTCTTAGTGCAGTTTGTTCTGGGGATGTGAGGTGCTGGAGGGTAGATTTTGGGCATGGAATGGAGGAAATCTCTCCCTACATGCTGAATTCAGCCATCCTGGCTGCCCTCAGTGTGTGAAAACCAATCCCTGCTGGAGGATAGGATTTGTTGCTGATGGGAATAATATTCTGCTAGTGGGCATCAGAAGGTTGGAGAAAAGGTTCTCCTACCCCTCTGCTCTGCCCTGTTGAGACCTCACCTGGAATATTGCATCCAGGTCTGGGCTCCCCAGTTCAAGAGGGACAGGGATCTGCTGGGGAGAGTCTGAGGGAGGGCTACAAAGATGATGGACTGGAGCACTGCCCTATGGGGAAAGGCTGAGTGACCTGGGGCTGTTCAGTCTGGAGAAGAGAAGACTGAGAGGGGATCTAATAAATGTTCATAAATATCTGAGGGCTGGGGGTCAGGAAGGAAGGGACAGGGACAGGCTCTGCTCACTTGCACCCTGGGATAGGACAAGGGGCAATGGATATGAAACTCCAGCACAGGAGGTTCTACCTTGACATGAGGAGGAACTTCTTCCCTGTGAGGGTCACAGAGCACTGGAACAGGCTGCCCAGAGAGGTTGTGGAGTCTCCTTCTCTGGAGCCTTTCCATCCCCATCTGAATGTGTTCCTGTGTGACCTGTGCTGGATTCTCTGGTCCTGCTGGCAGGGATGTTGGACTGGATGATCTTCAGAGGCCTCTTCCAACCCCTAATCATCCTTGTGGCTCTCCCTTGGACTCTCTCCAGCAGGTCTCTGTCTCTCTTGAACTGGGGAGCCCCAAACTGGACAGAGGATTGCAGCTGTGGTCTCAGCAGGGCAGAGTAGAGGGGCAGCAGAACCTCCCCAGCCCTGCTGGCCACACTTTGCTTGCTGCACCCCAGGATCCCCTTGGCTCTCTTGGCCCCAAGGGCACTTTGCTGTCCATGCAGAACTTGCTGCCCACCAGCACTCCAAGGTCTTTCTCTGTGGAGCTGCTTTCCAGCAGGGCAGCCTCTAACCTGTACTGGTGCCTGCTGTTATTCCTCCCCAGATGTAGGACCCTGCACTTGTCCTTATTTAACTCCATGAGGCTTGCCTGCAGCTTGCAGGCTCAGCCAATTGTCCTGGCTGGTACTTTGAAGCCTGTCAATGCATGCATGAAAGCTGTAAAGTCTCTATGAAAAATGCAAAGATTTCTTTTTGAGGTTAAAGGGAATCCCTAACATGCACAAAGTAAGTGAATTCACACTCCCCCCTCCTCCACAGAGTCATTTCACTCATATAAAGCATCAGTTATATTATTATTCTTCACCAGCTGCTTAGTGGGAAAGGCAGTGTGGGATGGCGAAGGTTTACAGCAACTTCCCCAGTAGCTGCTTTCTGCAAGAATACAAAGGGGGAAGTGTGTGAGCACCAAACCTAATCCTGCCCTTGAAGCTGGAGTGGACTCAGTGGCTGCCTGCTGCAGCTTTGCAGGTGTGATGGCTAAATTAAGTTTCACAGCACTCCCTTGGGATGGTGCCCAGGGAAAATATCTGGGCCTGGAGAGTGGAAGCTAAATCCCTCTGAATAAATTTAACAGCAGATTGGTAGCACTCTGGAGAGCAGGGGAGGAAGGGGTTGGGGGGGGATGCTGCTATCTAAGCAAGGCTGAATCAAAGTGGTGCTGAACCAGGAGAGAAGGGAAAGGCACTGGAGCCTGAGTGAACGGGGGGCTTGGGTAACGCTATGGAAAAGAGCAGTGTTGGGTGAGAAAGACAAGTTTGACACCTTCCTCTTTCAGGCACTGGCTCAGAAGAGCATTCTGCTGATATCTTTAAGTACTTGCAGCCTTTGGTGCTGTAAACATTGCTGCTTTGTACATTGGTACATTGCAAACCAGGTTTGCCTTCCCTCGTGTGTTGTTTCCCTTTCCTCCAGTTCTCTGTCCAGCATGGCAATCACTGCTCACGTTTATCAGATGGTGTAAAAGTGCTTGTGAAGAATGTGGTGACCCTGGAGAGTCATCAGGCTGTTTCAGTAGGTAGATGTCAACAGATGTAGGTGGAGTTCTCCTTGACTTGAGGAGAAAGACCTCAGCATGTTATCAAGGCTGCAGGTTCACTAAGCTGTACAGGGTTGCCTCAGAGCCCACCCCAGGTGCTGTCACATCTCTGAAAATGCTGGTGAGACAGTGAAGTAGCTGTGCAAGGTGGCAGCTTATGTCCAGCATGACCAGGTCTGCATTTGGACTCATAAGGTTAATTCTGGAATCATCATAGAATGGCTCTGGTTAGAAGGGACCTCAGAGGTCATCTACTCCAACTTCCCCACCATGGGCAGGACTTCTCTCAACTAGGCTCAGCTGTTCAAGGTCTCACCCAACCTCTCTGAAGCCTTTCTGAGGGATCCCTTCAGGTATTGGAGGGCAGCTCTAAGGTGCCCCCAGAGTCTTCTCTTCTCCAGGCTGAACACCCCCAGCTCCTTCAGCCTACTCTCATAGCAGAGGTGCTCCAGCCCTCGGGTCATCTTTGTGCCTCCTCTGGACTCCAACATCTCTGTGCCCTTCTCATGCTAGGGACACCAGAACTGGAGGCAGGATTGGAGGTGAGGTCTCAGCAGAGCAGAGCCAAGGGGCAGAATCCCCTCTCTTGCCCTGCTGCCCACACTCCTCTGGCTGCAGCCCAGCACACAGCTGCCTGCTGTGCTGCATGAGAGCACTGCTGGCTCCTGGGGAGCTTCTCATCAACCAACACTCCCAAGTCTCTTTCTTCAGAGCTGCTCTGCACCCAGCCAGGATTTGTGCCTGGGTAGCACCCTCTGGAGTCTCTGGAGAGACTGAGCCCCTTTCCAACACCCCCATTACACAGATCTTTTCCAGCGTGTGGAGCAGAAAAGCCTCTGCTCTTCTGGATAATGTAGTTGATTATTTCTGAATGATTTCTTCCCCATCCATTGCAAAGTTAACCAAGTATGTGATGACATCTCTTTATTTTGAGAAGGCTTAGGAGGAGGCTGAGGCCAGTGCAGTAGCATGCAGTTAATAGTGTAGAAAATGAAGCCTCAAGTGCAGTGCATCAAAGACTTTACTTCCATTAAGCTCTGCCAGTGGTTCACACAATCTCTTGAGTGGAGAATGATGAATACATAATTTGAAGTGTGGGCTCAGAATCTCCAGACAAGAATAAGCTCTCTGAAGCAGAAATGGCTTCTGAAGCCAAACTGACCTCTCAAACAAGGCTGCAGGCCTACTGTTGCAAGTGGGTGCCAACCATCTGCTCCTCAGCTGGCAAACGCTGTCCGTGCTTCAGGAGCTGAGTGTTCCTCCCATGTGGTTAATTTCTTCCCTGGCAAAAAACTGCTGATGTACACTTTGATTGCAAACAATGAGAGGAATAATAGAAAAGGTCAGAGGAGCTCCATTTCCCTCCCTTGGCTCAGTTCCTAGCTTCAGACATGACAATGGAAGGAAAGAAGCCATCCTGAGAGAGCTCAGGAGATGCCCATCTGACCCTTTTGGAGAGGCAGACTGAGAGGTACCTTGTGACTGCACCAAAGCAGTGCTGCAGAGAGCATCTTTCCCTGAAAGGGGAACAAGCTGCTCTGCTCATGAAAGCTTCCTTTCCTTTTGGCTTTGGAATTGCTGCTGTAAGGCCAGTGACTGCAGGGATCACAGAATGTTAGGGGTTGGAAGGGACCTCCAGAGATCAACCCCCCTGCCAAAAGCAGATCACCTGTGGTAGTCTACACAGGAATGCATCCAGGCAGGTTTTGAATGCCTTCAGAGAAGGAGACTCCACCACCTCTCTGGGCAGCCTGCTCCAGGGCTCTGTCACCCTCACTGTGAAGAAGTTTCTTCTCATGTTGATAAGGTGGTGAGGTCTGCACAGTGTCTGGGGAGCTGAGGCAGCCTTGGGAAGTCTGAGGATGCTGTGCTTCCCGCTGCAACCACGCTGCTCAGAGGAGCTTCCTGAACTCCCCAGCACTCACCCAAAGCATCCAGTCCCTAAAATGCAGATGATCTATAAAAGTGCTTTTTAAGCTTTATTAACAAGGATACAGACACCTTTGTGTCTCCTCATTATGCTTTCTGGTCTGGATATTTATTGTGCACTTCGAGCATTCACTTTAAAGAAAATGTAACTCGATGTCTCCCCAAAGGTTTGCTGTTCCCCATAAACATTGCCTAGAAACATCTGCTTCCCTCATATGGATCTCATAATTTGTGCTTTGGATTTCAGCCAGTGCTCTGTAGAAAAGTGATGCCTTCCAGAGACAGAAACCTGATGAGAAAGCTCATGGACAATAGTGAGTGCCTTTGTTGTAACTGATTTTGAAGAGAGAGAGGGAGAAACAGCGATGGGAGAAGAGGCTTTTAGGAAATTTTTTTTTTTTTTTTTTTTTTTTTTGCAGAGACATGCCACACACTCTTCTAGTCTCTTCAGGCAGGCACAGAGTAGTTTCTGCCTGTCCAAGTCTCTTCCTTTCTGGGTTTTTCACCCTTCAGCCATCTCCAGCTGTGTCTGACAGATAGGGCGGTCTCAAAGATAACCACGTTCTGGAAGATTCCCCAAAGTAGGTGAGTGGGAAAGGGCCATTTGCTCAGAGCTCCCTGACTGCAGCAGTACCTTGGTAGGCACCAGAAAAGTCTATGCAGGGAGAGCCTGCAAAGAATATGAGAGTTAAACAAGCTTTAACCAGTCACAAAATAAAAGTCTGCAGGACACCAGACTTTCAGTTCCAACATTGATGGAAATGGAAATAAAGCAGCTACAGATTCTAAATGCCTTGAAGAACAACAACCTGTGCTATGTCCTGTGCAGAGCAGAAGCTGTGCAGCCAGCAAGAGACAGAACTGAGGCTCTTTATCTCCTTCCACCCCTTCCATGGCTATGGGAGATGATTCCTTCTGCAGAGCAGCTGTCCAAGAAGGAGGTGGAAGGATCATAGAATTGTAGAATTGCTAGGGTTGGAAGGGACCTCAAGGATCATCCAGTTCCAGCCCCCCTGCCATGGGCAGGGACACCTCACACTACAGCAGGTTGCTCACAGCCACATCCAGCCTGGCTGCAAAAACCTCCAGGGATGAGGCTTCCACCACCTCCCTGGGCAACCTGTGCCAGTGTCTCACCACCCTCATGGGGAAGAATTTCTTCCTAACATCCAATCTGAATCTACCCACTTCTACTTTTGCTCCATTCCCCCTAGTCCTAGGAGATTTGCTCTTTCACCTGTCTTCCCTTGCACCGGCTGATGGTACATAAGAAGGACAATGTGTTATTGCTAGCCTATGGACCCTTTAGGGCACAGCCTTTTGGACATTCCTCAGGTCTTGTCCCTGTGGTGAAGAACCAACAGGTTAAAATAAAACAGAGAATAAGTAGTGGCAAAGGACAGTGAAGGGAGGATTAGGTGTTCAGTGTACAGATCCTGTGGACCTAGCCATTTGTCTTTCAAAGAAAAGCCTGAGGAGATGACAGTCATTGCATCTAATGGTTAGAAGGTTTACCCAGGGTGCAGAACTGAGATGTGTCCTCAGCCTGAAGTGCCTCTGATCCCTCACCTTCTGCTTCCCCAAGGACAAGGCTGTAAAGTGTTTGGGTCTGAATGGAATCATTTCACAGGCTCACAGGATGTTAGGGGTTGGAAGGGATCTCCAAAGATCTTCGAGTCCAACCCTCTGCCAGAGCAGGACCATAGAATCCAGCACAGGTCACACAGGAACACATCCAGATGGGGCTTGAAATTCTCCAGAGAAGGAGACTCCACAACCTCTCTGGGGAGCCTGTTCCAGTGCTCTGGGACCCTCACACTGAAGAAGTTCCTCCTCCTGGTGAGGTGGAACCTCCTGTGCTGGAGTTTCATATCCATTGCCCCTTGTCCTATCCCAGGGCACAAGTGAGCAGAGCCTGTCCCTTCCTTCCTCACCCCCAGCCCTCAGATACTTATAGACATTGATCAGATCCCCTCTCAGTCTTTTCCTCTCCAGACTCAACACTCCCAGGTCTCTCAGCCTCTCCTCCCCAGGCAGTGCTCCAGTCCCTTCAGCATCCTTGTAGCCCTCTGTTGGGTTTTCCCCAGCAGATCCCTGTCCCTCTTGAACTGGGAAGCCCAGAACTGGATGCAATATTCCAGGTGTGGCCTCATTAGGGCAGAGCAGAGGGGGAGGAGAACCTCCCTGGATCTGCTGGAAGCACTTTTCTTCATGCACCCCATGGTACCATTGGCCTTCTCAGCCACCTTCTTCAGAACCTTTTCAGGACAGTGTGCTTAATGTTATTAAGAAGAAAACCACAACCAAACTCACAGCTCTCTCTCTCTCAGTGCTGTGAACAAGTTATTTTTCAATTCTGCCCTGCTGTGATTAAAATCTGCATAACCAAGTGGGTTGGGCCAGCTTTGCAGTTACTCCAGGACGTTGTTTGCTCTGCACTTCAGCTTTGCTCCACACTCGTGATAGAGCTCTGGATAAGTGACCAGTCTGTGCTCTGTGGTCTGCTGCCTCAAGACTGAATAGCTCAGCCTGTGGGAGCAGGAACTTCCCTTAACGTTTCATGTGGTGCCAAATCCTGGGACAAACACCAAGAAATGGTCCAGGCTTACCTCTGTCTGTGCACAGGAAAGGTTCTGCCTCTGCCTGGGGAAGGGCTGTGGGTCCACCAGGCTGTAGGTTCGCTTGTGACATCCTACACTTCTTGGCTTTCAGGAGCTGCCCACACCCTTCCCTTGTGTTTGCTGTAATCTGTTACATATGTCTGTTTGTTTCTGCACACATCTTGACCTCAAAGAGGAACAGAAAACTCTCTCTTTGGGAACAGCAGTGCTGAGGTACATATCCTTTGTCTCCCTTGTTTGCTTTGGGCTCACTTCTCTGTACGCGCTTTTTACTTTTGCCAGGCCTCTGGATTTTTCTTCTTCTGTTTTGCCCCAAGCTGCTCCAAGGGAGAGGCTTGCCTTGTTCAGCAATACATCTTGGATGCTTCCACAGGCTGCTGTGTCCAAAGTGCATTTCAGAAATGCATCTACATGAGTTCTCCCCTGAAAATTGCTGGGGTCGAGGCATCAGTACTGTACAAAGCTGGAGCACAAAAACCTCTTGACTGAGTGAAAAGAGCAGCTTCATTCCTCCACCATCTCAAAGCATTTACTTTTGTTGGAGCACCTTTACCTATTCCTCCATCCTCTGCTCTCCTCCTCCTATGTCTGAGGAAGCCTCTAACTTCTTGTCCTCCCTCTCCCCCTCCAAGAACCTTAATTCCAAAGGGTTGATTTCTCTCAGTGGTTGTACGCTGCACTAAGTGTTGTTCTCTCACTCCACCTCTTGGTTCCTCCTGGACACCCCAAAGGACCATGCCTGGGCATGAACCACTGAACAACATAACCCTTCAGGTATGAGCCTGGGTTGGGGAGCTCCTGGCTCCAGCTTTGCTCCCTGAGGAACAGAGCTGCCAAGATGCAGTCAGAGTAGTGAGAGGTCAGTGTTTATGGGGTATGAGAATTATTTTATGTCACAGGAAAGAAAAAAAGGAGTAGATTATAGTCACCAGACCACCTTTGCTGCACAGATCCACAAGAAGCATCATCAGTGTTTGAGTCCAGCAGAGATCTAGTTTGTTTAGAGTGTAGCTCACTGTTTGCTCTTGACTTCTGGGGAATAGGTGTCTGCTGGCTTTCAGTCAAATGTTCTCCAAGGAAGCTACACTTAGGAAGGACAGGGAAAAAAAAATGAAATAAAGCAGGAATCCGAGCACAGCTTGCAGTCTGCCTCTTCAAAATACAACTTGTGCTGGGGGAAAGAACTTCCCGGGACAGCAGCCATCTCTGGGTGGGGTTGTTTTGGAGGAAGGAGTTTAAGCAGACATGGATATGGATGAGGAAACTGCTGCAGCTTTCTTGAAATCCAAATGATGTTTTTAAAATTCACCTCCTCCCTCAGAGCATGGGCTTTGCAGCATGGCTCTGCTAAGCAAACAGGTCTCAGCTTCCAGTCTCTCAGGAAGTTCATGCCCAGATGAGCTGCTGAGCACAGTGAACATCAGCTAAATCCTTACTGTTTTGGAAGGGCTTGAACCATGCATTATGAAGAGTGACTGAAGGAGCTGGGGATGGTTAGTTTGGAAAAGAGGAGGCTGAGGGGAGACCTCATGGCTCTCTACAGCTATATGAATGGATGTTGTAGAAAGGCTGGTGTTGGTATCTTCTGACAGGTAATTAGTGATAGAACAAGAGGGAATGGCCTCAATTTGGGACTGGGTAGGTTTAGACTGGAGAGTAGAAAACATTTTTTCAAGACAAGAGTGTTCAGGGCTTGGAATGTGCTGGGCAGGGAGGTGGTGGAGTCTCCAAGCCTGGATGTGTTTGAAGGTGGTTTGGATGTGGTTCTTGGGGCTCTGGTTTAGGGTGAGCCTTGTAGAGTAGGGTTCATGGTTGGATTTGGTGATCCTGAGGGGCTTTTCCAACCTGCATGGTTCTGTGTTATTCTGTAGTGCATTCATCTCTCCAAGAGCCTCATCCTTTCCTCACTGCAATCCAGCCTGGAGTCTGCTGGGAGGGAGCAGATGCTGTGCTGGATGATAGTGATGTGGCTGGGTTCTGGAAAGCCCAGCATGTGCTCCCTAACATGCTTCCTGGCAGGCCTCAGCTTGCTCACCAGCCCTGCTCATCCTTTGTTTCTTTGTTCTGTTCTTCATAACGTTCCTTATTGTTCCTGGAGCTGGAGAGGTGCCAGGCAGTAAACCTGGGGCATCGCTGCTCCCGGGCTGCCCTCTCTTGGGTAGCAGTGGTGGTGTTGCACCTCCTCAAAGACAGGCAGCAGCAGACACTTGCCAAGAGAAGCTTTCTCACCAAGGTGTGGCATAGCAGTGATGCTGAGCATCGCCTGAGCTTTATCTCATTCCCGTTGGGATGCTGCTGGAGCCTCAGCATTGGTCCTGGCTGGGTGTGCAGGGAGGGGGCACACTGAGGAGTGGCTCCCTCACGGCAGCATGCAGGGGATCTGAGATCCAGGCAAGTGGACTGCTAAAGCATCACAGCTGTAGTGAGTCAACATACCCAGTCCTTGCAGCTTGAGCTTTATTGCTGTAACATAACCTCTGCTCTGAATCCAGGGAAGGCAGAGCTTGGGGAACACAGTCGAGCCATGATGTGATGGAGCAGAAACCTGTTTGCCTTTTAGCTGGGCAGTCAGGGGGGATTAGGGAAAGGCAGAGCCACAGGATCACAGGATGTTAGGGGTTGGAAGGGATCTCTGGAGAGCTTCAAGTGCAACCCCCCTGCCAGAGCACCACCAGAGAATCCGGCACAGGTCACACAGGAACACATCCAGAGGGGGCTTGAAAGTCTGCAGAGAAGGAGACTCCACAACCTCTCTGGGCAGCCTGTTCCAGTGCTCTGTGACCCTCACAGTGAAGAAGTTCCTCCTCATGTTGAGGTGGAACCTCCTGTGATGGAGTTTCCATCCATTGCTCCTTGTCCTATCCCAGGGTGCAACTGAGCAGAGCCTGTCCCCTCCCTCTTGACTCCCAGCCCTCAGATATTGATAGACATTGATTAGATCCCCTCTCAGCCTTTTAATCAGCCCCAAGTCTCTCAGCCTTTCCTTATAATGCAGTGCCTCCAGTCCCTTCAGCATCCTGTTAGCTCTCTGTTGGACTCTTTCCAGCAGATCTCTGTCCCTCTGGAACTGGGAAGCCCAGAACTGGATGCAATATTCCAGGTGAGGTCTCACCAGGGCAGAGTAGAGGGGGAGGAGAACCTCCCTGGATCTGCTGGATGTCCAGATCCTTGTATCTTTCTTCAGTGTTTTGGTGATAAAACCTTACAAAAGATTATATATATATATATATTTTTTTTTTTTTTTGCCAGTCTCCACCCTTTAGAAAGAGAAGGGAAAGCCCTCTTCCAGCTCAGTTTGAAAAGGTGACTCTGAAACAGAGTCCCTGTTTGGGAGAGAAGGCAAATGGAGCTTGTTTGATTGCTTTGGTTTTGGCTTTTTTTGGGGGGCGGGGGGGAGATGTGAGGGGAGGGTAATAGCGTTGCTCAATATCTAATCTTCTGCAGAACAACACATAACTTCTGTTTCCTGTGTTATGAAATCCTGGAAACAGCCCTGAATTTTAAGGCAGGCAAGCAAGCAAACAAGCGGATGTCTGCCGAGAAGATGCAGCAAGAGAGCTCCCTCTCTTGTCCGCTCCACGGTTTGGCCAGAGCGCTGCGACGCCCAAGAGCATCAGGTTCAAACCGGAGTGGAGCTGTCATTCAATTACACGGGACCGATGCTTTATCTGGAGTATTCTGCTTTATGCCAGGTGAATTCGAATATTTTGGGGGGGAAATGAAAAAAAGAAGATGTGCAGCAGGCGTTGTCATTCAACACCCAGGCAAAAAAAAGCCTTCAACCCTAAATCCTCCCATCCAAGTGGTTTTGATAAAGCACTAAAAGATTACTTCTGAAATAAGTACTTAGAGACATAGTGGGAGAGAGATCTTTCATGCTATCTGTGAAACAGTCAGCCAAACATGGCTTGGATTATATTTTATTTATTATTATTAGTATTTTTTCATCTTTCTCATCAGTTTTCATTACCAGCAAAACTGCATCACACTGGGTGAAAAGAAAAATCTCTTTAGCCCTCACTTTCAGAATCAGATTGCCTGGGCTAAATCTAGGTCTGATAGAAGCTCAGGGAAAACATGTTTTAACTATTCCACTGTTTTTTTTTCCCAATTATTTTATTTCCCCACTATATTATTTCTTTTTCATCCTCTTTATTTTTTGGCTTTTTTTTTTTTTGCTATTTTACTTTTACATTATTTTTTTGCTATTTTTTGATTTTTTTCCTTTTTCGCCCTTCCCAGCCCCATTTTCCTTTTTCGCCATTTCCCCCCTGTTAGTTGTCAGGGCAGCACAAAGAGCCTTGCATATGTGCAATGTGGTTTTCTGGGCACACAGGAGCTGCATGTTCAGTGTTAAAGACTCCACTTCAATTGATGCTGTACCTTTGTCAAGTCAAGTTCCTGCTTTTCCAACCATTGAGTGGGGAAATGGCAATTCTAAGAGGGTAGCTAATGACAGAGGGCTACTTCTAGGCTGTAAGTGTTCAATGTGTTTGGAATATGTTTGCTTTTATGAACCACATTCTTGTCACAGATTTGATCTCATGATTAACTGCATCACTAATTCGATGGCTTGAGCTGATTTTTGGGTTTCCCCCCTGCTGAAACAAGTAGATTGTTTTTGTAGATGCTTGGACCTGAAAGCTTTACAGAAAAATCACTTTTAGGCTTCAGAAGTAGCCAAGTGCTGACAATTTATCTGGCATGAGAAAGCAATTGCAGCCCTGTGGCAGCCTTGCAAGCTCTGCCCTGCAAGGAGGCAGAAACCAAGCAGTGTATAAATCTGCCTCCAAGTTTTCCTTAAGCTCCATGCACTCCTACCCCAAGGTCCTTACAGCTTTGCCTTGATTCCTCTTCACTCAGTGCCAGACTGCTTTGTGAAGACATTTAACAGCTATAGCTTGGACTGAAATCTGCCAGCCTTATCAAGGATGGAGTTAGTGGCTTTGCAGAAAGAGCTGAATGACTGTGAGCACCATTAAATGGATCCCTGGTCCTCAAGATAAATGATGTTGCTTTAAAACAGTGAGCAGAAAGGTCTTCAAAGTCTGAGACAGGGATTAATTAAAGAGGGAAAACAGATCTTCCACCCAGCTTGGTGTCTTGCTTTTCTTAAAGAGACATTTCACTTCAACAGGAATCTGGTGAGTCAGTGAGGAGCTGATTCCATTGCCTTCAGAAACTTCACATTTCTTGTTTCTGCAGTCAGATGTGATGCAATTTTTGGTGCCTGTTATATATTTCATTCAGTCTTTTCATCCTGTAAACACACACCTTTAGGATGGTACTTCCACAGCTTGTTCAGATCATGTAGTGAGTTCTGCCACCTTGGGGTTTAAGTGTTCTGCAGCCACTTTTTTTTTTTTTTTTTTTTTTCTCTGATTGGAGGCAGATGAGTACAACTTGGGATAGTGATTTGTGCTGCTGGGAGTCAGAGGTGGTTAGGTGGTTCCTCACTGGAACCCTTCTGCCTGTCCTCTCCATCCCCTGTGTGAGTGTGTGAATGCATCCCAAACAGTCCCTGCAGGGCACAGCTTCTCTGAATCCCCAGTTGCTACCTCCTGGAAAAGGCAAGGGATGGCTGGGCAAGGGTGGCTGTCCACCAGGAAACTCGGTTTTACTTAGGTGGTGGTGTTAGCTCATAGGCTGGACTTCATCTCAGAGGTTTATTCCAGCCTCAAAAATTATTCTGTGATTCAAGTGACACCTAGCACATTGAAGGTGGCCTCCTCAGGTGACTGGCTACTGTTTTGTGTTGGCTTTAATACTCTGCAAGCCTGCTGACAAACCAAGTAAAAAATAATAACAAAACCAAGGCAGATGCCTGTTAAGAGGAAAAAAAAAAGAAAAGGGAAAGGGAGGAACAAAAAAAGGAAGGGGTAAAAAAAGAGAGAGGCAGGGGGGGGAAAAGGAGAGAGGCAGCTTCTTTAGCTGCTCCTTACACAGAAACCCAGAATCAGACAGCCTTAACTCCTCAGCCTTTGCTGGCATCAGGATGGTTTTTGTGGCATTGTGCTCTGGGCGCCCAACACTTTCTCTTTTTTTTTTTTTTTTTTTTTTTTTTTCATTTACATCTCCATGAGCTGCTGTGTAAATAAATAAGGAGTACAAGGCTGCACTGTCTCTTTCCAGAGCACTTGGTGATGCTGAGCATGGTGCCAAGGAGCAGTTTATTGACCACCTTTCCAAGCAGCCACCCACCCCATCTGACAAAACAGGGTCTCCCAGCCTGGCTTTGAACTTAATGTCAACAGACAGAAAAATATGGGAAGAGGGCTCTGTGGGGAGGAGACCTCCAGTCCCTGCTGGGCTTTGCTGTATATTTTCCTTCCAAACCACAGGCTAACAGCAAAAGAGAATTTTCTGACAGCACTAGGCAGGTTTCAAAGCATTGTGGTGTTGATTTCCAGTGTGCTGCTTTTCCATACTTGTTTGGTCTTAAAGAACACTGCAGGAGAAATTCAGCTGTAAACAAATGGCAGGATGCCCTCAGGGGGTCTCAGTGGTTGTAAGTGAGCTCCAAACCAGCTCAGATGAACAAGGTTTGGGGTTTGTTTTGTTTTGCTTTTAAATCTAAAGAAAGCTAGCTCCCAACTTTAGAAGTCTGTAATCCATATAATAAAACTCAGGGTGGGTGAGGCAGATTGGGCAGCATCTGCTGAGAAGTCCCACACCAGCCAGAACATCCAATCCTGGCTGCTGTCAGGCAGTGATTCTCCTCTACAGGGCCATGTGCTGTACAAGGAATGCTGATAGGTTCCCCTTATCTCTCTTTATCATCATCCCCATCCTTCATTTCACTGCTTCCAAAGCAAAACACTCCAAGTGGTTAGTGTCCTGCACTGAGTTGCTGCCATGTCTTATTTCTTATGTTGGTCCTTCCTCCCTGGAGCTTTCTGCTCCTAGACCTGAGCTCCCTTGCCATGTCACTTGAAAGATGAGGGAAATGTTCTCCCTTGCCATGTAACTGAAGATGAACAAGAGGTTCTCCCTTGACATGTCACTTGAAAGATGAGGGAAAGGTTCTTCCTTGCCATGTCATTTTAAAGATCAGCAGGAGGTTCTCCCTTGCCATGCCACTCTGAAGAGGAGGCAGAGGTTAGCTTTACAGAGTGCAGTGGTATCCATGCAGTTGTCTTCTCGAAGTGGCTAGGAAGCTTGTCACCTGCTACCAGCATCTGAAGACAGGAGCTTAGAAAAAGAACAAGGCCCACCAAAGCACACAAAACCATAACCCACACACAGGGATTGGGCATGCTGCTCTGGGTCCTGCTAAAACAGGCTCTGTTCTCATCCATGCTCTGAGGGCTGCTCTGGTTCCTGCATGCACTCCCTGATCAAACCTGGTGCTAGCCGTCCTACACCCCAGCAAACCCCAGAGCAGAGAGCACTGCTGCTTTGGGATGTCCTCAGCAGCAGGATGGTGCCCCAAGGGGATTTACCTGATGTCCTGCAGTGCAAGCAGAGAAATGGGACCAGCAGGACTCTGCTGTGGCTGGGGTTTGCTAAATACCAAATCATTCCTCTACCACTTTACAATCATGGAATTGTTAGGATTGGAAGGGACCTCAAGGATTATCCAGTCCCAACCCTCCTGCCATGGGCAGGGACACCTCACACTACAGCAGGTTGCTCACAGCCACATCCAGCCTGGCTGCAAAAACCTCCAGGGATGAGGCTTCCACCACCTCCCTGGGCAACCTGTGCCAGTGTCTCACCAGACCTCACTGGCAACGACATTTCTTTTCCACAGCGAAAAAGTTAAGTAGAGTGTTGGAGGTCCCATGGGACATGGAAGAGACAGGAGGGAAGTGGTATTCCCTGTTTCTTTTCCCTGCTGTTTCCCCAGGGTGTGTGCAGGATCTTTATTGATGACCTTGATGACCTTGATGAAGACACAGAGTGTGTCAGCAGTAAGTGTGCAGATGACACAAGTCAGGTGGCAGTGTTGATCTGCACCAGGGCAGGGAGGCTCTGCAGAGGGACTTGGGTAGATTGGATCCATGGCCAACATTACCAGGAGGAGCTTCAACAAGGCCAAGTGCCAGGTCCTGCATTTGGGGCACAACAACCCCAAGCAGTGCTGCAGGCTTGGGGCAGTGTGGCTGGAAAGCTGCTGGCAGAAAGGGACCTGGGGGTGCTATGGACAAGCAGCTGAAGAGGAGCCAGCAGTGTGCCCAGGTGGCCAAGAAAGCCAAAGGCATCCTGGCTGGGATCAGCAATGCTGTGTCCAGCAGGAGCAGGCAGGGGATTGTCCCCTGGCACTCAGCTCTGCTCAGGCCACACCTGGAGTGTTGTGTCCAGTTCTGGGCACCTCAATGCAAGAGAGATGTGGAGGTGCTGGAGCCAGGGCAGAGGAGGGCAAGGAAGCTGTGAAGGGCCTGAAGAAGAAATCTGATGAAGAGAGACTGAAGGAGCTGGGGATGGTTAGATTGGAAAAGAGGAGGCTGAGGGGAGACCTCCTGGCTGTCTGCAACTACCTGAAAGGAGGTTGTGGAGAGGCTGCTGCTGGTCTCTTCTCACAGGTAATTAGTGATAGAACAAGAGGGAATGGCCTCAAGCTGTGACTGGGTAGGTTTAGACTGGACAGTAGGAAACATTTTTCCCATCAAGAGTGGTCAGGGCTTGGAATGTGCTGGGCAGGGAGGTGGTGGAGTCCCCAAGCCTGGATGTGTTTGAAGGTGGTTTGGATGTGGTGCTTGGGGCTGTGGTTTAGGGGTGAGCCTTGTAGAGTAGGGTTCATGGTTGGACTTGGTGATCCTGAGGGGCTTGTCCAACCTGAATGGTTCTGTCCCCAGTGACAAAGGGCAATGGTGGAAGTTGAGGCATAGGCAGTTCCATGGAAACAGGAGGAAGAATTATTTCACTCTGAGAGCAACAGAACACTGGAGCAGGCTGCCCAGGAGGATTGTGGAGTCTTCTTCTCTGGAGATATTCAAGATGAGTTCCTGTGTGATCTGCTCTAGGTGCTCCTGCTCTGGCAGGGGGGTTGGGCTGGATGATCTCTTGAGGTCCCTTCCAGCCCCTAACATTCTGTGATTCTGTGACATGGTGAAGCCACTCAAGGGGCTGCCTTTGAACTGCTTCCCTTGGCCAAAAAAGCAGCAGAAGGTGGTGTCTTTCATGCTGGTTTCCCAGGAGGTTTCATTTCATTCCATTCCTAACTCAGAGTGTTTCCTTACTCAATCTCTTTTGTACTTCACGTTTTGTCGTTACCTCGCTCTTGCAGGTAAAGCAGTCCAGGAGCTGCAGCTCTGCCTAGTGCAGAGGATGGAGTGCAGCTTGCCCTGCACCCCTGCAAATGGCCACATTCATAAAACATCCTTGTTTTGCAAAAAAAGAGAAATCCATAAGGGAAGGGGCTGGGTGGTTTTGCCTGTAGCAGTTTGGCTTTCCAGTGGTTTAGCTCAGATGGTTTTATGATGCCAAGGAGAGTCACACTTCAGGGATGCATGGCAAACAGTTGCATGAAAAGATTGATGGCTAGGTTGGTGGTTCTGACATCTGAGAATCTCCTCTGCCCTGTGCTTTTAGCAGTGCTGAATGTATGATTCCCCTCCTTACATCAGGGCTCAGAGGGGCTGCTCTTCTGCATCTCTTCTCTCTGGAGCAGCCTTCTGCACCACAGCTTGGAGATGTGCCTGAGCCACCTCCTGGTGCTGGCACATTGCAAAACTCAAAGGGGAGATGTGGACTGGGGGGCAACAGCTGGAGACACTGAAGAAAAACAATAGGACAGTGCTTGCCTGTAAGAAAACGATTGCAAAATCCTTAGAGGAACTGAGATCCCTTTGCTGGGAAATTATTGTTGTCAGCCTTTCTGATGCCCACTTTGTGTTAGAAGAAAGCAGTAGGAGAAACCTGCCTCACAATAGTGCCTTTCCTCCTTGCCAGCACCCCAAAGGTAAGCTGGGTGTGTGTTTGGGTGAGGCAAGAGGCACTTTCTGGGCAGGGGGGAACCAAACCTGCAGGGCTCACAGCTGTACAAATGGAGGGCACAGCACATGCGGGACTGCTCTGTGCTGGGGGCAGAGTGGAAACAGAAGAGACCAAGCACATGCAGGACTGCTCTCTGCTGAGGACAGGATGGAAACAGAAGAGACCAAGCACATGCAGGACTGCTCTGTGCTGGGGGCAGAGTGGAAACAGAAGAGACCAAGCACATGCAGGACTGCTCTCTGCTGAGGACAGGATGGAAACAGAAGAGACCAAGCACATGCAGGACTGCTCTGTGCTGGGGGCAGAGTGGAAACAGAAGAGACCAAGCACATGCAGGACTGCTCTCTGCTGAGGACAGGATGGAAACAGAAGAGACCAAGCACATGCAGGACTGCTCTCTGCTGAGGACAGGATGGAAACAGAAGAGACCAAGCACATGCAGGACTGCTCTCTGCTGAGGACAGGATGGAAACAGAAGAGACCAAGCACATGCAGGACTGCTCTCTGCTGAGGACAGGATGGAAACAGAAGAGACCAAGCACATGCAGGACTGCTCTCTGCTGAGGACAGGATGGAAACAGAAGAGACCAAGCACATGCAGGACTGCTCTCTGCTGAGGACAGGATGGAAACAGAAGAGACCAAGCACATGCAGGACTGCTCTCTGCTGAGGACAGGATGGAAACAGAAGAGACCAAGCACATGCAGGACTGCTCTCTGCTGAGGACAGGATGGAAACAGAAGAGACCAAGCACATGCAGGACTGCTCTCTGCTGAGGACAGGATGGAAACAGAAGAGACCAAGCACATGCAGGACTGCTCTCTGCTGAGGACAGGATGGAAACAGAAGAGACCAAGCACATGCAGGACTGCTCTCTGCTGAGGACAGGATGGAAACAGAAGAGACCAAGCACATGCAGGACTGCTCTCTGCTGAGGACAGGATGGAAACAGAAGAGACCAAGCACATGCAGGACTGCTCTCTGCTGAGGACAGGATGGAAACAGAAGAGACCAAGCACATGCAGGACTGCTCTCTGCTGAGGACAGGATGGAAACAGAAGAGACCAAGCACATGCAGGACTGCTCTCTGCTGAGGACAGGATGGAAACAGAAGAGACCAAGCACATGCAGGACTGCTCTCTGCTGAGGACAGGATGGAAACAGAAGAGACCAAGCACATGCAGGACTGCTCCAGACTGGGGCAGGGTTGGGGAAAAAAAGAAAAACAGAAACCTCAGTTTCTTTCTGGAGAATTCTTTGTTCACTGCTCCTCAAAGCTGAGCAAGGAGCAATGCTAAGCACGGTTCTTGTAGGTGAGGGTTTCACATCTTGCCTTGTAGCAGGCAGGGATTACAGTGTGGTTGAGGAAGAGCAACTGAACAGCAGCTGTGTTTCCAGAAACATGGGGAAGAGCCAGGTCTCCCCTCTCAGCTTCCTCAGGCA
Source organism: Indicator indicator (assembly GCF_027791375.1). Taxonomy (NCBI): domain Eukaryota; kingdom Metazoa; phylum Chordata; class Aves; order Piciformes; family Indicatoridae; genus Indicator; species Indicator indicator. Next base: position 2,148,525 of record NC_072017.1, read on the forward strand.
GTCAGGGTGCAGGCAGACATTGCTCTCTCTTCTGAAGCTGTGGGCAGTGATGGACTCCACACTGAAGTGGCCCAAGGGTGGGCAGCTACCCTCTCTATCTGGGCACTGGTGTTGGAGGTGATGCCTCACCCAGGCTGAGCTATGGCTCCTGTGCTCACACATTCTGTTCCTGTCTTCTGGTCTTGCTTTCTTCTCTTGGCCTCACTCAGTAGTGGAAAGGTCCCACCTTAGGATACTAACTCGTATCATAGAATTGTAAAGTGGTCTGGGTTGGGAGGGACCTGCAAAGCTCATCCAGTTCAACCCCTCTGCACTCAGCAGGGACATCCTCAACTAGATCAGGTTGCCCAGAGCCCTCTCCAGCCTCACCTTGAATAACTCCAGGAATGGGGCCTCAACCACCTCCCTGGGCAACCTGTTCCAGTGTTCCACCACCCTCATGGTGCAGAACTTGTTCCTAACATCCAATCTAAATCTGCTCTTCTCCTTCAAGCCATTGCTCCTCGTCTTGTTCCTACAGGCCTTTGCAAACAGTCTCTCTGCAGTCTTCTTGTAGCCTCCTTCAGGTACTGGCAGGCTGCTCTTGGGTCTCTCTGGAGTCTCTTCTCCAGACTGAACACCCCTAGCTCCCTCAGCCTGTCCTCATAGCAGAGCTGCTCCAACCCGCTGACCATTTTCATGATCCTCCTCTGGACCAGCACCATCAGGTCCATGTCCTCCCTGTGTTGAGGGCTCCAGAGTTGGACACAGCACTCCAGGTGAGGTCTCACCAGAGCAACGTTTGCCTTGCAGTGAGGATCCCTTTCCTTTGGGTTTTCGAAACAGTTTGGGATCACAGAACCTCTGCTCAGCTCCCACACTCTTTTTTTTTTTTTTTTTTTTTTTGGATCACAGCACCTCTGCTCAGCTCCCACACTCTTTTTCATTCCCTACCCTTGTCCTTACCCAAGCGCCCATATCCTGGCTGCCATTTGCACTGCTGGCCTTTGCAGGGGCAAGCACTGCTATGGGTGTCTGTCCAGGCCGTGGGAGCCAGGAGGCTCCTGGAAGCTGGTAGAACAAAGAGCTGACACATGGTGGAATGCCACTGCAAAAGGAGTCCCAGCAGCGAGGGTGGTGGCCTGGAACGGCCTCAGCCCCAGGGCACAGGGGCTGCTGCTTCTGTGCCATGTTGACTTAACTTTGTAAGAAGAGCATCTTGAGCACATCTGAGCATCCCTGTGGAGTTGTCTCTTTGTTAACTGTGTTATCAATTAAAGCCTCTCTGTAATCTGAAGAGCCTTTCTGCTTACCCTCCCTGGCATGCTTTTTGTTAGCAATGGCTCTGGCCCCTTCCAGCCTGCTGCTTCTCCTGCTGCAGAAGGGCTCTGAAGCTTTTCTCTCTCAGTTCAGAGCTTCCTTTTGCCTTCCCACCCCAGGTGGGGAAGCTTACGTGCATTCCCTCAAAGCTGGCCTCTGGGGAATGAACAGACCTTGAGCTTTGTCACAGTACCTTTGGGGTTGGAAGGGACCTCCAGAGATCATCCAGTCCAACCCCCTGCCAGAGGAAGAGCACCCAGGGGAGTCTGCACAGGAACACATCCAGGTGGGGTTGGAAAGGCTCCAGAGAAGGAGACTCCACAACCTCTCTGGGCAGCCTGTTCCAGGGCTCTGTCACCCTCACTGGAAAGAAGTTTCTCCTCATGTTGAGCTGAAATCTTCTATGGTCAAGCTTGAACCTCTTCTTCCTTGTTCTATTGCTGTGCACCACCTAAAAGAGCCTGGCCCCCTCCACTTGACCCCCACCCCTCAGCTATTGATAGACATTGATCAGATCCCTTCTCAGCCTTCTCTTCTCCACACTAAACAGCCCCAGGGCTCTCAGGCTCTCTTCACAGGGGAGCTGCTCAAGTCCCCTAAGCATCCTCCTGGCTCTCTGTTGGATTCAGAGCCCATTTGGTACCAACCAAGAGGAACAACAAAACTCTACTGGATGCTTCTTGCTTTTTTATTTCAACTTTTTAATGTTTTTTTTCCCCATAGTGGAACATTTTGTAGATGTGTTTCTCAGAGCCATGATTTAGTGGAGACTTAGCAGTGCTGAGTTAATGGTTGAATCTGATGGTCTTCAAGGTCTCTTCCAAGCAAAACTATTTTATGGTTCTCTTTGGGAAGCTTTCCCCCTGTGATGGGCCTGTAGCAAAGAGGAGTGGACTCCTGGTGATTTTAGGAGAGCTGCTGGGCTTGGAGAATTAATTTCCATTGTATTACTGAATTGAACTGGCTTGCCCTTGGTAAATGTTCTTTTGCTTTGTTGCTCCTGCCTTGTGTTTGGGTAACTTGATAGAGAAATGAGGTCTGGTTTCTGCCAACCCAAGGAAACTTCCCTGTCCTTTGAGAGCTGATCTTCATTCATCTCCTTGCCCTCAGTGCACTTTTCTTTCGGGATCCCCATTCTTTGAGCTCATTACATTCCCCAGCTCCTCTCCTCCCCTCCAGGCCCCAGCAAACATCTCCCACTAGCCCTGCAGTTTGACCTTGGACCTCAGCTGCTCTCCCTACCTGACCCCAGTTGGGGATCCTGGCAAAGCTCCAAGCTTGGGTAGCTCCAGGACAGGAGTTTGCCTTTCTTGACTTCTGTTCTTCCTAAGCTGCTTGGCAGCTGCAGGAAGAGGTCATCCCTGGGCACACAGATTCACACTTCCTGAAAGAAAGAACAGGCACTGGGGGGAAACTTGCCCAAAACTGAAGACCAAAGTGCTTCTGCTTTCTTCCACCAGTTTACAAGAGACCAGCTTTTGGCAGAGAAATCATAGGAGAGCTGGGAGGGATAGGGGAGATGAAGGCTTCGGGAAACAAGAGACAAGAAGTCTAAGTGCAGCTTAGACATTTAATGAGGCTTTAACCCAAACCACAGCTTTTAGCAGTTACCTTGCTGCTTTCAAGAATGCATTTTCCTTTCAAGCTATAAATCAGGACCTGTAACTGGCAGTTTCACCCCAAACCCAACTGGCCAGTGTGTAGTGGAATGCAAACAACAACTGGAGAAGGGATGATGTGAAGGCAGAGTAATGCAAGGTGACATGTTTGGGATATCTGGGAACAGTGACCTACCGCTCATCTCTCTCACTCAGTAACTGTAATTGACAGGCTGCTGCTTTTGTAGGAATTTAGAAATAATCCAGGGGGGAAAAAAAAGCCAAAAAAATATTTTGCAAGAAAGTCTTGGAGGAGAATCGTTTTTAATTATTTATTTGGGGTGAAATATATCCCAAAGGTTAAAGGATCTCTGAGATTGATGATGAAAGGGCAGTGACTGGCTGCAGAAAATGCTGGGTTTTACCTTCTAGAGTATTTTATCCACTTTCCTGGCCTGTGGCAGGGCTTGAACTGAGAGACCCACTGCTGTAATTAACGCAGCTTGTCAGTCCTCTGTGTCTTGAAACCCCTCAGCTTTCTTTTCCCAAAGCAGGAGAAGCACAAACCTTGGAACTGCAAAACAAACCCTGGGTGAGTGAATGGAGGCTGTTATCCACAAAGGATGCTCTGAGCTCTACAAATCATAGAATCATAGAATCAGTCAGGGTTGGAAGGGACCTCAAGGAGCATCCAGTTCCAACCCCCCTGCCATGGGCAGGGACACCTCACACTACAGCAGGTTGCTCACAGCCACATCCAGCCTGGCTGCAAAAACCTCCAGGGATGAGGCTTCCACCACCTCCCTGGGCAACCTGTGCCAGTGTCTCACCACCCTCATGGGGAAGAACTTCTTCCTAAAATCCAATCTGAATTTCCCCACTTCTAGTTTTGCTCCATTCCCCTCAGTCCTATCACTCCCTGACACCTTAAAATGTCCCTCCCCAGCTTTCTTGTAGCCCCCTTCAGATCCTGGAAGGCCACAAGAAGGTCTCCTCAGAGCCTTGTCCTCTCCAGACTGCACAACCCCAACTCTCTCAGTCTGTCTCCAGAGCAGAGCAGCTCCAGCCCTCTGCTCATCCTGGTGGCCCTTCTCTGGACACCTTCCAGCACCTCCAGATCCTTCTTGGAACAGAGGCTCCAGAACTGGACCCAGAGCTCCAGGTGTGGTCTGAGCAGAGTGGAGCAGAGGGGGAGAATCCCCTCCCTGGCCCTGCTGGCCACACTTCTCTTGCTGCAGCCCAGGCTCTGCTTGGCTCTCTGGGCTGCAAGTGCTCACTGCTGGCTCCTGTTGAGCTTCTCCTCCATCGGCTGTGCTTTGGGAGGGAGCTGTGTCTTGTAGTGGATTTGGCTTTAATTCATTCTCTCAACAAAATGCTAAATCCTTTCAAGTGTTACTGATCATTCTGCAAAGCTAAGAGCCAGGCTCTGCTCAGGGATGTTCAAGGACAGGACAAGGGGCACTGGGGCCAAACTGGTGCAGAGGAGGTGCCTTGGGAACAGAAGGCAAAACTTTTTCAGTGTGAGGGTGACAGAGCTCTGGAGCAGGCTGCCCAGAGAGGTTGTGGAGTCTCCTTCGCTGGAGACATTGAAAATCCACCTGGATGTGCTCCTGTGTGACCTGCCCTGGGTGCTCCTGCTCTGGCAGGGGGGTTGGACTGGATGATCTCTGGAGGCCCCTTCCCACCCCTACCATTCTGAGGTTCTGTGATTTCAGCAATGTTATTTTCTCCCTGGTGTCCATAAGAGAGGCAATCCCTGCAGCATGGCCAAGGCTCCCTCTTTGCATTGGAAGTTCTGCCCTTCCTTTCATGTGAAGCTCCATGTGATCATTCCTTCATGAAGCAAGTCTAATCCAGATATTCTGTTCCTTCAGGGAGCCTGCAGACAGCAATTCCTGATGAATGTTTGCTTTTGTAGTGTTTGCAAATGGCACTGAACTGCTTGGGATTTTGCTGCTAGTTATCCTCTGTGCTTTTTCTGGCTTTCCATGACCCTCCCATCTCAGCCTTTCTCTGCTTAGGACTTTCTGTATTTTGTGATTTTTTTTCCATCTGACTGCTCTACTTGCTCCAGTGTTATGGTCCCTTAGAGGCCGGTCTGGGATTGTTACAGTAATTTGCTCATCCCTGCATGGGACAACCTTTACAACACTTCCCTAGCAGCAGTCTTGCTTGATTATCACAGTACCACAGTACATCAGAGGTTGGAAGGGACCTCCAGAGATCATCAGGTCCAACCCCCCCTGCCAGAGCAGGAGCACCCAGGGGAGTCCGCACAGGAATGCATCCAGGTGGGGTTGGAAAGGCTCCAGAGAAGGAGACTCCACAACCCCCCTGGGCAGCCTGCTCCAGGGCTCTGCCACCCTCACTGGAAAGAAGTTTCTCCTCATGCTGAGCTGAAATCTTCTATGGTCAAGCTTGAACCTCTTGTTCCTTGCTAGTGTGAACCACTGAAAGGAGCTTGGCCCCTTCATCTTGACACCCACCCCTCAGCTATTGATAGACATTGATCAGATCCCCTCTCAGCCTTCTCTTCTCCAGACTAAGAAGCCCCAGGGCTCTCAGTCTGGTCCAGCTGTCTAAGCCACCTCAACCCTACCACTTCACATCCATTGACTGTTCATTTCCTGATTTCTTTTGCTCTTTGAGGCTTCTGTGTGGAGAGGCTACAGCAGAATCCTGTGCAAGGTGGGGTCTGTTCTGCAGAAGTGAATTGGGGCAGGGGGAAGAGGGCAGAAGGAGGGGGAATATCCATTAATCTCATGGAAGATGGATGAACAGCAATGGCTTTAGCCTTTCCAGTTCCTGTTTGTTTGTCTAAGCTTGGTTCTTTGGGGCACGCCAAGGCGAGCTCTGCAGCAGGAAAATGTTTTAGGGCTGTAATTAATCCAAGGCTGTTGGCATTTCCTGTCAAAATGGCAGACATTGATCAAGCTGTGAGGAATGCTAAGTCTCACAGCCACTCAGGGCTGATGCCCAGCCAATGCTACCAGCATACCTCTCCCTGCACAACTCATGCAGCTCTCGTTTGAAATTCTGCCACAGCCAAACCCAGCTCCTTGCACTCACCCTCAGCACCCTCAAAACCTCTCAGCAAAGTCATTGCCACTACCTCTTTCTACCCTTTCTTGGGGGGCATTGGTGACTCGACAAGAAGTGGCTGGGACTTGCCTGGCCCCCCATGACCTGAGGAAGAGCAGGATGTTAGCAGTATGTGCTCTGGTGAGGATGGGCCACCTGCCTTCATCCTGCTCACAACACCTGTGTGGGAAAAGGGGTCTGGAGTCATACCATGACCTTGGTACTGCTCGGGAACTGCAGCAAAAGGAGTGTAGGACCAAGGGGACAAACAATAACAGAATAACACAGAACCATTCAGGTTGGACAAGTCCCTCAGGATCACCAACTTCAACCTTAAACCAGAGCCCCAAGAACCACATCCAAACCACCTTCAAACACATCCAGGCTTGGAGACTCCACCACCTCCCTGCCCAGCACATTCCAAGCCCTGAACACTCTTGATGGGAAAAACTCCTTCCTACTGTCCAGTCTAAACCTACCCACTCCCAGCTTGAGGCCATTCCCTCTTGTTCTATCACTAATTACCTGTGAGAAGAGACCAGCAGCAGCCTCTCCACAACCTCCTTTCAGGTAGTTGCAGACAGCCAGGAGGTCTCCCCTCAGCCTCCTCTGTTTCACACTAACCATCCCCAGCTCCTTCAGTCTCTCTTCATCAGATTTCTTCTCCAGGCCCTTCACAGCTTCCTTGCCCTCCTCTGCCCTGGCTCCAGCACCTCCACATCTCTCTTGCATTGAGGTGCCCAGAACTGGACACAACACTCCAGGTGTGGCCTGAGCAGAGCTGAGTGCCAGGGGACAATCCCCTGCCTGCTCCTGCTGGACACAACATTGCTGATCCCAGCCAGGATGCCATTGAAAATGAAAACCAGGGAGAACAGAGCTTTAAAGGAACAAAGCCTAGGGCTACATAGCTGGGTGCAAGCCAGCCCCAGACTTTCAGGCACATTAGCAGAAGACAATTAAGCAAACACTGAAAGAGCAAAATAAAGAAACTTCTCTGGCATCAGGGCTCTTCTGTGGGGTCCTATCCCCCCCTCCCCAAGCTTCCTAGCAGCTATGTGCCTTGGGCTGTGGAGATGCACCCAGTGACAAGGAAATATTTGCTTAGGAGTAAACCCAATGTGTTTCAATATTTAAGTGATATGGTAGCATTTGGATTCTTCCTTCATCTTTTTTTTCCTGTCTGGCTCTTTGCTGTGGTCACAGCTTTCACACTGCCATCTGGAAGACTCAGGCTTGTATTTTTACCCCCTTGTCTGCTAGAGCAGAAATGGAGTGGATCAGTCAGAGAACACAAAATGCCTGAGTTTCACAGATTAGATGTCAATAAAGACTGAAATGGTTTTCTGAGTTGTCAAAAGTCCAGCAAGTTAGACTTGAACTTAGCAGAAAAGGAGCTCCTCTCCCCCTAGGAGAGGCTGGGAGAGATGGGGTTGTGCAGTCTGGAGAAGAGAAGGCTCCCAGGAGACCTCATTGTGGCCTTCCAGTATCTGAAAGGAGCTACAAGAAAGCTGGGGAGGGACTTTTTAGGGTGTTAGGAAGTTATTGGACTGGGGGAAATGGAGCAAAACTAGAAATGGGTAGATTCAGTTGGATGTTAGAAAGAAATTCTTCCCCATGAGGGTGGTGAGACACTGGCACAGGTTGCCCAGGGAGGTGGTGGAAGCCTCATCCCTGGAGGTTTTTGCAGCCAGGCTGGATGTGGCTGTGAGCAACCTGCTGTAGTGTGAGGTGTCCCTGCCCATGGCAGGGGGGTTGGAACTGGCTGATCCTTGAGGTCCCTTCCAACCCTGACAATTCTATGATTCTATGATCAAACAAGATCAAACAAGACAGAAGCACAAGGAGTCCATAGTGTATGGTCCTGTCTTGTAACTACACTGAAATTAGGTGAGGAAATCTTGTTGAGAGCGGCTTCAGAAAAGTAAAGGCAGCATCTAAATCTGTCAGCCCTGTGGCTGAACTGAGAGAGGCATAAGGATGCTGAGGGGACTTGAGCATCTCCCCTGTGAAGAGAGACTGAGAGCCCTGGGGCTGTTTAGTCTGGAGAAGAGAAGGCTGAGAGGGGATCTGATCAATGTCTATCAATAGCTGAGGGGTGGGGGTCAAGTGGAGGGGGCCAGGCTCTTTTGGGTGGTGCACAGTAGTAAGACAAGGAAGAAGAGGTTCAAGCTTGACCATAGAAGATTTCAGCTCAACATGAGGAGAAACTTCTTTCCAGTGGGGTGACAGAGCCCTGGAGCAGGCTGCCCAGGGGGGTTGTGGAGTCTCCTTCTCTGGAGCCTTTCCAACCCCACCTGGATGCATTCCTGTGCAGACTACCCTGGGTGCTCCTGCTCTGGCAGGGGGGTTGGACTGGATGATCTCTGGAGGTCCCTTCCAACCTCTGCTATACTGTGAGATTGTGAGACTGTGGTATTAGTAAGAGATGCCTGAACCCTAAGAGATTGTTTGCCAGGGGAATCACAGTTTCCCCCCTGCTCAGATGCTTTACATCACAGAGGTAAAACAACTCCCATAGTACCTGCCAGGGACACGGGAGGAGAGAGGAGTGGGAGACTGTGAGGTGCCATCCTTTGCATATCACAGAATAAATCAGAGCTGAAACCTTTCTTTTGAGTGGTTTGGAACAGTCATGGCCCTCCAAGACAGAAGATTGGGTCCAAAGCTAAATCATTCCTTTATCTGGTGGTGATGAACTGCAGGTGGTTTCTGCTAACATAATGCATATTTGGGACTCAATTATTTATTTATTTTTTTTTGGGATACAGAATAGCTCTCACAGTCATAAGAAAGACAAAGAATTGTTTTCTCATTATGACAGATCACATCTTTCTGTCTGGATTTTTTGGATGTTTTTTTTTTTTTCCCCCTGCTTTCTTTTGATAATTATAAACCTGCCTGCCACTCTTTGACAGATGAGCTGAATCCGACCAAACACTGGTGAAGGCCTGGGGCAACAGCATTAAAACTGAGTCTTGTCTATCAGAACAGCTCTGAAAAGAGATGTTTCTACCAGTGCATGCTTGTCTCTGCCCTTGCCAGTAAACCAGGACCATCAAATCCTCTTAGGCAGTTTTATTCTGCATTCTGTGAGAGAAAGATTGATTGAGTGATTTCTTCCTTCTTGCTTCTTGGCTGTGTTAGCTACAGAACCCTGTAGTCTTCACACATCTTTACTTTTTCCCTCTCTGTCTCTTTTGCATCAGTGTAAATCAGGAATAACTCAGTGGAGAAGCCAAGGCAGTATAAAGCTGTTGAGACAAAGCTGGGGCTGTTGTTTCTATTCCATGCCTGGCTGAGAGCAGACTCCTAGCACCATGTTGCCTGAATGCTGCTTGTAATCTCCTTCTCTGGAAAGAGGATCTTCTTAGAGGTCTCCTTTTGGTTCCCTCAGTCTCCAGAGAAAGGGACCTAAAGGCCAACAGAGAGACTGAGAGGTGCAATTAATTGAAACAGGATAATACCTGTGTGGTTTGGGGTGTGAGAGCTGCATGCCATGGCTCTGCCCTGATGGCTGAGATGAGCTGGCAGCAAGCTCCAGGAAGGAGCTAATGCTTCACCTGGAGGGAGGAAAATCATGGAATCATAGAATAGTCTGGATTGGAAGGGACCTCCAAAGATCATTCAGGTCTTTCCCCTTGTGGTGCAGCTGGAGCTGATTGGATTGGTCTGGGTGATAATGCTCCTTAGCACACAGAAAACAGCAACAAGAGCTGCTGGGAGCTCTCTGGATCCTTTTTGTGTTGCAAACTGCTGCGATTTGCATGTCCATTGCAACAGCAGGAAAGGTGAAACATCAGACTGCTCCCTGCTGCCAGTTCTCGCCTGCAGCAATTGACTTCCTTCCATGACAAGTCCAGTGCCATCCTAGGATGTATTAGAAGGGCTGTGAGAAGGTCGAGAGAGGTTCTCCTCCCCCTGTACTCTGTCCTGGTGAGGCCACATCTGGAATATTGTGTCCAGTTCTGGGCCCCTCAGTTCAAGAACACCTCAGGGAACTGCTTGAGAGACTCCAGCACAGAGCCACAAAAATGAAGAAGGGAGTGGAACATCTTCCTGATGAGGAGAGCCTGAGGGAGCTGAGGGCTCTGTAGCTTGGAGAGGTGGAGACTAAGGGCTGACCTCATTGCTGTTGATAAAGCTGTGCAGGGGGAGTGCCCAGAGGCTGGAGCCAGGCTCTGCTGGGTGATGCCCAATGCCAGCACAAGGGGCACTGGTGGAAGTTGAGGCATAGGAGGAAAAAAATTCCACTCTGAGGGTGACAGAGCCATGGAACAGGCTGCCCAGGGGGGCTGTGGAATCTCCCTCTTTGGAGATATTCCAAACCCACATGGATGCATTCCTTTGTGACCTGCAGGGAGGTTGGACTGGATTAACTTCCAAGGTCCTTTCTAACCCTTAACATTCTGTGATTCTGTGATTCAGCTTCCTAGCAAGTCCTTTTCTTCTAGGGAAGAGGCATGAGAGAAGAAGAAAAGTGAGGGAAGACAATACAAGGACAAAACCTTTCAGAAGCAAAATACTGTGCAGGCTGTGGGTTGGGAGGAAGGAGGAAAGAAATGGAACACACAAGGCAAAGCATACACTTGAAGCAGTGGCAGCTGTCATGCTGACTTTCAGCACTGCTTGTTATCTCTGGGATGAAATGGTGAGTGGGAAGATGTGCTGAAGTGTCCAGGCTGTTAAGTTGGGAAGGAAAGTCTCAGAGATGCAGGGTAGGCATGTGGCTATGGTTGGTTGCATTGCTGACTCCTTTACCTCCCCAGATCCCAAATCTGGAGTGTGTCCAGCAGATCCAGGGAGGTTCTCCTCCCCCCTTCTACTCTGCCCTACTGAGACTTCACCTGGTATATTGCATCCAGTTCTGTGCTGCCTAGTTCCAGAAGGACAGGGATCTGCTCAAAAGAGTCCAATGGAAAGCTACCAGGATGCTGAAGGGACTGCAGCACTGCCTGGTGAGGAGAGGCTGAGAGCCCTGGGGCTGTTCAGTCTGGAGAGGAGAAGACTGAGAAGGAATTTAATCAATGTCTATCAATATCTGAGGGCTGGATGTCAAGAGGGAGGGGACAGGCTCTGCTCAGTTGTGCCCTGGGATAGGACAAGGGGCAATGGATGGAAACTCCAGCACAGGAGGTTCCACCTCAACATGAGGAGGAACTTCTTCACTGGGAGGGTCTCAGAGCCCTGGAGCAGGCTGCCCAGAGAGGTTGTGGAGTCTCCTTCTCTGGAGCCTTTGCAGCCCCATCTGGATGTGTTCCTGTGTGACCTGTGCTGGATTCTCTGGTCCTGCTCTGGCAGGGGGGTTGGACTCGAAGATCTCCGGAGGTCCCTTCCAACCCCTAACATCCTGTGAGCCTCTGATGATAAGACTGAGCATGGCAGAATGAACCCTTTCCTTGCCTGCTTGAGAGAAACTCCAGGACAACCCTTCCAATATAACCAAGGTCAGACTTTGGCCAGAGCTGTTGGAGGCATTAGGAGACTGCTGGAATTCTCCCAAAGGGTGCTGGCTCACTGCATTTAGCACCATACCAAGGTGCATCCCCTTGCTTAACATGGGTATGGATCCTGTTGTGACTTTGGTGTGCAAGGAGGGTTTCCAGCTATTCAGTTTCTTTTTTTAAAAGTGCTTGTGTTATTTTGGAGCATTCTGCCCTGTTTTCATGCTGATGTTGCAGTTTTTGTCAATTCCAACCCAGCTTCCAAAACATTTTAGGCCAAACTTTCCTGATGATTTTAATTTGTTGATTTTGTCTAAGGACAGAAGGAATCTGCATCCTTAAATCATTTAACTTCTCCAAAAAAACCCCAAACAAAACAACAAACCAAAACTTTTGAAGACATTAACTGAAAATCATAGAATCACAGAATGCTCTGGGTTGGAAGGGACCTCCACAGCTCATCCAGTCCATCCCCTCTGCACTCAGCAGGGACATCCTCATCTAGATCAAGTTGCTCAGAGCCCTCTTGAGCCTCGCCTTGAATATCTCCAGGGATGGAGCCTCAACCACCTTCCTGGGCAACCTGTTCCAGGGTTCCACCACCTGTTTCAAGTGAATCTTGTTTTGAGCAGCTGAGCTTTCAGCAGTGGCTGTGAAGTAATTTTTTTTTTTTTTTTTTTTTGTTTGGAACCTGCTTGCCTGGCACATCAGCATGGAAAACAGCAAGGGGCATAAGCAGGCAGATGATGCAGACAGTGAGGAACATTGTGTGGTGTGGTACGGATAGGAGCAGCTCTGCTGTGAGCACAGGCTGAGGGAGCTGGGGGTCTGCAGCCTGGAGAAGACTCCAAGGGGGACCTTAGAGCTGCCTGCCAGGACCTGAAGAGATCCTGCAGGAAGGCTGCAGAGGGTCTTCTCCTCAGGGGGTCTAGAGACAGGCCAAGGGGGAATGGTTTGGAGCTGAGGAAGAAGTTCTTCAGTGTGAGGGTGGTGAGACTCTGGCACAGGCTGCCCAGGGAGGCTGTGGCTGCCTCCTGCCTGGGGGTGTTGAAGGCCAGGCTGGATGAGACCTTGAGCAGCTGAGTGTAGTTGAGAGGTGTCCCTGGGCATGGTGGGGAGGTTGGAGTAGATGTGGGTTGAGCACAGGGACCATAAGACAAAAGAATGTCTCCCCTGCAGACCTTCACTTTTTTGTTTTTTCCTGAACACAAACATGGTCATCACTCAGTCCTGTTAACAGAAGGACCTCTGTTTCCACACAAGTGTTGCAGAGCTGGCTGCATCCTCCAGGGAGCTGCAGACACTGGGCAGTGTGGAGCACCACTATTATTTACGTGAAGGTGCTTCCTGTTAGCATGGTGTCCTCCACTCCCTGGCCTCCTGTTTTGTTTGCTGCATGTGGCTAATCACCCCATAAACAGGAAGGATACTTAAAAGATTCATCTAAATAAAGCCTGGTGTGTATCATTCCCTGCCAGGTTAATGAGGAAGGAGCTGGCCTAAAGGGGAAGATTCTCATATGCAAGGCAACAGCTCTTATGAAAGGAAAAATCTCTTTGTGTGTGTGACCTCTACAGGGACTAAAACCACTCCAGCAGTAAAACTGAACAAAGGGAAAGCCTACACCTGGCTGTTGCTTCTGTTTTCTCACAAGCTAAACCACACACATCCATTCAGTCCCCAAGAGACCTCAGGTGAAGGCAGAGGAGCTACAAAGGGATTAGTTTGCAATACATTTGCAATTAAGTGCTGTACCACTCTTGCTCCCTTTCCAGCTGGTTTTAAGTCTTCTCTCCTATGGGGACAGGCTGAGAGAGTTGGGGTTGTTCAGTCTGGAGAAGAGAAGGCTCTCAGGAGACCTCAAGCTGTGCAGGGGAGGTTTAGGCTGGATGCTAGGAAGAAATTCTTCCCAGAAAGAGAGATTGGCCATTGGAATGGGCTGCCCAGGGAGCTGGTGGAGTCACCATCCTTGGAGGTGATTCAAAGAAGACTGGATGAGGCACTTAGAGCCATAGGTTAGTTGATTGGTGGTGTTGGGTGATAGGTTGGACTTGGTGATCTTGAAGGTCTTTTTCAGCTGGGTTAATTCTGTGATTATTGTGGCCTTCCAGTATCTGAAGGGGGCTCCAAGAAAGCTGGGGAGGGACTTTTGAGGGTGTCAGGGAGTGATAGGACAGGGGGGAATGGAGCAAAACTAGAAATGGGAAGATTCGGATTGGATGCTAGGAAGAAATTCTTCCCCATGAGGGCGGTGAGAGACTGGCAGAGGTTGCCCAGGGAGGTGGTGGAAGCCTCATCCCTGGAGGATTTTGCAGCCAGGCTGGATGTGGCTGTGAGCAACCTGCTGTAGTGTGAGGTGTCCCTGCCCATGGCAGGGGGTTGGAACTGGATGAGCCTTGAGGTCCCTTCCAACCCTGACAATTCTGTGATTCTCTTGACTTCATACCTCCAGGATGCCCAAAGCCTGCAGGGTGGTCAGGCAATGAGCACATCACAAGCAAATGCTATAAGATATTTAATTTAAGGTGGACAGCCAAGCTGTTGAAAATGTTATATCAATTGTCAACTTTTTGTCCCTCTTCCAAAAACTTCCAGAGTCTCTGGGTCTTGGCATTCCATCCTACTTTCTAAGACAGAAATTGTTCAAATAAGCAGTGTTGTTTCACTTGAGCTCTCAGATGGGGCTTTATTTCATCCAGATGTTGTTTCTCAGCCCCCTGTCTTCCTTCAGAGCAACACTTTGTGGAATACCTAATCTTCAAGTCACTTTGACTTTTAATTCACCACTGTATGTTTTCAGTGACTGTGTTTGACATAAGCCACTGGCCAGTTTCACAACTGTGGTGTCTCCACCTTTGGCAAACTCTTTGCTTATTTCTTCCATCTTCTCTTAATGCAATTGCTGGAACCACCTACAATCCATTAATATACAACAAATTTTCAAGGAAAAAAAAAAAAAGACCTAAACCAAACAACAAAACATATCTGTGTGGATTAGTGCAGTTGGGAAGACTGAATAACTTCTGCTTCATAAGAAATCAACTCTGCTGTAGACATGTAACTGTGGCCTTCAAAAAGGGTAAAGATTTTTCCCAAATACTGGGAGCTGAATCCAGGTTTTGCAATATTTACCCACTTTGCTTTTATTCTCTTTTACTTTCAGTTTTTGACACATTCTGGGGACTTTGTGCATTGAATTTGTTGTCACTGCCAGCTACAAATGCATCTCTGCACAGTATGTTAAGCGATGAAATGCTTTTTGTGTGTATAAATGATATTGTTCAAAGAATGGCTCAGGCTGGAAGGGAGCTCAGAGCTCATCTCCTCCAACCTCCCCACCATGCCCAGGGACACCTCTCAACTACACTCAGCTGCTCAAGGTCTCAGCCAGCCTGGCCTTCAGCACCCCCAGGCAGGAGGCAGCCACAGCCTCCCTGGGCAGCCTGTGCCAGAGTCTCACCACCCTCCTCCTCAACAACTTCCTCAGCTCCACTCTAACCCTGCTCTGCCTCAGCTCCAAACCATTCCCCCTTGGGCTGTCTCTAGACCCCCTGAGGAGAAGTCCCTCTGCAGCCTTCCTGCAGGATCCCTTCAGGTCCTGGCAGGCAGCTTTAAGGTCCCTCCAGAGTCTTCTCTTCTCCAGGCTGCACACCCCCAGCTCCCTCAGCCTGGCCTCACAGCAGAGCTGCTCTAGCCCTTGGGTCATCTGGATTCACTCCAGCAGCTCTGTGTCCTTCTTCTGCTGGGGACACCAGAACTGGAGGCAGGATTGGAGGTGAAGTCTCAGCAGAGCAGAGTCCAGGGGCAGAATCCCCTCTCCTGCCCTGCTGCCCACACTCCTCTGGCTGCAGCCCAGCACACAGCTGCCTGCTGGGCTGCAGGAGCACAACAATCCTGACAACTCTCCATATTCTCTGTGCTGCATTTACTGGAAGAAACACTTCTCTTTCTCTTAGTTATTTTATGTGTGGAGGGCTGTGGTATCTCATGTGCTTCCCTGTCTTGGAGTCCTGGAAGGAATAATTGATTTGTATAAAATGAAAATACCATCAGGATCTGTGCTTTTAAGATAGAAGTGTGTCCCAGGGGGCTCCTGGGGCAGAGCATTAAATCTTCTCCCTTCATCCCAGGGGTTTGTCTTCAGTGTGTGCTGGGATCTGAAGTCTCCATTGATAGGTGACTGCAGCTGCCTGCAAGAAGTCTCAACTCTGTGGAGTTTTATGGCCTGCATCTGGCTCACAGCTCATACCTTAAACATCCTCCAGGGAGCTGCTAGTCTCATTTTTGTTCTTAACACACCACAACAACATGAAAATTAAAATCCAGAATGCAAACCCTTTTCCCAAACCAAGTGAAGCTGAAGGAAATAAACTCCTCTTGCAAACACAGCAGGGGAAAGAAACATGGAGATAAAAGCAGCCATCACTAATAAAAGTGAGCAGCTCCTAGCATCACCAGGAATTGTCCTTTTTAAACTGGTTAGCAAGCATGGAACACTTGAAAATGTTCTTTCAAATGACCCCAGCAGAGGCTGGGCTACTGCAGTGGGCAGGATGTTCTAGCAGGTGGGTCCCAGTACCTTCTGCTCACATCTATTTTCCATACCAAGGCAAAGCAAAGAACTACTTTCAATGTTTCTGGTGTCTGAAGGTGAGCTTTGAAAAGAAAATTCCACACTGGTCTAATGGCAGTGATGCAGGGACACACACAGAGTCCAGAGCAGAAATGCTGCTGGGGTGCTCACAAACAGAACTTGTTACCTGCATGAAGGGCTGGAGCTTGGGGGCTTTGGCCACCAGTTCCTGTTTGTAAGGAGGCTATTTGGCAGCAGTGTCCTCACACACCCCCAGGGCTGCTGGGCAATGCGAGGGGAGGTGATTTTCCCTGCCCCAGGATGAGCCCTTTCACCCACCTCCTTGCACAGGAGATGTCACAGGAGGAGGGAAGAAGCAAACCTGAGTGTGGACAGAGATGTTTGTGCCAGAAGCTAGTCCACCCTCTCCCAAAAGCAGCTGGCACCCCAGGCACCCTGCCTTGCTCTCAGCAGCTGCCAGCTGGCACAAGTGACAGAAGCAGGACTGCTGTCCCTGGAGCTAGAACCAGTTTGGGGCTGCCAGGGGCCAGCTGAGGGTCAATGTGTTTGAACAGAGAGCAGCAGCCTCTCCTACTACCCCAGGTCAGGCCAAGTTTGATCTGACTGCTTTCCTGGTGCAGAAGAGCAGTGATGATCTCCTTACACACAGAGGGAACTGCAGCCTGGTGACTCACACTCCCCAGCTCTTTGTTGCAGCACTGGGGGCTGTGTTTCTCTGTTTTTAGGATGCATGTGGAGACTGCAGGCCAGAGGCTATTTCTAGGTCATTTTTACCTAGAAGATTATTGAGGTTTCCTGCTAAACCACTGAGAACAGTGAAAAGTTGCAGTGCTTTTTATTAAACTTGCCTCAGTCAGCACCCAGCAAAATCAGAAAGTAAGTCAGCTTGGATCTGAGTGCCCCAAAGGAACCAAAATGCTTCAAAACCAAACAGTTAAACAAAAGGCAACTTATAAATCTCTTGAGAAGTCCCAGAGACCTTCCAGTCTGTCTGCTGACACCTTCTGCTTGTCTCTGACCCTTCTAAATCAACAGCATTTATCTAAAGTACCTAAAGCTGGCAGTTTGCATTTAAGAAAGGTTGCTTGAGTTGTCAGCCTGCAGACCTCTCCTTCCCACTGGCCCTTTCCTTGCTGATGTGTTGCAGCAATGCAGTGGCCAGCAGCACTTAGAGAAAGAGATGCAAAAAGGGCCTTGATGCATTTAAAATGTACTCACATACAAAATGTAGGTTGTATGAGGGGAAAAAAAAAAGAAAATAGAGGGGAAGGTTGTAACAAGAGCCTGTGTGTTCCACAGCATCACAGTTTATCAGAGGTTGGAAGGGACCTCCAGATATCATCAGGTCCAACCCCCCTGCCAGAGCAGGAGCACCCAGGGGAGTCCACACAGGAATGCATCCAGGTGGGTTTGGAAAAGCTCCAGAGAAGGAGACTCCACAACCTCTCTGGGAAGCCTACTCCAGGGCTCTGTCACCCTCACTGGAAAGAAGTTTCTCCTCATGTTGAGCTGAAATCTTCTATGGTCAAGTTTGAACCTGTTGTTCCTTGTCTTATTAGTGTACATTACTGAAAAGAGCCTGGCCCCCTCCACTTGACCCCCACCCCTCAGCTATTGATAGGCATTGATCAGATCCCCTCTCAGCCTTCTCTTCTCCAGACTAAACAGCCCCAGGGCTCTCAGTCTCTCTTCTAACTCTTGCTGAGAGCACTCCGTGGTACAACAGCAACAAAGGGCCGTGCTTTGCTTACAGGCACTTGCAAGGGGGTTGTATAACTCTGGAAGAGTTTCAAATACCTGAAGAGGGCCTCCAAGAAGGATGGAGAGACACTATTTGCAAAGGCCTGTAGGGATACGATGAGGGGCAATGGCTTCAAACTGGAGCAATGCCTTCAAAGTGGAGAAGAGCAGATTTAGGATGGATGTTAGGAACAAGTTCTGCACCATGAGGGTGGTGGAACACTGGAACAGGTTGCCCAGGGAGGTGGTTGGGGCCCCATCCCTGGAGTATTCAAGGTGAGGCTGGAGAGGGCTCTGGGCAGCCTGATCTGGTTGAGGATGTCCCTGCTGATTGCAGAGGGGTTGGACTGGATGAGCTTTGGAGATCCCTTCCAATCCAAACCATTCCATGATTCTACCTGGCTACAGTTCTGTTCATCAGTGCAGTCAAAGGTGCATCAGACTTGCAAGCACCAATAAACCCCTTTCTGTAAGTAGGTGATGCTTTTGCATCTCTGAAACCTTACAGACTTAGGTTCCAGTCCTGTGTGCTTCCACACAGGGTTTTCCTTACCCATCTGCTTTAAGTGAAGCATCCTCATGAGGTTCAACAAGACCAAGTGCAAGTCCTGCATCTGGGTCGAGGCAATCCCAATCACAAATCCAGGCTGGGCAGGGACTGGCTGGAGAGCAGCCCTGAAGAAAAGGCCTTGGGGGTGCTGGAGGATGAGAAGCTCAACAGGAGCTGTCAATGTTCACTTGCAGCCCAGAGAGCCAAGCAGAGCCTGGGCTGCAGCAAGAGAAGTGTGGCCAGCAGGGCCAGGGAGGGGATTCTCCCCCTCTGCTCCACTCTGCTCAGACCACACCTGGAGCTCTGTGTCCAGTTCTGGAGCCTCTCTTACAGGAAAGATCTGGAGGTGCTGGAAGGTGTCCAGAGAAGGGCCATGAGGATGAGCAGAGGACTGGAGCTGCTCTGCTCTGGAGACAGACTGAGATAGCTGGGGTTGTGCAGTCTGGAGAGGAGAAGGCTCCGAGGAGACCTTCTTGTGGCCTTCCAGGATCTGAAGGGGGCTACAAGAAAGCTGGGGAGGGACTTTTTAGGGTGTCAGGGAGTGATAGGACCTGGGGGGAATGGAGCAAAGCTGGAAGTGGGGAGATTCAGATTGGATGTTAGGAAGAAATTCCTCGCCATGAGGGTGGTGAGACACTGGCACAGGTTGCCCAGGGAGGTGGTTGAGGTCCCATCCCTGGAGGTGTTTAAGGCCAGGCTGGATGAGGCTCTGGCCAGCCTGATCTAGTGTGAGGTGTCCCTGCCCATGGCAGTGAAGTTGGAACTGGATGATCCTTGTGGTCCCTTCCAATCCTGACTGATTCTATGATTCTATGATCCTGTCAGGCTGTGCTGCCACCCAACAAGATCTGGGCAGGCTGGGAGCTGAGGAACATTGTGAAGTTCAAGAAGGACAAGTAGAGAGTCCTGCATCAGGGGGGAATAACAGCATGCACCAGGACAGACTGGGGGTTGTCCTGCTAGAAAGCAGCTCCATGGGGAAAGACCTTGGAGTCCTAGAGGACAGGATGTGTTCCTGTGAGACTTGTGCTGGATTCTATGGTCCTGCTCTGGCAGGGGGGCTGGACTCAGTGATCTTCAGAGCTCCTTTCCAACCCCTAACATCCTGTGAGCCTGTGATGTTCTTCTGTTTGAAATTGTATTTCTGCCAATGGTAGATGGTAGCAGAGCTGATGCTCTTCTCTTCTCCTCTCCCGGACTGCCAGAATAGCTTTTCATCTGTAAAATCCTTAAATCTATATGTCAGGAACCTAAACCAGGTGTTGATATTTAGACTAAATTCAGTTCTGAGCTGCCTTTGCTTAGAAGCAACCTGTTTTACAGGCATGTTTTCTTTATTCATTTAATGAACTACACTCTTCAACACAAATATTCCTTAAGAAACTAGAAAAAGGCCAAATCCATTTTTTTTAATACCTTTATCTTACTGCTGTTACTGTAAAAGGAACAAAGGAATAAATATCACTTTAAATAAAAATGGTTCCTGAAGCAAGATTCAGGCCTGTAAGTTGAGTTCAGCTTTGGAAGACTATGCTGGAGGTGCATGGAAAAGCTTGGCAGGAGGTATTTTAAAGGCACTTAAAATGGAAATATATCTTGCATTGAACAACTAAATGTGCAGCCCATGGCATGAGGCTTATTAAAACACAGCTGAGCTTCTGCTGACAGAAGTGGAAGGCAGCTTACCTTGTGCTCCTCTCCCCAAGGGTGCTTGTGGGAGGCCCAGCTCATGAATCTTGCTGCTGGATACTGCTGAATCCTGCCCTGTGCCTGGTGATGGTGAGAGCAGTTCCTTGGACAGCTTGGAAGCTCCTGACCCTTGGTTTGCAAAAGGCATTTTTATAAACAGCAGCATTGACATGGTTTAGTAGTTTTGAGGTCTTGGATGACAGACAGGTTGGACTTTGATGATCCTTGAGGTCTTTTCCAACCTTATTGATTCTGTGATTCTGTGATTTTGGACTCCACAAGCGATCCCTGCTTCAGTGTAGAAATGTATTCCTTAATTGATTCTTCTCTTAAGGAGCTCCATTCCAAATCAGCAAATCTCATCCTCTGGTCCTGGTTAAGGCATCAGCCAAGGGAGTCAGGCTTTGACAGTCAGGCTTATGCAAACACCAGCACCCCCACAGGCTCTGCTTTGTTTTGTTCTAAGGCAAGTGAGGGTCACCCAAAGCTTGACAGTGGTAGTTCAGAACCTTCGTTCTGACACTGACTTTGCTTTAAATAGATGGAGCCCAGCAGATCTGTGACTTAGTTGCCTGAAGGGTTTGTAGTTTAGTAGTTGGATTCCTGGAGCCAGTGTGAGCTTGAGCTTTTGTGGTACCCAGCCTGCACTGCAGAGCAAAGCAGCTGGGAGCTTTGCTTGGTAGGGAATCTGCCCTGAGATAGTAGTCTGGGTGGTACAGATCCAGGTCAGTGCCCATCTGGGTTAGCAAGTGTCAGGCTTTAAAGCAATTAGAGAAGTCAAGTTGTGAGATGCTGCATTTGACTGGGGAGTCCTTAAACAAGCATGGCTGGGGGAGCTGGGGGAAGGCAGAGGGGATGGGGTGAAGCCCCTCCTGGCTGCACCACAGATCCTGTGCCCAGAGGAGGGCTGCAGAGTGCCCAAGCAGCCTGCAGGCTCTCACTGCCCTCTCAGCTCTGCAGAGGTTTTGTGAGCATGGCTTCAAGACCATGCTGGGTATGTAAACCACACTGTGCAGCCTTCAGCCCTGGGCTCAGCCTGCAGAGGAAAGCGTGGGGGTTTCCTGTTAACAGAAAGCTGTGCTAGCAGTCTCTGTGCCAGGCTGTGGTGAGGAGAGAGTGTGTGAAAATGGCCAGTGCCAGCTGGCTCCCCTGCCCTTGGGACCACTTTAAAACATGCAGTAACTGAGAGTATGAAAAGTTGTATCAGCATAGTTTAGAGTTCCCCCAGCTAGGGCTACTTCTGGGAATCACAGGTGGTCCCCAGGAGGCTCTAATGCAGAGGAGGCAGCAACCAGCTCCCTTGTATCATTTCTATGATTGTTTTTTTCCCGGGAGATGCAGAGAGCCATGGATGGTGAGGCAGTTCCCACTGCAAAAGCTACTCTGGTAGAGGACCAGGTTCCTGCTTGCAGTTCCCCTGTCAGCTCTGAACAGCCACAGAGTGCAGGTTGGACTGACTTTGGTTTTAGCTGTACTTCCAAGTCACCTCAAGATGTTCTTTCAATAGATATGTCTGTAGGTGTAAATATGCAAGAGGTATAATGTAGGTATTATGTATAACATGCATGTAAGAGGTATTCTTTAATTACAGTGCTTATTTTCATAGACACAGAATCACACAATTGTCAGGGTTGGGAGGGACCTCAAGGAGCAGCCAGTTCCAACCCCCCTGCCATGGGCAGGGACACCTCACACTAGATCAGGCTGGCCAGAGCCTCATCTAGCCTGGCTGCAAAAACCTCCAGGGATGGGGCCCCAACCACCTCCCTGGGCAACCTGTTCCAGTGCCTCACCACCCTCATGGGGAAGAACTTTTTTCTCATGTCTAATCTAAATCTCCCCTCCTCTAGCTTGGATCCATTCCCCCCAGTCCTATCACTCCCTGACACCCTAAAAAGTCCCTCCCCAGCTTTCTTGTAGCCCCCTTGAGATACTGGAAGGCCACAAGGAGGTCTCCTTGGAGCCTTCTCCTCTCCAGCCTGAACAACCCCAACTCTCTCAGCCTGTCTCCATAGGAGAGGAGCTCCAACCTCCTCCTCATCTTTGTGGCCCTAATATGTTACTTCCCCTGCCAATCTCCCTGAGGAATCAGTTGTAGGCTTCCACACTGTGTCATGACACAGCAAACTGCTGAGAAGGCTGTGGTCGGCAGTGGTTTTACAATCAGGTTCTTGTTCAATAGTAGATTTTTGGTGTTGATGGCACTGGGCTCTGCAGTGCCTTGACAGAACCACGTTGTGCTGGTTGCTTGCTAGATCACTGACCTTGCTGTTTGTCCCACACCTCTGCATGAAGTTTTCCTGCAGTACTCAATCCAAAGCAAAAGTTGTAACAGGGCACTGAGCCTTCTGTTCTTTCCTCTTCTCTCTCTCACTCCAGCTGCACTGCACTTTATTTAACTCACTGTAACTGCTTCTCTCTTAATTGACCATTTGTAATCCACTGGAACCATAACAATGACCTGTGCCTTAAAATGAGGGCAATGGAGTATCCCACAGCCAGCCCACCTTGAAAGCCCTGACATTGCCACCACCCCTCTGGATTAGAGGAGATGTGGTTTATATTAGTGACCTGAAGAAGGTTCACGCCCTCTGGGAGAAGGCTGTTCCCTGGAATGGCAGTGTGATTAATGGTTTATTTACAGCACTGACATCAAGGCTGTCAGGACTCTTCATCAGTCTTTGATGTAAAACACACTTAGAGGCCCTAGGTCATTCTTATCTGCTCAGAGAAATCAGAAATAAGGAGCAGTTCGGCGTGGTCACAATTCTGGTCCTCATGTTTTCCACAATGGCAACAACAGAAGAAAAGCACAAGGTCACTTCTACTTCCCTGGCCTTACTGTTGGGACAGGGTGACCACAGAGAGATTCTGCCTTCTGGTTTTGGCTGAGGGCAAAGGCAACAAGGCAGCACTAGTGACAGGGGATGTGGTGAGGACATACAGATGCCTGCATCAGAGCCCCAGGATGCCAGGAGCGGGGGATGAGTGCTTCAGTTTGTCACAAACCAGGAGGGATTTTTCATGGCTTGGTGAAGCTGAGCTTAGACAGATACATTTAGTGGTTACTGTGCAGTCCCCAGCACCATCATGTGTGGATATTTCTGATAGTTAATGGTTCATAGGATCACAGGGTGTTAGGGGTTGGAAGGGACCTCCAAAGATCATCCAGTCCAACCCCCCTGCCAGAGCACCACCAGAGAATCCAGCACAGGTCACACAGGAACACATCCAGATGGGTTTTGAAAGTCTCCAGAGAAGGAGACTCCACAACCTCTCTGGGCAGCCTGTTCCAGTGCTCTGTGACCCTCACAGTGAAGAAGTTCCTCCTCATGTTGAGGTGGAACTTCCTGTGCCTAAGTTTATATCCACTATCCTTAAATTTCATTTTAGAAAAAGGCTTCTGCTCCTGAAAGTCTTCCTCCATTTTCTTGCTGAGTTGGCTAAGCAGAGCCTGACTTTCCTCAGCCCTGTGTGCTGGTAAATCCCACGCAGCCTACACTGCTCTCATCAGCTGGCTGATCAGTGAGATAAGGCTGAGGCAGCAGAGCCCTTTCCCTCAGCCCACTGCTGGGAAGAGGCTTGCTGACACCCAGCACGTCTGTGTGGGCAGCCACCTCTGCCCTTGCCCTGTCCAGCTCCTGTGGTGCAGCACTCTTGCAGGAGAGCTTTCGAGTCAGGGGTGTTATGCACCACTGTGCCGCTGTGGTGTCTTGGTTCTGCATTGCCTTCACAGGAGACTGAGATGCCTGAGAAGCTCTCCTGGGCCCAGCTGCAATATGAGCTGGATAAAAACCAGTTACCGAATCTGAGCCAGATTGGAGGGAAAAGAATGCTGGAGGGGAAAGAGAAACTATGCTGGAGAGCCCCAGCTTCCCCAGAACTTCCCTCTGCTAAGAGCTCTGGCACTTGTGCTGTTGGCATGTTCCCACTCACTTGGCTTGCTGTGGGCTCCTTGCTATTTCCTGGTGCCTGAGCAGCACAGCCCCCCGAGACAGCTCTGCTGCACACCATGGCCTGGCAGCTGTGCTCTGGCTTACTGAGTCAAGGGCTGCAGATAGCCATCTGTGACTTGCAGGAATATGGATGGGATCTATGCCTCTGATCAAACCCTTGATCTGAGCAGGGCTCTGGTTTGTTCAAAACCCTGTTAACAGGCTTGCTTGGCAGAGCTGGCTTCCCAGAGCCTCTTTTGCTGGGGCCAGCTCCCTCCTTGGCTTCTCCTAGAGTACTGTATGGAAATTATTGTATGCAGCGAGGCCCACCCAATGCAAATGATTTTTATGAGAGCTAACCAGTCCTTAAACTTAAGAGAGCAGCATGTACATGCAATGAGACCCAGAGATTTCTTGACAGCAGGTGTTACTCATGGGGTGCAAAACGTCCCAGGATGTAGTAGGCACAAACCAACCAAATAAAGTACTGAAGGGAAAAAAAAACCCCAAACCAGACACAGATTAAAGTTTGTGCACAATAAAATCAGAGCTAAAGAAACCTGCAGTTTTTTTGTCCCAGCTTTAATTCTCTGGCAGGTCCTTAGACATTGCTTCTAGATCCCATGTGAAGATCCTGGGCTCTGGGCAACCTGATCTAGTTGAGGACTAGCTGACTGCAAGAGGGGGTAGGACTGGATGACCTTTGGAGGTCCCTTCCAGCCCAGACCATTCTATGATTCTCTGGTCCTTAACTACCATTAGGCAGTTAAGGACCCTAATTAACAGTTTAGTTGATTTTACTTCCTGAAACTGCAAATTGCAAATGCTTCACACGTTCATTATTTGACATTTCTTCTCAGTTTCTTAGGGGAACCATTCCCAGCTGTGGAGCATTTGCAAATATTTCATTCCCAACATTTGACCTTTTTCTGTTGACAACTTTAAAATAGATTTTTCTTTCCTGGATGGATGTCCCTTAATTAGTCAAAAACCTTGTATGGTGAAGATGATATATGAGTGTAAAAACTTAGCTGCCCAGCTCTGGTTAAGCAGGTCAAATAAGCAATCCTCAAACACTTCCAAGAGAACACTGCTAAGGAGTCTGTACACACACCAGAGCCAAAAAAAAAAAAAAAAAAAAAAAGCCCTTTGGATGCAAATTCTTCAGATACAATTAAAAAAAAAATGAAAATTTTGCAAGGAGATGCAACATTCCTTTCCTGATTTACCCTAAAATTCGATTAGCACAGCTCTGTGTACAGAAAACAAACCAGAAAGCTTGGACAAGACAGGAGGAAAAAAAAAAAAAAACAAACAAACTACACTACACAGAAACAAGTCTTTGTTGATGGCTTTCCTTGATTCTCTTTCTCTGTATTTCATGGAGGATTTGAGGTAACAAAAGTTTCTGTGGCTTGTGAGTCACAACCCAAACTCTCTGTGCTCAATCCATGCCATACATACATGTTGCTATTTGCCACCTCCCAGAGAAAGCTGAATCATTTTCTCATTTTATAATATTTTCCCCAGACCACTCCCTTTGTAAAATCTTTTTAAGGGCTTGTAGATGTTTTGTGGTCAAGGTCCTGGCCCCCTTGCAGGATGCTAGTCCCGAAATCTGCTTCAGTAACTCGGAGCAAAGTTCAGTCACCCTCAGAAGCCCACACTCCTTTCCTTCCTTGAGTTCCTTTTGGGAACTCAAAAGGCTGAACTATGAAATGCTGCAGGGTTTGTTGCTGGTGATGAGCAGCTGCAGTGTAGAAATCAGCAAGGGAAACCTGGATTTTCTGGTGCTCATTTTGGAAAACACCCAGACCTGCATCCTGGTCCTCTCCCACTGCTCCTGTCTCGCTCTTGCTACCTGAGGGTCATCCCCTGAACACCTGCATCTCTTGGTTCCCTCCATGGCAACCTCCTCCCTTCACTTTCTACTGCCTTCCAGGCTGCCTAGCTGCTAGAATGAACATCTGCAGCACAAGCTGCTCAGGGGCTGTCTCCCACAGTGTGTCATTTGAAGTGCTCTGGGTGAGGAGGCACTGAGTTTAGGGAGCATTCAGGCACCAACAACCCAGCTAGCAGCAGGGGAACTCTGTCCTTCAAGTGCAGGGACAGCACAGCCAAAGCTGCTCTGGGCTGCTGATGGTCAGATTTGGCTAAGGAGTTCCCCTTTATTTGTCAGACTCCTTCCAGCCTGCAGTGCCCAGGTGGAAAGCAGAGCCTCTCCTCCCCTCACCAGGAGAGCACAGGGTTCCTCTTTGGGAGGGGGATGTGATGTACTTGCAGGTGACCAGCAACCAAAGGGTTAAATGAGGCTTTGCCACAAGCTCTGTTTCTGGTACAACTCAATAAATCATTAGCAGCCCAAACAAATCTGCTTCCCAGATACCCTCCTTGAGGAAAAGACAGCACCACCAGCTCCCTGCATGACACGCAGGAGGACCTGGGGCCAGGTCCCTAGCAGCCCTGTCTACAGAAGGGGTGCAGAGGCTTTACCCAGCTGCCAGCACAAAGCAGGAACAGGGCACTGTAGCCCCTTTTACCCTTCAGCACAGGTTAATGGGATGGGCCACAGTTTGCTTCTAAACCCTGATTTCTGTTGCAGAAGTTGCAGCTTGAGCAAACCACTTTGCCTGCACTCCCCCTTAAGGAGCAGCATCTCCGGTTTCTATTCTCTCTGTCCTATCCAGAGCCCAATTTTGCTTCTGGAGCCCGACATAACCTGCTTTGCATGGCACAGGGTTATGCTGGGGGATCCATTGCAGGGATCCATTGCATTTAGCAGTTCCTCAAGTGCCAGATGTTTCCAGTTTGACACCAGCAGAGGTACTCAGTCTTTTGGAGCTATTTTGAATGACAGCTGCAGTCAATCTCCTTCCAAAGCTGTCTGGCTGACTAATAACCCTTTGCTTAAGGGTGAATGTTTTCATAACTAGCCCCAGCAATGGCTCATCATTGTTTTTCCCCCAGTTCCTCATCTATGAAGCATTTAATTAATGATTATTGAAAATCTACCCCCAGATTAATTCATTGATGTTCTTTAAAAGCTTCTTCACCCAGCTGGGAAGTTAATGGTTAATAGCCAAGCCTTGACAAATGCCCTGGTTCAGTTTTGCAAGCAACTATTGCAACCTTTTAATTCTGTAGGTGTTTTGGTTATCAAATGCCTGTGGGTTTGGATGAGATGTTTGAAACACAGCTAAACTAAAAGCCAAGTAGATACAGAACAGTGACAGACTGAAAAGCAGAGCAGCCACAATACTCCAGGCACAATATCCCCTAAGAATCATAACAGACTTCTCTTGGAGAGCTTAAGTGTGAAGTGGGTACAGTCCTGCTCCAGCAGTTACAGACAAAACTCCTATTGACTTAGCTGGGAACAGCATCAAAGGCAAGCAATGACATCTGATAAGGAAGCAAATCGAACCTTCTTGCACTGGGAGAAAGAAGAAATAGCAACATAGAGCATTGTTGTGCCTGAAGTTTTGTTTGACAGGATCTGAGTGTGAGGCATCCAGTCCTGTTCCCTGCTCACAGAAAGCAACAGTGCTGGCACTGGAGTTTTTTGCCACACTTTGGAGCTGTTTCTCCTCCACACTTAGGTAAATTAGTGTCCTGTTTACACACCCCACTGCAGAAGTGGCTTTCTATAAGGCTGGGTTGTAGTGTAGTCAGGATACAGGAACAGGGTTCTAGTATGGGATGATGATCACAGGCTCACAGGATGTTAGGGTTGGAAAGGACCTCCAAAGATCATCCAGTCCAACCCCTGCCAGAGCAGGACCTGAGAATCCAGCACAGGTCACACAGGAATGCATCCAGATGGGGATGGAAAGTCTCCAGAGAAGGAGACTCCACAACCTCTCTGGGCAGCCTGTTCCAGTGCTCTGTGACCCTTCCAGGGAAGAAGTTCCTCCTCATGTTGAGGTGGAACCTCCTGTGCTGTTGTTTCTATCCATTGCCCCTTGTCCTTTCACAAGGTGACGTTGCTCCCCCTTGACTTGCTGAGATGTTGCCTGCTCCAGGACTGGATCAAGAGGTGCAAGCTGACTTTCAGCTCCTCAGTGTGGTGCTGGGTGCTTCTGTGGGTGAGTTGTGTGCCTTTTGAGATGCTCAGCCCTAGCAAATTGTGTTACTGAGGGCAGAAAGGCAGCACCATCAGCTGTGCTGGGCAGCAGGTGAACAGATAAGGCAATGGTTGCTTGTTCTGTCTTGGACAAACTGCATAGAATCAGGAGGATGGAGGAACTCTCACAGCTTGAGCAGGGGCTGGGATGTGTATGGGAAGCACAAATCCATGAACGTAATCCCCAAAGACACTGCACAGCTGCCTCCCCAACTCAGAAAGCCACAGGTCTCCCTCCATCCTTGTGCTCTTCAGGCATGCAGGGCTCCTGTGCTTTCCCAGTAGTGCCCAGATCACAGGTTCAGGGCTTTGGCTGGACTTGGATCCAGGACTAGATGTTCCTCTCCTGAAATTCCTTAGGGTATGAGGCATGTTGATCCTCACAGTGTACATGTGACAGCCATGGACATGAGAGCCCCTCTCTCTTTTCAAGGAGGATGAAGGATGGAGAAGCAAGTGGCCTGTACTTTCTGCTCCTGCTCTCCTTTGCGTTAGGACAATTGGATCTATCTCTTCTCTGTTTGAGGGTGCCCAATCCCATTGTTCTTGTCCACTGAGCAGAGCCCTGGAAGCTGCTACACCAAGGCAGTGTGCTGCCGAGCTCCAGGCTCGCTCTGCAGCAGGTACCCCTCTCACCATGCAGGTGGGTGAGCATCAAAGTGAGCATGGCTCTGACAAGAGTGTGTGTGCAGGAGGGCTTTTGTGGTGGTGTAACAGCCCAGGTATGTCCTGGGCAGCATGAGGGCAGAGCTGCTGAGCAAGCCTGGCCATCCTGCACACAGCCACCTTCAGGACACTGAATTCACAGAATCACACAGAAGCAGGTTGGAAGACACCTCCAAGATCATCAAGTCCAACTGATCACCCAAACCTATCTAATCAACCAGACCCTGGCACTAAGTGCCTCATCCAGGCTTTTCTTAAAAACCTCCAGGGAAGCTGACCCCACCACCTCCCATTCCAATGGGCAACCTCTCTTTCTGGGAAGAACTTCTAAGATCAAGCCTAAACTTCTCCCTGCACAGCTTGAGAATGTGTCCTCTTGAGACTGTGTCCTCTTGTTCTGTTGCTGGTGGAATTGGCTGCCCAGGGAAGTGGTGGGGTCACCATCCCTGGAAGTGCTCAAAAACAGATTGGATGTGGCACTTGGAGCTGTGGGTTAGTTGTCAGGAGGTCTTAGGTATTAGGTAATAGGTTGGACTTGATGATCTCTGAGGTCTTTTCCAATCTGGTTGATTCTGTGATTCTGTGCTTGCCTGGGAGAAGAGACCAACTTCCACCTGGCTACATCCTCCCTTCAGGTAGTTGTAGAGAGCCTCCTCTTCTGCAGGCTGAACACCCCCAGCTCCCTCAGCCTCTCCTCACAGGGCTGTGCTCCAGACCCCTCCCCAGTCTTGGTGCCCTTATAATTCCCAGCCTTGCCCTCTGTCTTCTCAGACTTTGGCTCTGGTGTCACAGGATTTAATTTAAAATCAATGTTGCTGGCTTAAATGCCAATATTACCCAGGGGAAGTGGGCTTTGCTGGCAAAGGGTGAAGTGCAAAGTACAGCTGAAGGAACAACTTTTCAGCCTAAGAGGTTAGCAAGGCCTGAGTCAGCACAGGCACGGCACAGTAATGAAGACCACTGCCTGTTTACTTCAGTGTGAGTAATGTCAATCATCTGTTCTTCATTAGATGGTCAGGTCCTTCATAATAGGAAATTTCCTGAAGTTCTGTTTGGAAATCCCATCCATCTCTCAGGAATTTACCTGCTGGCTCTTCACCTTGTGTGGCAACAGCAATGGCTTTGGCACCAGCGTGGCTGGTAATGAGGCTGGTCCAGCTGGAGGTGCTGGACACTCAGGAAAGCCCAGAGGTGAATCAGAGATGGGAATGAATTGCTTTTAAATTTAGCTCACCCATCTCCAGGCCATGTGTGAGATAAAATCATGCCTGAGATATTCATGGTGTTCCTGGTTGGGCTACACTTAAAGAAAAAAAAAAAAAAGAACCTCTTAGCCTCATGCAAATGAGGTCCTGGTCTTTGACATGGAAACAATTACTGCTTGAATGTGGTCTCTTTGTCACTGTCATCCTGAATTGGCCTTGCCTCTGAGCAACCTAATGCATGTCGGAAAGATTAATGGATTAAACACGGCCAGGGATAAGCCTATTACACCAAAGCCCTTTAAAATCAATCCATAGCTTGTAAAGGGAGAGATCACCTGAAAGACAGGCCTCAGGGAGTATCTGCAGGATGCCATCTCCAGCCCTACTCCATGGCTGCTGGAGCAGGCACACCCAGCCTGGGGACGCCTAAGTGTCGCACAGGGCACAGCCAAAGCTGGAGGCTGCGCCTGGGGTGAACCTCTTGCTGCCTTACCACCACCCCAGCCCTACCCTCTGTCCCTAGTTGTACCACTGGGAAAGCTGAGCTCTCAGATGACTCCTGGACTGTCTTTCCCTCCCTCCACTTCTCAGAGGTTTCTTTTGCAATTGGTGGTCTGAGCTCAGAGCTCCCAACAGCTGCCCCAGAGGATCTCTCCAGTGCCATCTTCCACTCCGCCTGCCCCGGGGGTCCTGACACTCCCCAGCAATTCCATGATGTCTCTTTCTGCATCTCCTCAAGAGGTTCTGTGGAATGTGTCACAAACAGTTGGCCTAGCTTGCTGAAAACCAAAACCAAAACACCATCTTGTTTATCTGCTCTCCAAATGTATTTACCACAACTGATCATTCTGAAACACAGTTTACACAGCCTTCAAACAGTTTATTCCATAATTTAAGGGTTATCTCTAGGGAGTTTCAAACATTCAGTACACTTTTTTTTTTTGTTTTAAATAGATAATTATTTCATATATTCAAAAAAAAAAAATAAATGAAGAGAGGGCCAAGAGAGCCTAACCTTCAAAGCAGGACCTCTGGTAAAGGGAAAGAAAACACTACCTGGAGTCCAGAGCTGATGCTACCTTTCTGCTGTGCTTTAGACAGAAGAGCTGCACCTGGGGGTTGCATCCACTGGCAGTGGCACAAATGG
Organism: Indicator indicator; assembly: GCF_027791375.1. Classification (NCBI taxonomy): domain Eukaryota; kingdom Metazoa; phylum Chordata; class Aves; order Piciformes; family Indicatoridae; genus Indicator; species Indicator indicator. Next base: position 2,179,596 of record NC_072017.1, read on the forward strand.
TAGCCAGTAGAGATCTCATGCCTTAGAAGGCAGCTTTGCATGTGTTCATGGTGAAGAAAAAGGGATTGCCCTAATAGAAGGCTGCTACATTGCTGTGTGCAGCTGTGGTCAGGTAGCTGAGGCTGCATGTCTTCAGCTTCATCTGTTCACCTTTCTGTGGCAGATAAGCCTTAAAAAGGGTTTTTTATAACCTTCTTGGCAAGTTTGTAGCATCCAGATTTTTACCAGTTGAACTCTTACCTTGACCTCAAGCCTACAAGACCTGCCCATATCTGAGAATCTAACAAAAATCACAGAACAAATCAGGTTGGAAAAGCCCTTTAAGATCACCAAGTCCAACCATGAACCCTACTCTACAAGGCTCACCCCTAAACCAGAGCCCCAAGCACCACATCCAAAACACCTTCAAACACATCCAGGCTTGGGGACTCCACCACCTCCCTGCTCAGCACATTCCAATCCCTGACCACTCTTGCTGGGAAAAAATTCTTCCTACTGTCCAGTCTAAACCTACCCTGCTGCAGCTTGAGACCATTTCCTGTTGTTCTATCACTAATGACCTGTGAGAAGAGACCAGCAGCAACCTCTCCACAATGTCCTTTCAGGTAGTTGTAGACAGCCAGGAGGTCTCCCCTCAGCCTCCTCTTTTCCAAACTAACCATCCCCATCTCCTTCAGTCACTCTTCATCAGATTTCTTCTCCAAATGCAATTATTGAGGAGAGTTTATCTTACTTGTGGGGAATATAATACTGGAGACATCATGAGCAAACACCACAGAGCTCCCAGGGCACAGTGCTCAACTGCCTCCCAAATTACCTGGTTGCCTTGCAATGATGTGATTTCAGCTGACTGCAAATTGTACTCATTGATCTGTAACAAGATGGCTTTGTACTAGCTGCAGCTATTTCACTGTTGGAGAGCTATGTGAAGAGATTTGCAGCTGCAAAGAAGATACAGACTGAGAGAAACCCTTTTCAGGAAAATCTCTTTGCTATCAAAGGCAAATCAAAAGAGCTCGATAAGCAGGCAAAGCAAAATGAACTGTGTGCAGCTTTGGGGCCCCCAACAAAAGAGAGACATGGATCTGCTGGAGTGGGTCCTGAGGAGGGCTACAGAGCTGCTCAGAGGGCTGGAAAACCTCTGCTGTGAAGACAGGCTGAAAGAATTGGGGCTGCTCAGCCTGGAGAAGAGAAGCCGCTGAGGAGACCTTAGAGCTGCATTTCAATATCTGAAAGGGACCTACAGGAAGGCTGGGGAGGGACTGTTTGGAAGGGCTTGGAGTAATAGGACAAAGGGCAACGGTTTGAAACTGGAGCAAGGCAGATATAGGCTGGACATCAGGAGGAATTTCTGCACAACGAGAGTGGTAAAACACTGGAAGAGGCTGCCCAGGGTTGTGGTGGAGGCCCCATTCCTGGAGCTATTCAAGATCAGACTTGATGTGGCCCTGGGCAGCCTGATTTAGTTGGAGGTGTCCCTTCTGAGTCCCTAAAATTCACAGAATCACAGATTGCACTGAGTTGGGAGGGACCCCCAAAGGTCATCTTGCCCAACCCAGTGCAATCTATGATTCTGTGAATTTTAGGATGAAACACAGAGCCTTTAGGAAAGCAGAGGGTCTTGCAGCCTTCAGAGAGCCAACAGTTAACTAAAACCACTAAATAAGCTCCTAAGGGTGTTAAAAGCTAAAGGTTTTGACCATCTCTGACGTTATATTTTCAGAGCTTGGTTTTTAGAAGTGCTCTCCTTTTCTTGTCCCTTGAAGGCATGTTAGATGACAAAACCCTCACACTGAAAAAAAAACCCAAAGGAAAATGTTTCCATTTTCCAATCTGCAACTATTTAAACAAATAATATGAAAATGCCTATTACAAGAAAGGAGAGAACCTTGCTCTTTTTGGACAGTGTTTACATAGCACAGATTTAACTGAGGAGCTAGAATCTGATCGATGGTCCAAAAACCTCTCACCATATGTCCCTTCTGCCTATTCCTGAAGACTGGATAAATATATAATGCTTTCTGGAAATGAGAGAAGATTTTTTTTTTGTTGGTCAGAGCTATGTGCATAAACCATGGCACTTTGTGAAGAAAAAGAGATTTTTATCTCCATGGATATTCTCAGTTTTAAAAGCACTCCCTCTTTCAATTTAGTTAGAGACATAGAGGATTCACTTCATCCACAGCTGTCTTCAGGCTCTTAAGGCAAACCAGGGGCTTCCCTCTTGCCTGAGAAAATTTTTCTTCTTCCTTTTCCATCAGTTTTTATTTTTTTTCAGGATAGGCTTCATGATGTAAATCCTATTGATAATTTCAGTATGTAAAAAAAAAACCTGACAACAACAACCCAAATCAACAATAAAAGTTTCATGTCTTACTGCAAGGGATTAGACACTGGCAGGAGCACACAGGGACTCTGTAGGGTATAAGGTCCTTTGTTAGGTATTTTTAAATCCATTCTCACTCCCTCTCCATTTGAAATGCCCACTGGAATGTGGGGAGCATTTGAAAATCCCTGCTTGTGCCTTGAAGGTATGTTGAATCTCTGCTGTGAAGAATGACCAGCATGCTTTAAAATCTAAGTGACCATCAACATTTCCAGATGTGCAAGGAGGAGGACTCCAGTTCCCTCTCAAAACTCCTTTTCAGCACACAGCCAGCCAGCAAATGCTGTTCACAACATATGGAAAAGGCACCAAGAGTCTGACCTTCTGCTGGAAGAGACCTTTACTTGAGATTTGTCCAGTGTGTATCTTACATAGAAACCAACGCTAAGTATACAAAGCAAAACCACATTTTTGGCTTTACTGAAACAAATTGCAGCCCCTGGACACTCTGAAAGAATGCAGGCTGCAGAGAAAGAAAAAAAAAGAAAAAAGAAAAATGAAAAAAGAAAAAAGAAAAAAGAAAAAAGAAAAAGAAAAAGGAAAAAAAAAGAAAAAGAAAAAGAAAAAGAAAAAGAAAAAGAAAAAGAAAAAGAAAAAGAAAAAGAAAAAGAAAAAGAAAAAGAAAAAGAAAAAGAAAAAGGAAAAGAAAAAAGAAGAGGAAAAATAAAAAGAAAAAGAGAAAGAAGGGGAAGAAAAAAATAAAGGGAAGAAAAAGAAAGGGAAAAAAGAAAGAAAAAAGAAAGGAAAAAAGAATGGGGGAAAAAAAGGAAGGGGGAAATAAAAGAAAGGGAGGGGAATATAAGAAGGGGGGGAAGGAAAGGGAAATAAAAGAAGGAAGAAAAAAAGTAAAGAAAAAAAGGGGAAAAAAGGGCTAAAAAAGAAGGGGGAAAATAAAAGAAAGGAGGAAATAAAAGGGGGAAAAAAGGAAATGAAAGAAAGAGGAAATAAAAGGGGGGAAAAAGGAAAGGGAAATAAAAGAAAGGGAAAAAAGGAAAGGGAAAAAAAGAAAACGAAAAAATAAAAGAAAAAAAGAAAGGGAAAAAAAGGGGAAAAAGAAAGAGGAAAAAAGAAAGAGAAAAAAGAAAGGGAAAAAAGGGGAAAAAAGAAAGGGAAAAAAGAAAGGGAAAAAAGGGGGAAAAAAGAATGGGAAAAAAGGGGAAAAAAAGAAAGGGAAAAAAGGGGAAAAAAAGAAAGGGGGAGAATAAAAGAAAGGGGGGGAGGGGAATAAAAGAAAGGGGAAAAAATAAATAAAGGAAAAAAAAACAAGAAAAAAAAATATATAAATGTAACCGAAGTCCAAGAAATCCAACGTGCTTCCAGCCAAACCCTCCCAAATGTTGTATTCAGATTCAAACAGCAAGGGAATAACTTCCTTTGATAAACAGAATTCCTGCTCAGAAGGTCCTGTGCAAGCCTCTTTCTGCACGTATACATCTGGAGTAGAACTGATTGGCATGATTGTTAATTAGTGTTGATTTTTTAATTAGGAAACTAAAGGGAACAATATTATTTATTTCTGAGGATGCAACCCCTTCATCCAAATGAAGTTGTACATGTGATGTGGTGCACATTATAGACATGTAATTCAAAACACACATGTGGTTCAACTGCTGGACTTGATGAGCTCAGAGGTCTACCCCAGCCTCAATAACTCTGTGATTCTCTGCTAATACCACATTTCCTCCTTCAAAACAAAAGTCTTTTGTCTTTTGGCTCTTTTCCCCTCTCCACATAACAAAGCAGTGTACCTTTAGATGACCGGAGGGGGGCGGTGGGGGTGGGGGGGAGGAGGTGGGGAGGGGGAAATCCCTCAGTAACAAACAAACAAACAAACCAACCCCAAACTCAAAGCTTGATTTAGTGTTGCAATGTTATGGCAGCAAAACAGGACTCAGGAAATGTCCTGCTCCAAATGTATAGCTAATACCAGAGGCTTCAGGCTCTGTTAGAGAAGACAAACTGTTCACCAATTCTTCCCTGGGCTGGACTCCAGGGAGCCTGCATTGAGCTTTGCAGAGCTCTGCGGCTGACAGAGCTGTAAATAGAGGAGATGTCTATATTGGAAGAAGATTTTGCTTTTCCACATTGAAGCTATCTCAGAGAATTTATGAATCTAAGAGTGGCTAATCCTTTCTTTTGCCAAGCCCCAGGTATGATGAATGTATCCTCTCAGAAGAGCATTCCAAACATTTTCATTTTGAAACTGCAACAGCAGAGAGTTGGTAAACGTTCGAGTTGCAACGCAGAAACAAGTCAGGATGCTTAGCTAGTGAAATTGCTGTGAGGCTGTCCTGCCAAGTACAATGTCTGTACCAGTGCAAGCACTGTTTGATTCCCTAGTGTGGAACATGCCATTCCACTTCATTTTGTGGCATGGTTTGGCTCCAGAGCTCAGGAAGTACAAGGTGGTTACAACAGCTCTTCGTGGTTATCGCCCCTGCTGCCAGTAAAACGCTGTGAGTCTTGCCATAGGCTCAGCCTCTTAGAGACATTTGGAACAAATGTGTTTCAACCTCTAAGGTGTAATTTTTACACTGGGGAAAAAAAAGGGCTGTAAAGAGAACCTTTTCTGTTAGTTTAGCTGGATTGGTTTAGAAGACTCTTTGGCAATAGCATAACATTTGTCCTGTTGCTAAATCCCCCTCCCCTTCCCCCTTGGCATTAGACCGCACTGACAATATTCTGTCTTTCTACCCTGGATGTTAATCACAGAATCACAGATTGTTAGGGGTTGCAAGGGACCTCAAAACCTCATCCAGTCCAACCCCCCTGCCAGAGCAGGATCACCTAGAGCAGGTCACACAGGAACACATCCAGGCAGTTCTTGAATATCTCCAGAGAGGGAGACTCCACAACCCCCCCTGGGCAGCCTGTTCCAGGGTTCTGTCACCCTCACAGGGAAAAAATTCTTTCTCCTGTTTCCATCCAACTTTCTATGCCTCAGCTTCCACCATTGCCCCTTGTGCTGTCATTGGGCATCACCCAGCAGAGCCTGGCTCCAGCCTCTGGGCACTCACCCTTTAAGTACTTATAAACAGTTAGATGTTTTTGTCTCATTTTGCCAAAATCAGCACCTGATGGATGAAAACAGAAAATCATTCAAACACTATCACTGGACAGTCACAGCTCGGCCAAAAGACCATTTTGAGGCTTCAGCCTTTCCAAAGTCCTCCACCCCTTGTAAAACCCTCTCAGAAGTTTTCTTTCTTCAACTGATGGACAGAAAAACCTCTTTACAGAAGCTCTCCCTTTATCTTCAAGACGCTGGCTCGGGCTGGGGTTGATGTCCTCGTTTGTCTTGTCCAGGCTCAGTATGAGTTTTATCCTCAAAGAAAGGTTCCTTGTATGAGGCAGGGCAAACAATTAATAATAGCTGTACCCTGAGGGCACTTGGTGAGAGGTGACACAGGCAAAAGAAGCCGTAGCCAGAGGGGGTGTGAGAGAAGCACTCACACACAAAGGGAGGACAAGGAAGTGAGAAAGGGGCCAGAGATAATCCAGGGGGACTTCAGCTGCCTGGACCAGCAAAACAGGGATGGGTTGGGATGGGTTTAAAAAGGACAAAAGCCAAAAGCAGGAGGTAGAAATTCTGGATCCTCACTGAGGCTGCTGAGCCCATTCACAGCTGTAGGAAAGGGACAGAATAAGATTTGTTTCAAGCAATCTTTAAGTGTGCAATAAAAAAGCTACAAAATATTGGAGAAAAGGTGTTGCCCGGGTGTTTGCAGATGATTCTCCAGGGGGAGAATGCTAGGTCTTCATACAGATACATCTCATGCTGCAAAAATCTGTCTGAAATGGATCCTTTCATCACACTTTGTTGGTTCCTTAGATGACTTCTCTTTACACTTGAAAAAGAAGGGGGTGTAAAAACAGCAATATGCCATGGAAATCATTAGGGACTGCTTATGTGTGTCCAAGAGAAAATGTATGGCCTCTGGAACCATTGTGTATCTGTAGAAGTCATTATCCTGGTGGAAGGAGAGTGCTTGGGGATGAAGGAGTTCAGGTCCTTGGCCACAAAGTCCAAGCATCAGCTATTGAGCAGCCTCCACTGGCTCCAAAGAGCTTTCCAGCTTGTGCTTTTGGTTTGAAAAGGTTATGGCTTTGGCAGGAGATCTGTTTGGTATCTCTGCACATGGGCATTGGCATGTTCCTTGTCAGTGTTTTTAGGAATTCAGCTGCTTGTGAGCTAGTGCAGCAGCCCAGTGCTGGAAGGAAGCCCGTAGTGGAAGAAGCCCATGGGTCTGCACAGCAACAACCTGATGTGTGAAAGAGAATCTCCATCAGCCTTGGCAGGAGACACACTGCTAGTGACATCTCCCATCTTTCCCCTTACCACAGGCTGGGGTTTGCCTAGCAGTAAGAGGATAATCAAAGACTGGAATTGTTAGAAGAGGTTTGGTTTGGACTCAGCAGTCCACGGGGATTCTCACTGTTATCACTCCCATTATGTATGTGCAGAAAGTTCTCCAGGGCAACAAGCAAGGTCTGTGGTTGTGTCACAGCACAAAACACTCCCATGGTGGTTTGCCCTGATCTATCCTGACAGCCAGTTTGTGCCCTCAGACTTGCAGGGATGGGACTGAAGCCTGGATAGGGATCTCAGGTAAATAAGATGGGCTTTGGCATCTCAAGTCAAGGGGTCCTTTCTTTTTTTTGTCCTCCCATGACTCTGGGTTGAGTGAGAAGGTGCTGTGGGTCAGACTGGTGCAGGGAGGGGAAATCAATCATTGCTGTTGTCTTTGATCAGATGTTGTATTTCTTTTTTTTTTTTTTAGTAAACAAAATCCTTATTGGCTCCAACAGTTCTCTGTGAGCTGGTTTGATTTGTATTTTGATTTAAAGGCTTCAAAATGCTCTTTGTCTTCAATAAGCCTCTGATCTTGTTTTCCTGGACGTGCTAAACCCTTTCCTCCAGTCATACCCCAAATCTCCCACAGTCTTTTCCTCCCTTGGCCTGAGGTCAAGTATCTCAATGGGACAGCTTCTGTGGGGTCCTGTTTTGAGCTTTGCATTCAGCCTTGCCCCTGGAATGTTAGATAAGCATCACTTGTGCAGTGGTGTCCACATCTGGAGATGGGAAGAACGGAAGCTGCCTCCTCCTGTAAGGTGTTTTGAATTCTCTGGTATCTCCCTGCAAAAGAATGGCCTCCAAGCTCTGATTTCCACTCCACTAAAGCAGATGTCTAATAAGCTTCATGTTGGCAAAATTCTTCCCATTCCCCACAACAAACAGCACCATTTGTTGTGACTGTACTTGCTAGGGTGTTGCTTTAATTCAGTGCTGAGACCATCACAGAGCCTGCACATTCCTTTCCATTGCTCTTTTTGCTTCACACTCCCTCAAGATTTTAGCTTTTTTATTTTTGGAGAAAATGAACCAAAGTCAATGAGTGATTGTCTGAAAGAGGGATTAGGGACTTGGGGGTGCTGGTGGATGAGAAGCTCAACAGTAGCCAGCAGTGAGCACTTGCAGCCCAGAGAGCCAAGCAGAGCCTGGGCTGCAGCAAGAGAAGTGTGGCCAGCAGGGCCAGGGAGGGGATTCTCCCCCTCTGCTCCACTCTGCTGAGATCCCACCTGGAGCTCTGTGTCCAGTTCTGGAGCCTCTCTTACAGGAAGGATGTGGAGGTGCTGGAAGGTGTCCAGAGAAGGGCCATGAGGATGAGCAGAGGGCTGGAGCTGCTCTGCTCTGGAGACAGACTGAGAGAGTTGGGGTTGTACAGTCTGGAGAGGAGAAGGTTCCGAGGTGACCTTGTGGCTTTCCAGTATCTGAAGGGGGCTACAAGAAAGCTGTGGAGGGACTTTTTAGGGTGTTGGATAGAGGTAAGAATGGGGGGAATGGATCTAAGATAGAGGAAGGAAGATTCAGATTCCATGTTAGGAAGAAGTTGTTCCCCATGAGGGTGGTGAGAGACTGGCACAGGTTGCCCAGGGAGGTGGTGGAAGCCTCATCCCTGGAGGTTTTTGCAGCCAGGCTGGATGTGGCTGTGAGCAACCTGCTGTGGTGTGAGGTGTCCCTGCCCATGGCAGGGGGGTTGGAAGTGCCTGCTCCTTGAGGTCCCTGACAGTTTTGTGAATCTGTGACTGTGGATTACTGGGCTGAAGCGTAAGCAAGCAGGGGCAGAGGGAGCTGTTTGTTCACCTGAGTACAAACTGTTTCCCTCCCCCTGAGAAGCAGTTCACAACTCCTCTTTCAACAGCCAGTTCCAGCACACCTTTTCCAGCACAGCTCTCATCCCCACTTCACAGAACTCCCAGGAGGGTGCAATGAGTTTAGTTCTATCAGCACACTTGGATTGTACAGGAATTTCTCCTCCTGCAAAGCACAAAGAAGTTCCTTGATATTCTGCTGGCCCTTCTCACTGTGAAGGCTGCTGTGGTAGCTAATACTGGTGAATAACTTTCCACTTTATTGTCTAAAACAAAACCCCACACCCTGATTTAAAGGTTTAATAATAGGTGCAAACAGCTTTGTAGAGCACAAAGGTTTACAAATTGATCTTTCTGTTATTTGCATCTAGGAACCTAAACATTAACTTTAGAAGCTTAACTTTCACGACCAATGTTAGCAAACAATGCTCCTGTGTTTTCATCTGTGCTGATCTCTGGAACATTTCAAAAACACATGCTTCTCATCCCCAGAAATGTCAGTGTGCACTTTCTGTGCCATCAGGAGATACATTATCCATCACGAAAAGGAGATTTTGCAGAGTTGCTTAGGGGAAAAAAAATTAAAAAAAGGCCATGATGTGTCTGCAGCATCTGAATTTTCAAGGAGTTCTGAAGTAGTTAATGTGGATCATGGTACAAGCCCTGTGCCTCTAGTTTGTTATTCAGAAGGGCAGAAGATGAACAGATGAAACACACAAGCTATGCTTGGCATAGGTTTAAGTTTCTGCCATCAGAGAGTCATAGAATCATAGAATCATAGAATCTTAGAATCATAGAATCTTAGAATCATAGAATCATAGAATCATAGAATCATAGAATCTTAGAATCATAGAATCATAGAATCATAGAATCTTAGAATCATAGAATCATAGAATCATAGAATCATAGAATCATAGAATCTTAGAATCTTAGAATCATAGAATCTTAGAATCATAGAATCTTAGAATAATAGAATCATAGAATCATAGAATCATAGAATCATAGAATCTTAGAATCTTAGAATCTTAGAATAATAGAATCATAGAATCATAGAATCTTAGAATCTTAGAATAATAGAATCATAGAATCTTAGAATAATAGAATCATAGAATCATAGAATCATAGAATCTTAGAATCTTAGAATCATAGAATCTTAGAATCTTAGAATATTAGAATCATAGAATCATAGAATCTTAGAATCTTAGAATAATAGAATCATAGAATCATAGAATCTTAGAATCATAGAATCTTAGAATCTTAGAATATTAGAATCATAGAATCATAGAATCTTCAAATCATAGAATCTTAGAATCATAGAATCATAGAATATTCAAATCATAGAATCTTAGAATCATAGAATCTTAGAATTTTAGAATCTTAGAATCATAGAATCTTAGAATCTTAGAATCATAGAATCATAGAATCATAGAATCTTAGAATCTTAGAATCATAGAATCTTAGAATCATAGAATCATAGAATCTTAGAATCTTAGAATCTTAGAATCATAGAATCTTAGAATCAGAGAATCAGAGAATCATAGAATCTTAGAATCTTAGAATCTTAGAATAATAGAATCTTAGAATCATAGAATCAGAGAATCATAGAATCTTAGAATCATAGAATCTTAGAATCATAGAATCATAGAATCTTAGAATCATAGAATCATGGAATCTTAGAATCATAGAATCTTAGAATAATAGAATCATAGAATGTTAGAATCATAGAATCATACAATCTTAGAATCAGAGAATCCTAGGATCATAGAATCATAGAACGGTCTGGGTTGGAAGAGGCCTCCAAAGGTCATCCAGTCCAAGCCCTTCTGCGCTCAGCAGGGACATCCTCAACTAGATCAGGTTGCCCAGAGCCCTGTCCAGCCTCACCTTGAATATGTCAAGGGATGGGATCTCAACTACCTCCCTGGGCAACCTGTTCCACTGTTCCACCAGCTTCATGGTGCAGAACTTGTTCTTAACATCCAATCTAAATCTACTCTTCTCTCATTTCAAACCATTGCCCCTCGTCCTCTCACTGCAGGCTTTTGGAAACAGTCCCTCTGCAGCCTTCTTGTAGGCCCCCTTCATCCTCTTAAACCTTCATGGAGCACGTGCTTCACTTCCTGAATCTTAGGTTTTCAGACTGTGATAGGAGTTTTCTAAATAAGAGAGTCACAAAGATTTTTTTTTTTTAAACTGAGTTTTGCTTTGCTTCAAAGCTCCTTCAGGATTCGAGCTCCTGGCAAAGCTGGCAGCTTGTGGCTTGGACAGATTCACTCTGAAGTGGGTCAAGAACTGTCCGGAGGGCTGGACCCAGAGAGTGGTGGTGAATGGTGCCACATCCAGTTGGTGGCCACTCACTAGTGGTGTTCCCCAGGGATCAGTGCTGGGCCCCATCCTGTTCAATATCTTTATTGATGATCTGGATGAGGGGATTGAGTCCATCAACAGTGAGTTTGCAGATGACACCAAGTTAGGAGCAGGTGTGGATCTGTTGGAGGGTAGGAGGGTTCTGCAGAGGGACCTGGCCAGGCTGGATGGGTGGGCAGAGGCCAATGGGATGAGATTTAACAAGGCTAAGGGCAGGGTTCTACACTTTGGCCACAACAACCCCATGCAGCTACAGGCTGGGGACAGAGTGCCTGGAGAGCAGCCAGGCAGAAAGGGACCTGGGGGTGCTGGGTGACAGTAGGCTGAACATGAGCCAGCAGTGTGCCCAGGTGGCCAGGAGAGCCAATGGCATCCTGGCCTGGACCAGGAATGGTGTGGCCAGCAGGAGCAGGGAAGTCATCCTGCCCTGTGCTCAGCACTGGTTAGGTCACACCTTGAGTGCTGTGTCCAGTTCTGGGCTCCTCCATTCAAGAGAGATGTTGAGATGCTGGAAGGTGTCCAGAGAAGGGCAACAAGGCTGGGGAGGGGTCTGGAGCACAGCCCTGTGAGGAGAGGCTGAGGGAGCTGGGGGTGTTTAGCCTGGAGAAGAGGAGGCTCAGGGCAGACCTCATTGCTGTCTACAACTACCTGAAGGGAGGTTGTAGCCAGGTGGGGGTTGGTCTCTGCTCCCAGGCAAGCAGTGACAGGAGAGGACACAGTCTCAAGCTGTGCAGGGGAGGTTTGGGCTGAATGTTAGGAGGAAGTTCTTCACAGAGAGAGAGATTTTCCATTGGGATGTGCTGCCCAGGGAGGTGGTGGGGTTGATGTCCTTGGAGATGTTCAAGAAAAGCCTGGATGAGGCACTTAGTGCCATGGTCTGGTTGATTAGATAGGGTTGGGTGATCAGTTAGACTGGATGAGCTTGGAGGTCTCTTCCAACCTGGTTGATTCTCTGATTCTATGATTCAAGGTCCAGCTTGGAGAAGTGATGCAGATGTGTGCAGGTTTAGCTTTCCCTGAAGTCAAGGATATGATGACTTCTCTCCTTAGAAAAAAATAGTTTAAATCATGTTGTTTTTTTACTTAGGGGTTGGGGTTTTTTTTGTGTGTGTGTATGTGTAGAATCCAGACGTGTCAGAAAAAGTCTTTTGGTGCTGCCACACTGGGATCTGAGAGTCCCAGGTCAGCATGCATTTCACATGAGGAGAGTGACATACAGCTCATTAATTTGTCACTGAGGTCCTGTCCTTAGCTGCTGTTGCTATTGGAGAAACTAAGGCAGCAAAGCTTGTTTAAAAAAAAAGCAGCAGCATCAGCAACCTTCCTGTTAATTTTCTCCCCATTTGTTTTCAGCTGCAATTGTGGCTGCCCAGCAGGGTTAGGAGGGGAGTTAGCAATATTTTGAAAGGACTGGTTAGCTTGTAAAAGACCAAGTGTATTGCACAATAAAGGAAATCTCCAGGATTTCACATTACTTTTTTGTTTGCTTGCCGTCAGCAAAGTGCCTTTGGTATTCCTCACCCTCCCAAAGCTCCATCACCACTCGTTACCGATCTTGGTTTTGTTGCAACAAACTGCTTGCCATTGTTGGGACTTGGGGTCAAGTTTTCTAAGGCACCTCTGAGAAAGTCTGCAAAGGGTAGGGGCTCTGCTGTGTCCCTCCTGAAGGCATCTCCCCACATCTCCACAGGGTGCTGGATGGGTGCTGAGCTGCCCACACAGCAAGTGGGAAATTTGGTGCTTATGTGGAGGGATAGACAAGGGTGAGCACAGAGAGCTGGCAGCTGAGCAACAGGCAGTCACAGGATCACAGGGTGTTAGGGCTTGGAAGGGACCTTCAAAGATCATCCAGTCCAACCCCCCTGCCAGAGCAGGACCAGAGAATCCAGCACAGGGCACACAGGAACACATCCAGATGGGGATGGAAAAGCTCCAGAGAAGGAGACTCCACAACCTCTCTGGGCAGCCTGTTCCAGTGCTCTGGGACCCTCACACGGAAGAAGTTCCTCCTCCTGGTGAGGTGGAACCTCCTGTGCTGGAGTTTCCATCCATTGCCCCTTGTCCTATCCCAGGGTGCAACTGAGCAGAGCCTGTCCCCTCCCTCCTGACCCCCAGCCCTCAGATATTTAGAAACATTTATTAAATCCCCTCTCAGTCTTCCCCTCTCCAGACTGAACAGCCCCAGGGCTCTCAGCCTCTCCTCCCCAGGCAGTGCTTCAGTCCCTTCAGCATCCTGGTAGCTCTGTCTTGGACTCTCTCCATCAGATCCCTGTCCCTCTTGAACTGGGGAGCCCAGAACTGGATGCAATATTTCAGGTGAGGTCTCACCAGGGAGAACCTCCCTGGGTCTGCTGCACACACTTCTCTGAATGCCCCCCAGGACCCCATTGGCCTTCTTGGCCACCAGGGCACATTGCTGTCCCATGCAGAACTTGTTACCCACCAGCACTCCCAGGTCCTTCTCCACAGGGCTGCTCTCCAGCACATCACCTCCTAACCTATACTGCTGCAGTGCTGAGAAGAGGAAGAGGAGGACTCAGATTTTTATCTCTGAGTGATCTGGGTACTTCTGCACTCTTCAAATTAATTGGTCTCAAGCTCTTCTCAAGAGAGAAGCACCAGAAGACACTTAATGGCAGCCTAGGCATAAAAAAATGATTTGAAGGAGGTATCAAGAGATGATTTTGGTTTAGAATCATTTAAGATGCTTAAATTGCTAATGATTACCAAAAGGGATTCAGGAAGTCTTTATCTCATTTCAAAAGCAGTGGCAGGCTGTCTCTGGATCTCAGGAGAGCACTGAAGTGTTTGCAGTTTGCCAGGGGCCAAGGGGATATGAAAAAAAGAAACGTGGGCAGAAGAGTTTTCCGTTTGGTTTCCTTCAGAAATGAGGCACAAAGGGCCTCAGTCTGCCACAAGGGTTTGATCTCTGGAAGTTTTGCCAAGATGAATGTGTTTAGTCTCATATCAGAATCATCTTGTCTGGTGGCTGTGGAAGATCAGTTTAGGCTGGGTGTGCTGCAGGTGGCTGGGGAGTCCTCTGTATGTGCACAGCCTGTGGGGCACAGACTGGACAGTCTGTTGAGGTGCCTTCCAGGCTTGCATCTCTGTGCAGAATCACACAGAATCACACAGAATCAACCACGTTGGGAGAGACCTCCAAGATCACCAAGTCCAACCAATCACCCAACCCTATCTAATCAACCAGACCATGGCACTAAGTGCCTCAGCCAGGCTCTTCTTAAACACCTCCAGGGATGCTGACCCCACCACCTCCCTGGGCAGCACATTCCAATGGCCAATCTCTCTTTCTGGGAAGAACTTCTTTCTAAGCTCAAGCCTAAACTTGCCCCTGCACAGCTTGAGACTGTGTCCTCTTGTTCTGTTACTGGTTGCCTGGGAGAAGAGACCAACCCCCACCTGGCTACAACCTCCCCTCAGGTAGTTGTAGAGAGCAATGAGGTCTCCCCTGAGCCTCCTCTTCTCCAGGCTAAACACCCCCAGCTCCCTCAGCCTCTCCTCACAGGGCTGTGCTCCAGACCCCTCCCCAGCCTTGGTGCCCTTCTCTGGACATGTTCCAGTGACATCTACAGAGGGATTTGCAGGCAAAGGCCATGAGGTGGTCATGTGAGGCTTATCAGTTGTGACTTAGATTTTCTCAAAGCTTTCCACCAGCTTGATAGCCTGAAGAGTGCTGACATCCCAAAGCAAGAAGCCAGGCACAAGCCTGGTAGATGTGAAGGTCATTGCTCATCCATAGTCTTGGTTGCCATAAAAGGAGGTCATGGATTCTCCACAACCAGAGGGTATCTCTTACAGAATCAGAGAATGGTCTGGGTTGGAAGGGACCTCCAAAGATCATCCAGTCCAACCCCCTCTGCACTCAGCAGGGACATCCTCAACTAGATCAGGTTGCCCAGAGCCCTGTCCAGCCTCACCTTGAATATCTCCAGGGATGGAGCCTCAACCACCTCCCTGGGCAACCTGTTCCACTGTTCCACCACCCTCATGGTGCAGAACTTGCTCCTAGCAGCCAATCTAAGTCTCCTCTTCCCTAGTTTGAAACCATTGCTCCTTGTTCCTAGCATCATCTTCTACATGGTGGTCTCCTTTAAGCCATTAAATGGGACATTGTCCAAAGGAGCAAAGAATGGAAATGTTCATTCCCCTTGAACAGCCCTCAGCAAAATATTGCCAGATCAGATTGTCTTCTCCCAGAAACAGAATATAGGCAACCCACTGCAAACAATTCATCCCAACCTGGCAACTCCTTAATTCCTGAACCATCATTGATCACTGCTTGGAAGCTGGGTGGTCTCCCCAAAGAGAGGAATGGAGCTTTGCACTCCTAGGCTGACTGCAAAGTGTTGTGTTTACCCTGCTGTTGTTTGTAGCAGGGCAGCACTGCTGAACAGCACAGTTTATAAATCCTTACACACTGGAGTTGTTGGCTACCTTCACTCAGAAAGTGACTGAGAGCCCTGGGGCTGTTTAGTCTTAGAAGAGAAGGCTGAGAGGGGATCTGATCAATGTCTATCAATAGCTGAGGGGTGGGTGTCAAGGGGAGGGGGCCAGGCTCTGTTGGGTGGTGCACAGTAATAAGACAAGGAAGAACAGGCTCAGACTTGAACATAGATTTCAGCTCCACATGAGGAGAAACTTCTTTCCAGTGAGGGTGGCAGAGCACTGGAGCAGGCTGCCCAGAGAGGTTGTGGAGTCTCCTTCTCTGGAGCCTTTCCAACCCCACCTGGATGTGTTCCTGTGCAGACTCCCCTGAGTGATGTTGCTCTGGCAGGGGGTTGGACCTGATGATCTCTGGAGCTCCCTTCCATCCCCTAATCTACTGTGATACTGTGACACTGTGAAGGGCTGGGCACTTCCATTGCTTGGATGACCAGTGCCAAACTCCTATCCATTGGGATCCTGACCCCTGCCATAGAGGGACTCCTTTCACAGCCACACAAATGGCAGAAGGCAGTTTGGCAGTTGTGGATATTTGCCCATCCCACCCCACTGAGGAGTCAGAAAGGATCTGAACTGCTCTCAGAACCCAACCAGGGACACTCTCAGTAGGTGGTAGAGCTTCAGGCAGCTTCTGATGCAAAATCTTTCTGTTCCTGTTTCTTCTGATAGGTTTCCCTAAAGCAGAGGAGCAACTGCCTGCCAAAGGGGATTTTTTTTTTCCACTAGTGAAGACAAGAAGCTTCTCTGTTCTCTGAGCCAAGTCATGAAGGGGAATAAGCCCCAAAAGCAGAGGGAGAAGAGCCCCAGTCAGCATTGCTAACACCTTCTCAGAGTAACTGACATGCACACAAAAGAGGAGAGGGGACAAATAGCCCTGGAGCAAGCTGTGGCAGTGGATGAGCTTAGGTGCTGGAGGAAGATGAGCTCCCAAAGGAGGGCTCCGGGGAGATGTGAGCGGCCACTGCCTCTCCTCCAGGGCACACATTGTGAAGTCTCCTCACTCTGATACAACACCCAGATGAAACTGCTAGGTAGAAATAATGAAGTCACCAAACCCTAGTAAAATGCATATGTTGCACAGCTGTGCTCTGAGCCAGCCACTTTCTTATCAGCCTGCCTGGAGGCTGCATCAGATGATCTAGAAGCACAAAGCAGCAGTCTCTTGCTCTTCCTGCCCAAGTCCATCCATTCCTCCACACTGGCTGCAGGGACTAAGGGTCTGCTCAGGTCCAGGCAGGAATGGTAGCCCTGCCTGGTGAGGTCTAGGCAGGAATGGTAGCCCTGCCTGGTCAGGTCTAGGCAGGCTTGGTAGCCCTGTGTGGTGAGGTCTAGGCATGGTAGCTCTGTCTGGTGAGGTCTAGCCATGGTAGCTCTGTCTGGTGAGGTCTAGGCATGGTAGCCCTGTCTGGTGAGGTCTAGGCATGGTAGCTCTGTCTGGTGAGGTCTAGGCATGGTAGCCTGTGGTGAGTCAGCCATGGTGCTCGTCGGTGAGGTCTAGGCATGGTAGCTCTGTCTGGTGAGGTCTAGCCATGGTAGCTCTGTCTGGTGAGATCTAGGCATGGTAGCCCTGTCTGGTGAGGTCTAGGCATGGTAGCTCTGTCTGGTGAGGTCTAGGCATGGTAGCCCTGTCTGGTGAGGTCTAGGCATGGTAGCTCTGTCTGGTGAGGTCTAGGCATGGTAGCCCTGTCTGGTGAGGTCTAGGCATGGTAGCTCTGTCTGGTGAGGTCTAGGCATGGTAGCCCTGTCTGGTGAGGTCTAGGCATGGTAGCCCTGTCTGGTGAGGTCTAGCCATGGTAGCCCTGTCTGGTGAGGTCTAGGCATGGTAGCTCTGTCTGGTGAGGTCTAGGCATGGTAGCCCTGTCTGGTGAGGTCTAGCCATGGTAGCCCTGCCTGGTGAGGTCTAGGCAGGCATGGTAGCCCTGTCTGGTGAGATCTAGGCATGGTAGCCCTGTCTGGTGAGATCTAGGCATGGTAGCCCTGGCTGGGGAGATCTAGGCATGGTAGCCCTGTCTGGTGAGATCTAGGCTTGGTAGCCCTGCCTGGTGAGGTCTAGGCATGGTAGCTCTGTCTGGTGAGATCTAGGCATGGTAGCCCTGCCTGGTGAGATCTAGGCTTGGTAGCCCTGGCTGGTGAGATCTAGGCATGGTAGCCCTGCCTGGTGAGATCTAGGCTTGGTAGCCCTGTCTGGTGAGGTCTAGGCATGGTAGCTCTGTCTGGTGAGATCTAGGCATGGTAGCTCTGTCTGGTGAGATCTAGGCATGGTAGCCCTGTCTGGTGAGATCTAGGCTTGGTAGCCCTGCATGGTGAGATCTAGGCATGGTAGCTCTGTCTGGTGAGGTCTAGGCTTGGTAGCTCTGTCTGGTGAGGTCTAGGCTTGGTAGCTCTGTCTGGTGAGATCTAGGCATGGTAGCTCTGTCTGGTGAGATCTAGGCATTGTAGCTCTGTCTGGTGAGATCTAGGCATGGTAGCTCTGTCTGGTGAGGTCTAGCCATGGTAGCTCTGTCTGGTGAGATCTAGGCATTGTAGCTCTGTCTGGTGAGATCTAGGCATGGTAGCTCTGTCTGGTGAGATCAAGGCATGGTAGCCCTGTCTGGTGAGGTCTAGGCATGGTAGCTCTGTCTGGTGAGATCTAGGCATGGTAGCTCTGTCTGGTGAGATCTAGGCATGGTAGCCCTGCCTGGTGAGATCTAGGCATGGTAGCCCTGGCTGGTGAGATCTAGGCTTGGTAGCCCTGCCTGGTGAGATCTAGGCATGGTAGCCCTGTCTGGTGAGATCTAGGCATGGTAGCCCTGGCTGGTGAGATCTAGGCATGGTAGCTCTGTCTGGTGAGATCTAGGCTTGGTAGCCCTGCCTGGTGAGATCTAGGCTTGATAGCCCTGGCTGGTGAGATCTAGGCATGGTAGCTCTGTCTGGTGAGATCAAGGCATGGTAGCCCTGGCTGGTGAGATCTAGGCATGGTAGCTCTGTCTGGTGAGATCTAGGCATGGTAGCTCTGTCTGGTGAGATCTAGGCTTGATAGCCCTGGCTGGTGAGATCTAGGCATGGTAGCTCTGTCTGGTGAGATCTAGGCATGGTAGCTCTGTCTGGTGAGATCTAGGCTTGATAGCCCTGTCTGGTGAGGTCTAGCCATGGTAGCTCTGTCTGGTGAGGTCTAGGCATGGTAGCTCTGTCTGGTGAGGTCTAGCCATGGTAGCTCTGTCTGGTGAGATCTAGGCATGGTAGCTCTGTCTGGTGAGATCTAGGCTTGATAGCCCTGGCTGGTGAGATCTAGGCATGGTAGCTCTGTCTGGTGAGATCTAGGCATGGTAGCTCTGTCTGGTGAGATCTAGGCTTGATAGCCCTGTCTGGTGAGGTCTAGCCATGGTAGCTCTGTCTGGTGAGATCTAGGCATGGTAGCCCTGTCTGGTGAGGTCTAGGCATGGTAGCTCTGTCTGGTGAGGTCTAGGCATGGTAGCCCTGTCTGGTGAGGTCTAGGCATGGTAGCTCTGTCTGGTGAGGTCTAGGCATGGTAGCCCTGTCTGGTGAGGTCTAGGCATGGTAGCTCTGTCTGGTGAGGTCTAGGCATGGTAGCCCTGTCTGGTGAGGTCTAGGCATGGTAGCCCTGTCTGGTGAGGTCTAGCCATGGTAGCCCTGTCTGGTGAGGTCTAGGCATGGTAGCTCTGTCTGGTGAGGTCTAGGCATGGTAGCCCTGTCTGGTGAGGTCTAGCCATGGTAGCCCTGCCTGGTGAGGTCTAGGCAGGCATGGTAGCCCTGTCTGGTGAGATCTAGGCATGGTAGCCCTGTCTGGTGAGATCTAGGCATGGTAGCCCTGGCTGGGGAGATCTAGGCATGGTAGCCCTGTCTGGTGAGATCTAGGCTTGGTAGCCCTGCCTGGTGAGGTCTAGGCATGGTAGCTCTGTCTGGTGAGATCTAGGCATGGTAGCCCTGCCTGGTGAGATCTAGGCTTGGTAGCCCTGGCTGGTGAGATCTAGGCATGGTAGCCCTGCCTGGTGAGGTCTAGGCATGGTAGCTCTGTCTGGTGAGATCTAGGCATGGTAGCTCTGTCTGGTGAGATCTAGGCTTGGTAGCCCTGCATGGTGAGATCTAGGCATGGTAGCCCTGTCTGGTGAGGTCTAGGCTTGGTAGCTCTGTCTGGTGAGGTCTAGGCTTGGTAGCTCTGTCTGGTGAGGTCTAGGCTTGGTAGCTCTGTCTGGTGAGATCTAGGCATGGTAGCTCTGTCTGGTGAGATCTAGGCATTGTAGCTCTGTCTGGTGAGATCTAGGCACTGTAGCTCTGTCTGGTGAGATCTAGGCATGGTAGCTCTGTCTGGTGAGATCAAGGCATGGTAGCCCTGTCTGGTGAGGTCTAGGCATGGTAGCTCTGTCTGGTGAGATCTAGGCATGGTAGCTCTGTCTGGTGAGATCTAGGCTTGGTAGCCCTGCCTGGTGAGATCTAGGCATGGTAGCCCTGCCTGGTGAGATCTAGGCATGGTAGCTCTGTCTGGTGAGAT
The DNA here is from genome assembly GCF_027791375.1 of Indicator indicator. Taxonomy (NCBI): domain Eukaryota; kingdom Metazoa; phylum Chordata; class Aves; order Piciformes; family Indicatoridae; genus Indicator; species Indicator indicator. The sequence continues at coordinate 2,199,455 of NC_072017.1, forward strand.
CTAGGCATGGTAGCTCTGTCTGGTGAGATCTAGGCTTGGTAGCCCTGCCTGGTGAGATCTAGGCATGGTAGCCCTGGCTGGTGAGATCTAGGCATGGTAGCCCTGGCTGGTGAGATCTAGGCTTGGTAGCCCTGCCTGGTGAGATCTAGGCATGGTAGCCCTGTCTGGTGAGATCTAGGCATGGTAGCCCTGGCTGGTGAGATCTAGGCATGGTAGCTCTGTCTGGTGAGATCTAGGCTTGGTAGCCCTGCCTGGTGAGATCTAGGCTTGATAGCCCTGGCTGGTGAGATCTAGGCATGGTAGCCCTGGCTGGTGAGATCTAGGCATGGTAGCTCTGTCTGGTGAGATCTAGGCATGGTAGCTCTGTCTGGTGAGATCTAGGCTTGATAGCCCTGGCTGGTGAGATCTAGGCATGGTAGCCCTGGCTGGTGAGATCTAGGCATGGTAGCTCTGTCTGGTGAGATCTAGGCTTGGTAGCCCTGCCTGGTGAGATCTAGGCTTGATAGCCCTGGCTGGTGAGATCTAGGCATGGTAGCCTGGCTGGTGAGATCTAGGCATGGTAGCTCTGGTGAGATCTAGGCATGGTAGCTCTGTCTGGTGAGATCTAGGCTTGATAGCCCTGGCTGGTGAGATCTAGGCATGGTAGCCCTGGCTGGTGAGATCTAGGCATGGTAGCTCTGTCTGGTGAGGTCTAGGCATGGTAGCTCTGTCTGGTGAGGTCTAGGCATGGTAGCTCTGTCTGGTGAGGTCTAGGCATGGTAGCTCTGTCTGGTGAGATCTAGGCATGGTAGCCCTGTCTGGTGAGATCTAGGCATGGTAGCCCTGCCTGGTGAGATCTAGGCATGGTAGCTCTGTCTGGTGAGATCTAGGCATGGTAGCCCTGGCTGGTGAGATCTAGGCATGGTAGCTCTGTCTGGTGAGATCTAGGCATGGTAGCCCTGCCTGGTGAGATCTAGGCATGGTAGCTCTGTCTGGTGAGATCTAGGCATGGTAGCCCTGCTGGTGAGATCTAGGCATGGTAGCCTGTCTGGTGAGATCTAGGCATGGTAGTCCTGTCTGGTGAGATCTAGGCATGGTAGTCCTGTCTGGTGAGATCTAGGCATGGTAGCTCTGTCTGGTGAGATCTAGGCATGGTAGCACTGTCTGGTGAGATCTAGGCATGGTAGCCCTGGCTGGTGAGATCTAGGCATGGTAGCTCTGTCTGGTGAGATCTAGGCTTGGTAGCCCTGCCTGGTGAGATCTAGGCTTGATAGCCCTGCCTGGTGAGATCTAGGCATGGTAGCCCTGTCTGGTGAGGTCTAGGCATGGTAGCTCTGTCTGGTGAGATCTAGGCATGGTAGCCCTGCATGGTGAGATCTAGGCATGGTAGCCCTGCATGGTGAGATCTAGGCATGGTAGCCCTGCATGGTGAGATCTAGGCATGGTAGCTCTGTCTGGTGAGATCTAGGCATGGTAGCTCTGTCTGGTGAGGTCTAGGCATGGTAGCCCTGTCTGGTGAGATCTAGGCATGGTAGCCCTGCATGGTGAGATCTAGGCATGGTAGTCCTGTCTGGTGAGATCTAGGCATGGTAGCTCTGTCTGGTGAGGTCTAGGCATGGTAGCCCTGCATGGTGAGATCTAGGCATGGTAGCCCTGCATGGTGAGATCTAGGCATGGTAGCTCTGTCTGGTGAGATCTAGGCATGGTAGCTCTGTCTGGTGAGATCTAGGCTTGGTAGCCCTGTCTGGTGAGGTCTAGGCATGGTAGCTCTGTCTGGTGAGGTCTAGGCATGGTAGCTCTGTCTGGTGAGGTCTAGGCATGGTAGCCCTGGCTGGTGAGATCTAGGCATGGTAGCCCTGGCTGGTGAGATCTAGGCATGGTAGCCCTGCATGGTGAGATCTAGGCATGGTAGCCCTGTCTGGTGAGATCTAGGCATGGTAGCTCTGTCTGGTGAGATCTAGGCATGGTAGCTCTGTCTGGTGAGGTCTAGGCATGGTAGCCCTGGCTGGTGAGATCTAGGTATGGTAGCCCTGTCTGGTGAGGTCTAGGCATGGTAGCCCTGCATGGTGAGATCTAGGCATGGTAGCCCTGGCTGGGGAGGTCCAGGCAGGCATTTTGAGTATGTACCTTGAAAGAGAAAAAGCAATGTGCTATTTCAGTGGTAAAACATTAAAGGCACCGAAAGCATTCAGAGAACAACTTCCAACCTCTACCAGGTGTTTTTTTGCCAAGCCAGATGTTCAGCAGATGAGGGGCTACTATCTCTAGCAGCAAAGAATTTGCTGGGTTGGGGTTTTTTGTTTGTTTTGGGTTTGAAAGGCATGCTATCAGGCATGATATTGGTATCGAATACTCACCTGTGAGAAATATTAGAAGAATGTCATGAAACTTGTAAAAATGAAACTTGTAAAAGCCAACACTCCAGAAATCCCAGGAGTCAGACTGCAGGGTACTCTTGATCCATCTCCATGGCTTTAGCATGTTTAAGTGGTAGTATTTAAGCACATCAACCCAAAGGCTTCTCGTCCTCCTAGTTCAGAGTGGATGGTTCACAGCATCACAGCACCACAGCACACGAGAGGTTGGAAGGGACCTCAAGAGATCATCCAGTCCAACCCCCATGCCAAAGGAGGATCACCCAGGGGAGTCTGCACAGGAATGCATCCAGAGGGGTTTAGAAAGTCTCCAGAGAAGGAGACTCCACAACCTCTCTGGGCAGCCTGCTCCAGGGCTCTGTCACCCTCACTGGAAAGAATTTTCTCCTCATGCTGAGCTGAAACCTTCTATGTTCAAGCTTGAAACTTTTGTTCCTTGCCTTATGACTGTGCACCAGTGAAAAGAGCCTGGCCCCCTCCCCTTGACACCCACCCCTCAGCTATTGATAGGCATTGATCAGATCCCCTCTCAGTCTTCCTCAAGTGATGTTAGAGCTCTTTCTCATTCAGCCCTTAGCAGTCTCTCTTAATTAATGTATGATATTTAAGACCTGCTTTGAAAATAAATCCAGTAGTTTTTTCCTGGCACAGTCTGATGTTTGTCATTAGGGTAATTTGGTGTTTCACAGAATTGGCAGAGTTGGAAGGGACCTCAAGGAGCAGGCAGTTCCCACCCCCCTGCCATGGGCAGGGACACCTCACACTACAGCAGGTTGCTCACAGCCACATCCAGCCTGGCTGCAAAAACCTCCAGGGATGAGGCTTCCACCACCTCCCTGGGCAACCTGTGCCAGTCTCTCACCACCCACATGGGGAAGAGCTTCTTCCAAATGTCTGATCTAAATCTTCCTTCCTCTAGCTTGGATCCATTCCCCCCAGTCCTGTCACTCCCTAACACGTTAAAAAGTCCCTCCCCAGCTTTCCTGTAGCCCCCTTCAGATACTGGAAGGCCACAAGAAGGTCTCTTTGGTACCTTCTCTTCTCCAGACTGAACAATTGCAACTCTCTCAACCTGTCCTCATAGCAGAGCAGCTCCAGCCCTCTGCTCATCCTCCTGGCCCTTCTCTGGACACATTCCAAACATTTCACCAATGTTACCCTAATTATCTGTCTGATGTTCCACTGAAATGCCTGTGCCTGGTGATGACCTTGTGCACAGGAAGTTACCCAAAGAAAGGCAAAAGAGAAAAAGCTGAGGATTGTGGCTCTTCTGCCACGCAGCTCCACTCCACAAATCCACATGAAACTCAGCAACTCAAAGCAGCTTAGATCAGGCACCTAAAAACCCCCAAAGGAGTATGCAGTAGCCCTCCAGTGAAAAGTTTAGTTCAGCTGATTTAGTCTTATCTAGGGAGAAGTGGGGAGGAAAACTTCTTTGCTGGCTGTTGCATGTAAAACTGAACTTTTTTTTATCTGCATTTCCCAGCCTCATCTTCCAAAGTAAATTATTTTCTGCAGCATCTGGCTTGCACCAAGGATTTCCTTCTGTATCTAATTCTGCTGCATTTCTCCAGCTTCTCTTTCCTTTGCACTGACTGTGGGAAGGGATTGAATGGCACAAATTCTGCAGCCTCCTCTAACTGCAAGACAGTGTCCCAAGAAAAAACATGAAAGAAACTGCTTTAGACTTGTAGAGACAGCCTCATTTCAGGCCTTGGCTAACATAGCCAAACTTATTCTTCTAAGTACTAGACTTTAAGTGCTTGTCTTTATTTCTTCCCATCTATACCCTCCTGTTAAGGTTGCTCTTAACAGTTCTGCCCCCAGAGGTTTTACAACACAGCACCCTACTGGCATTTATTTGGCACCTGCGCTGTGCTTGAGCCCTTGGAAACTATGACACAGATCTCTGGCACCTTAAATGTCTTAGTTGCTGACCATCAGTAATTGCTGCTGTCTGCAGGGACCTGGGTGAGAGCAGAGGGAGAGGCCATCTGTCACTGGATCCTGGCAGCAGAGGGATGGTGAAGCTCAGGAGAGCCAGGCTCTGTCGCGGCCTCGGGACCAGGAGATGCTGTGGTAAGCAACACCTCTGTATGCGGATTTCCTCCTCTCTGCTCACTCATTCCTGCCACATCTGCCCATTTGCTGCATTCTTTGCCCTACTGTTCCTACCTCCCCTCTCCAGCCACCTTTGCAGTTGCAGCTTGGGTGTCGCAGGTCCTGCGCTGCTGCACCCAAGTCCCAGTCCCTGCTTCAGAGCAAGAGGGCTGGGGAGCGTCTCCTAGCCAGCCTTGCTTAGTGCATAGGGAGTTTTTTTAATGGGGGCTGAAAATGCTTTCCCTTCAGGCTTCCTTCTGAAAAGAGACTGAAATATTTGGGCTCATTCCATTTCCCTTTGAAGCAGCATTCAGGGTTGGTTCCCCTCAGTCCTGCTGCTGCTGTGTGTTGTTAGTGTCTTTCAGAGGTGAAAATGGGTGACTGCAGTAGGATGGAGAAGGGATTGGGAAATGTTAGAGACAGGTCAGGCTAATCATGGAATCTCTTCTCTATATACACAAAGAACTTAGGGCGTTTATATTTCCCAAAACAGTGCTTGACAGCATAAAGCATTTCCATGCAAGCCAGAATCTGTGAAATCTCCCATAAGTGCTTTTACAGGACGATTTCACATCAATAACAGTTCCATTCCTTGCCCCAAATATTTATACTTTGTGATTGTAACAAGCTATGTATTAATCAAGGAGAGCTGAGGAAGTGTGGTGGGTGGGAGAAGCTCCATCAGTGTTTGCCTTGGGAGCACAAAGGGGGCCCGTGGGCTGCTGTTAGAGCCCCAGATCTGGGGGGGAGGTGGACTTGTTGTCTGATCCAGTATGGCAGTTTGTACAAAAGAGAGATTTGGATGAAGCAAATCAGGAGAGGTCACAGAATCACAGAAACATTCCGGTTGGAAAAGCCCCTCAGGATCCCCAAGTCCAACCAAGAATCCTGCTCTACAAAGTTCTCCTCTAAACCACAGCCCCAAGCACCACATCCAAGCCACCTGCAAACACATCCAGGCTCGGGGACTCAAGCACTTCCCTGGGCAACCCATTCCAATGCCTGACCACTCTTGCTGGGAAAAAAATCTTCCTAATGTCCAGCGATGAGGCTGTATGGGGCAGCTGTAAAGCTTCAGCTCCTCGAAGGTGCAGGAAGAGCCAAGAAGAGAGGCAAGGGCACTGTGCTCCCTTTGAGCAAGGCTTGGATCAGTTGAGCAATGCTGACTCACAGCTCAAGACCTAAAATCCTGGAGGCTAGGGGCCTGGGCTGGGAACACCATGCTAAATTGCAAGGAAGATGCCTTCTAATTTGAAGTGATGGCAAGCACCCTCATTTTTCCAGCAAGATGTGACGAGGTAACCGAAGCTGCCCTGCAGCATCCCTCATCTACCTCTTCTCCCCAGACATTTTCACATCCTTCTGTCAACAGGATGTGTTTTGTGGCTGCTCTTCGTTTACACACACAAAAGGGCAGTTTATACTCCCTGAGTAAGACCTTCCCTGTTTTATGAAGTGCCAGCTGCTTGCAAAACCCCACCTCCCCCTCAAAAAAACAAAACCCAACCAGAAGATTCAGATAGTAAATAACTGAGTCATTTCATACTAGGTAGCCTTTCTGACTTTAATTTACTTGGTCACAATGTCACAGGGGCCTAATTTTGCCATTTTCTGGAGGCATGGTTAGGTTATTGTGGTGTGTGTCTGTCTGCTTTTATCAGCTGTGTGTGGCACCACGTCAGATGATGTGAAGTGACATGGCTGGGAGAGTCCTGTGGGATGCTCTGGGACAGCCTCCCAGCAGAGATGTCATCTTTAATGCATCTACAAGGAGTTTCCCGAGTGTGCTTTGTTCATCCTTACCATTCCCTGTTAATTAGTGCCTCAGAAAGATCTTGCTCCTACTGTGATTGTCCTGGGAAACGTTTGCTGCCCATAATGTGGGATGTGCCTCTTGAGTTGTGATGTCCAGAGGGGAAAAAACAGCCTCTGAAGACATCAGCATCTTCTTAAAGTAACCACAGAGACATCCTGGACCTTTTTTTTTCTTTGGAATGTCTCTTGCTTCTGCTAGTTATGCAAGATTTTAAATGTTTAAGTCCTCCTGACTTTGCTGCCTGTGATTCATGCCCAGAGTCTGCTCATCCTTCGTGCCTGGGGCAAGAAGAGGGCCATTGGCAGCATTTTGGGCTGCATGAGGTGCTTGGGGATGTTTGTAAGGGTTGTGTGCTCTCCTGGAGGGTGTAGGGATGAGGGCAGCCCCCCCAAAATGCAGCAAAGCTCTTACTTCTGCCCTCACCTTTCGTAATATCAAGGGAGGAAGAATCAGCAGTGTGGCAGGCCTTGCACTGGTCCTTGGGCTGGTGGCACCTGGACTCTGTGCACTGATGTCAGAACTGCACATCTCTCTGTGTGAGCTGCAGCCTGACACAGCCACAGACACATTCACCCCCTGACTGTGTGCCCTGGGCTGGGACACATCTACCTGCATGCCAGCAGCACATCTCCCCTAATGCTAATGGGGAAGGCTAAGATTAAGCAGGAACCTAGAAGCAGCTCCTGGCCAGAAGCCCATGATTAAAAACAGCAGGCTGCAGGTCGGCTAAGGCTGCCAACAAGCCTCCTGAGCAGGAAGAAAACACTTGGAGCTGTCAAAGCACTGAAAGGTACAATCCTGCTCCCTGAGCCCCTTTCTGACTTTTTACTTTACATTTCACCTTTCTTTCTTCCACCCCCCGCCCCTTTGCTCCTAACTTTCACCAATGCATTTAAAGCCCTCTGCAGCTTCACAGCCTCCTCTCCAGGCTGGGTTGTGCTGCTCTCAGCTCTGCTGCTGTCTCTCTCTTCACTCCTAAGCTTCACCGAGGCATTTAAAGCCCTCTGCAACTTCATAATTTCTTCTCCAGGCTGGGTTGTGCTGCTCTCAGCTCTGCTGCTGTCTCTCTCTTTGCTCCTAAGCTTCACCAAGGCATTTAAAGCCCTCTGCAGCCTCACAGCCTCCTCTCCTCAGAGTGTTACTTCTAAGAATGAGGAATTATACAACTCTTTACAGGTATTGTGTTACAGGCAGCCAGCACTTGAAGTTAATGACTGCAAGAGAGCAAAGCTCTTGGTAGAATCACAGAATTGTCAGGGTTGGAAGGGACCTCAAGAGTCATCCAGTTCCAGCCCCCTGCCATGGGCAGGGACACCTCACACTAGCAGTCTTTCTTTCTCTTTTCCTATATTGTCTTTGCTTTGTGGATTTGCACTACTGGGGGCAGGGAAATCCTGGCTCTGCTGATTTCTGAGTGCTGTCAGCTGCAACAAGACCAAAATATTGCCTTTTGGGTATAGATGTTATAAAGTTTTGTCCATCCAGCCATTGTATCAGGAACTTTTCCTATTTCTGCATGTCTTAACACAGGAACAGAGGAAACATTTACACTTTTTTTTTTCCTTTTTTAATAGGAAAAAGTGATGGCTAAACCACATCTTGGCAGGGGAAGGCAGGGATAGGTGTGTGAGCTAAAATTTCTTGTAGCTCTCTTTAGATTGGCTAACAGTCAAGCTGGCTTGTTTCCAGGTACAGTTTCCAGTCCAGCCCTGGAAATGTGTCTGTCTGTCTGTGTTTGTCTGTGTGTGTACATGACAGGCACATATTTCCTGCAAGACTTTCTGCTGCCACTGTAGAAGATCCAAACACAGCTCCAGCAGCTCCTGTGGTGGGAGGTGGCTGTTTGGATTTGTCACACACAGTGTCAGACAGTGCTGCTGAGTGGCTTATCAGCAGGCTATCACTTCAGGTCCCTTTCTATTTCCTATTCCTGATTCATGGTATGCTGAGGGAACTGTGAGTGCACATGGGGAGAAGCAGACAGTACATGAAGCAAAAGAGCAGCTAAGCTGGAATTGCTCAGATGCATAGAATCATAGAATGGTCTGGGCTGGAAGGGACCTCTTGAGGTCATCCAGTCCAATCCTCTCTGCACTCAGCAGGGACATCCTCAACTAGATCAGGTTGCCCAGAGCCCTCTCCAGCCTCACCTTGAATATCTCCAGGGATGGGGCCACAACCTGTTCCAGTGTTCTACCATCCTCATGGTGCAGAACTTGTTCCTCATATCCCACCTAAATCTCCTCTTCTCTCATTTCAAACCATTGCACTTCATTCTGTCACTGCAGGCCTTTACAAACAGTCCCTCTGCAGCTTCTTGTAGCCTTCTTGTAGCTACTGGCAGCCTTGCTCTTAGGTCTCCCCAGAGTCTTCTCTTCTCCAGGCTGAACACCCCCAGCTCCCTCAGCCTGTCCTCATAGCAGAGGTGCTCCAGCCCTTGGATCATCTTTGTGGCCTCCTCTGGACTCACTCCAACAGCTCTGTGTCCTTCTCCTGCTGGGGACAGCAGAAGTGGAGGCAGGATTGGAGGTGAGGTCTCAGCAGAGCAGAGCAAAGAGCAGGACAGTTCTTGCCCTCCAGCTGATGGTGTGCTGCAGCTGAGCTGGCAATGGCCCTTATCCAGTGAGCAATGGGATGACTTCTTTGTGCTCTGTAGAGATGGGATTAGTTCATCCCTTCCCTCTCTCCCCTCCCTCTCACAATTTAATGGCAATTATCTGCAGACACACTAAAGAAGCCTCTCTTCTCCAGGAGGAACAACTCCAGCTCCCTCAGCCTTGATCCCTACATCTCCTGAGATGTTTCACACTGACATCTAAGGATCCAAGGTTTGGGATGATTTGGAGAGCTGTGATAAGTTCAAGAGGCTATGCCCTCATCTGCAGGAGGCAGCTGCCTTGCAGAGAAGGGAGCAGGCTGTGCTTTGGCCCAGATGGGTTGCAGTGGGAGGCCCTGATGCTCAGTAGCTGTTGGTGGACCAGCAAGAGGTTGGTGCCTTGTGCAGGAGGAGGTCCCTGGTGAGCCAGGCTCCTCTGGTCACCCTTCTGCTGCTTTCCCACTGGCTGTTGCTCAGCTTTGACAGCCAAGAAACCAAACCCAGAAAAATTACTTAAATGTTATGCTCTTTACCACTCTTCTGCTGGAAGTCAGTCTTGGTTTGGATCTTAATTCAGTCATCTGTAAAATAGCAAAAAAACACCTTCTGATACTTGCCTGGCTCAGAAGTCACAGTATTATGGAATCACAGGACATCAGAGGTTGGAAGGGACCTCAGGAGATCATCCAGTCCAACCCAGTCCTTACCCAGGACAGGATTCTGTGCCAGTGCAGCTGTTCTGCCTGCACTGGATATGATGCTTAGCATCAGCTCACACTTTCAATATTTTGCATGCACAGTTATGGATCCTTGTGTTTTGCCAAGCCTCCTAAAGAGAAGGGATTTGAAGTTCAGAGGCCCAACGTGCTTCCTGAAAGGGAGTCTTCTCCATTCTGTGCACTGCAACATTTGAAATTGAAGTTCAGCTCTTGTTCTGGCCAAGGAAATCCTCCAGCCAAAGCCCTGCCACCATACCTGCAATCAACTGGAAAATAACCAGCACTAGGAAGTCTCTGCTGGTGCAAAGCACAGCATTCCTGAACTGTTCAGAAACAGATTTGGCTGGAAGAAAGCAGACTTTTTTTTTTTTTTTCCTTCCTGTAAGCTGCTGGTTTGCTTTGGGTATTTCTTTCACAATCTCTTTCAAGGACCTGAACTGTTTGAGACTGAGTGTGTGAGGTTTGTCCTGGGTTAGGATGGCAGCTTTCACAGCTCATCACTGAAAGATGAATCCTACAATTGTCAGGGCTGGAAGGGACCTCAAGGATCAGCCAGGTCCAACCCCCCTGCCATGGGCAGGGACACCTCACACTACAGCAGGTTGCTCACAGCCACATCCAGCCTGGCTGCAAAAACCTCCAGGGATGAGGCTTCCACCACCTACCTGGGGAACCTGTGCCAGTCTCTCACCACCCTCGTGGGGAAGGACTTCTTCCTAACATCCAATCTGACTCTCCCCACTTGTAGTTTTGCTCCATTTCCCCCAGTCCTATCACTCCCTGATGCCCAAATAAGTCCCTCCCCAGCTTTCTAGAGACTGAAGGAACACCTCTGGGACAGCAGAGCACCATGGAAGGATTTGCACGGTGATGCACGTGATGGAAATGAAGTGGTTTGCATACCTGTCTCTACACCCTCTTGGTCTGATGAGGGCTGGCCTTTTAACAACCTTTTCTGCCCAGGCTCTGCAGTGATGGCACTGGCATTGCACCTCATGAGGTGTGCATGGTGTCTCCAGGTGCCTTGCTGCTGCTGGGTGTTCAAACAGCTCCTCCAGCCTCCTCCTTTCATCTGCAGTGAGCTACAAGGTTAGATTTCCTTCCATCAGTTGGTGGATAGGCCACTGCCATCCACATCTGCTGTTTCTGTGCTGGCCAACAGACACTCAGGCCAAAAAGGAATTTTTTTCCCAGACCTAAATTAGGCTGTGACTGTCCCAGATTCTCCCCCAGCAGTTTGGATTGCTGAGGAACATCACCACAGCTCTCTGCTCATTGCACAGCCACAAGTGTGGTTGGTTTTTGCTTGGACAGCTATTAGCAGAGCAGTCTAGCCTTGAGTCTCGTGCTCTTGGCAACCATCCCCAGGAAAAGAAGTCCTTTGGCATCCTCCACTGGGGCTCTGTGAGTGAAGAAGGAAGGACAAACTGCTCCTGAGAGCTCAGCTGGTGCAAGCATGATGCTTGCTGCTTTGCTGGGGCTGCTGGGGTGGCAGAAAAGAAAAATATACAAAAGGTCCTTTCACAGAGTCACAGAATCACAGAATCAGCCAGGTTGGAAAAGACCTTCAAGATCATCCAGTCCAACCTATCACCCAACACCATCTAATCAACTAACCCATGGCACTAAGTGCCTCATCCAGTCTCTATTTAAACACTTCCAGGGATGGTGACTCCACCACCTCCCCGGGCAGCACATTCCAATGGCCAATCTCTCTTTCTGGGAAGAATTTCTCCCTCACATCCAGCCCAAACATCCCCTGGCACAGCTTGAGACTGTGTCCTCTTCTTCTGTCACTGCTTGCCTGGGAGAAGAGCCCAACCCCCTATCAGCAGAGTAATTTGTAAAGCCACACAAACATGTAGGCTCAGTCAGCACACAGTTAGCCTCAGAGGTTTTATGATTCCTTGGCTCTATTTTCAGCCTTTCATCTATGTGCATTGAACTATCAGCCTGATGTGTCCTCTGTTTCCCCCTTGTGAGTAGGAAGAAGCCAAAACCCACATCTCTCTAAAAGATGAGAAAGCAGGGGGAAGGGAGAGAAAAGACAAACCCTGTTTGAAGAGAGGTTGTTTATTTCTGTCCCAGTGGAGGGCTGTGAGTCTCCTAAGTATAACTGGTTCACCATGGGAGTCCAGCAAGGTTTGGCTTCTGCCAGTCTGAATCCAGAGGGAACTGAGGGAAAGATTGTCTGAATCCAGAGTCTTGTCCCTCTGCTGATGTGGCAGCAGATCATCTCTGGAGCTCTCATGTATTAAATTACAAGTTGGTCAATTCAAGAATGAAGTTCTTTAGTGTGTCTGCATATAACTGCCATTAAATTGTGAGAGGGAGGGGAGAGAAGGAAGGGATGAACTAATCCCATCTCTACAGAGCACAAAGAAGTCATCCCATTGCTCACTGGATAAGGGCCATTGCCAGCTCAGCTGCAGCACACCATCAGCTGGAGGGCAAGAACTGTCCTGCTCTTTGCTCTGCTCTGCTGAGACCTCACCTCCAATCCTGCCTCCACTTCTGCTGTCCCCAGCAGAAGAAGGACACAGAGTTGCTGGAGTGAGTCCAGAGGAGGCCACAAAGATGATCCAAAGGCTGGAGCAGTTCTGCTGTGAGCACAGGCTGAGGAAGCTGAGGGTGTTCAGTCTGGAGAAGAGAAGACTCTGGGGGGACCTTAGAGCTGCCTGCCAGGACCTGAAGGGATCCTGCAGGAAGGCTGCAGAGGGACTTCTCCTCAGGGGGTCTAGAGACAGGCCAAGGGGGAATGGTTTGAAGCTGAGGCAGAACAGGGTTAGAGTGGAGCTGAGGAAGAAGCTCTTCAGTAGGAGGGTGGTGAGACTCTGGCACAGGCTGCCCAGGGAGGCTGTGGCTGCCTCCTGTCTAGGGGTGCTGAAGGCCAGGCTGGATGAGGCCTTGAGCAGCTGAGTGTAGTTGAGAGGTGTCCCTGGTCACAGTGGGGAGGTTGGAGGAGATGAACTCTGAGCTCCATTCCAACCTGAGCCACTCTAGGATGCTCTGCTCTGTTCAATTAATCCTGAGTTTGCAACACCTGCAGCTTCAGTACCTTGCTCTGTCAGCCAGAGGCTATGCTGTAGCACTTACAACTGGATGCTTAATTCAGCTTTGATGTGACTTAAGTGCAAGGCTAGGGATCTATTTCTGAACATCCTGCTCAGTCACACTGCTCTGAAAACTGGGCTGTGTGGAGGCACAGATGCAGATAATCATAGCAAGGCTCTGAGTGTTCCTCTGATGCTCCTTAGATTGGGTTACATTGAACTTGGCTTGGTCCTTGGAAAATTTTTGGTGTCCATTTTACTAAGCTTCCTCTAGCTTCTTTTAAAATTGTTTCAGACTCAAAATCCTTGTTTTAGACTCTCCCCACACCCCAAGTTATGGCTTGGGGTTTTTTTCCCCTTCTTATTTTGTCTGGTAGAAAGGGACCTGGGGGTGCTATGGACAAGCAGCTGAATAGGAGCCAGCAGTGTGCCCAGGTGGCCAAGAAAGCCAAAGGCATCCTGGCTGGGATCAGCAATGCTGTGTCCAGCAGGAGCAGGCAGGGGATTGTCCCCTGGGACTCAGCTCTGCTCAGGCCACACCTGGAGTGTTGTGTCCAGTTCTGGGCACCTCAATGCAAGAGAGATGTGGAGGTGCTGGAGCCAGGGCAGAGGAGGGCAAGGAAGCTGTGAAGGGCCTGGAGAAGAAATCTGATGAAGAGAGACTGAAGGAGCTGGGGCTGGTTAGTTTGGAAAAGAGGAGGCTGAGGGGAGACCTCCTGGCTGTCTGCAACTACCTGAAAGGACATTGTGGAGAGGCTGCTGCTGGTCTCTTCTCACAGGTAATGAGTGATAGAACAAGAGGGAATGGCCTCAAGCTGGGAGTGGGTAGGTTTAGACTGGACAGTAGGAATAATTTTTTCCCAGCAAGAGTGGTCAGGGATTGGAATGTGTTGCCCAGAGAGGTGGTGGAGTCCCCAAGCCTGGCTGTGTTTGAAGGTGGTTTGGATGTGGTGCTTGGGGCTGTGGTTTAGGGGTGAGTCTTGTAGAGTAGGGTTCAGGGTTGGACTTGGTGATCCTGAGGGGCTTGTCCAACCTGAGTGTTTCTGTGATTCTGTGCAGTATCACTGTATAACAGCAAGATGATAGAAGTTACCAGAATATAAAACCGGACTTCAGGTTACTTGACTTTCCTGTGCAGTGCTTCATGTTTGTGAGCTGCAGCTAAATGAGCAGAGTTCTGTGACCTTTTTGTGTTGTAAATATTTATTAATTGCACAAACCAGATCCCGCTGACTACATGTAATGCACCCCACCTACATGAGCAGCACTGCAAACAAAATGCTCATCTGGAAAAGAAGCCACTTGGACTGGAAACATTCACCTCCATGTGTTGGTCATCCTGAAAGCAGCCTCTCCTTCCTGTTTTGAAGAGAGTTTCATGCTTCCTGTGGGCTGTTCAGCTATTATCCTACCGCTGAGATGAGAAATTCCTTGCTTTCAGCTCTCTGCAAGTTATAAAATGTCTGCATTGATAAGGGGGAATCAGTGCTAATGTTTGTGATAGGCTTGTAATAATCATAGAATCACAGAATTGGCAGAGTTGGAAGGGACCTCAAGGAGCAGGCACTTCCAACCCCCCTGCCATGGGCAGGGACACCTCACACTACAGCAGGTTGCTCACAGCCACATCCAGCCTGGCTGCAAAAACCTCCAGGGATGAGGCTTCCACCACCTCCCTGGGCAACCTCTGCCAGTGTCTCACCACCCTCATGGGGAAGAACTTCTTCCTAACATCCAATCTGAATCTTCCCACTTCTATTTTTGCTCCATTGCCCCCAGTCCTATCACTCCCTGACACCCTAAAAAGTCCCTCCCCAGCTTGCTTGTAGCCTCCTTCAGATCCTGGAAGGCCACAAGAAGGTCTCCTGGGAGCCTTCTCCTCTCCAGACTGCACAACCCCAACTGCTGTCTCCAGGGCAGAGCAGCTCCAGCCCTCTGCTCATCCTCATGGCCCTTCTCTGGACACCTTCCAGCACCTCCAGATCCTTCCTGGAACAGAGGCTCCAGAACTGGACACAGAGCTCCAGGTGTGGTCTGAGCAGAGTGGAGCAGAGGGGGAGAATCCCCTCCCTGGCCCTGCTGGCCACACTTCTCTTGCTGCAGCCCAGGCTCTGCTTGGCTCTCTGGGCTGCAAGTGCTCCCTGCTGGCTCCTGTTGAGCTTCTCATCCCCCAGCACCCCAAGGCCTTTTCTTCAGGGCTGCTCTCAGGCCAGTCCCTCCCCAGCCTGTATCAGTGCCTGGGATTGCCTTGACCCAGCTGCAGGACCTTGCACTTAGTCTTGTTGAACTTCATGAGGTTGGCTGGGACTCAGCTCTGCAGCCTGTGAAGGTTCCTCTGGATGGATCCCTTCCCTCGAGTGTGTCTGCTGCACCACACAGCTTGGTGTGTGGTGACAGGTGTGGTGTCATCCACGGACTGGCTGAGGGAAAAATCCACTGGTAGCAAAGAGCAGTGTGTGGTGTGTCTCCAGTACCTCTGCTTGGCTAGCAGAAGGAAGAGCCAGGCTTTACAGCCTCCTCCAGAAACTTCTGCATCTTTGGTTAATCATTTTAAAATGTGGGAGTCCTTCCTGTGTGCCTGGGTGCAGGAATGTGAAATCTCCTCTCCTGAGTCAGAGCAGATTTTGCATGACTCAGTCTCAGCAGTTAGGTGGCAGGAGCTGAGCTGCCAGTCCTGGGCGAAGGAGACCAAGCTTCTGGCCTTTGCTCTGGAAGCATCCCTACAATGCTAAAGCAGCAGTTTTGGGAAAGAGCAGTTGTGAATGGAAGCCTCCAACGCCTGTGGCATGAGAGCTGGGGCTGTGAGTGCCAGCAGTCATCATCCTCAAGCAGAAGCATTCCCCTTACTTGCAAAAGCAGCTCGGGGGAAGCATTGCTTGTGGAGGAGGCTCCCCCGAGAGCCAGACGTCTAAATCAAAGTGCAAACACCATTTCCACTCCCTGATCATCTAGAAGGGACTCTCATCTAATCCCACTTGTCCTCAGCAATTTTTCTTTGGCAATGACATTTCCAGGAATCCTGTGCAGCTACTCAGAGCACTTGCCTCTATGCTTGACCCAAGATCTGCAACTCAGCACCCCAGCCTCTGAAGGTGGACTTTTTAACTCAGCCTCATTTATCCCTCAGGTTTGAGCTCAGCATGTATAGCTCCAGTCTGTCACAATGCAACAGTTAATTTTTTCCTGTTTTGTGTGGTTTTTTTCCTGTGTGTGAGGATTTCTTGCAGGCTGGGGCTCAGATGGGAGGACACTGTGCAGACTGAGCAAAGCCTTTCTGAACTTCATGTGAGTGTGAGCAGCAGCACTCAGACTGTGCCACATCGCAGTCCTGTGCCTGGGGCTGGTTTGTGTTTTCTTTCTTAACTCTCTGCCTTTCTGAGGCTATGACAGGCCAGGCCAGTTCCTGTGCCAGGCTCTGTGACTCCTGTTTCCAGCCCCAGCAAGGCAGGAGGGCCTCTGGGATTACAGCCGATGCAAATGGCTGTGCTCCAAGGTGCACATTTCCTGCAAGGAAGCTCATCTGGGAATGCTGAAAACCAGCTGGAAAACCAGGTTCTACAGGAGGCTTCTTCACTGGAGCCTGTGCTGCACAAAGAAGCCTGAAGGCATTCTGCAGAGTGTTTTCCAAACTGGGGGTGGCAGGAGGTGCAGTGCTGGGGACTCTGGAAGACTTGTGTGTGGGTCACTGCCTTGTCCCTGCCTACCCTTGCAAATGGGTGTGAGAGAGGGCAGCAAAAAAGTCTGGCCAGCATGCATGAGCTGGAGTTGGCTGTAGAAAAGCCTGTGGCTCTTGCTTCCCAATTGGGAAAGACACCCAGCAGGAGGTGTGCTGGCTGCCCTTTGCTCACAAATAGTGTGCTGAGGGAGCTGGGGGTCCTGACCAGGCCAGCAGTGGAGCTCACAGCCTCCTCCTTCAGGAGTGCCTGATGCTCTCACATCTGCACCAGCTCTTGTCTCCTCTGTTCTCCTTGCCCTGCTGGCTGTGGGTGCAGGACCTGCTCATGCCTCATGCCTCCTGAGGCAGTCACCCACAGCAAGTGGAGATGCTCCTGTGTCAGGTACTGAGGTGGGGGTTGGCTTCTTCTCCCTAGTATCAGAGGAAATGGCCTGAAATTGTGCCAGTGGAGGTTTAGGTTGGAGATTAGGAAAAATTTCTTTGCTGCAAGAGTGGGCAGAGATTGGAACAGGGAGATTGCTCAGGGAGGTCACCATCCCTGGAGGTGTGGCCATGGCACCTTGGGACATAAGTTAATAGCCATGGTGGTGTTAGTCCAATGGTTGGACTTGATGATCTTTGAGGTCTTGGAATTCCAACTGAAATGATTCTAGGGATCTGTGAATCCTGGAGATTGTGGTGTGCTGAGCTCATCACCTCCCCAAAGTCCCTGGGTGCTGGGGTTTAGAGTCTTGACTTCAGGGGAAGGCTGTTTTGCCTGCTGCTGCCTGCTCCCACCAGTTTTTTTCTGTGCTCCAAATCCATCAGGCATTGCTGTTTGGCTTCCAGAAGAGAAGCAGACAAATGCCTGGTGTTACAGGCACAGGAGCAGTGAATGCATGTAGCTGTGCAAGGCTCCCTCACTCTGCTTGCTCTCGGGGAAAGCTTTCTAAGCCCAGCTCTTGAGGCAGCACAGCTGTGCCACCTAAATATTTTGGCTGCTCTTCTTTGGTGCCTGTTCTACAAGACATTTCCTTCTGTCTTCCCCCTAAACAAGAGAAATCTGCAGATGTTGCAAATGTTGTGGTGAAATATGAGCCATCAGGTTTGAGCTACTATATAGCTCATCCCCTGTCATGTGCTGCTCCAGTTCCAGAGCTGCTCATTGTTCAAAACTAATTTTTTCTTGAGCTGAAAATTTCAGAAGACAGGAATGGATAAGAGACGTTGCTCCATGTGTAAAACTTGATGCATTTAAGTTTTCTTCAAACCCAGTGGCCATGGGTGTGAGAGAGGGACAAAAACCCTTTTGGCTTTTTCAGTCCTCTTAAATTCCAGCAGATTTAATGTCTCTTCATTTTGCTTGACCCAGAGCAGCACCATAAAATCTGAGTTTCTCCAGTGGATTTTATGGATTCCAGCAGTCCTGGCTCACTGGAGAGGTCCCAGAAGACTGGAAACTGGCCAATGTGACACCCATCCACAAGAAGGGACGGACAGAAGAACCTGGGAACTACAGGCCTGTCAGCCTGACCTCAGTGCCAGGGAAAATCATGGAGCAGATTGTCTTGGGGGCAATCACTGCATACCTGAAGGATAGCCAAGGAATCAGGCCCAGCCAACATGGATTTAGGAAGGGCAGGTCCTGCCTCACCAACCTGATCTCCTTCTATGATCAGGTGACCCGCCTGGTGGACGTGGGAAAGGCTGTGGATGTAGTCTACCTGGACTTCAGCAAGGCCTTTGACACTGTCCCCCACAGCAAACTCCTGGCCAAGCTGTCAGCCTGTGGCTTGGACAGCAGCACTCTGCTGGGTTAGGAACTGGCTGGAGGGCCGAGCCCAGAGAGTGGTGGTGAATGGTGCCACATCCAGCTGGCAGCCTGTCACTAGTGGTGTCCCCCAGGGATCAGTGCTGGGCCCCATCCTGTTCAATATCTTTACTGATGATCTGGATGAGGGGATTGAGTCCATCATCAGTAAATTTGCAGATGACACCAAGCTGGGAGCAGGTGTTGATCTGTTAGAAGGTAGAAGGGCTCTGCAGAGGGACCTTGACAGGCTGGACAGATGGGCAGAGTCCAACATGATGGCATTCAACAAGTCCAAGTGCCAGGTGCTGCACTTTGGCCACAACAACCCCATGCAGAGCTACAGGCTGGGGTCAGAGTGGCTGGAGAGCAGCCAGGCAGAAAGGGACCTGGGGGTACTGATTGACAGCAGCTAAACATGAGCCAGCAGTGTGCCCAGGTGGCCAAGAGAGCCAATGGCATCCTGGCCTGCATCAGGCATAGTGTGGCCAGCAGGAGCAGGGAGGTCATTGTACCCCTGTACACAGCACTGGTTAGGCCACACCTTGAGTGCTGTGTCCAGTTCTGGGCCCCTCAGTTTAGGAAAGATGTTGAATTGCTGGAGCATGTCCAGAGAAGGGCAACGAGGCTGGGGAGAGGCCTTGAGCACAAGCCCTATGAGGAGAGGCTGAGGGAGCTGGGACTGTTTAGCCTGGAGAAGAGAAGGCTCAGGGGAGACCTCATTGCTGTCTACAACTACCTGAAGGGAGGTTGTAGCCAGGAGGGGTTTGGTCTCTTCTCCCAGGCAACCAGCACCAGAACAAGAGGACACAGTCTCAAGCTGTGCCAGGGGAGGTTTAGGCTGGAGGTGAGGAGAAAGTTCTTCACAGAGAGAGTGGTTGGCCATTGGAATGTGCTGCCCAGGGAGGTGGTGGAGTCACCATCCCTGGAGGTGTTCAAGAGGGGATTGGACGTGGCACTTGGTGCCATGGTTTAGATAGGCATGAGGTGTAGGGTGACAGGTTGGACTCGATGATCCTTGAGGTCTCTTCCAACCTTCTTGATTCTATTCATGGTCTATTCATGGTCTATTCATGGTCTATTCTATTCTATTCTATTCTATTCTGTTCTATTCTATTCTATTCTATTCTATTCTATTCTATTCTATTCTATTCTATTCTATTCTATTCATGGTCAATAAATAGTTTAAAATGTGCTGTAAATTCACATCTTATAGGGGAGCTGTTCCCTACTGTGCTCTGTCACAGAGTGAGAGTAGTCTGAGATCTAGGCTGTGCAAACAGCAGCAATACCTTCTCATGGTAGCAGCTTGCACCTGAGCAGCCTGCCCCAGGGGTAGCAGCTCTGACTGGTCAGAGCAACCCCAAGCAATGCTGCAGGCTTGGGGCAGTGTGGCTGGAAAGCTGCTGGCAGAAAGGGACCTGGGGGTGCTATGGACAAGCAGCTGAATAGGAGCCAGCAGTGTGCCCAGGTGGCCAAGAAAGCCAAAGGCATCCTGGCTGGGATCAGCAATGCTGTGCCCAGCAGGAGCAGGCAGGGGATTGTCCCCTGGCACTCAGCTCTGCTCAGGCCACACCTGGAGTGTTGTGTCCAGTTCTGGGCACCTCAATGCAAGAGAGATGTGGAGGTGCTGGAGCCAGGGCAGAGGAGGGCAAGGAAGCTGTGAAGGGCCTGAAGAAGAAATCTGATGAAGAGAGACTGAAGGAGCTGGGGATGGTTAGTGTGAAACAGAGGAGGCTGAGGGGAGACCTCCTGGCTGTCTACAACTACCTGAAAGGAGGTTGTGGAGAGGTTGCTGCTGGTCTCTTCTCACAGGTAATGAGTGATAGAACAAGAGGGAATGGCCTCAAGCTGCCACTGGGTAGGTTTAGACTGGACAGTAGGAATAATTTTTTCCCATCAAGAGTGTTCAGGGCTTGGGATGTGCTGGGCAGGGAGGTGGTGGAGTCCCCAAGCCTGGCTGTGTTTGAAGGTGGTTTGGATGTGGTGCTTGGGGCTGTGGTTTAGTGGTGAGCCTTGTAGAGTAGGGTTCAGGGTTGGACTTGGTGATCCTGAGGGGCTTGTCCAACCTGAATGGTTCTGTGATTCTGTGGTCCAAGGACTCTGCTGACATGGCACAGAAGCATGATCCTCATCTGTGCTCTTCTGCTTTCACTTCCACCTGGGTGCAGTTGAGACAATCTGAGCATGAATTATTCTTTCCTAAGTGTAGAATAAACCCACAGCAAAACCAGAGACAATCTGTGGTCTCTTCTCAGCCCTTGAACTCTGGTTTTGCAGGTTTTTGTGCTGGGATGGTTAGCAAAACCAGACATATCTCTGACAGCTCTTAAAAGGAGAGAAAATCTTTCTCAAGTCACAGGAAATTATGGATTAGGTGATTAAACTTTCCCAGTGTCAACAAAGCAATTTGGTCAAGGTGGGCTGGATACCACAGTACCTTTTAGAGCCTGTGGTTAAAATGTTCTCCTTAGCCTACCTTTTCCACTCAGGCAGCTTACATAAATATTTGACTTGAACAGATACCACTATTAATCTGTTTAGAATGCAGCTCTACTGTTTACACAGAGAGGAAAGCTCTAAGCCTGCTTGTCCAAATAGTCTGAAGCAAGGGCAGTGTTGCTTTTTAGCACCTGGCATAAATATTTGGGGAAATGTATAAATCCCAGATAACCTTGCCTGTCTTACATGTATTTACTGCTTCCTAAAACCTCTTCCCTAAAGGTCCTCTCTCTCTCTCTTTTTTTTTTTTTTTTCCTTTTGAGCAGTTTGGTTTTTTTCCCCTCTGTGTGTTTTATTTGCATCATCTTTTGTGATCTTCATCAATCTTGTGAATTAAACTGTTTGTCCACCTGGTTTTGTACAGGTGACACAATCTAGTAGCACACAGCAAGACCACTTGAAAGTGCTTTTAAGGCCAGGCTGGATGGGGCTCTACACAACCTGATCTAGTGGAAAGTGTTCCTGCCCATGGCAGGGGGGTTGGAACTGAATGATCACAGGCTCACAGGATGTTAGGGGTTGGAAGGGACCTCCAAAGGTCATCCAGTCCAACCCCCCTGCCAGAGCAGGACCACAGAATCCAGCACAGGTCACACAGGAACACATCCAGATGGGGCTTGAAAGGCTCCACAGAAGGAGACTCCACAACCTCTCTGGGCAGCCTGTTCCAGTGCTCTGGGACCCTCCCAGGGAAGAAGTTCCTCCTCATGTTGAGGTGGAACCTCCTGTGCTGACGTTTCCATCCATTGCCCCTTGTCCTATCCTGGGGTGCACCTGAGCAGAGCCTGTCCCCTTCTTCCTGACCCCCAACCCATTGTGGTCCCTTCCAACCCTCACAGTTCTGTGATGTGATTTAAATCCTGCCTATCTGAGCAGGTCATGTCAGAAGAATGCAAGAGCTGCCTCACAGCTTTGTCCTGGCTTTCTTCTTACCTCCAGCTGTATTGCTTTGTTATTCCCTTGAAGGTTACCCATACTGAGAGAGGTTGCCTCTAAATGACAACCCCCCCCAGCACCTCTGCAGTCTGGTGGAGCTTTGTTTCCAAACTGACTTTTCTTTAGCTATGTTCTGAAACATCTCTGTTGGTTTTTGGTTTTGGTTGGTTTTTTTTTCCCCCCTCAAGATTTCATTTATTACCAAAGATTTTTGCCATTTCTGCTAGGTGAAATACGTCTGATTGCATGGGGAGGAGAAAAAAGCCCTGCTGTACTCTCTGAGCAGTTGAGGGGGGGATATTTCTGGCTGTGAGCCCCCCCCCCCAAAACTGGAATATTTTGCTATTATTATTATTATTATTATTATTATTATTATTCTCTTATATAGTTCAAGGGCAAGTTGCCTGCCCTATGCTCTGAGCAATCCACACAGAGCAAGAGGGAGCCCAGTGCCTTAGGGTCAGGAGTTGAGAGAGGTTCTCCTCCTCCCTCTACACTGCCCTGGTAAGGCTGCATCTGGAGTACTGTGTCCACTGCTGGGCCCCTCAGTTCAGGAAGGACCTCAGGGAACTGCTTGAGAGAGTCCAGCACAGAACCACAAAAATGAAGAAGGGAGTGGAACATCTTCCTTAGAAGAGAGCCTGAGGGAGCTGAGGGCTCTGTAGCTTGCAGAGGAGGAGTCTGAGAGGTGACCTCATTGCTGTTGATAAAGATGTGCAGGGGGAGTGCCCAGAGGCTGGAGCCAGGCTCTGCTGGGTGATGCCCAATGCCAGCACAAGGGGCAGGGTTGGAAATTGAGCCATAGGGAAAACTTTTTTCCCTGTGACTGTGACAGATCCCTGGAACAGGCTGCCCAGGGGGGTTGTGGAGTCTCCCTCTCTGGAGATATTCAAGACCCACCTGGATGTGTTCCTGTGTGACCTGCTCCAGGTGACCCTGCTCTGGCAGGGGGTTGGACTGGATGAGCTTTCGAGGTCGTTTCCAACCCCTGACACTCTGTGACTCTGTGAGCATGCTTTGTGCACTGAGGTTTCTACACAAACCAATGATAGCTGCTGTGAGACAAATCTGTGTCTATGAAGTGTTTTCCCAGCTTCATTTAAGGTTTCTGTGGTCTACTCATTTGTTGTTTTTTTTTTTTCAAAGCAAGCATTGCTTTTCCACCAGAGCTTCTCTGAGTCTGAGAGATCAGTTTCAGCATGTCTGACCTCCTGTGCTTGTTGCTCAGCCTTTCAGAAAACATTAGCTTCCTGATTTTAAAAATCTGGGTTTGTTGAATCACAATAATAAAACTCCAAACTGATGAAGACTGAAGCTGATGACTGGAGGCAAAGGGCATTATCAGGAATGATGCTATCAACAAATGCAAACTCATCAGCAACAAGTTACTATTTTTAAGTGAAAAATCTCGTTGAAAAGGAATTGTGAGAGGAATTGGAAAGTTCACAGGATCACAGGATGTTAGGGGTTGGAAGGGAGCTCCAGAGATGACCAATTCCAACCCCCCTGCCAGAGCAGGACCAGAGAATCCAGCACAGGTCACACAGGAACACATCCAGATGGGGCTGGAAAGGCTCCAGAGAAGGAGACTCCACAACCTCTCTGGGCAGCCTGTTCCAGTGCTCTGAGACCCTCACAGGGAAGAAGGAGGTGGAACCTCCTGTGCTGGAGTTTCCACCCAATGCCACTTGTCCTATCCCAGGGTGCAAGTGAGCAGAGCCTGTCCCCTCCCTCTTGACCCCCAGCCCTCAGATATTGATAGACATTGATTAAATCCCCTCTCAGACCTCTCTTAATATGATTTCCACCTCCCTCTTCCCTCACTTGTTTTAAGGACAGAAACATGGAAGAATGCAAGGAGTTGACCCAGAGGAGATCTGGAGATGACAGCATCAGCCTGCCACGGGCTGTGTGAGCACTGAGGGGGAAGAGAAGGTCACTCAGCAATGGAGGAGAGAGAGGTCAGAAGGAAGCTGTGAGTAGGCAAACCATGGATGCTTGAAAGGCAGCATATTGTAGAAGAGCAAACTAAAGCCCAAAGACTGCAACAGGTCAGGAAAGGTTCAAATATACTTAGGAGGCATCTACTAGAATTTGATCTCCAAGCCAGGTTATTAGCATGGCCATGAAGTTAGTTCAGATCTTTTCTTTTTTTTACAGCCATGTGCATAACATCACCTGGAGGTTCCAGTCTCTTTTCCTCAAAAGGGTCTGGTAAAAAAAAAATCTGTGAATTTTTGGGCCTGGTAAAATTTGGTGAGTTGTCCCAAATGCCACATGTGCAGGAAATTTTTTTGGTCCCACAGACGGGTCAAAACTGAAGGGGCACAGAGGAAGAAGAAGCAGCAAAATTGGAGAGGTAATTTGAGAGGAAGTCAGCCCCACTTCCATGCTGTGCAGTGTCCTGTTATGATTGCTTTTTTAGTTCACAGCAATGTGGTCTCTTTCCAACCAGCTTCCTCATATGCAAAAACTCCACTAGGTTGCATTTAATTACAACACAAAGATTAAAAAGTGATTTGTTCTCCTTCAGCTGCTGCTCTGGAAATGTTCAGAGTGCCTGTAACCCTTATACTGCATATCACACAGCAAAGCAACTGCATCCCTTCAGCAGGAAGCTTGCCAGAATCCTCTCCTCTGCATTGTCTCTTGAGTCAGGAAATCTAAACATCTATTGCAGTTTGTCAAACTTCCCAAAGTGCTGCTATGTATTTTGTGGCATGGTGAGACTCTGTTTATACCTCCCTCAACCATCAGCCTGAGAGCACTGCAAGAAGAAGGGGGAAAAGCAGGGCAGCAGTAAGATGATTCCCATTGGAAAGTGATTCAAAATTGGTACACAGGGTGTCTGGTTCCAAAGCCATTAGATGCAGGCAGCCCAATGCCTGCTGAAGGGCTTTTGAGGGTGTCAGGTAGGGATAGGACTGGGGGAATGGATCCAAGCTAGAGGAGGGGAGAGTTAGGTCAGACGTTAGGAACCATTCAGTGCTACTCTAGTGTGAGGTGTCCCTGCCCATGGCAGGGGGGTTGGAACTGGATGATCCTTGTGGTCCCTTCCAACCCTGACTGATTCTATGATTCTACTTTCAGGAAGGCTCTCAGCAGCATGCAGACTCTGCTGACAAGGGACCTGAGCTCTGAGTCAGGTAGACCATCAGGAGGAAAAAAAGCAGTGGGGCTTAACATGTCCATCCAAAAATGTGCTTGCTGCTGCTTCTTGCTGGAGCACCTCTGCTCTGGAGACAGACTGAGAGAGTTGGGGTTGTGCAGTCTGGAGAAGAGGAGACTCCAAGGAAAGCTCCTTGTGGCCTTCCAGGATCTGAAGGGGGCTACAAGGGGGCTGGGGAGGGACTTTTGAGGGTGTCAGGGAGTGACAGGACTCGGTAGAAAGAGGAATGTACAATTCTGCAGAGAGGAATGTCCATCCAGAGCTTTTCCTGCAAATATTGTGGAAGCCACAGGACTTCCCTGTTTTACACAAACTGCTCCTGCAAATAATTATCTGCAGTCTGCAATGAGTGACATAACCTTGGGCCTGGGTGGTGGATGGGATGAGCAACCTCCTGTGGCCCTGCCTGGCTGCACCGGCTGGTGAGGAGGCAGAGGTTGGGAATTTAGCTCTGCTCCAGCTCCTGTCCCTCAGCAGAGCTCTCTACAAGCAGGAGGCAGAAAGAAATTCACACTTGAAACAGACAAGTCCAGGTTGCAGCCTGCCGTGACAGGGAAGGTTTTGTATAGTGCATGGAATCATAGAATCATCAAGGTTGGAAAAGGCCTGCAAGATCATCCAACCA
This sequence comes from Indicator indicator, assembly GCF_027791375.1. Classification (NCBI taxonomy): domain Eukaryota; kingdom Metazoa; phylum Chordata; class Aves; order Piciformes; family Indicatoridae; genus Indicator; species Indicator indicator. The sequence continues at coordinate 2,224,790 of NC_072017.1, forward strand.
TAACCCAGCTACCATGACCACTAACCTATATCCTGCAGCACCACATCTATAGCTTCTTGAACACCTCCAGGGATGGTGACCCATGAGCAGCCTGTTCCAATCCCTGACCCCTTGCAGGAAATAAATTTTTCCTAATCTCCATCCTAACCCTCCCCTGGCACAGCTTAAGCCCATTTCCTGTCTTCCTATTGCTGGTTACTTGGGAGAAGAGACCAACAGCAGCCTGTGTGCTAGATAATGATCCAGGCTCTTCTACAATTGCTGAGGGAGACTCCTTCTTGATCTAAACAGCCTGAACTTCCAGGAGAGGCTCTGACTCTCACAGCCCCAGAACAGAATCTGGTTTGGTTCAGATCTAGCTCATCCAAACCACAGACAGCAACACTGTGCTGTGCTGCACTCAACTCCTGCCATGGGCAGCCAAGGGAATGCACTGGATGAGACACTCTGTGGTTATCTCTTACCCAAATATGCTGCCCCAGGTCTGTGCATGTAACAAAAGCCACAGCAGAGACTGTGGGATGAAGTTAGCAGAGCCTCTACAATGTGACTCCCCTCTTGGAAATGATAAAAGGATGACTTCTTCCTCACTCCCTATTAACACATCCATTCCTGGACAGATTTTTTAGTCTTGCACACACCAAAACTTCACCATCTCCCCAAAGGAGGGAGGTTGACAGGAAGAGTGAGTGACTGGGGACTCAGGGAATGGATGATTGTAGTGGAACTGGAGTCTCTCCAGGTCTCCTGAGCTATTTCTGGGTTTGTAGCATTAGTTAGTTTGCAAAGCAATTTTTCCTCTGGAATTTAAACCTCTCTGTTTTCATGGCTGACTCATTTTAAGAAACAGTGTTCTGGCTACAGGCAAGTCTGTGCTGTGTGCTTAGAGTAGAAATATTCTTCTCACAAAGAAAAAAAAAACAAACTAAAGGGAGATTTTCTGTCCTGTATAGTCCAATAGGCTGCCTGAGATGGAAACAGCTCCTGTAGTATTTCTAACAAAACGTAGTCTCAAGCCCAATAAATCAAGAGATTTGTTCTGGGCAACTGGGGTAAGAGTCTCACAATCTTAGAATCATAGAATGGGTTGGGTTGGAAGGAACCTGCAAAGGTCCCTTGCAGTCGGCAGGGACATCCTCAACTAGATCAGGTTGCCCAGAGCCCTGCCCTATCTCCAGGGATGGAGCCTCAACCACCTCCCTGGGCAACCTGTTCCAGTGTTCCATTACCCTCATGGTGCAGAACTTGTTCCTAACATCCAATCTCAATCTGCTCTGCTCTAGATTGAAGCCATTGCCCCTGGTCCTGTCCCTGCAGGCCTTTGCAAACAGTTTCTCTGCAGCCTTCCTGTAGCTCCCTTCAGCTCTTAGGTCTCCCTGGAGCCTTCTCTTCCCCAGGCAGAACACCCCCAGCTCCCTCAGCCTGTCCTCATAGCAGAGCTGCTCCAACCCTTGATCATTTTTGTGGCCCTCTGGACCTGCTCCATCAGGTCCATGTCCTTGTGTTGAGAGCTCCAGAGCTGAACACAGCACTGCAGCTGAGGTCCCACCAGAGCAGAGGGGCAGGATCCTCTCTCTCCATCTCTGGCCATGCTGCTTTTGATGCAGCCCAGGCTGCCATTGGCCTTCTGGGTTGCAAATGCCCTTTGCTGGCTCATGTTCAGCTCCTCCTCCACCAGAACTGCCAAGTCCTTTCTGCAGGGCTGCTTTCCTTCACCTCAAGAGGAAGAGAAGATGCATCAGTGATCATCTTCCCATCACAGACAGCAGAATATATAATTCTTAAGCATCCCAGAGCCAAAAGAGACATCTCTGTGGGGTTCAGTGAAAGTCCACAAAATGAAAACAGGCACCAGATAAGAAGAGAGACAACTCCAAGCACTAAAATAACATTGTAACCAGAATATGTACTTGGAAAGCATTCTTCTGGGAACAGGCTCCTCGTACAAAACATTCAATCTGCAGCTCACATATCAAAAAGAGGGGGAAAAAAAAAAGAAAGAGCAAGTTCCAGACTTGCTGTGAGTGCTGGTGTAAGAAAGAGCTGAGCAGTCTCTTAACATTAAAAAGAGCTGATCAGCAGTCAGGACAAAAAAAGTGGGAATTTTAATCAAGCTGTTACTTGATTATTTTGTGATCTCTCTCTGGCTTCACACATTGCAGTTAACATTAATATCTTTGTAAAAAAAATGTCTCCACTAATGGCTTAGAAATGTTACAGGATGTTGAAATTGCCATAGATATGTAACCTCTGCTGACAAAACAAACAAACCAACAAACAAAAAAAATCCAGGTTTGCCTTCCACAGAATTAAAGCAATTGTCTGGATGATAAAACAATTTCAAATGCACAGCATCATTGGCACACAAAAGCAAAAGCAAAACCAACATGCCCAAGCCATCTGCAACTGGTCTGAAACAAGCTGGTGAGGAAATGAGCTGCAAATGGCTGCTCAATAGCCTTGCAGATCATATCAAGCATCATAGTGCATGTGGGAGAAGTGGTGACAACACTCAAGGAGAGGGGAAAGTGAGGAAAAACTCAGCTAGCTGGGGGACTGCCTCCATTTCTGCAGTCCTCCACACAGCAAGGACGTGCACCTGATGGACTGGGTCCAGAGGAGGCCACAAAAATGCTCAGGGGGTTGGAGCAGCTCTGCTGTGAGGCCAGGCTGAGGGAGCTGGGGGTGTTCAGCCTGGAGAAGAGAAGGCTCTGGGGAGACTAATAGCAGCCTGCCAGGACCTGAAGGGGGCTACAAAAAGGATGGAGAGAGACTGTTTGCAAAGGTCTGCAGGGACAGGATGAGGGACAATGGTTTGGAATTAGAGAAGAGCAGATTGAGATTGGATGTTAGGAGGAAATTCTTTACCATGAGGGTAAAGGTTGCCCAAGGAGGTAGTCGAGGTCCTTGGAGAAACACAAGGTCAGGCTTGATAGGGCTCTGGGCAACCTGATCTAGTTGAGGATATGCCTCCTGACTGCAGTGGGTGCTGGACTGGATGACCTTTGGAGGTCCCTCCCAACCCAAACCACTCTGTGATTCCATGATTCTCTGATTCTCTGATTCTATGATTCTGTGATTCTATGATAATGAGACCCTGACTTGAAGCCACTGAGCTTTCTGCTCTCCAGGGTAGAAAGAACTTCTAAGCTACTTTCAAGGAAGTAAGTTGAATTGAGGAAGAAGTTCTTCCCCATGAGAGTGGTGAGAGCCTGGAATGGGTTGCCCAGGGAGATGGTTGAGGCCCCATCCCTGGAGGTGTTTGAGGCCAGGCTGGATGAGGCTCTGGCCAGCCTGATCTAGTGTGAGGTGTCCCTGCCCATGGCAGGGGGGTTGGAACTGGATGATCCTTGTGGTCCCTTCCAACCCTGACTGATTCTATGATTCTATGAATTTTGCTTTCTGGGTGTGGAGCTTTTTGAGTGTTTTCATCCTCACCTTGCTGGCAGGATTCTTTGCTAACCCCTTGCTGACCCCCTGTAGGCTTTTCCTTCCTGTTTAAGATTCCTTCCTTCATTTTTCTGAGCACTTTCAAATATTTACCACTAGGTGCACAAACAGACGTGCAGCATCTGTGCTCATCCTCTGAAGACTGTCTTCCAACGAGTTTGCTCCTTCAGTGCTCCTATCCATCATGACCAGAACATGCTTAACTCTTAAGTAGGACACAGAGATGTTGGGGTGAGTCCAGAGGAGGCCACAAAGATGATCCAAGGGCTGGAGCACCTCTGCTATGAGGATAGGCTGAGGGGGCTGGAGGGATTCAGCCTGGAGAAGAGAAGACTCTGGGGGGACCTTAGAGCTGCCTTCCAATAGCTGAAGGGATCTTACAGGAAGGCTGCAGAGGGACTTCTCATCAGGGTGTGTAGCAATAGGACAAAGGAGAATGGTTTGAAGCTGAAGCAGAGCAGGGTTAGAGTGGAGCTGAGGAAGAAGTTCTTCAGTAGGAGGATGGTGAAACTCTGGCACAGGCTGCCCAGGGAGGCTGTGGCTGCCTCCTGCCTGGGGGTGTCTCAGGCCAGGCTGGATGAGACCTTGAGCAGCTGAGTCTGGTTGAGAGGTGTCCCTGCTCATGCTGGGGAGGTTGCAGTAGATGATCACTAAGGTTCCTTCCAACATAAGCCATTCTATGACTCTTTGACTCTATTAAAATGGTTTAAAATGTTTGAAATTCACAGAAATCTGATGCAGACATTTTGGTGTTTGTTTAAAACAACCATTTTTTGATTTTTGTATTTGCTGAATACTGCCAGGTGTGGTTCTAGCACTGCAGAGCTTGCCAGGCTGCCTGTGTGTGACAGTCACTGGTGGCCAAAAACAAAACTGTTCCCACTTCACCTCAACACCTCAATATGCTCTTTTGCAAACCAGAGTTTCATCAGGTGGCAGCTAACCAACTCTGAGGGGGCTTTTGCTAGATAGGAACCCCACAACCTCGTAGGAGTTGCTGGCAGTCAGATATGATCCCTGCAGACCACCACTGGGACTTGTTATGGGTGAAATCACAGTGAGTGTAGCCCTCACGGGGAGAGCAAATATTGGCCTCGTTATCTGACACTGTATTTGCCTTTGAAACCCTGCTCCAGACACTCTGCTTATGCCAGAACATAAAAACTGCCCTGTTCCTGCCAGCATTCTTGGCAGAAGGAGCCTGGAGCCTCATTACCTGTGTGCTTCCAACTCCCCCAGGGTTTGAGGTGGACTGAAGGGCTTCACACCTCTTTGCTTCACACCTCAGATTTCCATTAGATTATTTGGTTCTTGATCTCCAGATGTGTGCTCCCTCACTGACAGAGGTAGCACTTTCAGTGCCCTCATCTCTTTGAATTGCCAGTTCATGCAGGTAACTTCTTTGGAAAGCAGGATGTGAGCTCTGGTCAAGGTTCCTAAACCACAGGGCATGTAGAAGAGAGAGCAGGAAAGCCTCTTTCTGCAGGTGTTTTAGAATCACAGAATTGTTAGGGTTGGAAGGGACCTCATCTAGTTCCAACTCCACTGCCATGGGCAGGGACACCTCACACTACAGCAGGTTGCTCACAGCCACATCCAGCCTGGCTGCAAAAACCTCCAGGGATGAGGCTTCCACCACCTCCCTGGGCAACCTGTGCCAGTGTCTCACCACCCTCATGGGGAAGAATTTCTCCCTAACATCCAATCTACATCTCCCCTCCTCTAGCTTGGATCCATTCCCCCCAGTCCGATCACTCCCTGATAGCCTAAAAAATCCCTCTCCAGCTTTCTTGGAGCCCCCTTCAGATATTGGAAGGCCACAAGAAGATCTCCTCAGAGCCTTCTCTTCTCCAGACTGAACAGCCCCAACTCTCTCAGTCTGTCTCCATAGCAGAGCAGCTCCAGCCCTCTCATGGCCCTTCTCTGGACACCTTCCAGCACCTCCAGATCTTTCCTGTAATAGGGGCTCCAGAACTGGATGCAATTTTGTTCTCCTACTCTTTCCTGGACACCTCCTGTGGGGGAGAAGCAGGATGCTGGGCAAGAAGCAGGATGCTGGGCAAGAAGCTTGCTCTGACCCCATGTGGCTTTGTCCATGACTTGGGGGTTAGTCATTTCATTTCCAGTCAAAGCTGTTTAGTTCATGTAAGAGCTAGCTGATTTCCTGCTGATGTGTCATCTTGCCAGCCTGAAACAACCTCCAGAGCCTGCTGTGTCTCCACAAGACCTTCAGAAGAATCATAGGCTCACAGGATGTTAGGGGTTGGAAGGGACCTTCGAAGATCATCCAGTCCAACCCCTCTGCCAGAGCAGGACCAGAGAATCCAGCACAGGTCACACAGGAGCACATCCAGATGGGGCTTGACAGGCTCCACAGAAGGAGACTCCACAACCTCTCTGGGCAGCCTGTTCCAGTGCTCTGGGACCCTCACACGGAAGAAGTTCCTCCTCCTGGTGAGGTGGAACCTCCTGTGCTGGAGTTTCTATCCATTGCCCCTTGTCCTATCCCAGGGTACAGCTGAGCAGAGCCTGTCCCCTCCTCCTGACCCCCAGCCCTCAGATATTTACAGACATTGATTAAATCCCTTCTCAGCCATCTCCTCTCCAGACTGAACAGCCCCAGGGCTCTCAGCCTCTCCTCATCAGGCAGTGCTCCAGGCACCTTCAGCATCCTTGTAGCTCTCCATTGGACTCTCTCCAGGAGATCCCTGTCCCTTCTGAACTGGGGAGCCCAAAAGTGGATGCAATATCTCAGGTGAGGTCTCAGCAGGGCAGAGTAGAGGGGGAGGAGAAGGTTAGGGGCATCCAGCTTGCAGAGGCTGTTGAGTTACTCTGCCCATCAGAACAAGGATGCAGTTTGATCAGGCATTTGAGCATCCACTTTTAGTTCCACTGTTGTTGGGTTGTTTTTTTTTCAGCAGGACCATTATTTCTGCTGATAACCTCCCATCTGGGCAGAACCTCAGCATAACTCTGCTAGGGCTGATTGATGACTTCCTGGAGCTGGTGTTGCAAGGCAAGGCTGCTGAACTGCTGCTTCCTCCAGAGACTCTGCTGAAGCCGTTTGGGCTTGCACAGGGATTGCATAAGCAGGCAGCTCGGGAGCTGCACTCTGCTAACATTTTATGCCTGGATTTTTCCTTCTCATTATGTCTAATCTTAGTCACCCAGGTGCTGTGGTCTTTCCCTCCCCCATTGGTCTTGGTTGCATGAACTTAACAGGAACAGTTTAGCTGGTGTTGCTGTGACTGGGATAAGAAGTTTGCTATGTTGGTGCTCTCTTTGTGGTGTTGCTGTTTTGCTATTCCAATGTTGTTGTACCCCTCCAGAGGCTTCAGCAACTGTACTGCTGCAAGAGGATTTTGTTTCCATCTTTCATTCCACTGATTTCAGCCTCTCTGCTTTTGGAGAGATGGTGAAACTTGGCAGTTCACACACATGTGAGAGAGATCTCTCTGGATGGACCTAATCAAGATTTCTTCTAGAACAAACTGTGGAGATAGTGCTGACCTCCCCCACCAGTCATCCAGAAACTATGTCTATGGGTTCAAGTAATTTATTAGGCTTGGCTTTTATTTTATTTAGGTTTTTTACTTCTCATCATGAAATTTTTCTCTTGCTGAACATGAGATCCTGCTGGGGATTTTAGTAGCTCTGCTCCACTTCTGTTGCTGCCTGACTGAAATACACTGTTGGGTTTGGGGGGGGGGTTGTTCTATAAATATGAATTCTCTCTCAGCTGGCAGAGGGTTTTTGTAATACACATGCTGCTGCATCCCAACCTCTTGATCTGGATTCCATGCTCTTATTCATCCCAGCCTGTTAGTGTTATCTGCTGGGTTTTAAAATGAAAAAACCAAAAACAAAACCAAAAACAAAACCACTTTGAGCTTTTATTTCCTGTCAGATCGATTTCCAGCTCAGTTTGCTGTCTCCATCAAAAGGCTCTGAGATGCTACAGTAGCATCTTGAGCTACAGCATAAAGAGATCTTGCAATTTGTTTGTAAACACTCCTCTTTGCTTAGATCATAGGGGAAACAAAAAAGCTATAGAGGCATTTTGAGAAGCATCCCCACTTGGGCTGTCCCATGCTTACTGAGTTGCCTAGGCTCCTCCTGCAGTGCAGGACAAATAAATACCTGAGTGAATTAGATTTGCTGCATGAACCTCTCCTACCAAGTGAGCAAGGGTGTAGCAAACCACCACAGAAAGTGCCATGCTCTGTGGTGCTTCTTTCAGCAATCCTGCTCTGAGAAAGGAGGCTTATTCCTTCCTGGATCTCAACCCTGTAGGGCTGGGCAGGATGGCAAGTCCGTGGAGGTGGCTGTGCTGCTGCTGCCCTCCTTGCACCCTGGTCCTGGGGTCAGCTGGGAGCCTGACCCCAAGCAGCAACTCCCAGGGCTGCTCTGTGTGTGTGTGTAAGAAGCTCCAAGCTAAATTCCCACCTCCCCTTGTGCAGGGCATGCATTTCATCAGGGCCTCAGATTGCTTCCAGATGAGCAGAGACAGCTACAGAGAAAAGCCTGTTTGCAAAGATGGTGAAGCTAGGAATGGCCTTTCTGTTTTTGCAGCCTTGCTGCAGGCTGGCTGAGCCAAATCTCCCCTCAGGGATCAGGAAAGAAGGGGAGATGAGAGCTGATGAGCCACCCCCTGCTCTGCTGCTTCTGCTGGGGGTTGTCCCTCTGCTCTGCAGCAGCCCACCCAGAACACCCTCTCTGGGTCAACTCTCCTCCCTCCTTACAAAGTGAGCAGGGGAGATGGACATGTTGTTGGCTCTGCACCATGCCAGGGGCCTGCCATCTGCTGGTAATTATTCATTTTTCTCAAAATTAGTAGAATGTGTCCTTGTGGCCAAGAAGGCCAATGGGATCCTGGGGTGCATTAAGAGGAAAGTGTCCAGCAGATCCAGGGAGGTTCTCCTCCCCCTCTACTCTGCCCTGCTGAGACCTCACCTGGAATATTGCATCCACTTTTGGGCTCCCCAGTTAATAGGGACAAGGATCTCCTGGAGAGAGTCCAAGGGAGTCCTACCAGGATGCTGAAGGGACTGGAGCACTGCCTGGGGAGGAGAGGCTGAGAGCCCTGGGGCTGTGCAGTCTCGAGAGAAGACTGAGAGGGGATCAGATCAATGTTTATAAATATCTGAGGGCTGGGGGTCAAGAGGTAGCAGACAGGCTCTGCTCAATTGCACCCTGGCATAGGACAACGGACAATGGATGGAAACTCCAGCACAGGAGGTTCCACCCCAACATGAGGAGGAACTTCTTCCCTGGGAGGGTCACAGCACCCTGGAACAGGCTGCCCAGAGAGGTTGTGGAGTCTCCTTCTCTGGAGCCTTTCCATCCCCATCTGGATGTGTTCCTGTGTGCCCTGTGCTGGATTCCCTGGTCTTGCTCTGGCAGGGGGGTTGGACTGGCTGGTCTTTGGAGGTCCCTTCCAAGACCTAACCTCCTGTGAGCCTGTGATAACGAACTGCACTTTAAACAGCCTTTCAGAAGTACCCAAGACTTGTTCATTTAGCATGATGATGATGAGCAGAGGGTTGCCCATTCCAGCAGCCAGTGGGAGGCTGTCCCCTGGGACGAGGGCAGCTGTGTAGGTGGTGTGGCCACGCAGCAGGCTCTGGAGGTTGCAGAGTGCCACAAGCTGTCTGTGAGTCAGCAGAGTGGCCTTGCAGCAGAAAAAGCAAACATCCCTCTGCCTTGTATAAACAGGCACACAGCCTGTGAGAGATGTGAAGTAATCCATCCATCCTGCTCCACATGGGTAGTGCCTCAGCTGGAGGAGAGCAGATGATGCATTTCCAGAGGGTCTGGAGAAAATGGAGTGAGTCCAGAGGGCAACAGTGGGAGAGGTCATGTTTCCAAGGCCAGCTATCAATGAAGAGAGGATGGCTGAAGTGAGCTTAGAGCTGTCTAAGAGGGACAGCAGAACAGGACCAGGCTGCAGGCTTAAAGGATGGGTAAATGCTGCTGGGGCCAGTCTGTCTTCTTGGCTTTGATAGAAAGGGTGGAAATGAACACCTTTAATTTCAACCACGAAAATTCAGGTTAAACACTGGGAACAGTTTTCTCTTGGGGAAGGAGGGAAATGCCTGTTGGGGTAGAGGTCCCTGGTGGTGTTTAAGAAGAGGCTGGATGAGGCACTCAGTGCCATGGTCTGGTTGATTAGATAGGGTTGGGTGATTGGTTGGACTTGATGATCTTGGAGATCTCTTCCAACCTGGGTCATTCTGTGATTCTGTGATAAACTCTCTGACAAAGCTGCAAAGTCACCACCTGAGTCCAGTGTTGATGCCTGCTCTTCTCAGGAGGGCAGGGATACAGCAGGCAGCCTGGGTGCTCTTCCCTGTCTGCCCCTTCCCTAGGGCACAGGATGCTTCCTTGGCATCCTCACCCTCCCCACACTGATCCCCTGGATGACAAGCAGCCACTCACTTGAGACTTGATTTCTTTTTTTTTTTTTTTAAATATCCATTTGACTTCTTCCTCTGCTGACCTCAACTTTTCAACACAGATTCTGTTCTTCCTGAAGGAGCTGATGCATTACCTCAGACCTAAAAGCAAAAGCTACGCTGCTTGTAATTTGATTACAGATTTATTCCTGGGCAATGTTAGGACATTGCAAAGGTTCCAAACAAATGAGGAGAGGTCACTGCTGCAATTCCAGGTTGGTTTTTTTTCCCCCTCTGAGATGTATTATGCCCAGCACTTTAAGGACCCCAGTTAACAATCCTGTTGTTGCTTTGTGTGTTTTCCTCAGAGACACCAACATGTCAAAATGTGGCATTTAAGGGGACTTTGCAGAAGTATAAACCATGTCAATCTACATGAGAGCCTGGGAAGTTAAGAAGTTCCATATGTCATGACTGCAGCCCTGCCTCAGAGTTTAATGTATGTGCTCACAGCATGGAGGAGGAGTAAAGCACCAGAGTTCATGTCTGGGAGAATGCAGCATTTGGGGATTTGTTTTGTTTTGTTTTCAGGTGGATTGCTCAGTCAAAACCTGGAAATACTCTTGGCAAGGCTCTAATAAGTGTGATGGTTTCAGGTTAGAGCTGCTGCAAGTGCCAAAAGAGCAGGAATTTCATTCAGTTTTCTCCAGGAGCCTGGAAAGAGCATCAGCACAAAACATTTCCCTTTTATCTCTTTTTGGTTGTTTTGTTTTGTTTTTATCAGTTGCATTTTGTAGCTACAGTTTCTGTTTCAGCTGGCTCTGGCACTGGATAACCTGTGATGGGAATCCCAGGAATTTAGAGGGACAAAACCATTTTACATGGAAATTTTAGGAACTCCTGTAAAATGGATAGGTGAAGAGCAGCTGCAGCAGCTTTTGGTCTCTGAATTAATGGATTTTAATTCAATGTAAACCCAATCCCTACAAGTTCAGTGTTAGAAAACAGAGCTCTAAGCTGTTTTTCAGAGGAAGCACAGGCTGCTAACTGCAGCTCTCAGCAGGCTGGGGACACAGGAGGAAGGCAGAAACCTTGCATGGGTTTGTTGAGACTTTCTCTGAGGAAGGACTTTTTGCAGCAGGGGAGGTTACATCATTTTATGATGCCCAGAAATAATGTTTTAGAGCAGAGCAGCACTTCCAAGCTCTGGCTCATGTAGTTAGAGCTCCCTGGGCAACTTATTCCAGAGTCTCACCACCGTTTCTTACACTGAAGGACTTCTTCCTAAGATCCAGTCTGGAGCTTTGGTTTTCCTCCAAAACCTAACCAAGGTACAAGAATGATAACATTCCTCTCCTTCAGGAAATTCAGATCAAAATATACATTTTTACTTAATCACAGAATCACAGAACATTAGAGGTTGAAAGGGACCTCAAAAGATCATCCAGTCCCCTGCCAGGTCACCTAGAGCAGGCATTTTGAATGTCTCCAGAGAAAGAGAGTCCACAACCTCCCTGGGCAGCCTCCTCCAGGGTTATTTCTTCAGCTGAAAAAAAAACCCCAAAAACCAAACCTTTGACTATTTCAGGTGAGAAATTTTCAAGCAGGGATGAGAAACTCTTTTCTAATGAGTTCTGATATAAATCATTGAACCACATTCAGTTCATATTTTATTTTGCTGCTGTTTTGGTGGCAGCCCACAGCAGACACTCAGAAGTTTACTTCTTCCTGGCTTTTCTCAAGCACCCTCCTTTTTTTTTTTAATTTCATATCACTTCTCTCTTTTTGCCCCTTAGAAGAAACTGTCCCATGATAGTGACATAGAAAAAGCTCAAATAGGTTTTGTTGTTGGGGTTTTTTATTTGGTTGTTTGTTTTTTTTTTTTAACCCAATATGGCTTTGTTTCATTTGTAAAATTTCATTTTCTTTCAAATTCAAGAAGAATGAGGAATGGCAACTTTGAAAGCAAAATTATCTACTTCTCATTAGGCAGCCAAGAGCTTGTTTCAGGCAGCAGAACAGCATCAATGCAATGAGACTAAATTGGTCTAAATTGTGCAAGTTTCTTTTTTTTTTTTTTTTTTTTCCCAAAGCACTGCTGTGGATGACTCTGAATCATTCTGGGTCTTATAGCCTTCCTGCATCTGCTTTTGGTGGGGTTTTGCTCTCATCTGGGATGTTAGGATGTGATTTTCTTTGTTCAAATCTCTTTGTAAAAATGGCAAATACCTGAAGAGCTCTGCCTAAAGTCTGGTAGAGTCTGAGGGACTCCTTTGCCTGTTTGGGCTGTGAGTGTGGAACGTTGTGTAGCTCCTGAGCTGGTCAGTAGCTTCAGCTCGCTGTAGGAACCTGACAGACAAATACAGGAGGCTTTCTTTCTGAGCTTCTGACCCATTCCTTTCCACCATGGTTTGTCTCCAGTGCTGAATGTGGAGAAGGGGAGAGGGGAAAACCCAACCTCACTGCACTGGCTGGCAGTTTGTGCTCACCAAAAACGCATCCTTGCTGCAGTGTGACCTTGCATCCTGTGAACAGCTCATCGCTGCTCCAATGAGCAGGTCAAAAGTGCAGAGCAGCCCTCTCAGGGGTAAAAGAAATAAATATTAAATAGCAGAATGTGTTGATTCTGGTGTGGAGCAATGCACATCTGAACTCCCTGTTGTATGCACGAGGTGTTTCCTCCTTTGCCAGACGGAAAGTTTTGGATGAGTTTCCTGCGGTGACGCATCTGGCATCAGAGCTCCGCAGATAATAGCAGGGGAGGAGGAGGCTGTGGCTTGGGATTAGTGCTGTACACACAGGGTCCTCTCTTGGTGAGACTTTGCTGCGCCAGGGATGCTGCAAATGTTGTGGGAACCCAGAGCAAACGCCACCAAAATGTCTAACAATGGGTGAGAAGAAACAGGAGGACATCAATCCTTTCATTTTTCCTGTTCCTTCCCTTCTGGGAATGGCTGCAGAGCAGGAAGAGATCAGCAAACAAGTAGAAGGTGATTAGATGAGTGGTGCAGGCAGGAAGAGGAGGGATGGGAGCCAAATCTGGCCTCAAGGCTCTACAATGAGCCCCACGAGTATCTGTGGTAGGAGGGTCAGGCCCCCTGCCCTACACAGCAGCCTTACAGATTAGTGCCCAAAGCTGTGGGGAGCAGGGACCTCCTGGGGGCTACACAGAGGGGTAAGGACTCTCTACAGGGCTTCTGAAGGACAGGTGCAAGTCATTGTGCTCAGAAAAGCAGTAAGCAGGTGGGAGGGGGAGTGGGAGGAAGTAAGGAGACATTAGGTGCTGGAAATGGGTGGACTCAGAAAATAATGAAATGGCAAAAGAACATCAAAAAGTCCTAGCAAGTAGGAGTAGAGTAAAAGCAAAGGGCTGCTCCTTCACAGGTAAGCAGTGAAAGCCTCAGCACCTCCAACAGGAAGGGAGCCATGCTTCACCATGGCAGTGCTTAGGTGCTGCAGCAGGTCTTTTCCTTTTGCTTGCTGAGCTCATCATCCAGCCAGGCATGTTACAACTATAATTAAGCACCATTTAGCCAGGGGTGTGCCTTGGCTGCTCTGCTCTGCTCTTCTCAAAGTGATGCAGCCAGGCATAGCTCCTTGAGTACAAGCACTCCTGACTCACCAGGGGCTGTCTACCTGTCCAACTGCTAACAAACTCAGTTCATTGGCTCTGTGGCATGCCAGGGCAGCCTGGTGCATGAAGTTACCTTCCAAAGATGCCTGGTCAGGACCATGGGGTGTGTGGCAGCATCCTCCTGTGTGTGCACATGGGCAGCTAAGTGTTGCTCTCAAGAACCTCTTGGATCAAATTAGTCTTAATGCTAATATTGCTCTCCCTACAATTAATATTAAAAATGAAAATCAAATTAATTTTTTAAAAAAGTAATAAAATTTAAAAATTGACAACAACAATTAATAATAATAATTATTATTATTATTGAGTAGAAGTGGTGATGTAACCTAAATAGTGCCCTTTCTAAAGGTTTGCTCTCTACTGGCACTGAACTCAGGGGGGTTGGACTTGATGATCTTCCAAGGTCCCTTCCAACTCCTAGCATCCTGTGATCCTGTGAACACCATTTTTCAAGTAGCACACTTGGACCTTTGAATGGCAGAGCTCTGCAGTGCCATCAGTGCAGGGGATGGTCTTAAGGTTCTAGCCTAATACTTGGTTTTATTCCCTGCTCTGATGGTCTAATCCCAGGTTCATCCCAGCTAAATTTAGGCACTCAACAGCTCTGCCTGAAGTAGGAGCTTTGCTTTCTTTCTGGAAGAGGCAGGGATGATGCTGGGCTGTGGTCTCTCTGTGCTTTCCATTTCTCTCGGGAGCTGGGGATAAGATTGGTGAAGGTCTAGGACAATATAAAGAGGCTGGAGAAGAAGAGGCACCACTGCCCTGCACTGAAGTGAAGGCCTGACCATCAGGTAAAAGCTACCAGTTTTCATCTCTGAAACAGAGAAATGGTCTTTATGTTGGAAAAGAGTAGGGAGGAGGAACACTTGAAGCATGTTGATGAGACAGTAGTGGGGAGCAGGGCAGGGAACTTGTGTTTAGAGACCCAGCCCAGCCTGTTTCTTCATGCAACAGTGCTGTGTACCAAGTAGCTCATCAGGATTTGGACAACATTAGCTTTTCCTTGTGGGCTTGTTGGAGCAAAGCTTGGATTCTCTGTAATAATGGACTTGATGGTCTCTAAGCTCTTTTCCAACCTGGTTAACTGATTCTGTAATTCTGTAATTACAAAGCAAGGTGACAGACCAGCTGCTGTCTTTCTGTAGATCTCTGTGAGGGACTGGGAAGTTGAGTTGAGAGAAAAAAAGTGTTCACAGAGATGCTGTGAGAGTACTGCTTGGTATGTTAGCATGCACTTGCAAGTGCCCTCAGGAAAGAGAAGGAATGGTAGCTTGGCAGGTGTGGGAACAATTCTCTTTTGGGGGTGCACACAAAGGTTAGAGCAGAGATGAGGTTTAAGAGGCTGTTATGTGTGGCTGCATGTCATCATCAGGATGTGGAGAGAAGCAATCAGTGGCTTCCCTTAAGCAGATGTTAAGGTACTGCAGGTGGCTTCTCTCTCTCTTTTTGTTGTTGTTGTTTTGGAGAGTACACCAAATCTGTTATTACATGACTGTGGCAAAGAGCAGTGGACTTTAATGACCACAACAAATTAATCCTCCATGAGGAGTGGCATTGTTATTAATGTTGGCAAAAGGCTCTAAAGGTAAAGCATGAAGCAAGGGTAAGGTGTTCACATTAGTATTCCAGGGGGCTGGGGATGAACAGCCCCATGTAAATGCTCTTGCTCCAGCCAGATGAGTGGACAAAGTGTTGCACTCATGCTGAGGATGGCTGCTGGCTTTTAGGGCTGGTTAGGTCACACCTTGAGTATTGTGAACAGTTCTGGGCTCCTCCATTCAAGAAAAATGTTGAGATGCTGGAAGGTGTCCAGAGAAGGGCACCAAGGCTGGGGAGGGGTCTGGAGCACAGCCCTGTGAGGAGAGGCTGAGGGAGCTGGGGGTGTTTATCCTGGAGAAGAGGAGGCTCAAGGGAGACCTTACTGCTGTTTACAGGTACCTGAAGGGAGGTTGCAGCCAGGTGGGGATTGGTCTCTTCTCCCAGGCAAGCAGTGACAGGAGAGGACACAGTCTCAAGCTGTGCAGGGGGAAGTTTAGGCTTGATCTTAGAAAGAAGTTCTTCCCAGAAAGAGAGATTGGCCATGGGAATGTGCTGCCCAGGGAGGTGGTGGGGTCGATGTCCCTGGAGGTGTTTAAGAAAGGATTGGATGAGGCACTTAGTGCCATGGTCTGGTTGATTAGATAGGGTTGGGTGATTGGTTGGACTTGGTGATCTTGGAGGTCTCTTCCAACCTGTTTGATTCTGTGATTCTGTAAAATGCCATCCTACATCCTGCCATTGCTTTGCTGAGGCTGCTAATGCTGCTGCTTCCCATCACCTCTGCGGCAGCAAGCCTGAGGGGATGGGAAGGTGTCTGCAATGCCTCCTACCCCTTGAGTCTTGGTGGACTTCAGTCTGACTATGCAAAACAGCTTTGCATCCAACAATCACAATCATAACAATCCCCCAAAAGCTGTCACTATAAATAAGGAAGGCAGAAGGAAAGATGTGAAAAAGAGTGGAAAATTCAAAGATGTTTGGCATCTTCCCTGTGGTAGATCTGTAATCCAGAAACCACACCAACAGACCTTCCTCTTGCACTGTCACTCTTCTGTTTCTCTAAATTTCTTACCTATTTATTTATCTGTTTATTTAACCATTTGGCAATTTCTTTACAATTCCCAGCATGAGCTGCCTGAAAGTCTTGTTGTTGGGTTGAGAATAGAAATGTCTACACTCAGTGTGTGAAACTCCCCACCAGACTGTGGACCTCCATGAGATTTCCATCTTGGGGAGGGGGAGAGCTGTGCTTTGAACAGCCACAGGAGGTATTGCCCTGCTCCTCAGCTGCTGGATTTCCTCCTGGAGACCAAACCAGCAGCACTTTCCTGAAGCCTGACAGGTGAAGCAAGCATCCTGCTAGTCAGTGCCAGTTGTTATGCAGTCACCTCCCCAGCCAGCTGCATTCTGAACACTTCCCATAGCCTCAGCTTGGTCACTTCATTGGCAAGAGCCATGGGGTTAATATCGACTCTCAGCTTCCTCAGCTTGGCTGCAATTTTTTGAAGTAAAGATGCCTTGAGGAATTCAGAGTTGTGGATGGAGCCCAGAGGGTGCAAACACCTGATAAATCCCTGTTTAACAACAGTGAGGCTGTATGGGTTTGTCCTTGCTGGCATGGTTTTGAACAGGTCGCTCCTCTGTCCTTGTCCCTTCTGTGAGTCCCCAGATCTCATCCTAAAGATGGGATAAAACAGCTTGGCAAGTCCTGGGATGCCTTGTCCAGGGTACCTTGATGGGTCAGACAAGGTGGGAGCAGATGTGTTTTGGCACTGTCCCACCCAAGCTGCTGAGCTCCTCAGTTAATGCTGCTTGGGCAAAGTGGTCTGTGAACGTGCAAGGAATACCCAACCTTCGGAAAAGCATCCAGGCTGGATGAGGCTCTGGCCAGCCTGCCCTAGTGTGAGGTGTCCCTGCCCATGGCAGGGGGGTTGAAACTGGATGAATCCTTGTGGTTCCTTCCAACCCTGACTGATTCTATGATTCAACCACAAAACAGATGAAGGATGAGGGATGCTTCTGGGTTATCACTCACTCGGAAGTTCCCAAGGTGGTGGTGTGCCCAGAACTGCAGATGGGATTGTTTGAGGGAGGATGCACCAGGGCAGGAATGCCCTTGGTGCTGGAGGAAGTTTAGTCTGGGAATGAAGGTGGATGCATGCTGAAACACACTCACCTTCTGATTAAGGGGATGAAAGGAACCTCAAGATTGTAAGTGCTTCCCTGGGAAATACTACCCTCAAGCCTGGGCACACCCCCTGTGACAGGTAACCAGCCTTGTACCAAGTGACCTAGCAGGTTTGATAGCATGTTCCTCATCACTGGCAGCTTTTGAACCTAGGGTCAGTTCAAACTGCAATTAATTTAAGGAAGGCTTCTCTCCTGTGTGATAAAGAACATCAAACCAGATAGCTGTGCTAGGACTCCTTTGGATTCACGAATTTAGGAACATTTTCTCCAAATACCACAGTACCACAGTACATTAGGGGTTGGAAGGGACCTCCAGAGATCATCCAGTCCAACCCCCCCTGCCAGAGCAGGAGCACCCAGCGGAGTCTGCACAGGAATGCATCCAGGTGGGGTTAGAAAGGCTCCAGAGAAGGAGACTCCACAACCTCTCTGGGCAGCCTGCTCCAGGGCTCTGCCACCCTCACTGGAAAGAAGTTTCTTCTCATGTTGAGCTGAAATCTTCTATGGTCAAGCTTGAACCTGTTGTTCATTGTCTTATCACTGTGAACCACCCAACAGAGCCTGGCCCCCTCCACTTGACCCCCACCCCTCAGCTATTGAGAGACATTGATCAGATCCCTCTCAGTCTTCTCTTCTCCAGACTAAACAGCCCCAGGGCTCTCAGTCTCTCTTCACAGGGGAGATGCTCAAGTCCCCTAAGCATCCTCCTGGCTCACTGTTGGATTCTCTCCAGCAGGTCTCTCTCTCTTGAACTGGGGAGGCCCAAACTGGACACAGGATTGCAGTTGTGGTCTCAGCAGGGCAGAGCAGAGGGGGAAAAGACCCTCCCTAGCCCTGCTGAACTGGCTACTTTTCCCAGATTGCAAAGGATGTTCTGCATGACTTCAAGAAAAAGCCAAATTGTTGTTTTGCTCAGCACTTTGCAGGGATTTTTGAACAAGTAAGTGTTTTCCTGTAAAGTACAAGGAACTTCCACCCCCTCCTCTTTGCCCCCACTCTGGTTTGTGAACTGGCTTCCAATTTCAAACACTGAACAGCAGAACTCTTTGGTGGTTTATGTTTTGGGCAGGATTCACAGGTTGCAAACTTTCTGTGATGCATTTTATGGCAGGGAGGGCTCTTTCCAGAAACGTTAGACTGTGTGTTGCTGTTTGGTGATTAGGACATGTGGTAACTTCACTACAAGAACTAGGCCCTGCCAGATTCCACAGTACATTCCTCCTTTGTCATCCAGACAGAGGAAAATCAGAAACATCTGCCCTTTTTTTTTTTTCCTTTTAATTCATTGAAAAAAAAAATCATAAGCAGGAACTAGCACAGGTAGCAGAAGCTGATGCATGAGAGTGAAATAAAAAGAGGCTGTGGAAGTGTATTCTGGAGGTTGTTAATAAAAAAAAGACAAATGACTGAGCATTATTTGATAGTAATTGATGTTGACTATTCTGCATCTCTTTAGGAGTTATTGCTGCTCATCTTGTGACCATGTGTCTGTGTGGAAGTTTATTATCAGCTTCCAGGCTCTGAAATCAGTTGCAATTTTTCACCTTTGTTGATGCTCACAGCTGTGCCTTGAAGTATTCACTCAAATTTTGTATTTTATAGAATCCTGTCATGGCTCTAGGTTGGAAGGGAACTCAGAGATCATCTCCTCCAACCTCCCCATCATGGCAGGGCCTCTCAATGAGACTTGGTGGCTCAAGGCTTCATCCAGCCTGGCTTTGAACACCCCCAGGGAGGAGACAGCCACAACCTCCCTGGCCAGCCTGTGCCAGAGTCTTACCACTTCTTCCTCAGCTCCACTCTAACCCTGCTCTGCCTCATCTTCAAACCATTCCCCCTTGGCCTGTCTCTAGACCCCCTGATGAGAAGTCCCTCTGCAGCCTTCCTGCAGGATCCCTTCAGCTATTGTCAGGCAGCTCTGAGGTCCCACTTGGACTCTTCTCCAGGCTGAACACCCCCAGCTCTCTCAGCCTGTCCTCATAGCAGAGAGGCTCCAGCCCTTGGATCATCTTTGTGGCCACTTTTTATATGCCCTGCCCTCCTTCTAAGACGTTCTTAGGTCCCCTCTACTTATGCATAGAGACTGCCTGAGCTGGCATGCCATTTCCTTTGCTCTTATGGCAATTTGAGTTGCCAGAACAGGCAAATTGAAACCAAGCAGCTGTAACAGTTTCATGAAGATTCAACAAGAAGAGGAGAGTGTCCAGAGCAGGGCAGCTTGCTTTTAGGAGCACCATCAATGCACCCTTTATTGTGTGGGAACAGTTGCACTTTTGTTTTGGTGCTGCAGTGTGTTTTGGAAGCTGAGTGAATAAGAGACCATTGATGCTTTTTTTCCCCCCCACTTTTTCCCCCCAAATCTCACATGCCCTTTGCCTGGCACATCTCTCTCTGAAGTGCAAAGAGAGTGAGGCTTTGCTCTTTACATGTTCAAGGAGCAGTGAGTGCTGACAGTGTGGGTCCTGATTCTCCCCTGAGACTCAGCAAAGGAGGCTGTTCCCTGGAGCAGCACCCTTGGGTTCCCAAGCCCGTAACAAGTGGACACATGCTGAGGAAGGATGAGGTAATTTCCAGCTGAGGGGTGGCAAGTGCTGGGAGAGTGGCAGTGGCAGGAAGGCTGCTGGTGGGAACAGGCTCCTCACAGGTTGTTGCCACAGTTGTGCTTAGTAGACATCTGAGGTAGGTCCCATGGAGAGACAGGGAAGGGGAGGTGGAGGAGCAGAGTGAATTTCTGGCAAAGCCTCTTCTGCTTGTTGCTGTCTTTTTCATGTTGGTTGCCACAGCCCAGGCTTCCTGACAGATGCTTAGTGCTTCTCTCCTGTAAGCTGGTAAGACATTTCTGAGCAAAACCATTCAGTGCTACTTTCAGGAAGGCTCTCAGCAGCATGCAAGCTCTGCTGGCAAGGGACCTGAGCTCTGAGCCAGGTAGATCATCAGGAGGAAAAAAAGCAGTGGGGCTTAACATGTCCATCCAAAAATGTGCTTGCTGCTGCTTCTTGCTGGAGCACCTCTGCTCTGGAGACAGACTGAGAGAGTTGGGGTTGTGCAGTCTGGAGAAGAGGAGGCTCCAAGGAGAGCTCCTTGTGGCCTTCCAGGATCTGAAGGGGGCTACAAGGGGGCTGGGGAGGGACTTTTTTAGGGTGTCAGGGAGTGATAGGACTGGGGGGAATGGATCCAAGCTAGAGGAGGGAAGATTTAGATTAGATGTTAGGAAGAAGTTGCTGCCCATGAGGGTGGTGAGACACTGGCACAGGTTGTCCAAGGAGGTGGTGGAAGCCTCATCCCTGGAGGTTTTTGCAGCCAGGCTGGATGTGGCTGTGAGCAACCTGCTGTAGTGTGAGGAGACTTGCTGGAGGGAATCCAACAGAGAGCCAGGAGCATGCCTAGGGGACTTGAGCAGCTCCCCTGTGAAGAGAAACTGAGAGCCCTGGGGCTGTTTAGTGTGGAGAAGAGAAGACTGAGAGGGGATCTGATCAATGTCTGTCAATAGCTGAGGGCTGGGGGTCAAGTGGAGGGGGCCAGGCTCTGTTGGGTGGTTCACAGTGATAAGACAAGGAACAACAGGGACAAGCTTGACCATAGAAGATTTCAGCTCAACATGAGGAGAAACTTCTTTCCAGTGAGGGTGACAGAGCCCTGGAGCAGGCTGCCCAGAGGAGTTGTGGAGTCTCCTTCTCTGGAGCCTTTCCAAACCCACCTGGATGCATTCCTGTGTGGACTACAGGTCCTAAGTAATGCTGCTCTGGCAGGGGGGTTGGACCTGATGATGTCATGAGGTCCCTTCCAACCTCTGATATACTGTGAGGCTGTGAGACCGTGAGCCTCTGATGTGTCCAGGGCAGGGAGCAGGATTTGCATTCAGCAAAAAAGCTTGAGCTGGTGAGCTCTTATTTTATTCCTCTTTTCCTTGGAGCTGCCTGAGAAGGATGATTTATTTGCAAATTAATTACTTCAACCCCAGGGTTTGAGTTACACAGAACATGGATGCTCTTGACCCCATCTCTGCAGCTGTTGAAGCAGCAGCGTGGGTGTGGTGGCCTGGTGGCTGGCCAGGATGATCAGTTCAAGGGGGTGGATAAAATAACATTTACACTCACAGTAACTGTTGAAAAATGCAACCTGAGTTCTGCCAAATCCTTCAAGTTTCAGTTTGGGAACCCAGCTCAGTTAGGGCTGCCAAGACTCAACTCTTCTCACCCCAGTTCTGTTGCAAGTTATCTCCTCCTGCCATAGTCTCATCATGGAGCATGGGGGTCCAGCAGCATTGCCCTGCAAGTGGTCATGATGGGACACACTCCCAGCTGACAGCACTGCCTAAGCAAGCAGTGACCAAGCCTGGCAGGTGAGACTCAGCATGGAAGGGGAATGCAACCCCAAGGGAAGTGTTCCACTTCCACCTCTGTGTGTATCTGCTGCAGCAAATGCTCCCAAGCCAACAAATGCCTGTGTTTACATCCTCGGGGGAGCATGTGGCAGGAAAGTTGGAGGCTTAGAAAGTGGTGCTTGTCCTTCTGAGCCCCTCATGGGGCTTGGAAGCTGGTGTTTGCCCTTCTGAGCCCTTCACGGGGCTTGGCAGGTGGCGTTTGCCCTTCATGGAGCACTGGAACAGGCTGCCCAGAGAGGTTGTGGAGTCTCCTTCTCTGGAGCCTTTCCAGCCCCATCTGGATGTGTTCCTGTGTGACCTGTGCTGGATTCTCTGGTCCTGCTCTGGCAGGGGGGTTGGACTGGATGATCTTTGGAGGTTCCTTCCAACCCCTAATATCCTGTGAGCCTGTGATCCTGTGAGCTGGAATTGCAGAAGTGCTCCCAGCTGAGGGCCATGGGTACCAAGCATCTTGTCTATAAGACACAGAATGGTATCTTGAGCCCTCAAAGATGCTTTATAAACGGGGGCAGTTGTTGGCTGTGTGGCAGCTCCCTGTGTGAGGACACAGGCTGGCCCTTCTCCATGGCTGATCCTGCACAGGCTGCCACATGCAGAGCCTTCTGCTGTCAGTGGCATGCTGTGAGCTGTGCTTACCTGTGTAGGTTGATGGATTACAGTCTCTCCTCAGAGGAAAGAACCCTAGCAGAGTGGTTCTTGGTCTGCTGATGCAAAGAGAAGTGTTCTAAAGAGCTTGCAGCCTCTGCTGGTTGAAGACCCACGATCACACTGAGTTTCTCTGTGGTGCCAGGTAACCATCACTATCCTCAGAAACATTGCATGTAGACTTGCTGACCAGATAACTTTGCACTTAATTTTATTCTAAATTACATTTCCATTGTCAGGAGGATATTCTTGTGGCCAGGAAGGCTAATGGCATCCCGGGGTTTAGTAGGAGGGCTGCAGTTAGTAGGTTGAGAGAGATTCTCCACCCCCTCTACTCTGCTCTGGTGAAGCCACATCTGGAATATTGTGTCCAGTTCTGGGACCCTCAGGTCAAGAAGGACCTCAGGGAACTGCTTGAAAGAGTCCAGTGCAGACCCACAGAGATGCTGCAGGCAGTAGAACATCTCCCTGTGAGGCCAGGCTGAGGGAGCTGGGGCTTGGAGCTTGGAGCAGAGGAGCCTGAAGGCTGCCTGCATTGCTGGTGATGAAGACATGCAGGGCAGTGTCAGGAGGATGGAGCCAGGCTCTGCCCAGGAATGTCCAAGGACAGGACAAGGGGCAAGCTGGAGCAGAGGAGGTTCCACAGAAACATAAGGAAAAACTTTTTCAGTGTGAGGCTGCCAGAGCCCTGGAGCAGGCTGCCCAGAGAGGTTGTGGAGTCTCCTTCTCTGGAGACATTCCAAACCCACCTGGATGTGTTCCTGTGTGACCTGCCCTGGGTGCTCCTGCTCTGGCAGGGGGGTTGGACTGGATGACCCCTAACATTCTGTATGATTCTCAGCAAGCTCAGGGGCAGTGAAAGCCATTGGCTGTAGCAAGGAGTAAACAAGGAAATCTCTCAGAACAGATCTAGATTTTTTGTCCTTTGAAAGTTCTGAAACTCTGCATATTTCATGAAGAATTCAGGTATTTACTTCAAAAAAACCAAAAAGGATTATAAAAATCTTCATCACTTTTAAATATTTGAATATTTATTTTTTCTTTCTTGCAAGTTTTTATTGAAGCCTTGACCAGCTTCAATGCTTCCAACCCTGAAACTTCAAGTCAGCATCAGCCCAGCTTTTAGGGAATCATGCAGCCAAAAATCTGGAAGGCATTGAACAAACTGCACCCCAAACTTCAGCATTTGGAAGTCTGTTGAAGGAAACAGGAGGCTGTCCAAATTGTTTAGACATTCAAATGAGTGAAAAACTAATTGTGAGGAAATTTTCCTATCTCCAGTCACTAAACAATCCCCAAAATGTGCTTAAGGCATCATTGGAAGTGAGCATCTGGGGGTGTGTTGTTTTAATTAGGAGAAGGCAGTTTCAAAGGCAGCTCTTGAACCCCATCCAAGAGTTTCAGCACACACAGAGTGTTTCCAAAACACATTTTCAAGTATTTGAGCTTCAGCTCTGATTGGAAACACTGCAGTTGGATGAGCTGTTCTAGTCTGGGGCTAGCAAATAAGTCTAGAACTTGCTGGATCTCTCCTAGCAGAAGAATCATCACCCACTTGCTTTTCATGTTGCCTGGATGTGTCCAGGCTCTCTTGCAATCTGTGCCTCCACCACAACAAGCACTGCAGTCCCCTCCTGGGAACATGGAAGGATCTTTCAGTTGCAATAACAACATTAAAGTGAGGGCTGCCCTGCTGGAAAGCAGCTCCACAGAGAAAGACCTTGGAGTGCTGGTGGACAGCAAGTTCTGCATGGGACAGCAATGTGCCCTTGGGACCAAGAGAGCCAATGGGATCCTGGGGGTCAGCAAGCAAAGTGTGGCCAGCAGGGCTGGGGAGGTTCTGCTGCCCCTCTGCTCTGCCCTGATGAGACCACAGCTGCAATCCTGTGTCCAATCTGGGGCTCCCCAGTTCAAGAGAGACAGAGGCCTGCTGGAGAGAGTCCAAGGGAGAGCCAGGAGGATGCTTAGGGGACTTAAGCATCTCCCCTGTGAAGAGAGACTGAGAGCCCTGGGGCTGTTTAGTCTGGGGAAGAGAAGGCTGAGAGGGGATCTGATCAATGTCTATCAATAGCTGAGGGGTGGGGGTCAAGGGGAGGGGGCCAGGCTCTTTTCAGTGGTGTGCAGTAATAAGATAAGGAACAACAGGTTCAAGCTTGATCATAGAAGATTTCAGCTCAACAGAAGGAGAAACTTCTTTCCAGTGAGGGTGACAGAGCCCTGGAGCAGGCTGCCCAGGGAGGTTGTGGAGTCTCCTTGTCTGCAGCCTTTCCAACCCCACCTGGATGCATTCCTGTGCAGACTCCCCTGGGTGACGCTGCTCTGGCAGGGGGGGTTGGACCTGATGATGTCTTGAGGTCCCTTCCAACCCCTGATACATTGTGATACTGTGATTTTTGGGTGGAAAACCTTCCTTGAGGCTATAAAAAAGGTCAGCTCCCCCAAAGGTAAATTTTCACAGCAGATTGCAAGAGTTCTGATTTATCACCCCTGCTGAACTTTAATGGGGACAGAGTGCTTGGGGTTTGCATGGAGTCAAAATGTTTGATCCCCATCCAGCTTATGGGCCTGGTTTATTTTGCAGTTTCCCAATGTGCAACAGCTGTATAAGATCAAACCACTCTGTACATGGATACAGGACAGCATGAAAATGTCACCTTTGGGGCATACATTGCCCATGGATTTCGTTTCATTTCACTTCATCTTTCCATCCAGATGCATTTTTGCAGTTGTTAAGAGGACCTGAGAGCTCCTGGACATGAAATGTTATGTTTAATTCCACCTGGAGTACTGTGTCCAGTTCTGGAGCCCCTATTACAGGAAAGGTTGGGAGTTGCTGGAAGGTGTCCAGGGAAGGGCCATGAGGATGAGCAGAGGGCTGGAGCTGCTCTGCTATGAGGACAGGCTGAGAGAGTTGGGGTTGTGCAGTCTGGAGAGGAGAAGGCTCTGAGGAGACCTTCTTGTGGCCTTCCAGGATCTGAAGGGGGCTCCAAGAAAGCTGGGGAGGGACTTTTGAGGGTGTCAGGGAGTGATAGGACTAGGAGGAATGGATCCAAGCTAGAGGAGAAGAGTCAGATTGGATGTTAGGAAGAAGTTCTTCCCCGTGAGGGTGGTGAGACACTGGCACAGGTTGCCCAGGGAGGTGGTGGAAGCCTCATCCCTGGAGGTTTTTGCAGCCAGGCTGGATGTGGCTGTGAGCAACCTGCTGTAGTGGCAGGGGGTTGGAACTGGATAATGCTTGAGGTCCCTTCCAACCCTGACAATTCTGTGATTCTGAGTTATTCCATTCTCTGCTTAGGCTGAAGCATTTTGTGCAGTTTAGAGAAAGCCAGAGATACTGCCACAAAACTGGCTTTGTGTGGTTGGGCTTTTTTGTTTTGGAAACTTTTAAACTTCTTTTTTCCTTCCTGTGCTCTTCTCCTGCCTTTAGAAGTCTAAAATATCTTGACATCTTCAACTAAAACAATACTGCACAAATTAACAAAGTGTTCACAATATACTGGGCCAGATGTCTGTTGGTTTTCAGAAGCTCTGTGTTTGCCCAACCATGTAGAGATTTTTTTTTTTCTGGAGGTCTAAAAAGCTTCTCAGGTGTAGATGTCACTATGGATAGGTGCAGGGCCCAGTACCTGAAGGGGACTGCAAGAAGGCTGCAGAGGGACTGTTTGCAAAGGCCTGCAGGGATAGGATGAGGGGCGATGGTTTGGAATTAGAGCAGAGCAGATTTAGATTGGATGTTGGGAACAAGTTCTGCACCATGAGGGTGGTGGAACACTGGAACAGGTTGCCCAGGGAGGTGGTTGGGGCCCCATCCCTGGAGATATTCAAGGAGAGGCTCAGCAGGGCTCTGGGCAACCTGATCTAGTTGAGGATGTCCCTGCTGAGTGCAGAGGGGTTGGACTGGATGGGCTTTGGAGGTCCCTTGCAAGCCAGACCATTCTATGATCCTATGGGAGCATGGCAGGCACCTTAGTTTCACATCTTTATTTACAATCATTGTTGTGAAAAATCTGCTAAAACAGCTGCTGGCTGAGCCACCAGAGCCTTTCTTCTAGGCAGGAGATGGTGATGCCTTCTGCTTTTCTTGGCAGCTCTAAAAGTCCCTGGAGATCACATGATGTCTCTGTGTTCACTCTGCTGCACACTCACAGCTGGGCTCTTTCAGTCCAGGCTTGCTTTATCCCCTGAAGGCATTGTGATGATGTCTGTGTCACTCCATCACCAAGTCGATGGCTTTAGATACACACACACACATGAAAAAAGCCTGAGCAGCCAGGCCCAGTGTTGGAGGTCTGGAGGTGGGTACTGGTGGGAGCTGAAGGAGGGAGGGAGTTGTCTGAATCACAGAATTGCACCATGGCCTGGGTTGGGAGGGACCTCCAAAGATCATCCACTCCAACCCCTCTGCAGTCAGCAGGGTCATCCTCAACTAGATCAGGCTGCCCAGAGCCCTGTGGAGCCTCACTTTGAATATCTCCGGGGATGGGGCCCCAGCCACCTCCCTGGGCAACCTGTTCCAGTGTTCCACCAGCCTGAGCTGCAAGGGAAGCTGGAGACAGAGCTGAGTCACAGGACTGTGAGCAAGCCGCCTCCGACTTTCACAGACATTCTGTCCCAGCAGGGCAGCAGAGCTGTGCAAAGCCTCCTTGGCTGGCTGGGGAGCCTTGCTGGCTGGAAAGCAGAAGACATTTCTGGTTAATCTCACTCTGGCTGACAAGAGCACTACTGTAAAGCCTTCTTGTAGCTGTAACCAAGTCCTTGCACCCCGCAGAGGGAAGATCTGATCTCTGGTGGGCTAGGTTTCACAGAATCACCGAATCATTGTCAGGCTTGGAAGGGACCTCAAGGATCATCCAGTTCCAACCCCCCTTCCATGAGGCAGGAACACTTCCCACTACATCAGGTTGCCCAGAACCACATCCAGCCTGGCCTTAAAAACATTCTTCTATTGGTGTCTTCTGTGTGTGTGTGAAAAGTCAGAAAGGTTTTGCTTAGTTTCTCACTGCAGTGCCTGGGAGTTACCTGACACTTTTTAAGAGCTACTCAAACTCTCATCTGACTGAAAGAGGGGAGGAGAAAAGCCTGTTTCCTATTTCACTGCACACAATATTGTGTTTAACCTTCCTTAGATTAAAAAAAAAAAAAAAAGATAGATAAAAAAAGATCTTTGTTTTAATGTGGAATGAGTCTAACAGGGGAATTATTTAGGTTTCCAAATTTACTAAGTCTTCTTCCTGAGTGGGTAACTGTTCCCATATTTGTAAACAGGAGGAAAGAGGAAATTGCCAAACATCAGCCTGGACATTAATGGTTGTTTTCTATTTGTTTCCCCCCCGCCCCCCTTGTTCCAGTTGTAATGAAGGTTTCTCAAGGCACACTGTTGTGCAGCTTTCTTCTGAACTGCTGTGTAAAGAAGAGCAAGGTTGGGATCACTTGCAGGGAGTCAGTGTGGTTTGCATTACAAAGCACTTTTGTATCATACAGCTCTGGGCCAGGTCTTCACCTCTATCATTAAACATGAAGGGGGCAGAAACTCATCTGCTCTATGCTGGCTTAGCTCCAGGGATTTCACTGCTCTGAAGAAGTTAAAGCTTTCACCCTCTGCAATAAGATTCCTCCTGATGAGATTTGTTTTCCTTTGGTGATGTAAATAATCCCTGAAAAAAAAAATAATTGTATTGCTTCAGCCTTGGTTAACTCATGGAAGAAGTGAGGTGTGAGGCAAACTGCAAAAGCAAACATTGCTCTAGCTGCAGGAGCCTGCAAGAGGCAGGACAGAAGTGAGTTGTGTGGCTCTCTGCCTGGGCTTTGCCCACCTGGCTGGGGTAGCTCTAAGCTAAATTAAACATCTGCTTATAGAACATGCAGGCAATTTAATCTTAGCTCAAGCCCTCTCCTCTCTGCCACCTCCCAGGAGCCCATAGGCAGGTTTCTGGTAAGCCTGGAGCTGTGGCACAGCCCTTGAGGCACCGTGGCACTGGCTCTGCCTGGCTCCTGGTCACCCTGTCAGAGGTGCTGCTGCTGGCTGGGCATGATGAGGACTGAGCCAGTGACAGGTGCAGCAGTGGTGGTACTCAGATCCTAGTGCAGCAGCAGCACTCCTTTTCTATATGGAAATGACATTGTCAGCTCATAGAATGGTCTGAGCTGGAAGGGACCTCCAAAGCTCATCCAGTCCAGCCCCCTCTGCAGTCAGCAGGGACATCCTCCACTAGATAGAATCATAGAATTGTTAGGCTTGGAAGGGACCTCAAGGATCATCCAGTTCCAACCCCCCTGCCATGGGCAGGGACACCTCACACTACAGCAGGTTGCTCACAGCCACATCCAGCCTGGCTGCAAAAACCTCCAGGGATGAGGCTTCCACCACCTCCCTGGGCAACCTGTTCCAGTCTCTCACCACCCTCATGAGGAAGAATTTCTTCCTAGCATCCAATCTGAATCTCCCCACTTCTCGTTTTGTCCATTCCCCCTAAATCATTCCTAGATCAGGATGCCCAGAGTCCTGTTGAGCCTCACCTCAAATATCTCCATTTCTTTGCTTCCTGCTGGGCAAGAAGGAAGGATGGAAGATTTACTTTTAAAGATTTTAAAAAGAAAAGGTAGCTGGGAAATGAGATAAAAAATAAAAAGGGAAAGAGGCAAGTGACAAGGGAAGAGGGAAGGGGAAGGGGAAAGGGGGAAAAGGGAAGGGAAAAGGGGAAGAGAGAAAAGGGGAAGAGGGAAAAGGGAAAGGGGAAGGGAAAAGAGAAAGAAAAAGCAAAAAATAAAAAGAAAAGGAAAAGAAAAAGAAAAAAGAAAGAGAAAGAGGAAAATACAAAAAAGAAAAAGAAAAAAAAAAAGAGGAGATGTTTTTCCTTCTTGGGCTCTAATTTATCTGAAAGCCACTCAAGCTTCCCTTCTTCAGAGCCTAGGCCCTGTCCTCCTGCATCCCAAAGCAGTGCTGGTACAGAGCTTGGATGCAGCAAGGCTTGCAGCAGAGTTTGCTTTCTGCCAGCCCACCAAATGCAAAAAAATTGTAGAATTAAGAAGGTTGAAAGAGAGAAGGCAGGCCATGAGTGATGCTGGTGGGCATGCTTGTGAATGAGACTTCTGGCTGCTGCCTCCCTTGCTGTACCTTTCCCTTTATCTTGCCCTCCTAAGATGGAGAGATGCCACCTACAAGCTCTGTGCAGGCTTCAGTCACCACCCCATATGGCAGCATTCAGCACTCAAGGGCTGCTTCCCTTGCTTCTGAGAGGATTTTAAATTGACACATAGATTTTTTAATTTTTTTTTTTTATTTTGATGCTGGGTCTGCTTTTCAAAACCACCCAAATGTGGAAGCTATTGACTAGATAAGCTGGAATCTGTTTGCAGTTGATGGAAGGCATGAATTGAAAGGATTTGGTTTCCTTCCTTTCATTACTAAGCTCTTTTAGATAAAGCAATATCGCCTTAAAAGCTCTTTAAGTAAATAACCAAATAAGATATTTTAAATGCAGGGCTTCATAAAAGGTCTTGTGAGAGTCTCTCTTTCTTTCCTTTCAATCAATCCTGGGGAGTTCACCACAAGTGTCACCTGTTTGATGTCACTTGCCTGAAGAACAAGGCACAAATGTTCAAGCTCCAGCTCAGCCACTTCTCTCCCATACTCATGTGCAAAGCTGCAGCTGCACTGGGAGTCCACAGACAAAACCAGTGTAGGAGCACACTTTGGCTCACAGAACCTGGCAGTTCCCACAAAATCATAGAATTGTCAGGATTGGAAGGGACTTCAAGGCTCAGCCAGTTCCAACCCCCTGCCATGGGCAGGGACACCTCACACTACAGCAGGTTGCTCAGAGCCACATCCAGCCTGGCTGCAAAAACCTCCAGGGATGAGGCTTCCACCACCTCCCTGGGCAACCTGTGCCAGTGTCTCACCACCCTCATGGGGAAGAACTTCTTCCTAATGTCTAATCTAAATCTCCCCTCCTCTAGCTTGGATCCATTCCCCCCAGTCCTATCACTCCCTGACACCCTAAAAAGTCCCTCCTCAGCTTCCTTGCAGCCCCCTTCAGATCTTGGAAGGCCACAAGAAGGTCTCCCTGGAGCCTTCTCTTCTCCAGAATGCACAACCCCAACTCTCTCAGCCTGTCCTCACAGGAGAGGTGCTCCAGCTTTCTGCATTCTTGTGTGACTTCATCCATGGTTTTAGGAACATTTTTTTAATGGCTTACTTATTTGAGGGACTTCAGAACTAACAATGGTGACATTATCCCAGAGAATTCACTGCCTTTTTCTGCACGACAAATGGACTCAATGGATTTTTATTTCAGCTCAAGCTGGCTTTAAATTCTGAGCAAATATTTGGGGAATGCTGAGTTGAAATGTTGGTTGTCACCAATTAGAAATGCATAATGCTGTTTCTGGTCTTATTTTGGGTGAGCTGATCCTTAAGCCAAGGACAGGCTTGCAGGTCTCTGGCTGTCCTGGTGCTGGCACACAGTGATTGGTAGTTTCCTGACATTGCCATGGCCGTGGCACCATCAGCTGAGCCTAGCCTGTGAAATCCTTTCACCACTATTGCTGTGTGAAGAAGTGTTCTACTGGAGGTGCCAGCTCCAAGGTTCTTCCATTAATGGGGCCTCTTCTTCCTCTTCTTCAAAGCAGGGTAAGTTCTTCTGCTAAGAGCAGGATTTACAGCTGTGTATACACCAGAGCTGCCACTGCACAAGAGCCCTCCACAGTGCTCACCCTGAATTCAGAAAAGTCCCTCCCCAGCTTTCTTGTAGCCCCCTTCAGATACTGGAAGGCCACAAGAAGGTCCCCTCAGAGCCTTCTCCTCTCCAGACTGAATAGCCCCAACTCTGGTTCTGCATAGACAGAAGGGGAGACTACTCTGAGGAGCTGACTCAAATACTGCATGCTACAGACTGGTGCTACTGGCTGGCTGAGCCCTGTGTGCCATTTACCCTCTGTGTGCAAGCCTTTGTTGCAAAAGTTATTGAAATGTCCTTGCAAGCAGCCAGCTAACTCCATTTAAGTACTTGCTAATGGCCAGAGAACAAGCAGAGTACAAACTAAAGCTTCAATCTTCAACTGCTGTTTGGCCAATAATTAGACTGAGGGCTTGGTAAGCAGTGACCTGCTCCTACAGCCTGCCTGAGAACTTGGATATTTTCCCCCTGACAAAGCTGCTGTTGATCTGGGGCTGCCATCACAGAGCTGTGCTTGCATCCATTGACTGCAACCCCCAGGGGGAGGAGACCTGCAGTGGATGCCAGGTGTAGAAAATCCTTCATTTACTTCTTCCATCAGTTCCCTCTGCTGTGTCCAATTAGCAGAAGCCTTTACCAGCTGCAACTGTAGCTCCTTGATAAAGCCTTTTACAGAAGTGGCTTCTGTTTGGTCCTGCTTTGCAGGTTAGGTGCTTTGGAAGCTTTAGGTAGAAGTTTCTGCAAGTGAGCAGGAAGGAGCTGCTGTGTCCTGGAAGCTCTGGGTGAGCTGAGCCTGGCCAGGTAGGTGAAAGCAGTGTGCCTGTTTTTTGGGTGTGTAACCAACCTAGTGCTGCTTTGCTTGGTGGCTAATTCCAGCCTTGGAAGATGTAATCAAGTGTTTTGTGTCTGCCTCTGAAGGGAGCTGGAGCCAGTGCAGAGGAGGGCTGGGAAGGGCCTGGAGAACAAATCTTATGAGGAGCAACTGAGGGAGCTGGGGATGGTTAGCTTGAAACAGAGGAGGCTGAGGGGAGACCTCCTGGCTGTCTACAACTACCTGAAAGGACATTGTGGAGAGGTTGCTGCTGGTCTCTTCTCACAGCTAATCAGTGACAGAACAAGAGGGAATGGCCTCAAGGTGTGACTGGGTAGGTTTAGACTGGATGGTAGGAAAAAAAATTTCCCAGCAAGAGTGGTCAGGGATTGGAATGTGCTGGACAGGGAGGTGGTGGTGTCTGAAGGTGGTTTAGATGTGGTGCTTGGGGCTATGGTTTAAGGGTGAACTTCGTCGAGGAGGATTAATGATTGGCCTTGCTGATCCTGAGGGGCTTTTCAGCCTGAATGTTTCTGTGATTTCTGAGCTAAGTACCTGGACTTTCTGGTTCAATGTGGTACAGTAGGAGCTAGCAGTGTGTAGCATAGATCCTTCTAGAATATGTCTGATTCCAGGCTTGGAAGATATAAAGCAGGAGTTTTGTGTCTGCCTTTGAAGGGAGCTGAGTAGCTGAGCTGCCTGGTTCAATGTGGTACAGTAGGAGCTGGCAGTGGGTAGCACAGATCCTTCTAGAATATGTCTGATTCCAGGCTTGGAAGATGTAAGTCAAGAGTTTTGTGTCTGCCTTTGAAGGGAGCTGAGTAGCTGAGCTGCCTGGTTCAATGTGGTACAGTAGGAGCTGGCAGTGGGTAGCATAGATCCTTCTAGAATATGTCTGATTCCAGGCTTGGAAGATGTAAGTCAAGAGTTTTGTGTCTGCCTTTGAAGGGAGCTGAGTAGCTGAGCTGCCTGGTTCAACGTGGTACAGTAGGAGCTTGCAGTGGGTAGCACAGATCCTTCTAGAAGACATCTGACCTGCTTTCCTGGCTGCCTTATTTGCTTTCTGCCTATGATCAGTAAAGACTGCTTAAAATGTGAGAGGTCTGCCTCTTCAAAGCTGCTACTGAGAGCTGGCAGAGCTGGTATTAGTTGACATGGAGGAAGGGGTTGCTGTTGGTAATCCCCTGGTTCACCAGTTGTAAATACATGTAAATATTGTCTATTTTGTACATATTCATTGCATTCCTAGATTGTAGTTGTGCTTGGAAATAGAGCTTCATTTGCTTTCACCTTAGCTGCTCTGGCAGTTTTATGTTTGGGGGGGTGGGGGAATTTCAACCCACCACAGTGTGTGTGTGTGTGTGTAGGCACACAGCAACAAACATCAGCCACCCCTAAAAAAAAAAGTGAGAAAAGGTGCAGCTGTGGTTGAGGGATTATTAGTTCAAGGCTCCAGTGGTTGGCATGGACATCCTGTGTGCTGCTAACTGTCTGTGTTGTGGTCAGCTCAGGCACTTTCCATGTGACAAGGCTCTTATTTGTAGAGCAAGACTTGATTTTGCTGCTTTTTTTTGGTTTTTTCCTCTTTTTTTTCTTCTTAACCATATCTTTGCACATTGTTTGCATGTTGTGGTTGCTCAGAGTCAATTCCTTTTCTGTTAATACAGCTGTAACACAGATTTAATTAGATGAATGGATGCAGCACTGGCTGGGTTAAAGGGCCCAAAGAGTGGTGGTCAATGGAGTTAGATCCAGCTGGAGGCTGGTCACAAGTGGTGTTCCTCAGGGCTCAGTGCTGGGACCACTTCTGTTTAACATCTTTATTGATGACCTAGATGAAGACACAGAGTGTGTCAGCAGTAAGTGTGCAGATGACACAAGTCAGGTGGCAGTGTTGATCTGCACCAGGGCAGGGAGGCTCTGCAGAGGGACTTGGGTAGATTGGATCCATGGCCAACATTACCAGGAGGAGCTTCACCAAGGCCAAGTGCCAGGTCCTGCACTTGGGGCACAACAACCCCAAGCAGTGCTGCAGGCTTGGGGCAGTGTGGCTGGAAAGCTGCTGGCAGAAAGGGACCTGGGGCTGCTAGTGGACAAGCAGCTGAAGAGGAGCCAGCAGTGTGCCCAGGTGGCCAAGAAAGCCAAAGGCATCCTGGCTGGGATCAGCAGTGCTGTGTCCAGCAGGAGCAGGCAGGGGATTGTCCCCTGGCACTCAGCTCTGCTCAGGCCACACCTGGAGTGTTGTGTCCAGTTCTGGGCACCTCAATGCAAGAGAGATGTGGAGGTGCTGGAGCCAGGGCAGAGGAGGGCAAGGAAGCTGTGAAGGGCCTGGAGAAGAAATCTGATGAAGAGAGACTGAAGGAGCTGGGGATGGTTAGTTTGGAAAAGAGGAGGCTGAGGGGAGACCTCCTGGCTGTCTGCAACTACCTGAAAGGAGGTTGTGGAGAGGCTGCTGCTGGTCTCTTCTCACAGGTCATTAGTGACAGAACAAGAGGGAATGGCCTCAAGCTGGGACTGGGGAGGTTTAGACTGGACAGTAGGAAGAATTTTTTCATGGCAAGAGTGTTCAGGGATTGGAATGTGCTGGGCAGGGAGGTGGTGGAGTCCCCAAGCCTGGATGTGTTTGAAGGTGGTTTGGATGTGGTGCTTGGGGCTCTGGTTTAGGGGTGAGCCTTGTAGAGTAGGGTTCATGGTTGGACTTGGTGATCCTGAGGGGCTTGTCCAACCTGAGTGTTTCTGTGATTTTTAGGATAATCTAATGGCCTAGCCTGTGAAGAGCTTTGGGGAAAATAGGAAAGCAAAAGGAAAGAACTGTGAATTCTCAGGTTTCACAATTATTTCTTGTACTTGTGCCATCATTTGACTTGCAAAGTCAGTAATGCAACCTATGAGAAGGACAAGAACACTGTGCTTAGCTTCAGGACTCAATGAGCACAAGCAATTTGAGCAGGTCAGTCAGTGAAGTGTTTGTCTCTTGATATCTGAAGCCAAACTGTCTCAAATGGATTGCCTGTCAGTTTTGCTCAGATGCTGCCAGTTTCAAGTTGTTAGAGTGGGACCCTCCTTTCTAAGGCTTTTCTGTTCTGGGGACCTTGTTCCAGTGAAAATCTTGGAAGCAGGATGCCCTTTTCTCATCTGTAGAGCCAACTGTTCTGGAAGGAAATCTGCTTTGGAAAGCAAATATTTATGGAGATGAAAACATTTGGCCTCAGAGTGTCTGAGCTGGTTTCCAAATCCTTGTTTCAGATATGCTTAGGGATACAAATTCCCTTGGCTTAGCAGGTTGTAAAGATAGAATGTGCCTTTTAAACTGAAATTCAGCCATGGATCCAAGCTATTTGAGTGGTTTGCAAGATTGGAATGACCATTTTTCTGTAACTTCTTCCATGGTCTGTGCTTCAGGAGAGTAATTCCTCACCACTGTGGCTTCATAGAATGGTCTGGGTTGGAAGGGACCTCCAAAGCTCATCCACTCCAACCCCAACTGCAGTCAGCAGGGACATCCTCAAATGGATCAGGTGGCCCAAAGCCCTCTTGAGCCTCACCTTGAATATCTCCAGGGGTGGAGATATTTGGATGCTTAGTGCCACTTTAATCATGAAGTCTAAAGGGTTGTTATGATTTGTTTTTTGTTTTTTACCTAAAAGAGATCTCATTGGAGGAAAAAAAATGAATACAGGGATTAGCATCACCTAAAAGCAACCTGCTGCCCCAAAAGTCTTCAGCTGTCAGTGATTCTGAAAACACTGTAAACTAAAACCAGCACAAAAATATTAATATTAATTAAAAGGAATATTTATTTTAATGGAAATGTAATTAACTGCAGTTGTGATTGAATTAAACTTCATTAATTCAACCAATTAAACATTTGATTACACAGATTAATGTCCCACATAGGCTGCTTGATGACTGAAAGGCACAGTCTCTGTTGCAATAACTCAGGAGGTAATAACTCAGTAATCCAAGTGTGTTGGAATAGTTCTGCAGGTAGATGCATGGCTGTTAGGTCACACCTAGCAGGAGCATATTTTGCTGATGTAGAGCTTGCAGGTGCCTTGCTTTGGGGAACTGTTTTGTTACTCAGCTCTTTTCTTGAGCCACTCTCAAGGTCTCATCCAGCCTGGCCTTCCACACCCCCAGGCAGGAGGCAGCCACAACCTCCCTGGGCAGCCTGTGCCAGAGTCTCACCACCCTCCTACTGAAGAACTTCTTCCTCAGCTCCAGTCTAACCCTGCTCTGCCTCAGCTTCAAATCATTCCCCCTCAGCAGCATTTCCTTGGACATCAGGACCACTTTTTTAAATGCAAGGGTGACTGAGAACTGGTACAGGTTGCCCAGGGGGATGATGGAAGTAGAGTCTCCATCCTTGGAGCTATTCAAAAGCTGTGTGGGCATGGCCCTGCACAAGCAGCTCCAGGTGGCCTTGCTTGAGCAGGGTTGTCGAATCAAATGACCTCCAGAGGCCCCTTCCAACCTCTGGAGCTGGTCTGTGCCTGTTTGTGTTTAGCAAGACTTCTTAAAGACCTTCCCCTGTGTTTTCTTAAAGAACATCTGTCATTCCCATAAAAAGGAGCAACTGAAGGAAGGAAAATGCTTTTCTAGGAAGAGATGAGCCCTCAAGATGCTTCAGTCTGTTGATTTATCTTCTGCTGTTGCTTGGATTTCATTTGCTCAGGATTAGTGGCAGGCCTTCTAACGTGGAGGATTGTTCATGTAGAACTTGCTGCTGCTTTCCATCTAGCAGAGATGCTGGGCAGTTCCTAAAGCCTGGTGTAAGCTTCCTTCTACTGACATCCCTATTTTAGCAAGGCATGCCCTGTAGTTGATCTAGCTCAGCCATCCCCTTGGATGACTCACAGAAGTGAGTTTTTTCTGAATGGGAAATGAATGCAAAGCACCCAGACAATGTTGGCACTGCACAGTGTGTGGGGAAGAGCTCCAGCAGGACAGGAAACCAATCCATCTGGTGCTTTTCATCTTGGTCTGCAAATAATCTGCATGGTCTCATTGCCTGTGCCTGCTCCTACAAACTTGTTCATCCTCAAATCTTTATCCCAACTGGGTCAGGGCAATTTCACCATTATGAGCTGCAAAAGCAACTGGAAATGTCCTAGTGCCAAGGAATTTTCTAGATGTGATGAGTACTAGGTCCCTCCTCATCCCAGTACCAGGAGGAAGCAATAGATAGAATCATTGAATTGTCAGGGTTGGAAGGGACCTCAAGGCTCATCCAGTTCCAACCCCCCTGCCATGGGCAGGGACACCTCACACCAGATCAGGTTGCTCACAGCCACATCCAGCCTGGCTGCAAAAACCTCCAGGGATGAGGCTTCCACCACCTCCCTGGGCAACCTGTGCCAGTGTCTCAGATCTCTGCAGCAGGAACCAGGAGGACTTGAAGAACTCTCTGTACACTGGAAGCAAAGCCTCTTGTGGGAGCTTTGCAGTGGTCCATGCTTCCAGGTCCTTCCTCTGTCCCTGGGGCTGCCACTTGTTCCTTTCTCACTGCCCTGCTGTGCTGCCCTTCCTCCATCCTGGGAGCACTGCAGCATTGAGGGCTCTGCAGCTCAGTACTTGCATGGCTTGGGGCAGATCCCTCATTCCATGCATGTGCATGGCATCTGGAGGTGTAAATTGGGATGAGCAGTGCAGTCCCATCACAGCTTGAGCCCAACCTCTGCTTTCCCCAGGTATAAGACAAAGTAAATGTTGCTAGGCTGGCAGCACTTGCCACTGAGCAGTCCTGTGGTGTGCAGTCCTTGGCTGATTCCTAAGACACAGGAAGGTGGTAAGAGTCATGATGGAGACAAAACACCCTCTGGCCATGGGAATGGGAACAGAACTTTCCTGCCTGGCAGGGCCCAAGTGAAAGTGTGCAGCTAATGACAAAAAGGAAGTGATGCTTCTTCCCCCCCCTCCCCTCAATGGTTAGGTTGTCCTTTGGGTTTGAGATGGCCAAGAAATGCTGCCTTGAAGCATCCATCCTGCTAGAGGGATGGATCCTTGGGGAAATAACTGAGGGGAAGCATAAACAAGTTTTGCAAACATGCTGGCTAGGAGCTGGCTGCCACCAGCTGATACATGCAAGCAAGAAGTGCTCTCTTTTGGGTTGTAAAAAGTGTTGAATTCAGAGAGGCTTGCTGCTGCTCCTGACTTGGTGGCCACCACAAAGCCCAAGGCAAGTGGCTGGCTGCTCTGGGGGAGATCTGTTCCTTGCTGCTATTAGAGGTGCTGCTTTCATCAGAGCTTGCAGAAATCCCTTTTCCTCAGCTGGTGTTTGGCAAGAGAGCACAGATCCGCTGGCAGGTGTCTGGTTGCAGTCTTGGGACCACAGGGATTGCTGGGGGTGGAGAGGGCTCCTTCACCAGGTCAGCACCAGGAGCTGCTCTGCAGATGGAAAAGTGCAGGGGGTAAATCCAAGTCAGAGAGAGTACTGAGAGGGATTCTGGTTTCCAGGTTTTTTCCAACCAAACTCCTAAATATTTCTGTTTGGCAAGCAAGGGAGGAAGAGGTTTGTGAGTGTGTCCTCTTTCCTGAATGGTGGAGCAATCAAGGAACTTGTCCAACTCTCCTGTTGCTGCTTTGCCCAAGGAGGAGGCAGTTGGGAAGCCCTCAGCCTCTCCCATTGAAGCTGTTCCACGTTGAATGAACAAATTAACATTTACTAGAAGAGGGACTGGTGCTCAGGAAGTCTGCTCTCTGAAAAGAGGACCTGCCAGGCTACTGATTCATGCACACACGTGTGCTCTCTCCCAGTGAACAGTTAATGGCTTATTAAGAGTGGAGCAGTTCCAAGGAGATGATTCAGATCTCCTCCTTGGATCCAACACTTGGCTTTCAGCAAATATGCTTTTTGTTCCATCAAAAATGTCATTGCTTTTACACAACTCCTCCTTCTTTTCCCCATCTAAATGTCCTGCTTTGTTTCAGCTGATTTTTTGTTTTGTTACTTGCCTGGACCCTGCCTTCTCCTTTGCTCCTTCACCCTGAGAGTTAGGAGATCTGTGGCTCCATTCCATTTGAGATTAGCTGAATCTGTGGAAGGGCTGGAGATAAATATTCTCCTGAAAGAGCTAGGGAGGGTTATGGTGTGCCCATCTCCACACAGGCTCCCAGAGCATTCAGAACACGTTGACCCTCACCTGCTGCATGAGCCTGAAGCCACTTGTCACCTCCCAGCAGACTGCTTCTGTGGAAGGGTGGCTTCAACCCTCAGCAGACCTGTTTTCACCACTGCCCATCTTTTGCCTCTCTTAGGATGATATTGATGGAGAGCAGCCAGGCAGAAAGGGATCTGGGGGTACTGGTTGACAGTAGGTTGAACATGGGCCAGCAGTGTGCCCAGGGGGCCAAGAAGGCCAATGGCATCCTGGCCTGGATCAGGAATAGTGTGGCCAGCAGGAGCAGGGAAGTCATTCTGCCCTGTACTCAGCACTGGTTAGGCCACACCTTGAGTACTGTGTCCAGTTCTGGGCTCCTCAATTCAAGAGAGATGTTGAGATGCTGGAATGTGTCCAGAGAATGGCACCAAGGCTGGGGAGGGGTCTGGAGCACAGCCCTGTGAGGAGAGGCTGAGGGAGCTGGGGGTGTTTAGCCTGGAGAAGAGGAGGCTCAGGGGAGACCTCATTGCTCTCTACAACTACCTGAAGGGAGGCTGTAGCCAGGTGGGGGTTGGTCTCTTCTCCCAGGCAAGCACAGCAAAAGAACAAGAGGACACAGTCTGAAACTGTGCAGGGGGAAGTTTAGGCTTGATCTTAGAAAGAAGTTCTTCCCAGAAAGAGAGATTGGTCGTGGGGATCCTGGAGGTGTTTAAGAAGAGCCTGGATGAGGTACTTAGTGTCATGGTCTGGTTGATTAGTTAGGCTTGGGTGATTGGTTGGACTTGATGATCTTGGAGGTCTTTTCCAACCTGGCTGATTCTGTGGCAGTTCCTCAGAGTGGAGGAGAAGCCACAAGTGGTAACCAGCAGGCACAGGCAGCAGAGTCACACTGCATTGCTTTTGCAAAGGCACAAACCCTGAGGGGAACACCAAGCAGAGGACCTACAAATCATCTTTACCCTATGGAATATAAGCCCAGTCTAACCCCAAATGCAAACCAGTAGGGATCTCCAACTGCTTGTTGTCATGCCTGGGAGCTGTAGCTGTGGCTGCAATGTTTCAGCTGAGTGTTTTGTGTGGAGGTTGTAATGCTTTGCTCTGCCTGGATGCTGACATCAACATGCAATGCTGTTGCATAACATATCCTGATCTCTGGAGCTGGAAGCAGATGGAGAAAGTGGAAGCGGGGCTGAAACAGCTGAAGGAGACAAGGCTGTTTGTCTTTGCTCTGTCTGTTGGCCTGACTGGTTGATCACTCAGTCTGGAGGAGAATTAATGGCCACCCTGTGGCTGCTAGTAAGATCAGTGGTTAAGTGGCACATACAGGGCTGGTCCCTCATTGAAATTCAGATGCAGCCATTAGCCTAATTCGTTAACACTCTGCTTTCCTTTGTTCCTTTTGTCTTTTGGCCAGCACATCCCTTCCAGCCAGCTTCTCTGTCCCTGAAGGCATCTCTTGTCTGCTTTACCTCCAAGTGGTGATAGGAGAGCTGAGTAAAACAACTGTAAAAACACCCACAGTGACTGCCTCCTTGTCTAACCAAGCCCCATCTGTTGCAAACCACAGTGATCACATCGATATCCCAGAGCCATTAAACCATTCCATATGGGAAGCTTTGCCATGTACATAACCCTGTCCACAACAAAGCCTAGGGAAGGAACAACACAAATCAAGACAACAGTGAACAGATTGGGAGAAGATGTAAACAGACTGCCAGTTGTAAACTGTAAATTCCACTTGCCCACCGTGTGGTGAGGGGAGAAAGGAATGTGAGCAATGCCAGCACCACCACTCACATCTCACACCACTTGCACTAACTCCTTCCATTCACCTTGGTAAAATGAGGCTTTGTGTTCTCTGCTGCTCTTCAGGACCAGTGAGGTGATTTCCATGATTCAAAATCATGAAATCACAGAACCATTCAGGTTGGACAAGCCCCTCAGGATCACCAAGTCCAACCATGAACCCTACTCTACAAGGCTCACCCCTAAACCACAGCCCCAAGCACCACATCCAAACCACCTTCAAACACATCCAGGCTTGGGGACTCCACCACCTCCCTGCCCAGCACATTCCAATCCCTGACCACTCTTGACGGGAAATTTTTTTTCTTACTGTCCAGTCTAAACCTACCCAGTCCCAGCTTGAGGCCATTCCCTCTTGTTCTATCACTAATTACCTGTCAGAAGAGACCAGCAGCAGCCTCTCCACAATGTCCTTTCAGGTAGTTGCAGACAGCCAGGAGGTCTCCCCTCAGCCTCCTCTTTTCCAAACTAACCATCCCCAGCTCCTTCAGTCTCTCTTCATCAGATTTCTTCTCCAGGCCCTTCCCAGCTTCCTTGCCCTCCTCTGCCCTGGCTCCAGCACCTCCACATCTCTCTTGGATGGAGGTGCCCAAAACTGGACACAACACTCCAGGTGTGGCCTGAGCAGAGCTGTGTGCCAGGGGACAATCCCCTCCCTGCTCCTGATGGAATAATGTGAGATTGGACATTTTCTCACTTAGCTTCACATACTTGGGGGTGCCTGCTGCCTTCTAGGTGTGGCTTGACAACTTCTGGGGACTTTAGAGCACAGCCATGTCCTCAATATGCTTTCTCAGTTTTGTTGTGGTATCCACCCATCACTTCCACCCCCACCTCCCAGCATGAGCTCTACTTTTTGGCTCTCTGAATAAACTCTTACTGGAAAATCTATAACACACCCTACTGCTGCAGTTTCCACTGGGGCATGTGGCTTTGTTTCATCCCAAGCAGCATTTGAGCTAACTTTGGGCAATGCAAAATAAATTCAGGTTATGCTACCCAAGCTCTTTTAGGCAAAGGTTTGCCACAGTAGGGAAAGAAAATGAGTGATGTAATTGCACTGAGATTTAGTGCTGGGATAAAGGGCAGGATCTCACAAGAAATGCAGGGAGAAGGAAAAGCCATTCTACTTTTGAACACTGGAGCCAGTGTTCCCTCCAAACCTTTGCTGGCTGCCATTTGCCTTCTGTTTTGCCAATACTTTTTATTAGTTACTTTGTAAAAGTGCCAAAGGCACCAAAGAGCTCAGGAGTTTTTATTACAAGCATGGCTTAAGTCTCTCCTAGGTGTGATGGCTGTGCAGAGACTGTTCTGGAAGAGAAGCCAAGCACTGCCACCTCAAAGTCTACTCCAGGGTGGAGAAATTACAGCCTGGTAGCCCTCTGCTAAGGAAAGAGACATCTGAGCTACATCATGCTCCTAAGAGAGGTGACAGCCACTCTTAGAGCCATGGGGAAAGGGAGCTCTGATGATTTTGCTCTTGTAAAGCTGAGCTCTGGCACCTCCCTGGCCTTTCTTTGATCTGAGCAAAAAGCAGCCCACCTGTGGCTGTTGCATATCTGGTCCCTGCCACTGCTTGCCTGACATGGAGGTGTGTTGGGAGCAGAGATTGGCAGCCTGGCTCCCACCACCAGCCTCACAGCACACCTCTGTGTGTGACCCAGCCAAGAGTTTAGATGTTGGGTTGAAAACCAGGCCCCTTTCCAGTTATGGAGTTGGGCTGTTGAGCCTGCAGCTTCCATCCAATTTAATTCAGGAAGCATCTCTACCTCTGCCAGAACCCTGCTGCCTTTTTTGTGTGTGTGTGTCTTTACAGAAGTCTTCTCTTCTGTTTTCCTAATATTGTCTCCTCCTGAAGCCTGCCAGATCCAGACAAACTGAAACAATTATGCCACCAGCAGGGTATAACATTTCTATTTTTTTAATTAAAGGCTGAGAATATGGTTTGGTTTTGCCTTAAAAACACAAGCCAAAGCCACCCAGTGGTGGTGTGGGGCTGGGAGAAGGTGGTGTTTCTCATGAGCTGGCCAAACTCAAACCTTCCCTTTCAAGAAGTGAAATGCAATTAGAAAGATCCAGCTCTGAGTCATTTGAGATCTCTGATGATCTCTGAGCTGGGGTGAGGGCTGGACAGGAGGCTGCTCTGCCCCATCTCACAGGACTAGCATGGATGTGCTCTCAGGATGCCTCTTAGTCTTTTCTTAACTTACAGACTTCTCAAGTAGCAGATATTTTTCAGGTTTTTTTTGGTTTTCTGCAGGAAGTTGAAAGAAATCATAGAATGGCTTGGGTTGGAAGGGATCTTAAAGATCCATCTAGTTCCAACCTGCCTGCCAAGGGCAGGGTCACCTCTCACTAAACCAGGTTGCTCAAAGCCTCTTCCAGCTTGCTCTTAAACACTTCCAAGGATTCTTTGTGTTCTTTCTGCTCTTCAAGGTTTTCTGTTTTTCCAGATCTGAGCAGCAGCCCAGCAGCCTTTTGCATTTTCTTTCCCATTGTAACTATCACACTTTAACTCTTTTTTTTTCTTTTTTTTTTTTTAATCTTAATATTTGTTGCTAACTACTTTTTCCTGAGCCTGTAATTCAGGTTCCATGAGTGCTTTCCATTTCCTTCTCACCATATGGTAACTCTGTTTCCAAAGGCTGCCTTCAGCACACCAAGATACTCTTAAGAGGATTTCTCCCTCCCCTCCCCCCTCATCTTTCATTGCAGCAGTGATCAGGGAAGTCAAAATGCTGGGTTTGGAGCAAATCTGACAGCTCTTCGAGGAAAAGATTGTCACTTCCTAGACTTTATACTCTGAAGGATGGAAAACAGTGCAGATATTTTATCAACTGCCTTTGCATGGAAGTCACAGGCTCACAGGATGTTAGGGATTGGAAGGGACCTCCAAAGATCTTCGAGTCCAACCCCCCTGCCAGAGCAGGACCTGAGAATCCAGCACAGGTCACACAGGAACACATCCAGATGGGGCTGGAAAGTCTCCAGAGAAGGAGACTCCACAACCTCTCTGGGCAGCCTGTTCCAGTGCTCTGGGACCCTCCCAGTGAAGAAGTTCCTCCTCATGTCGAGGTGGAACCTCCTGTGCTGGAGTTTCCATCCATTGCCCCTTGTCCTATGCCAGGGTGCAATTGAGCAGAGCCTGTCCCCTCCCTCTTGACCCCCAGCCCTCAGATATTGATAGACATTGATCAGATCCCCTCTCAGTCTTCCCCTCTCCAGACTGAACAGCCCCAGGGCTCTCAGCCTCTCCTCCCCAGGCAGTGCTCCAGTCCCTTCAGCATCCTGGTAGCTCTCTGTTGGACTCTCTCCATCAGATCCCTGTCCCTCTTGAACTGGGGAGCCCAGAACTGGATGCAATATTCCAGGAGAGGTCTCACCAGGGCAGAGTGGAGGGGAAGGAGAACCTCCCTGGATCTGCTGCACACACTCCTCTGAATGCAGATGAAGGAAACGCTGATCATTGCTGCAGCTCTTGCTCTGCACAGATGTCCTTGTGTGGAGTCCAGGGGTAGCTCAGAGGTCTGCCTGTGCCCCACACCAACTGTGGTACCAGCATCTGTCACAGAGCTGAAGGACACTGACAAACACTGCTGCAGGAGCACTTGTGCTCCAACTTGGCAATGCTGCAGAGCAGATGGTAGCAAATTCTGCCCTTCCTCTCTTGGTGAGCCTCATAAAAATCAACTTTCCACTCTTTTCCAAAGGCTTCTTCATCTGGAGGCTTTGGGTTTGTAAATACTTTTTTACTCTCCAATACCTAAAAGAGATTTCTAGAACAACTTGAGGCGCTGTGGATTTTGCAGCCAGGAAGGGGCAGCGAGCAGTGGGCAGCAGAGAAATCTGGTCCTGGTTCAACCAGCCAAGACCAGGCTGGTTTCCAACACTTGGAGGAGAGGAAGGATGACAGGGTTGCTGTTGACCCTCTTCTGCTGTGGAATGGTAGCTTCATAGAATGGCTCAGGGTGTACAGGACCTTAGAGACCATCTACTCTGACCTCCCTGCCTCACAACAACAGTTAGCTGCTCAAGACCTCATCCAACCTGGCCTTCTCCTCCACTGTTGGA
The DNA here is from genome assembly GCF_027791375.1 of Indicator indicator. NCBI lineage: Eukaryota > Metazoa > Chordata > Aves > Piciformes > Indicatoridae > Indicator > Indicator indicator. The sequence continues at coordinate 2,269,493 of NC_072017.1, forward strand.
ATACCACTGGCCATAGGTCCCATTTCAGCAGCTTCAGGACCAAGACCACAGTGTGGAGCCTCTTCCTTCAACCACAGCCATCCTGACTGCAACATAGGCTGGAAAAGACCTAAGCAGAATCTTTGTTTATTTAAGGCATGAGGTTACACACATCAAAATAGATCAGGTCTTCCCAAAAAAACAAAAAAAAGAAAGGGAGAAGAGCAAAAAAATCAGGGAAAATAAAATTAGCTCAGAGAGATGATCTTGGCAGTTGCTGTCCAGGTAAAGATTGCCTGGTAAGCTGTCATGCTGGCTGGCAGAGCAGCTAAAAAGCACTCAGTGAATGCCTTGAGCTAATGCTTGAGTTAGAAACCTGGAGGTTGGGTTTTTGTTTGTTTCTTGGGGGGGGGGGGGAGTTGTTTCTTGGGAGTTTTCTTCTTTATAGATACTCAGAAGGAGTATTTTAAGCAGGATCTTGGCAATATTAATGATAAAATGCCAGCAATATTTAATCTCCACTTATCTCTTTCTGATTGTTGAACTAGCTCTCTGTGAAGAAGGGACTGAAAGGATCTGGGGGTGCTGGTGGATGGCTGAACATGAGCCAGCAGTGTGCCCAGGTGGCCAACAAGGCCAACAGCATCCTGGCCTGGATCAAAACCAGTGTTCAGCAGTAGGGAAGTGATGGTGCCCCTCTACTTTGCATTGGTGAGGCCACAGCTTGGGCACTGGGTTCAGTTCTGCACACCACAGCCCAAACACTGAGGTGCTGGAGGGTGTCCAGAGAAGAGCAACGAGGCTGGGGAGAGGTTTGGAGAGCATCATATGAGGAGCAGCTGAGGGAGCTGTGGGTGTTCAGTCTGGAGAAGAGAAGGCTGAGGAAAGATCTTATTGCTCTCTGCAGCTACCTGAGAGGAGTTGCAGTGAGGCTGGGGTTGATCTCTTCTCCCAAGTACCCAGAGGCAGGATGAGAGGCAATGGGTTTGAGTTGTGCCAGGGCAGGTTTAGGTTGGACATGAGGAACAACTTCCTTAGAGAGAGAGTGGTGAGGGGTTGGGACAGGCTGCCCAGGGAGGTGGTGGAGTCCTCATCCCTGGAGGTGTTCAAGGAGCTGTAGATGTGAAGCTTCAGGGCATGTTTCAGTGGTAGTTGGGTTACAGTTGGTCTGGATGATCTCAAAGGTCTTTCCCAGCCTTAGTGATTCTATGATTCTATAAAGACAGTGGCCAAAGGAAAAGGAAACAGGAAAAAAAAAATCACCCTACACAGTGCAAAGAAGAGTAGCATGTGTGCTCTTTAAAAATGGAAAGAAAACCACTTGTTATCATTATAAAAAAAAAAAGGCAGCAATTCTTTGTTTTTAATGAGAGCTGCAATAGCTTCTTTCTTTGCTGTGTTTTTAATGAGCTGCAATAGTTTCCATAATGATGTTTCAGTTAGCTATGATTTATTTCCTGCTGTTGCACACTTTTCCTTTTCCACCATTGTTGTGCTGTATCCTTGTATCCTTGTGCTGTATCCTACAGTTTCACTCTAAAGATATTTCAGCCCAGTTTGGAGTCTCTGGCTTTGTTAGAGCTTCCAACCTGTGGTGAGAGAGGCTCTGCAAGGCCACATAGGGTGTTATGGTTGGTCTCTGAGATCCCTTCTTGAAGGAGTGATTTTTGGCTTGAGTGGAGGCTACTAGTGAGGTGAAGTTAAGAAGAGCAATTCTCATTCCTATGATACCTTCCTGGCCTTTTAAGGAAGACTCTCACAGCTGGTTTCCCCCCTGTTTCCTATCAACACTGTTTGAGAGAGAAGATAAACTGGGGTGCTGCCCACCCTCCTCCCCTCTGAACTCTCATAAATGACTGGGAGCAGGCATTGCAGTTCCATCTGGCCAGTAAATGGAGTGTGAAACAAACCAACAAACAAAAAAACCCAAAGGAAAAAAAGGTTTTACCTTTCTATTTTAAATCAGAGCAGAGCTTTAAACTGCTGCACATAGAGAGATTATGGGTATTGAAACAGTAAAGCAGGACATACCCTGTGAGCAGATGGCTGGAGTTGAGTATTTCAGCCTCTCATAATTTTTACTCCATTTTTTTTTTTTACTCCATTTTTTTTTTTTTTTACTCCATTTTTTTTGTTTTACACAGCTCTGCTGAGACACCTCAATTGCTGTGGGATACCCTCTCTCAGCAAAAATTTCCAGCAGTCTTGCCAGCTTGCAGTGCAGGGAAAGACAACACTTAAGCAAAAGCAACATCCTTAAGCCCCTCTTTCTAGTTAAAAGACTAGATAAAGGAATGGAGCTTAAGGTAGAGTGAGACAGTTTTGAAATGATATAGTTTGGGGCATGAATAATGGTGCAGACTCCTGTCAGATATGTGTCAGGATCAGCTGGATCCATATGATGTTAGGGGTTGGAAGGAACCTCTGGAGAGCTTCAAGTCCACCCCCCCTGCCAGAGCAGGACCTGAAAATCCAGCACAGGTCACACAGGAACACATCCAGATGGGTCCTGAAAGGCTCCAGAGAAGGAGACTCCACAATCTCTCTGGGCAGCCTGTTCCAGGGCTCTGGACCCTCACAGTGAAGAAGTTCCTCCTCCTGGTGAGGTGGAACCTCCTGTGCTGGAGTTTCCATCCATTGCCCCTTGTCCTATCCCAGGGTGCAACTGAGCAGAGCCTGTCCCCTCCCTCTTGACACCCATCCCTCAGATATTGATAGACATTGATTAACTCCTCTCTGTCTTCTCCAGACTAACAAGCCCCAGGGCTCTCAGCTGAAAATCAAGCAAGGCAGAGGGCAGTGAGAAGCAGGAGTAGCTGTACCTAGTTCCCTAGTTCTGAATACTCCAAGATTGAAACTTCCAAGTGATGCTGACAGACTCCTGGTAGACTGTACCAGTGGCACAGTGAAACTCATTGCTGTGGATGTCCAATAAAATGAAGGTGGAGGAAAAAAAACTCAAAACCATTAGTAGTGACCTGAATAGAGAGGGCACAATTCAGTGGTGTGTTCTTGGGTTTGGGTTTTTTGGTTTGGTTTGGTTTGGGATTTTTTTTTCTTCTCCTTTCTGTAAAAAGCTCTTGAAATGTAATATTCAGCCCTTGATTTTCTCCAGAGGTGCAGCTAAGGTACTCAAAAGTAGATAGAAAAATCTTCCTACTGCAGGCATCTGAGAGACAGTCAGGTTTCCACTGCCATCTTCCTAACCACGATGCTGAACAGGCTGTGGCTGCCCCAGGTGTGGATAAATGAGCACAGAAGGTTGTCAACTCTTTTTTTTTTTTTTTGGGGAGCTCTTACAAGCTCCTGGAGCAGAAAAAAGACCTCTTTGGGATTGGTGGTGCAGACCTTTCCTGCTTCTCTTAAGAAGGTGCTGTAAACACTTGACAGGCAGGTTTCTCCCTTGCTGATTATACAGAGGACATGGCTTTGGCCAAGAGACAAGTGAAATCCTCTGTGCTCACTAAGAAGTGTTGCACAGGCCTTGTGAGAAGAATGGAACAGATTGGACATTTCTGCCTGTTTGGTCTTTCAGGAAAAAACAAAACAAAACCAAACGGGCAGAAATGCCCTCTCAAAATCCCAGCAATTCCATGGGCTTGCCATTACATAGCTGTTTGCTCACAATCTCTGAGGAACCTCTCTAATGGCATCAGGACCACAGCCCACCCCTAGGCTGAGAGACTGAGAGCCCTGGGGCTGTTTAGTCTGGAGAAGAGGAGGCTGAAAGGGGATCTGATCAATGTCTATCAATAGCTGAGGGGTGGGGGTCAATGGGGAGGGGGCCAGGCTCTTTTCAGTGGTGCACAGTGATAAGACAACGATCAACAGGTTCAAGCTTTAACAGAGGAGATTTCAGCTCCACATGAGGAGAAACTTCTTTCCAGTGAGGGTGGCAGAGCCCTGGAACAGGCTGCCATGGGGGTTGTGGAGTCTCCTTCTCTGGAGCCTTTCCAACCCCACCTGGATGCATTCCTGTGTGGATTCCCCTGGGTGCTCCTGCTCTGGCAGGGGGGTTGGACCTGATGATCTCTGGAGGTCCCTTCCAATCGCTCGTGTTGTGATACTGTGACTGCTTAGTCATGGTGTATGGAAAGGAATTAGTGGAGAGAAAGAGAGAGAGGGAGGTACCAGGCATGTCTCTGCAAAAGGAAACTGTCAGCTGGATGCTTCTGCTGTCAGTATAAGCTTGCAGCGTGGACTCCACCATGCTGTTAGAGGTTCTTTGGCTGTAAAGCAGCATTGCACATCTAACTTTCCCTCTGGGGTGAGGCTGCATCCTTGGAGGACTCACACTGAGAGTGGATGCAGAACCCTACCTCATGAAATGATCAAACCCCCAGACTGGACCTGCAAAATATACTATTTAATGAGACATAATTAGACAGACAGCAAGGTCACAGCAGCTTACACCTTCAGCTTGAAGTCTGTTATAGTCACACTGTGTGTCTTTTATACCTCTAATCATCTTAAAAATTACAGAAACATTCAAGGTTGGACAAGCCCCTCAGGATCACCAAGTCCAACCCACAACCCTACTCTACAAGGCTCACCCCTAAACCACAGCCCCAAGCACCACATCCAAACCACCTTCAAACACATCCAGGCCTGGGGACTCCACCACCTCCCTGCCCAGCACATTCCAAGCCCTGAACACTCTTGTCTTGAAAAAACTCTTCCTACTGTCCAGTCTGAACCTACCCAGTGGCAGCTTGAGGCCATTCCCTCTTGTTCTGTCACTAATGACCTGTGAGACATCACGCATTCCCTATCAGCATTATTCATCCTAGTGCAGGTTCCCCACTCCTTTCAGCCTGAGTCACAATCAGGTTTTCTGTAGGGGGATTTAAAACAGAGATGAGGTCTACAAGTGTCTCATTTGCTCATTGTTTCCTTACTGTGCTCTTCAACAGAAGTGTTACAGTTCTGGTTTTACAGGAGATTATGTTCTCCCTTCCCCTCCCTCTTGGGTGTGGAGCTGCTGGGGTGTGAGGGTGGCTTTTCTGTCTCAGACACAGCCTTTGCTGTAACTCCATTCCCCCAGGATCCAGCACAAGTGTGCCATTTCCTCCTCTCAGGCCAGCACTTCACTAGGGGCTTTCACACATTGCAACTGGAAGCATTTGGGAGATTCTGTAGGATAAATGTTTATGAAGCTTCACGTCCCTTGCAGGTAGCACTGCTGTAGCACAGGGAACTTAGCTCTTCATTTCACGCAGTTTCACAGTACATGAGAGGTTGGAAGGGACCTCCAGAGATTATCAGGTCCAACCCCCCTGCCAGAGCAGGAGCACCCAGGGGAGTCTGCACAGGAATGCATCCAGGTGGGGTTGGAAAGGCTCCAGAGAAGGAGACTCCACAACCTCTCTGGGCAGCCTGCTCCAGGGCTCTGCCACCCTCACTGGAAAGAAGTTTCTCCTCATGTTGAGCTGAAATCTTCTATGTTCAAGTTTGAACCTGTTGTTCCTTGTCTTATCACTGTGCATTGTTGAAAAGAGCCTGGCCCCCTCCCCTTGACACCCAGCCCTCAGCTATTGACAGACATTGATCAGATCCCCTCTCAGCCTTCTCTTCTCCAGACTAAACAGCCCCAGGGCTCTCAGTCTCTCCTCAAAGGGAGATGCTCAAGACCCCTAAGCATCCTTGTGGTTCTCTGTTGGACTCTCTCCAGCAGGTCACCTTGCTTCTTCTCATCCTTGTGTGAAGGCCAGGCAAGGTTGTTCCCTGGCATGGTGAGGCTGCTGTTGGTCTCTTCTCCCAGGCAACCACTGATAGGATGGGATAAAATGGGTTGAAATCATACCGGGGAGGCTAAGGTTGGACATGAGGAAAAACTTCCTTAGCAAGAGAGTGGTGAGGGGTCAGACCAGGCTGCCCAGGGAGGTGGTGGAGTCCCCATCCCTGGAGGTGTTCAAGAACCTGTAGATGTGGTGCTGCAGGACATGGTTTATTGGTGATGGTAGTTAGGTTATGCTTGGCCTGGATGATCTCAAAGGTTTCCCTAGCCTTAGTGACTCTGTGACTCCATAATCCTGAGCATTATGAAAGATGCCTGACGAGTGTGAGTGCATGTGCAGTGCTCCCCAGGGATGTGCCTGCTGAACAGGAACACTGCTGTCAGCAAGCAGCTTGCCAGAAGGCAGTCACACTACAGGCCAGGTGTCTCCAGCCCTCCAGTGTCTGCAAGGCCTTGAGAAACCCAGCAGCTGAGTCGCATCCCTAAGCTGGGAGGTGACAATGAGAAGAAGATTCGGTCCTTGGCAGGTGGTGTTCTGTAGATAATCAGCACTGTGTCAAGGGGAACACAGTGCAGCCTGGCTCAGGCATTGTGTCAGGACTTTTGGTTGCCTTTCTGCCTCCTGTTAGAGGAAGAAGCTTCTCTGTAAAGTAGTCATGGCAGCCATCAGCTAACCAGGCAATATTTGAGCCCACTGACCAAGCCATGTAGACGACCTCAGTGCCCCAGTGACAAGGCAAATGTACAGACCAAGGCTTCTCCTGCAGCACATTGGTTTGGAATATCTCCATCCTCCAGGGAGGGGATTCTCCCCCTCTGCTATACCCTGGTGAGACCCCACCTGGAGTACTGCATCCAGTTCTGGAGCCTCTATTACAGGAAAGATCTGGAGGTGCTGGAAGGTGTCCAGAGAAGGGCCACGAGGATGAGCAGAGGGCTGGAGCTGCTCTGCTATGAGGACAGGCTGAGAGAGTTGAGACTGTTCAGTTTGGAGAGGAGAAGGCTCTGAGGAGACCTTCTTGTGGCCTTCCAGCATCTGAATGGGGCTACAAGAAGCTGGGGAGGGACTTTTTAGGGTGTCAGGGAGTGATAGGACTGGGGAGAATGGAGCAAAACTAGAAATGGGGAGATTCAGATTAGATGTCAGGAAGAAATTCTTCCCCATGAGGGTGGTGAGACACTGGAAGAGGTTGGCCAGGGAGGTGGTGGAAGCCTCATCCCTGGAGGTTTTTGCAGCCAGGCTGGATGTGGCTGTGAGCAACCTGCTGTAGTGTGAGGTGTCCCTGCCCATGGCAGGGGGGTTGGAACTGGATGCTCCTTGAGGTCCCTTCCAACCCTAACAATTCTGTGATTCTATAATAGTAATAAATAATAGGATTTTTCCTGCTGCTTTGCTGAAGGATCACAGGATGCTAGGGGTTGGAAGGGACTTCTGAAGATCTTTCAGTCCAACCCCCCAGCCAGAACAGGACCATAGAATCTAGCACAGGTCACACAGGACTATCTTTCCAGGCAGTCTAAAGGCTGTGGTTCCCCTTTGTCCCCTCAGGGATGACCATTTGCTTTCTGCCAGGCAAGCTGGAGGGTCCTGGGTATCCCTTGGTCAGGCTGAGAACTGAGCAAGGAGCCTGTTGGTAACCTCTCCCTGATGATTCCTCACCTACAGCTCAACACCACTGCCCACAGCCTCTCCTGTTTTCTGTTTCTCATCCCTTTCCCCTTCCCTGTGACCATAAACACAACAACAGACACTGCATTGCACAAACTCTTCTGCCACAGTGGAAACATCTGTAGCCTGAATGCTCCTGCAGAAGTGTCACTTGGGGGAATTGCTCCTCCCTTCATGAGAAACCTCTCTTTGAAAGCCCTCAGAGGGGCCAGAGAGGGAGAGGACACTGGGTTTGACACTAGTTCTGTGCTGTTTTTCAGGGATTTTGCAGAAGAATGTTGTCTGATTGTTGTGGATTGTCCAAATGAAGCCAGATGGCAGTGGATTAAGTGTAATGCTGCTTTGTTGTTCTTGAGTTCACCACTGTGCTTCCCCTCGAGCAAGGGAGCCCTCCCCATGCAACAGCCACAGCCCCATCTGCCCCTGGCCACTCAGTGCCCCTTCCTATGGGCTCCCCAAAATTCTGCCCTGGAGAGGAGGAGGGAGGAAGCTTTGTTTTGGTGAGGATTGATGACTGGAAACAGCTCACTTGACGTTTCTCATGCCTAGGTTGCTCACCAGCAGCCTGTTTGCTCTGTTCCCTGTCCCATGCAGTGTGTTTGGCAGCTAGAGGAATTGCTTTGCTTGCTGAAGTGAAGCTGCTGGGTGAGCAGCTGAGCCAGTAGAGCTTGGGTGAAGCTGCTGGGTGAGCAGCTGAGCCAGTAGAGCCTGGTTTCCTACAGCTCTGTGTCTGGTAGCAGGATTTCCTGATGTTTAGAAAGGCCTGAGTTCAGTTGAAGTGTTTCCCACGAGGCATTCAAGTATTCCAAGCCTTCTGTTGATCCTTTGGTGTCTAATAAGGGATGTATTTATGCCTCAGCCTTCCTCTCTCTGAGAATGCTTCCTGGGGTCTCTTTCCCCTCTCACTCTGCCACCTTTTCTTTGCATTCTGGGCACACAGTGTCCTTGCTCTTCTTTGTCAAAGACAGGGTTCTGGAAATAGCCACTGAGCTCTGAAGATCCAGGCAGGCACAGATGGACAAAGGTGTGATTGCCTCAGCTTTTTTCCCTGGGAAATTGGGTTAAAAATAAATTATTAGCTAGGCAGAAGGTGAATTTGAAGCTGTGAGGATAAGTATTTTCTAGTTTCTTAATTAAAAGTAGACAGGGAGATAATTTTTTTTTTATTAGGATAGCTTTTCTCTCTCCCCTCTCCCCTTAGAGTGAACACTTTTTTAGCTTTTGATAGTTGAGTGCTGTCCTGTCACTCACCCAGAGCCTTGCAAGGGCTGCTAAGGTTCTGCTTTGTGTGCTTGACACCCACACAGTAACGCACATCCCCCCAGCACATGAGCAGAGGGCTGGAGCTGCTCTGCTATGGAGACAGACTGAGAGAGTTGGGGTTGTGCAGTCTGGAGAAGAGAAGGCTCCCAGGAGACCTTCCTGTGGCCCTCCAGGATCTGAAGGGGGCTACAAACAAGCTGGGGAGGGACTTTTTAGGATGTCAGGGAGTGATAGGAGTGGGGAGAATGGAGCAAAACTACGAGTGGGTAAATTCAGACTGGATGTCAGGAAGAAATTCTTCCCCATGAGGGTGGTGAGACACTGGCACAGGTTGTCCAGGGAGGTGGTGGAAGCCTCATCCCTGGAGGTTTTTGCAGCCAGGCTGGATGTGGCTGTGAGCAACCTGCTGTAGTGTGAGGTGTCCCTGCCCATGGTAGGGGGGTTGGAACTGGATGATCCTTGAGGTCCCTTCCAGCCCTAACAATACTATGAAAACCCCAGCTAAGGATGCTGTATAATTTCCCTTCAGTATCATTTCACCTCTAAGCCTAATAACATCCATTGAACCTCCTCCTCTGTGATCTTTTGCTGCAGTTTTAATTCAAAACCAGCAAATTTTACTTTCTAACAAATCTATGCTTCTTCACATAGACCAGAAAAGCTCTGTTCTGATTTTGTTGTAAAGCTTTTGGCCTTTGGAAAACATTTTCTGACAAAACTCCTTGATAATAATAGAGGAGAAACCACAAGCCAAGTCAGCATTGCTGCTTTGCTCTGCTCTGCCCTCCTCTTCCCTAGGACAACTTCTCAGCTGCTCAGGAATATCTTTGACACTCAGCTGTGCTTCACAACTGCTCAGAGCTTCTTAGCTTTCTCCACCTAGTCACCATCATCTACCTTAGCCAAGTGTCAGTCTTTCCAGCATGACCTTCATGTCGTGCACCAAGCCCATGGAATGCTGAGTTTTTCTGGATTTCCTTGTGCAGAGCTGATCTCCTGATGTCAGCTGCTTAGCTTGCAAATTCTTTGATGTGCAGACTGTCTGCCTGGCTTTCACAGCACACAGTCTACCCTGGCTGTGTTTAGCAAAAGAAACAGGGGGAGGAGAGAGGCTCCAATTAGGGTAATGTTTGCTTTTATATTCCATGTTGTTGTGGAGTAGAATGCAGATAGCCCTAAGCTAGTCACTGTCTCCAAAACAAAGCAGGTCATGAGGATTTTACAGGGACCAGCTATTAGCAAGCTGCTCAGGCTGGGGTTTTCTAATCTCCTCTTCACTGGCTTTAAAGATAATTTTTTTCCCCCCTGATTCTTGAGCAGATACCCTGGTGAGGTAAAGCTGATATTTTTTTTTTTTCAAAGAATTTGAGTCCTAATGCTCAGTTTGCAACCTCCACATTTCACCTTCTGCCTTGGTGGTCCAGCGGGGGTGGCCTCAGCATCAATTCCGAGCGTACTTTCATCTTCTTTGTCCTGCACTTCCAGCAGAGTCTGGAAGGTATAAATTAGACATATTCAAGTATTCCACTAATGTGCTTCATCTATTTTAAGCAGAAATTCTACTAATTTTCTGCTAAGCAGAAGTAGTGAGTTTGGATGTGCTTTTGGTTCTGTTTTATTCTCAGTAGTTTTCATTGATGGTGTGAGCTTCTCCCCCTCAAATTCTTCTCCTGTTTTCTCTTTACTGTCTCCTGTTGTAATATTCCCTTTGGAAGGTCTTTTAGAGAGTTCTTTTTTTATTTTTTTTTTTTTTTTTGACAAATTCTAAAAACTTCCTTCCTGGCATTTGCATTTTCTCTTCAGATGTCAAAATCACAGATAATGGCCCATTGCTGGTGTTTCGGGAAGGGAGGGGGTAGACCAGGGGAGTTTGCAGTCTCCACACACTCAGCAAGTGAAGATCCTCTATGTGCAGGGTGAGGGACTTAGTGTGTACCAACAGTAGGTCACTGTTAGCCAGGACAAGGAGGAGACATTGAAATTCAAAGCCAGCATTTTGAAAATTGTCAGCATTTTCTGATCCATTTCCCCACCATAGAAAGCAAACAGATCTCCCAAGGAACTCTGTGAAGATGGCACAGATCTGAATACAAATGGGCAATCTTTGTCCTCAGGGCCATGAATATAGACTTGTTCTGTCAGCAGCAAGGGGAACGTGTCAGGGATGCTCTGAGCAACTCCTGAAGCCTCAGATAATAGCAACCTCATCCACACATGCTGAGTAAGCATCTCCTAGTATAAGCTCTCAGCAGCAGTTAACTGGCAAAGCAAGAAAAGGGAAGGTTGGTAGCATGAAGCATGACTATGTCAGTGTTGAACCTGTGGAGGTTTGGGTCCTGCTATCACATCATAAACAGGAATAGTTTGGTGGAGGTTTGGGTCCTGCTATCACATCATAAACAGGAATAGTTTGGTGGAGGTTTGGGTCCTGCTATCACATCATAAACAGAAATAGTTTGGTGGAGGTTTGGGTCCTGCTATCACATCATAAACAGAAATAGTTTGGTGGAGGTTTGGGTCCTGCTATCACATCATAAACAGGAATAGTTTGGTGGAGGTTTGGGTCCTGCTATCACATCATAAACAGAAATAGTTTGGTGGAGGTTTGGGTCCTGCCATCACATCATAAACAGAAATAGTTTGGTGGGGATCTTGGTTCTGCTATCATACCATAAAGAGAAATAGTTTGGTGGAGGTTTGGGTCCTGCCATCACATCATATACAGAAATGGTTTGGTGGAGGTTTGGGTCCTGCCATCAGATCATATACAGAAATAGTTTGGTGGAGGTCTGGGTCCTGCCATCACATCATAAAGAGAAATAGTTTGGTGGGGATCTTGGTCCTGCCATCACATGATATACAGAAATAGTTTGGTGGAGGTCTGGGTCCTGCCATCACATCATAAAGAGAAATAGTTTGGTGGGGATCTTGGTCCTGCCATCACATGATATACAGAAATAGTTTGGTGGAGGTCTGGGTCCTGCCATCACATCATAAAGAGAAATAGTTTGGTGGGGATCTTGGTCCTGCCATCACATGATATACAGAAATAGTTTGGTGGAGGTTTGGGTCCTGCTATCACATGATATACAGAAATGGTTTGGTGGAGGTTTGGGTCCTGCCATCATATCATATACAGAAATGGTTTGGTGGAGGTTTGGGTCCTGCCATCACATCATATACAGAAATGGTTTGGTGGAGGTTTGGGTCCTGCCATCATATCATATACAGAAATGGTTTGGTGGAGGTTTGGGTCCTGCCATCACATCATATACAGAAATGGTTTGGTGGAGGTTTGGGTCCTGCCATCATATCATATACAGAAATGGTTTGGTGGAGGTTTGGGTCCTGCCATCACATCATATACAGAAATGGTTTGGTGGAGGTTTGGGTCCTGCCATCATATCATATACAGAAATGGTTTGGTGGAGGTTTGGGTCCTGCCATCACATCATATACAGAAATGGTTTGGTGGAGGTTTGGGTCCTGCCATCATATCATATACAGAAATAGTTTGGTGGAGGTTTGGGTCCTGCCATCAGATCATATACAGAAATGGTTTGGTGGAGGTTTGGGTCCTGCCATCACATCATATACAGAAATAGTTTGGTGGAGGTTTGGGTCCTGCCATCAGATCATATACAGAAATGGTTTGGTGGAGGTCTGGGTCCTGCCATCACATCATAAAGAGAAATAGTTTGGTGGGGATCTTGGTCCTGCCATCACATGATATACAGAAATGGTTTGGTGGAGGTCTGGGTCCTGCCATCACATGATATACAGAAATAGTTTGGTGGGGATCTTGGTCCTGCCATCACATGATATACAGAAATGGTTTGGTGGAGGTTTGGGTCCTGCCATCACATGATATACAGAAATGGTTTGGTGGAGGTTTGGGTCCTGCCATCACATCCTAAACAGAAACAGTTTGGTGGGTTTGTTGTCCCACATCTGGAATGTTTCAGCATATTTGGTCTAGGACAGCAAAATGTTGTGACAGTGTTGCCAAAGGAGGTTCAAGCAGCAGAGCTGTGGTCAAAATGCTTTTAAAAGAGCTTCTGCTCCATATGCCTTGGCCAAAACTTTGTTTTTAACTTCTTAGCAGTTAAAGATGCCCAGTGGAGATTTCCCAGGTATAATTATAGTAGGGAAAGCACATAAAATATTCACTGGAGTCTTCAGCAAGCAGTGAAAGCTGAGTTTACGGGTTGGTAATGTCACATAAGGGCTTATCTTCTCTACCCTGCTGAAGAGCAGGTTTTGCTGCAGGCCATAATGGGCTTGAAAGGGGAAGTGTGCTATGAAACTGACCCAATAAGAGGAGATTTTTGAGTCAGATAAATGAACATCCTTAATATCTTCAGCTTCAAAGGTGTTGCCACTTCCAAGGCCTCTCATGGTGCAATGCATTAAAAAACATAAAGGTTTTCTCAAATGTCTGGCATTTGAGATGATACTTAAGCATTCACACTGTGGGCTGCAGATAAAAGAATTCTTCATAGTAGTAATAATGATAAAGATTTTTGTTAGAAGCTGTTAAAATTTTGTTGAATTTTTTTATATATATACAGGAGTTATAGATCCAGTTATGGATCTATATGTATTTGTTAGAAACATAGAATGATCTGGGTTGGAAGGGACCTTCAAAGGTCATCCAGTCCAAGCCCTCTGCACTCAGCAGGGACATCCTCAACTAGATCAGGTTGCCCACAGCCCTGTCCAGCCTCACCTTGCATATCTCAAGGATTGGGACCCCAACCACCTCCCTGGGCAACCTGTTCCAGTGTTCCACTATCCTCATGGTAAAGAGTATATACAGTTAGAGATTCCTTTGGTTTGGTTTTGGAAAACAAGCTACAGCTGAAATTTCCATTGTGGAAAACAACTGTAGTTAAACACAGATCCATCAGCCCCAGAGCCAAAGGGTCTTGCTTTGTTGTAGATGCATGCATGCTCTGAGCTCTAAGGGGAGGTTTTCTTGTTGTCTGGACATGTAAGGCTTCTTTCCCATGCTAGGAATGGCAGCTCTGCATTTCACAGAATGACTGAGGCTGGAAAAGACCTCTGAGATCATCCAGTCCAGCCTGTGACCTAACACCACCACATCAGCTGAACCATGCCACCAAGTGCCACAGCCAAGCTTTTCTTACAGACCTCCAGGGATGGTGACTCCACCACCTCCCTGGGCAGTCCATCCCAGTGCCCAATCAGCCTTTCTGTCAGGAAGTGCTTCCTAACATCCAACCTAAACCTCCCCTGGTGCAGCTTCAGGCCATGCCCTCTTGTCCTGTCACAAGCTGCCTGGGAGAGAAGAGCCTGACCCTCATCTGACCACAACTTCCTTTTAGGTAAGACTTCCTTTCAGAAAGATCTTCTCAGTGAGAGTTTTCTCCTGGTGAAAAAATGCTCTCAGTCTTTCATCTCCATCTGAAAGCTTACCTGCTTTCACCATGCTGGGTGTTGAAAGCCCTTCTCATCTGTTGGAAGTGCTTGATGGGGTTGCTCCTTGCATCCAAAAGTCATTGTGGGTTCTGGGAGACTGGCAGCTACATAAGCACAGTTCTGTGAGCTGCTGGAGGTTTAAAATGTGTTTTCTGTCTTACAGAAGCCCATGAGAGGCCAGGGCTTGCACGACATGGGCAAGGTCAGCAGGCCAGCTGCTTTTCCATCCACCGTTTTCTAACCTTTTGGCTTTATAAATAGAACACTTTGGAATAAAGCAGCACTTACTTTTGGGCTTTGGGTTACATCTCTGAGATAAATGTCTTTGCTTATCAAAATTCTTTACCATGATGTGGTGGAACACTGCAAAGGATTGCCCAGGGAAGTAGCTGAGGCACAGCAGAAAGGGTTTGTAATTGATGTGACCATTGTAAGCTTTAGGTGCAGCTCCCTGCACCTCCCCCCTTTGCCAAGCAATGCATTATTCATCAGTCAGATTCCTTAGGAGTATCTGTAACAGTGGCCAGCAGAACCTGCCTTGGTGTCCAGTAATGCTTCTCTCCTGGTTTTTGCTGCAGCAGAGCATGGCCTCAGGGCAGTGCTGCCTCTCTATTGTCATTGTGGAAACAATCTGAGTCCTTTTGCAGCTGCAATGCTGTTTCTAGTTGTACTTAGAGAACAGGTCTGATGAGGAGCTGCTGAGGGAACTGATTAGATGAGATGTTAGGAACAACTTCTGCACCATGAGGGTAGTGGAACAGTGCAACAGGTTGCCCAGAGAGGTGGTTGGGGCTTTATCCCTGGAGATATTCAAGGTGAAGCTCAACAGGGCTCTGGACAGCCTGATCTAGTTGAGGATGTCCCTGCTGAGTGCAGAGGGGGTTGGACTGGATGAGCTTTGGAGGTCCCTCCCAACCCAGACCATTCTGTGATTACCATCTCTGAGTTTGCACCTCTGAGGAGGCTCTGTGTGTGTGTGTCTAACCTGTACACTTAATTTTGCCCCTATGTAAACATGCCTGTGTGTCCCTGAGCTTTTCTTTCTGATGTAATCTGTACTCCATGCATTGCACTCTCCCTTGGATAAAGGAATTAACAATGTAAGCAACTGGCACACAAAAGGAGTTGTGTTCAGGCTGATGCTCATCTCACTCAGTGAAACAGAGGCTGTCTGCAAGACCTGCACTGGTCCCTGCTTGCTGGGTCAGCAGCATTCTGTGTGTCAATCCCCAGGCAATGACATGTTGAGACTGAACATAAAGGGCTGCTCTAATGTGCTGAAAACATCTTCCCCTCTTCAGAGTGAGCCCTTCCTGCATGCTCTGTCTCCCCACCTGATACCTTTTGCACTTTCTGTGTGCAGATACACTGGAGCTGACAATGAGTGTGCCCCAAGGAACACTGACAGCTCATCTGTCTTCCAGTTGTAGCAATTAGTCTAATAAAAGAGAAAACCTTTCCACAGGAGGAGCAGATCCCTTACCTCTTTGAGATAAGACCAGAGGACCCAGCACATCCTGACTTAAATGTGCATCTTTTCAAGTTCCTGTGGTATGCAAGGGAACAACACTTCATGAGCTGGGACCTGCTTTTCCTTGGCTGGATTGTGTTTAAACAATTTAATAAGAGCCAGTCCAGCCTCCAGTGCAGTCAGTGGGGACAGAGTCAAACCTCTTTCCCCAGAGAATGTTGCCCACTTCTGAGAAGGCTGCTACCAGTCTGGTGACCAAGCTCACCCAAGCTGCTCTTGGGCACTGACACAGCCCCTGCCTGTTCCCTGAGAGGCTCTGCAGAGCTTGGTAGTTTGATTTGAGTGGAAAAAAAGGAGCTGTGGGGGGGTAGCTGTCAGACTTGTGCAGGTGGTGATGCATTTCTTCCTCCTGTGTGAAGCAGATCTGTGTTTCTTCAGAGAGATTCCATGAGCAGCTCAGGCCAGTGCTGAGTCCTGTGACTGCAAGATGCTGCAAGTGTTGCAGCAATTCCTTTCTAAGCCTTGCCTGTGTGACCTAAGTGGAGGACTTGCACTGATAGTAAAAGATTCATTTGCTGACTTGCATTGCAAAAGCCACCTGCAAATCCAGGATGCTTTGATGCAGAAAGAATGATGCTGAGAGCCATTGGTTAAGTAGTGCTGCAGATACAGCATCCCAGCCAGCCTGTGTCAGCATCCCAAGGGGCAGCTCACAGTATCTGTGTCAGGTTGGGACTACCATGCAGTGAAACCATGGATGCAGGGTTAAATGATGGAGAGATTCAATAGGGGGCCTGCAAGAAAGCTGGGGAGGGACTTTTTAGGGTAGTAGATAATGATAGGACTGGGGGGAATGGAACAAAACTAGAAGTGGGGAGATTCAGATTGGATGTTAGGAAGAAATTCTTCCCCATGAGGGTGGTGAGACACTGGCACAGGTTGCCCAGGGAGGTGGTGGAAGCCTCATCCCTGGAGGTTTTTGCAGCCAGGCTGGATGTGGCTGTGAGCAACCTGCTGTAGTGTGAGGTGTCCCTGCCCATGGCAGGGGGGTTGGAACTGGATGATCCTTGTGGTCCCTTCCAACCCTGACAATTCTATGACTCTATAATAGGTGTGGTTGGGGAACAAAAAAATATTGGCTACTAGGAACTGCTACAACTGTATTTAAAGGAAAAAAGAAAAAAAAAAGATGCGGAAGAGGGGTTGGAATAAATGTGGTTTGATTTTGCCACGTCAGGGAGAAGCTAAATCAGCCTGATGAAGAATCCAAAGAGAAATCCATTTGGAAATTCTTATATGCTGAAGCTGGGGCTCTGGGCAACAGGAGGGAGGAACTGGAACTTCTCAATAATCAAGACAAATTCAACTTAATTGTCTGATCAGGTTTCAGTGCTAGAGGGACCAGTGTGTCAGAACATTGTGCAAGCTGTTTAAGCAGGCTGAGGGAGATAAAAGAAATTGAGTGAGAGGAATGACTTTGTGTATGACCCAGAGACTTATATCTGCCTAACTTGCAACTGGGAAGTGCAGGATCTGAAGAAATTCAGGGCAATATGTTGATTACCAAAGCCCAGGAGCAAGCAGGAGTGGGCAGAGGTGATAGTATCAGTGAGTGAGCTGAATGTGATGACAGAATGAGCTACTGCTGCACATGAGAGGAGAACTGAGTCGCTCTGGGGAACTTTATTGTGAAGGCTTGTTGAAGGTTTTGTTTAGGTACCTGTGAACCATCACCAGACAAGCATCAAATACTAGATGATAGCTCTTCAAAACAAATGTTATCAAACCTAGCATGGAAGAATTCTGCTTTCAGGCAGTCTGGTAATAGATCACAATGAGTTTGTCCACCAGACTGGATAGTAGGAGCTGTCTGAGGAAAGGGCCTTTAAGATCATCCAGTCCAACCATAACCCAGCTACCATGACTACTGAACTCAAAGCAGCACTTCTACAGCTTCTTGGACACCTCCAGGGGTGGCATCACAGGCACCAGGACAGGTTAGGGACTGCCCTGATGGAAAGCAGCTCCATGGAAAAAGACTTCAGAGTCCTAGTGGTCAGAAGTTCTGCATGGGACAGCAATGTGCCCTTGGGGCCAATAGAGCCAATGGCAGCCTGGGGTGCAGCAAGAAAAGTGTGGCCAGCAGGGCTGGGGAGGTTCTTCTGCCCTTCTACTCTGCCCTGCTGAGACCACACCTGCAATCCTGTGTCCAGTTTGGGGCTCCCCAGTTCAAGAGAGACAGAGACCTGCTGAAGAGAGTCCAACAGAGAGCCAGGAGGATGCTTAGGGGACTTGAGCATCTCCCCTGTGAAGAGAGACTGAGAGCCCTGGGGCTGTTTAGTGTGGAGAAGAGAAGGCTGAGAGGGGATCTGATCAATGTCTATCAATAGCTGAGGGGTGGGGGTCAAGTGGAGGGGGCCAGGCTCTTTTTGGTGGTGCACAGCAATAATCCAAGGAACAAGAGGTTCAAGCTTGACCATAGAAGATTTCAGCTCCACATGAGGAGAAACTTCTTTCCAGGGAGGGTGGCAGAGCCCTGGAGCAGGCTGCCCAGAGAAGTTATAGAGTTTCTTTCTGTGACTGCACCACCTCCCTGGGCAGCCTGTTCCAACCCCTCAGTCCCATCACAGTGGCAGGGCAAAATCCTTGAGTACACGGGCAGGAAGGAGTCAAGTCAGGGCAAGGACCTGTTTTTGTCTGTGTTTATGATATGTATGCATAAGGGAGTAACATCAATCACATCACAGCCAGCACTTGAAAAGGTGACTTAAAAATTAGAAGGAAATGCAAGGACTGTCACAAACCATAGAGAGAGGGTAGATAATGCACCCCTGATTTGGAGCACAGCCTTTTTGGTCCCCTGCCCATGGCAGGCAGGTTGGAGTGGATGATCCTTAAGGTCCCTGCCAACCTCGAGCCATTCTAGGAGCCTGTAAAAAATGTGTGGGGATGTTAGTGCAAGTGGAATGCAGGCAGTGGTGTACAAGATGCAGGCACCAGCTTGGGAAGAGCTCTTCCAGCCAGCAAGGAAAAGCACAACATGAATTGATGATGACAGCCTGAAGGAATGCCATCAAATCAGCAATAAATTATCCATCTGGTTTTGCAAGCATGAACAGTTAATTCCCAGCGCAAGAGACCAGCAAACTCCCCATCTTTGGGTTCTTCCAAGCAGGGTGAGACGCTCTTCTAGAAAGATTTCTGGTAGCTCTAAACCCAGACAAAGGGGTTTGTAATGGGTACAGAGCAGGGGACATGGCAGCAACAAGTCAGGGAAGATGACCTCCTCCTCTCCTCTAACTTTGAGCATTATGAACTGCTGTCAAAGTTAGCTGAAGGATGGACTCTGCACCTTATACTCTTTGCCTTGAGGGTAGTGGAACCCTGGAACAGGTTGCCCAGGGAGGTGGTTGTGGCCCTGAAGATATTCAAGGTGAGGTTCAACAGGGCTCTGGACACTCTGATCTGGTTGAGGATGTCCCTGCTGAGTGCAGAGGGGTTGGACTGGATGAGCTTTGGAGGTCCCTCCCAACCCAAACTGTTCTGTGATTCTATGATTCTGTGTATCTGTGTGTGCTTCCACTCTACCTGAAACAATTCCCTTCACTGTCTGTTACACAGCAGGGGAGAGTTGGTGAAGATGCTCTTTATGACAGGTAATTAGAAGCAGGTCACTTCATTCTGTACCTTGTGTTGCCCACTAGTAGAGAGCAAGCCCAGATATCCTCAGTCCTTCCCTTCACCCTGGAGAGACCTCTGGGAGGTATTATGCAAAGAAATTCTTCCAGAAAGACCTAGGAACCCCAGAAACTGAGGCAGGGCAGAGGGCTGACATTTCTAAGGGATCAGGGAGCTTCTGTCTCAGAAGGCATTTGCATCAGCTTGGTCAGCAATCCACCCCTACTGTGAACCTTGACGACACAAATACAATTGTCCTGGGATTGGTTATGTAATGAGCTTGCTTTGCAATTTAACTAATGAGTGTGCTGAGAACCCAGATTAATCTTTTAACTTCATTGATTTCCCCCAAGAGAAAACATATAGAGCCTGGCTAGCTGTAACATTATCCTCTCCCAACAGCCAGAGGGACTTGGCCACTTGAAGGTTTGTTTTGCTTTACATACATAGAGCTCAGAGCTTTCTGGAGAGAGATGGAAGGACCCCAGGCTTCCCTTGAGATGGTACAGCTGGAGCTGTGGGTTTTCCCACTTGCAACCCTTCCTGGCAGATGCCATGTGAGCTCTTTTTGGTTGGATGATTTTAGTTGCTAGCATGGCATAGGTTGTTGGAGGCTTTCAAGACCCACCTGGCTGCACTTTTGTGTGACCTGTGCTAGATTCTATGATCCTGCTCTGGCAGAGGGCTTGGACTCGATGACCTCCAGAGGTCCCTTCCAACCCCTAACACCCTGTGAGCCTGTGGTTTGTTGTTTGGGGGTTGTTAGGTTTTGTTTCCCAGCAGGACCACGTTGAATTCTGCCCTCTCTCAGTCCATCAAAGTTGTCCCCTAGCCTCCTAGAAAACATAAAGGTACAGAAGATACAGAAATGTTTATGAAAACTGAAACCTGATGTCCCAGAGTCTCCATACACTGCCTGAGATCCCTGCCTTCTCTAAACTGCACCAAGCAGCTCAGCATTGGCAGCCAGCATCTTGTTTGGGCTGTCATGCTGTAGAGAGCTGCCAGTTTAACATTAGTGATTAATGACTGCAGAGTCCAGAGTTTCCTTTCTGACCAGACTGGCAGTGGCACTCAGCAGTCCCCAGAGAGTCCATAGTACAAGTGCCTGGCCTGGCAATCTTTCCTTTCATGCTTTGTGATCCAACTCAGGCTGCTGATTGCCCACAAAGAGGAAACAAGGAGAGGGAAGGGACATGAAAACATTAACCTTCATTCTGATGTCTGCTCCACCTCTGACATGAAAATATTTGCTTTCATTCTGATTTCTACTCCACCTCTCTTCCCCAAATTTGTTCCTGTTCTTATGTGTTTGGTGCAAGTCCCACATGGACACTTTGGATCAAATGTCCAGCTGCAGATGAGCCCTGCCACCATGGAGGTCAAGGGGGAGGCAGTTTCATCTTGAGGACTCCCATCTTCTCCTCCCTGGCTTGTCCCCACCACTCTGAGCCATAACCAACAGCTTTTGGTGCTCTTCCCCTGGCTACCTGTTCTTGCTGCTCCTCCACCAAGGCAAAGTACCAGCCAGGGCCACTCACCCTCTACTTCTTGCTCTCCATCCTACTGTCTCTCCAGGGAGGGGGCCAGGGAGAAGGGTATGTCACCATCGAGGGGACCTCATACAAATACTCAACAGCACTGTGATTCCTTCTGTACTTGAAAGTCCTTGGAAGTTTTTAAGGCCAGGCTGGATGTGACTCTGAGCAACCTGATCTAGTGTGAGGTGTCTCTGCCCATGGCAGAGGGGTTGGAACGGAAGGATCCTTGAGATCCCTTCCCACCCTGACAATTCTGTGATTCTATGAAAGAGACAGCACAGCTCAGCCCTCTGCCAGGTCTGTGTGGACAGCAATGCACCATGCACTGGAGACAGGTTCTTTCTTTCCTCTCCTTGCAAGCACTCTCTAGGCTGGCCCAGAGCAGGGGCTGGCAGAGAGGAGAGATCAGCAGCAGGCAAAGATCTGCTTTGTTTAATTTCCCCATCATTGCATTGGCTGTGAGCAGAGGTGGCAAAATGTTTACCTACTTAGACCCTGCCCCAGCCCTACAGGTTTGCCTCTAGACCATCTTCAGTCATTTGGCCAAGGTGGCATTGTTCCAAAAGGTGCAGGGCCACAGCAGCCTCCCTTTTTCCTTCCAGTTCCTGCCTTCTCCCTTGCTTCAGAGCTGGCTCACAGCTGATCCTGTGTGAGCCACCTTACAGCCCTCAACCTGCAGAGTAAGCCACAGAAGATCAAGCAGCTGTCTGCAAGGTTATGTCCCTGAGCTGGCATTTCATGGGAGTGGACACACTCCACCAGCAGCAGCACAGGTCTGGTTGGGAGCAGACAGTCTGGAGAAGGGCAAATGGTAGCATGGCTCCAGCACAGTGCAGTGGTGCAAAACTGCAGCTCTTCCCTAGCACTGCTTTACTG
Source organism: Indicator indicator (assembly GCF_027791375.1). Lineage (NCBI taxonomy): Eukaryota > Metazoa > Chordata > Aves > Piciformes > Indicatoridae > Indicator > Indicator indicator. The sequence goes on from NC_072017.1 coordinate 2,291,149, forward strand.
CCCACATTTCTGAGGAGGATACCCCTGCTTACTGCAGAGGGGGTTGCACTCCATGACCTTTGGAGGTCCCTTCCAACCCAGACCAGATTTGTCTGCTCCAGCTTTGTGGACCTCCAGAGGGGCTGCCTGGGCCTCTGTGTTTTGCAGGACAGAGTGATCTTTCCAACCTCACACAGATGGCATCCATTACAATATTATCATCCAGCATTTGATTATTAACATTTCCCATAGTGTGTCTTGACTAATCCTCCACTTTAGCTTGCACAGCATGTACTGCCAACCCTTGCAATATATGCTGAAAGCATTTAGCTGAAGTAAATAAGTAAGTCTAAGACAATAGAATTTATGACATCTTGTCCTCCAGGAAATAATTCCAGCAGTAGGGAAGTGTGGAGCATCTGCAATGTGGAAAGGTCTGTCCTCAGACTGTGATTTGCAGTCAAGACAAACCCTACCCAGCTGTTTGAAAATTTAGCGGAGCTAAATAAGTGACTTTTTTCCCCTTCCTTCCAATGTATGAGGCTGTTTTATACAAGTTTATCAAGCAGGTATCTTCACACAGTCAGATCTAGAAGATGCTGCTGTCATTTCAAAGCAAAAGAATTAATTGTAGCAGGGAACTACTCTCTTTTTTTTTTTTTTTTTTTTTGTGTGTGTGCTCTTGATGAAGAAAATCTGCCAGAGCCTTTGGCCAGCTGCAGGCAAAGGAGAGCAGATGCAGTTCACAGGAGATCCTCCTGTGTTCCTCCCCAGCAGGTTCAGCACAGGATCCTCCATCAACAGGTACAGCTCAAGCAGCTCTTTGGTTCAGAGCCAACAAATAAGTCACCTTCTGGGGAAATAGTTAGCCTCCTATGCTTAAGGAGTTATTAATGCCATGCTCCAGAGTGAAGCATCTGGACAGGAATGAGTGCCCAAGAGGGCTGTTTGGGGGTGAGCAGCAGAGCAGAGAGCCTTTCTTCTGAGCAGAGACTCAGAGAGTTGGGGTGAGAAGGGAAACTAGAGAAGGCCATGCATGGCAGTTGAGCCTGGGTGCCTCCAAAAAGAAGCCACAGAATGGAGATCTCCAGTGTCTAGAGTGTCCAGCCCTGTGGGTGGACACAGGAAAACAGTGGATTTCCACCCATAAATCCTGCACCCTTATAAATCTGTCTGCAAAGTTATTGTCTCTCTCTTTCTTCCCTCTCTGCTCTCATGGGAGGGAGATGTTCTCTTATCTGGTAACAGCGTGGGAGTCTCCCAGGCCTCTTTAGCCTGAGTAACTTTTTTTCCCCTGTGCAATTCTGGTCTGTTTAGACTTAATGCCAGGGTAAAAAGGGAGTGCAGTTCAGGCCTGGCCAGCCTGAAACCAGCCTAGCCATGAGGGGGAAGAGAGAGCCCTGGGGGTTTTACATGAAACCCAGGTAGGGAGAAGGGAAGCGTTGGGGTTTTGGTTTGGTGTAAAGGAACTTTGCAGTGCTCTCCACTAATGCTTTGTAGTTTTTGTAGCACCTATGAATTCTTTTCCATTTAAACTTTCCATTGCTATCCAATCCATTTGTGTGAGCATTATTCTTTTTGCCCCTTTTGGACCAATAGAGCAAATCTGTCTCACTTGAGGGAGGTGATGCTCCCCATCTACTCTGTTCTGCTGAGACCCCACCTGGAGTACTGAGCCCAGTTCTGGAGCCTCTATTACAGGAAGGATCTGGAGGTGCTGGAAGGTGTCCAGAGAAGGGCCATGAGGATGAGCAGAGGGCTGGAGCTGCTCTGCTCTGGAGACAGACTGAGAGAGTTGGGGTTGTGCAGTCTGGAGAGGAGAAGGCTCCAAGGAGACCTTCTTGTGGCCTTCCAGTATCTGAATGGGGCTACAAGAAAGCTGGGGAGGGACTTTTGAAGGTGTCAGGGAGTGATAGGACTGGGGGGATGGAGCAAAACTAGAAATGGAGAAATTCAGATTGGATGTTAGGAAGAAATTCTTCCCCATGAGGGTGGTGAGAGACTGGCACAGGTTGTCCAGGGAGGTGGTGGAAGCCTCATCCCTGGAGGTTTTTGCAGCCAGGCTGGATGTGGCTGTGAGCAACCTGCTGTAGTGTGAGGTGTCCCTGCCCATGGTAGGGGGGTTGGAACTGGATGATCCTTGAGGTCCCTTCCACCCTGCCAATTCTATGATTCCAAACTAGGAGATCATGAGATGGGAAAGGACATTTAAGCAATCCAGCAACATCAGCGTGAGAACAACTGAGCTTGAACTGGCCCTTCGTCTGGAAACTCAGAAAAGCCTCCAGCAGTGGGAGTGGGGCAAAGCTTGGCTGGTTCCTAAAGTGGAAATGAAGTTCTGTAGCTGAATGTCTGATGTGGTCACCTGTGACAGCAGGGCTCTGGGCTTTCAGCCTCAGAGAGACCTCCCTTGTGAGGAAGGATTTAAACACAGGCTTTGCTCCACAGGGATGTATTTGCTGATGTCTAAGCTTTTGTGGCTTAAGCATGTTTTTGAAAGCACATTGCATAGGCATCGTGCAGTTGTGCAGGATGCTGACACAGGAGGCTTGCATGGCTGCCCTGTGACTCTCCTGGACAGCTGCTCCCAAGCAGGCTGTGTCTGAGCATTGGGCTGCAGCAAGAGAAGTGTGGCCAGCAGGGCCAGAGAGTTGATTCTGCCCCTCTACTCCACTCTGGTGAGACCCTACCTGGAGTACTGTGTCCAGTTCTGCAGCCTCTATTACAGGAAGGATCTGGAGGTGCTGGAAGGTGTCCAGAGAAGGGCCATGAGGATGAGCAGAGGGTTGGAGCTGCTTTGCCATGAGGACAGACTGAGAGAGTTGGGGTTGTACAGTCTGGAGAAGAGAAGGCTCCCAGGAGACCTTCTGGTGGCTCTCCAGTATCTGAAGGGGGCTACAAGAAAGCTGGGGAGGGACTTTTTAGGGTGTCAGGGAGTGATAGGACTGGGGGGAATCGTGCAAAACTAGAAGTGGGGAGATTCAGGTTGGATGTTAGGAAGAAGTTCTTCCCTGTGAGGGTGGTGAGACACTGGCTAAGGATCTGTCTGTCACACTTGCTGGTAGGACTTGTCAGGCCACTTGATGGTTTCTTGAAATAAATATGTAACAAGGGATTTTATAACCAGAAGTAGCAGGTATGCTTTCCAAATGTTTGAAGGGAAACAAACTTGTGTAAGAATGAATTGGAGGCCAAGACCTGGTAGCCAGAGATGTTTACATCAGAGGCTGGGGATTTTCTTCTGCCTGTTTCTGACGTGCACTGCAGTTGTTTGCTTCAAGTCCATCCCCAAAGCTGCTTTGCTTCCTCAGTAACACTTCCTTCCTTAAGAGCAAATGCTCATGATGGCTGCAGTCATTGCATTTAGTGGTGCTTCATGTAGTTGGAAGGTAAGTTTCCACTGAAAATATTTCTTTGAGGAAAAAAAAAAAAAAGAAAATCCTTTTTTTTCCCTTGCTGCTGCTTTTGTAATTAACATTCATGCTCATGTGCTGCATTGTGGAGCAGCAGCACAACACCTTGCCTGCAGTATCACATCTGACCCCTTTCTTGCGTGCTTTTAAAATTGAGACTTACAGGATGAGAGGGGGTTTTAAGCAGGTTTTATTTTGCCCCATAGAGAACATTAGCAGAGTTTATATTTTCAGCAAGCTGACTGAATCAACCAGGTTGGAAGAGACCTCCAAGATCACCAAGTCCAACCCATCACCCAACCCTATCTAATCAACCAGACCATGGCACTAAGTGCCTCAGCCAGGCTCTTCTTAAACACCTCCAGGGATGCTGACCCCACCCCCTCCCTGGGCAGCACATTCCCATGGCCAATCTCTCTTTCTGGGAAGAACTTCTTTCTAAGATCAAGCCTAAACTTGCCCCTGCACAGCTTGTGACTGTGTCCTCTTGTTCTGCTGCTGCTTGCCTGGGAGAAGAGACCAACCCCCACCTGGCTGCAACCTCCCTTCAGGCAATGAGATCTCCCCTGAGCCTCCTCTTCCCCAGACTAAACACCCCCAGATCCCTCAGCCTCTCCTCACAGGGCTGTGCTCCAGACTCCTCCGCAGCTGACTCTAGGGTTTACCAAGTTCCCTTACATGGTTCAGGTCTTCACCACCAACTTCAAGAGCGCAGGAAGAAGGTGAAGATTGAGCTTCCAAAGCACGGACTCAGGGTTAGAGCTTCTGGGCCTCATCTTCCTTTTCCAAGGGGAAAGCCAACATGACTCTTCCTTCTACAATGCAACTTTTGTGATGGTCTCCTTGACTTCATTCGATTCTGAACCCTGTTGATTACAAGGCTGAAAGAGATGAGGGGAAGAGCCAAACCCAAAACAACCTTTGGTATAAGCCGGAAAGAGAAGCCCAAGCTTCAAATTGCACTGAACAGCCTGCACATGCTTATCTGCCTGTGGGAGAAATGACCAGGAGGGTGTGGTTTTCTCAACCTTAAATTGCCCAGGTTTATGCAATTCAGCTCTTCTCTGTATGTGCCTCCTGCCATGCCATAGGCTTGCCCAGCTGCCAGGGCTGCCCGCTGCTCTCTGCCCGCAGAGCTGTGCGGTGCCCCTGCACTGCCGGTTTTGCACCCGCAGGACTCCACCAGCAGTGGATGAGAGACACAGCAGAGACAGACATGTGAGTTTACAGACTTGTTTGGGGTTTGTGGGGGGTGGGGTTGAGCTGTTCCCACTTTTCCCCTTCAGTTGGGAGGAGGAAAGGTGGAAGGAGGTTCTCCGGCAAGCTGAACCAGCCCCAGTTGGCGGCAGGGAGGGAGTGGGTCCCCATGGCAGCCTGCACCCTGGGGAGCGCCATACAGCAAGGCAGCAATAAACCTTTATTGTGTCTGCTGTTAGTGCTTCAGTCTCTCCATAATCTAATGCAGGGATTATTTTCATAATCTCACCAAGGAGATAGCATCTAATGCACCTGCAGATTGCTGTGTTTCTTGGTAGTCAGCCTGAAAACGCTTCTTACACGGATGCTACGTTGCCTAGGTGCAGAAGTGCCATGCTTAGTGCATTACCTTTTTTTTTGCTAGCTAGATGTGTTTGGTTTTCTGCCTTCCCTTTGCTAAAAAGGTTTGTTTTCTAGGTAAAGTGTGTTAAAATCCGAGTGATTATCTGTGGAGAGGTGCCATTTGTACTGCAGCTGCTTTTAGCCCATTGCTGGTTTGTTGCTGTTTGTGGCTTGGTTTTTTTTTTTTTTTAATCCTCTGGAAAACCATTTTTTCCCCCCTCCCCCCAGGTTAAAGCCTACAAAGTCTTGCTGCAGACCCAGGAGATAAATTGAGGCTACATTCATCCTTATTGTAGCTTGATTTTTATGCATATAACTGCAGCTGAGGCAAGGAGAGGATGAGAACTTGGTTTTGGTTTTTAGCTCATGTTCTCCTCTACTTTAAACTTATACTCAGTTCTTAAAGAGCTTTGTCATTCAGTAGAGATATGGAGTGGCTGCAAACCTGTGGATGGATATTGAGTGCCCATAGCTTCATACAAGGTTCAGTTCTACCAAGCCTGATCATTCATGTGAGGACATTGTGCAAGCACAGATGTGCCAACACGGATACGTGGACATCCTCACACACTTCAAGTACTCAGCAGACAAGAGGTGTCCAAGTACAGAATTCAGCAGGACTCCTTCAAATATTCAAAGCCAAGAATGTTTCAGGGTGTTTTTAATGACTAATTAGTAAGGTAATTAGTCTACCTCTGAAGGGAGCTGGAGCCAGTGCAGAGGAGGGCAACAAAGCTGTGAAGGGCCTGGAGAATAAATCTGCTGAGTGATGGAGGGAGCTGGGACTGTTTACTTTGGAAAAGAGGAGGCTGAGGGGAGACCTCCTGGCTGTCTACAACTACCTGAAAGGAGGTTGTAGAGAGGCTGCTGCTGGTGTCTTCTCCCAGGTAATTAGAGATAGAACAAGAGGGAATGACCCAGGGAATAACTGGGTAGGTTTAGACTGGACAGTGGGGAAAAAAAATTTCCCATCAAGAGTGGTCAGGCATTGGAATGTGCTGGGCAGGGAGGTGGTGGATTCCCCAAGCCTGGATGTGTTGCAAGGTGTTTTGGATGTGGTGCTTGGGGCTCTGGTTTAGGGGTGAGCCTTGTAGAGTAGGGTTGTGGGTTGAACTTGGTGATCCTGAGGGGCTTTTCAACCTGAATGGTTCTGTGATTCTGTGACTTCTTGCATCAAGATCTTGTCTGCTTTGACACCTACAAAGGGAAAATGCAAAAGCCAGGAGAAGAGTGCATTCTAGACTTGCATTTCAGGTGCCTGATGAGTAAGAGAGGGTTCTTCCACCAGCAGGAAAACCAAGCATACCTTAGGTGACTGCCCTGGGCAACACACCAGGCACTTGTTTTCCCACAGTCTCTTATAGAAACGGAACCTCTTCTTCATGCCACCCTGCAAAGCACTCCTCACTTGCTCATTCAGGTTTGTGCACAACATCAGAGCCACTCCAGCACTTTATTGGAACAGCACTGTCTGTTAAGTGCTGTTGCTGGCAAAGCACCAATGCTGAGCTTCAAATAAAAGCCAGGACTCACTGTCAGGCATTTGGAAAGCCTTGCAAGGAGTTGTATCTCTAGTGCTCCTATTTGCTTTCCTGAGACTGAAAGTTGCTCTGAAGGAAGTAATCTGTTACTAATTTGTTGTTTTACATTCTTCCACTGTGAGCCTCAGAGCCTGTATGTATTCTCCAAAACTACAAATTGAATCAGCCTGAGGAAAGTTGTCTCTTCATTATCCTTTCCTTGCCACCTGAAAATACTCTTCCTCCTGCTGATCATCTCTTATTTGATCCTGGTCCTCTACAAGTGTCTGACCCTTTGCTCACCTGAGTTCTGCCTTTTGGGAGGCTGTTCCAAGCTGTTTGAATGTTAACTGCATCAGGATTTCATTGCAGCACAAAGCTGGAAAGAAGAACGTTGCTGGCTCTGGGTTGTGATCATCTATCAGAAGAGAAAATTGAATTGTCTTTTGGAAGAGGTTTGAAGGTGCTGGCATCTTCCCCCAACAAAGCTTTTCCTTTGCACAATGTGACTAAATCTGGCAGGCAGGATGAGATTAGCCTCCTTTCACTGCAAACCAGGAAATCCAGCACATTGTTTGCAGAAGGAAGGTAAATGAGTAAAGGCTTTCAAATGCAAGAGAGTCTCCTTCAGGCTGGCTGCTGGTAGGAAGCGATTCAGTACTTCTGGAGCTGTCAGTCCTGCCTGTGTGGCTGGGGGCTGCTGCCTGGCCTCTCTGGCTCCTCTCACTGCAGCAACAGAGGGAGGCCTGCAGCTGGTTTTGAGGGACTCTGTGGTGAGAGCTTTTTTGGGAGGCTAATAAGGCTCCTCTATGGTTAAAATGGCCACCCATGGTATCATGCAAGGCTGCCTGATGTGACGCTTGCAGTGCATATCCAGTTCTTGCACTGTGATTTTTTTTTTTTTTGCTCCTAGAAGCTGGGATGTAGAAAGATACAAGAAGGAAGAAGGACATTGAGGTCCTGAAGTGTGTCCAGGAAAGATCAGCTAAGCTGGTGAAGAGCTTTGAGCACAAGTCTTATGGGGAATGGCTGGGAGAACTGGGGTGGTTTGGTCTGCGGTAGAGGAAGTTGAAGGGGAGACCTCATTACTCTCTACAACTACCTCAAAGGAGGCTGCAGCAAGGTGGACATGGATCTCTTCTCACGTATAACAAGTGACAGGACAAGAGGAAACAACCTCAAGTTGTGCCTAGGGAGATTCATGTTGAATATTAGGGAAAATATTCTTCACAGAGAGGGTTATCAGGCATTGGAATGAGTTGCCCAGGGAGGTGGTGCAGTTGCCACCCCTGGAGCTATTTTAAGAGACACATGGATGTGGTGCTTAGGGACATGGTTTATTGATAGTGGCTTAGCAGCAGTCGTGGGACTGCAAGCTCTAGGCAGATGTTTGGACTTGATGGTCTCAAAGGTCTCTTCCAGCCTCGACAGTTGTATGATTCTGTGATGCAATTGACCTCTCTGAGGCTTTTCCCAGTGGTTCAGGTTGAAACTGTAAGATCATTACCTGAATCATGTGATTCCAGGGGAGTTAAGAGGGGAGCAGAAACTTTCACCTTCATAAAGGTTCAGGGAGTGGTAAGCCAGCAGATCCTCTCATGTACAACCTCCTCAACAGCATAACATTGCCATCCCTCTTGAGTAAATATCAATCCCCCCTTCACAAGGAAATCAAGGAGCTAAACATCCTGAGACTTCCTACCTGGCAAGCCTCTCTGGTTTTACTTTAATACACCTGCAGCATTGCCATTAGAACCCAGGGCAGTACCCAAATGGTGGTTCTGATGTGCCAGGGATTTCTTGTGAAGGGCTGACAGCTGCTTCTCTGGCTGGATTTGCACACTTGTTGGAAAATGACTTGTCTGAACATGGGAAAGTTGCAGTCCAGGTTTGGATATAGTTCTGGTCCACTCCCTGCCTGTCTTTTCCCTGGTCTCCTTCCTGTGCATATAGCTATGTGGTAAAGATACTGTTGAGATGAAGTTAAAAAAACATGTGGGTGATGCTCTTATTTTCTTTGCTCTTCTTTTTCAAAGCTGATTTTTCATTTGTAGCCCTTTGTGCCATGTATTTACTTAGTGGTATCAGTTCACACAAGATTTTGCAAGTAGAACTCAGTGTTGGAAGGCATCTTGTAGCATACCTTTGGGTTTTCACAGTCTCAGTCTGAGGAATCATCTAATTATACCACTGCTATTGAAAAGGATATCCCAGTTTAGATCCAGTCAGGAAAGAGTCTGAGGCAGCTGTGACTTGTAGGAGGGATTTCAAAGGATTTTAAAATCCCTTTTTACAAGGAGTCACATGGAAATGACAAGGGGGTACAAGTCACTCCCAAGGAGGTTTCTGTCGGAATCCTGAAGATAATTTTTCACCATGAGAACAGTCAGACACTGGAGTCCTCACAGGATCACAGTACATCAGAGGTTGGAAGGGACCTCAAGAGATCCTTGAGTCCAACCCCCCTGCCAAAGCAGGATCCCTTAGGGTGCAATCATCTCCCAGGGGAAGCAGTGGATTCTCCTGCATTGGTCACTTTCAAGACTCAGCTTGAGAAGGTGCTGGACCAGCTACACTACAGCTAGAAAGGTTGGACCTAAGGATCCCTGGGGGTCCCTTCCATCCTGGTAAAAGACAAGGAAAGAGTAAATGAAATCCCCTTACCTGCCTGCATGCAGCAGATCACATCTGACCATGTGGAAGGATGAAGGAAGCAGGACAGTTTGAGCACATCATTCCTAATTAGTTTCTCATCACGGGATTAAGCAGCACACAATTGGTCTCCACCCCCACAGAACCAGTTCTGGAAGCAGGTATGAGCTCAGCCACAGGCTGAACTACCTTTCCCAGGCTAGTGTCACTTGCCTGTCCCCGCTGACAAAACCTTCCTTTCAAGGAGAACGTTACAAGGGCCATCAGCCACCCATGCATGTTAATTAGCATTGACTGGGGAGTTCCCACAAAGCCTCAATTAAAGCAGTGATGAAGCAAGTCCAGTGAGTAGTGCTGTGCTCAGGGATGCTGCTTCCCAGCACGGAACAGAGGAAGGTAGAATCAGGCTCTGGAGGATGTGTTTTGGTAGCTGAGGGCTTGGTCACTATAATAACCAAAATTCATTAGCTGAGACATGAACCTTAGTCACTATCCTGATGCAAGAAGGAAGCTATTGCACAGGCTTAGCTAGAGAGCTGCTTTGAGCTCTGCTCAAATACTTGGTGTTTCCCCAGTCCTTTGGATTTGGGGGATGGTTATAATTCTAGCACCCAGCTCACTCCCAAAGGAGCACTAGGAACTCTCAGCAGACATCAGTGGGCACTGCCAGCACTGCTTCATAAGAGAGCTGAGTGAAAGACAGCATGCTGCTCATCCCAGGCCCAAAGAGGAACCAGAGTCAGCACCAACAAACTGATAGTCAGAACACAGTAACTGGGCTGCTGGCTTCAGCCTCTTCAACATGCAGTAGGTTTCCCTCTTTCAAACAGTGCATTCTTAGAAGGGAAATTCTGCTCTCAGCATTGCAAAATGCCTTCAAGCTCATCCAAACTTCTTTCCATTGCCCTCTGAAATGTCTTTTTCCCATGCTGTGCATCAGCCCATCCTTTAGAAAGCTGCCTCTGGGCTGTACCCCTCTCCTAAGGCACTGTTCCAGTGTCTCACCACCCTCATGGGGAAGAATTTCTTCCTAACATCCAATCTGAATCTACCCATTTCTAGTTTTGTTCCATTCCCCCCAGTCCTACACCCTAAAAAGTTCCTCCCCAACTTTCAGATACTGGAAGGCCACAAGAAGGTCTCCTGGGAGCCTTCTCTTCTCCAGACTGAACAACCCCAGCTCTTAGTCTGCTCAGAGATCTGTGTTCAGAGGACTCCAGCCCTCTGCTCACCCTCGTAGCCCTGGCATCTCAGCACTGGCATTACAGGAGCCCAACCCTGCCAGCTGCCTGCTCCCCTCATCGCTTAACCAGACTGCAAGCTGCTCCTAACTTAAAAAGGTCCCCACAGGGTGTTGTGAGAACTCATTAAGTAGTTTGTCAAGCATTAAGAGAGTGCTGGGCTCAGAGGAGCAGTTGTAAAGGCATGATGTAATTAAAGTCTGGCTTACTTTATGATGTGTTATTAGCAGGGCTGCCCATCAAATGTCCTGCACTTTGTAGCTATTAACTCTTATCTCATGGTCCCATGTGAGAAGATGCTGTGCAGTCTGAGGGTGGCAGGCACTGTTCATGGGACATAGGATGAGATGTGTCAATGTCCTCTGGGGAGAAGCCCTCCAAGGGTAGCTGGCACTGAGGGGACAGAGAGGCAGCATTGCCCACCTGCCCTGCTGACCCTCTTGGGGCCCTGGGGGAGAGGATTGTGAAGAGAGATGAAGACTCACTGTGAAGTTGTACTAAGTGAAGTTGTTCACATTCTCATGCATTTTGCTGTGCTTATTTTAAAGTTAAGTTGGGCAGGAATGCACTCAGGATGCCTGGCCCACATGTGGGTTTGTTTGTGCAGATGCTGTAGCCTCTTGCAGCAGTTCTGAGCTGCCTTGTGTTTGCCTGTGCAGTGAACATCCAACAGGGTATGTACAGGTTCTCTCAAGATGCCTTTGTGCTGGCTGAACCACTCTCACATCACAGAATCATAGAATAGAATCACAGAATGGTCCAGGTCAGAAAGGACCTCCAAAGCTCAGCCAGTCTGACCTCCCTGCAGTCAGCAGGGACATCCCCAACTGGATCAGGTTGCCCAGGGCCTCATCAAGTCTTACCCTGAATATCTTCAGGGATGGAGCCTCAGCCACCTCCCTGGGCAACCAGTCCAGTGTTCCACCACCCTCACAGTGAAGAATGTCTTCTTGATCTCCAATCTCAATCTGCTCTTCTCTAGTTTGAAGCCATTGTCCTTGGTCCTGTCCCTGCAGGCCTTTGTAAACAGTCTCTCTCCATCCTTCTTGTAGCCCCCTTCAGGTACTGGCAGACTGCTCTTAGGTCTCCCCAGAGCCTTCTCTTCTCCAGGCTGAACACCCCCAGCTCCCTCAGGCTGTCCTCATAACAGAGCTGCTCCAACCCCCTGAGCATTTTCATGGCTCTCCTCTGAACCCTCTCCATCAGGTCCATGCCCTTCCTATATTGAGGGCTTCAGACCTGCACACAGCACTCCAGGTGAAGTTTCACCACAGCAGAGCAAAGTGGCAGAATCACCTCTCTGGACCTGCTGGCAATGCTGCTTTTGATACAGCCCAGGTTGACCTGATGAAGCTGTGAGTGAGCTGGGCAGGTTGTGCTTCATCCTTACCATCATAAATGTCATCCTGGAAAACCATCATAAAGCTCTGCCACACACACAAAAAAAGAGAAAAACTACTTTAAAGCATTTTTGAGAATGTGGAGGGTAGGTTGTTGTTTGATGGTGGGTTTGGTGTTGTTTCTTTGTTTGTTTCTGGTTTGGGGTTGTTTTTTTTTTTTTTTTTTGGCAGGGACACCTCACACCAGATCAGGTTGCCCAGAGCCACCTCCAGCCTGGTCTTAACCTCCAGGGATAAGGCTTCCATCACCTCCCTGGAAAACATGTTGCAGTGTCTCACCACCCTTATGGAGAAGAATTTCCTCCTAATATCCAATCTGAATCTCCACATTTCTAATTTTGCTCCATTCCCCTCAGTCCTATCACTCCCTAGGAAGTCCCTCCCCAGCTTTCTTGGAGCCCCCTTCAGACACTGGAAGGCCACAAGAAGGTCTCCTCAGAGCCTTCTCCTCTCCAGACTGCACAACCCCAACTCTCTCAGTCTGTCCTCATAGCAGAGCAGCTCCAGCCCTCTGCTCATCCTCATGGCCCTTCCCTGGACACCTTCCAGCACCTCCAGATCCTTTCTGTAATAGAGGCTCCAGAACTGGGCTCAGTACTACAGGTGGGGTCTCACCATGCAACTATTGTATATTTTGTCCATATTAATTGCATTTTATATTTCTAGATGGTAGTTTTGCTTGTAAATAGAGCTTCATTAGCTTTCAACTGAGCTGGTCTGGCAAATTTTATTGGGGGGAAGTGGCGGGGGGAGGGAAATTTCAACCCCCCACAGCAGGGTTGGCAGCTGGAGCAATCAGGCAGCTGAGAGCCCTAATGCACCTTTTGTTACATAACCAGCCATGCAATTAGCAATTTGCTAATTGAGTATGTCAAATGCCCATGGCATTTATTATGTCAATTAGAGTGAGCACCGTGTTTAGGAAGCCCTTTAGGAGTCAGTCATGGTTGCTCACACAGCCTTGCTTTGGCCACATGATTGACTTCCTCTGAGCAGGTAAACCCTCTGCCTTTGGGAAGCAGTTACCCACAGCCTTCCCACTGGGCTATAACTCTTCTGTGCACTTGGAGCCTGGGCTGGGGGAGTCCTGGCATAAGCTGGTGGCCCAAGTCTGGGTTTGCTGGACTCTGAAAACAAAGCAAGAAACAGAAATTGTTACCTCAGCTGACAGTATTTGACAACTGGGAGGCATGCCACTAACAAGTCTGCTCAGAAATACAACCTCCTGCTGAGGTGAGTTCCTTCATAGAACCAAGGGAGCTTACAGTTGGGGTTGTTCAGTCTGGAGAAGAGAAGGCTCCCAGGAGACCTCCTTGTGGCCTTCCAGGATCTGAAGGGGGCTACAAGAAAGCTGGGGAGGGACTTTTGAGGGTGACAGGGAATGATAGGACTGGGGGGATGGAGCAAAACTAGAAGTGGGGAGATTCAGATTGGATGTTAAGAAGAAATTCTTCCCCATGAGGGTGGTGAGAGACTGGCACAGGTTGCCCAGGGAGGTGGTGGAAGCCTCATCCCTGGAGGTTTTTGCAGCCAGGCTGGATGTGGCTGTGAGCAACCTGCTGTAGTGTGAGGTGTCCCTGCCCATGGCAGGGGGCTTGGAACTGGATGATCCTTGAGGTCCTTCCAACCTTAACAATTCTATGATCTGTTGAGGACCCTTCCAACCCCTGACATCCTGTGAGTCTGAGTCTGTCTCTTGTAGTATGGGTAGGACTTGTACTGTTGTCTTCAGATATGATACTCAAACCTTGTTCAGCTGTTCCTAATAACCTCAGATTACTTCTGGGTTGAATCTCCTTCATTTTGACACATGCTGAGTAAAGTTCTGCATCCAGGAATCTGTCAGAGCCACTCAGGTTTTCATGGGTGTGCAGGAGAGGGAGATGAAACAGCAGAATATATTTCCATACATTCCAAACAGATATTTCAAATACTTAATTCCACAACAAAAAAAAATAGCCCCAAACTTTTCCCAGCCTTGCTTTATTCTGTAAATTCCAGCATGAGCCACAGAGAAAACCGGTTTTTGGTCTTTTTGTTTTTAATCAAACAATCTGGTGGTGGCTTTTGAAGTCCCTGTGCATGCAGGCACAGGATGACATTTCTGTCAGGTTTCACAGCTTGAGCTGCAACTTAAAAAGTTTGGGGTTATTCACCCTCTGTACTGATGGCTGCTTCTCTGCAGTGGGAAATGCCTTTCATCACTAAAACCCTCTGGTTTTGTAAGCTCAGAAAGGGATTTTTTTGGACTAATAATAACTTTGGAAAAAAAAATAAAACCAATAAACCCAAAACTGTCTTCAAGTTGAGTCTAAGCAGATGAGAGGTTTGGGAGCTCCTGTTTGTCTCAGAGACATTCTGTCCTGAGCTTTGAAGTGCAGTTATTTTCCTCCAAGAGCCAGTTCTACCAGTCTTTACTAGAACCTTAAAAGTCAAGGTGACCTCTTATTTGCTCAATCAATATCTCTTTGTGGTGGTTTGAAACTGTCTTTTTAATTTTTCCTTGCAAAGTTCAGAACAGAGAAAGTGAAAGAATGTAAATAAGTCACTATTGGGTGTAAGAAAGCAAAATAAGGATTGTTCTAAACACTTCCATTGGATAGATAGAAATGTTTAAGAACTATTACCCAAAACAAAGTAGGCACTCTGCACATTCTGCGTTCGGCAGTGGGGGCAGTTGCTGGGCTGTCTGGCTGCTGTTTCTTCTTCTCTTCTGGCTGAAGATAACACACTGACCTTGGCAGCTAAGTTAACAACTTTCTGCTTAACTAACTCTGCTTCTCTGTCCAGGTGGGTCTGGGAGGAAGCTCCTGGGAGAGAGAGAGGTCCCTTTGGGAGGGTCCCCTTGGGGGGAAGCAAAGGGAGATCGGTTGTGCTTTTTCTGTTGATTGTATATATTTGTGAATGTTGTGAATTTTGTATATTTGTACATATTCATTGCATTTCATCGTAGATTTTAGACTTTGCTTGTAAATACAGCTTTTCATTTGCTTCCAGACTGAGCTAGCCTGGTTATTGTTGGTGGGGGGGGAATTTCAGCTCACACTGACACACTCTGACATCCCCAAATCTTTTCAAGCTACTGGAGGTATGCATCTCACCCCTGGCCACAAGACATCTCCACTGGAGATGCTCTGCTACTAATTACATCTCAGCCAGAAAGAAAAGGTTGTGAGATTTAAAACTAAGGAAGAAAGGGGGGAAAAAAGAGAGAAAGATATCTCTAGAGGGAATGCTGGTCCTAAGGCATGGTGGTAAGGTTTTAGGCACCTTAGTGTTTTATAAGCTTCCTCTGGACAAAGTTTAATGTAGCCTGACTGACTGACTCAGCCCTTTGGCCTTTAGAGCAGCTGTGCCAAGGTTGGTGAAAACTAGGATATGGTTTTGGTTTATTTTATAGAGAGTCCTTTGAAAGGTGAATCACTGTGTTTTTGGATGTAAAACACTGCACAAGGGTATTGCTGGAGTAGGAGTCTCTCTAGAATGTTTTGCACAACTGTTGCCCAGCATTCTGAAGTGAGCAGGCTGCCCAATGGCCTCCAAAATCCAAGTACTACCCTGAGCAGTGAAGTCAGTGCCAGCTAGCCAGGAAAAACTTCAGCTGGAGAGAAGCACTCAGTGGTACAAAACTGTACAGTGGTACAAAACACAGTAAGGGGAAAGCTGCTGCCAGTTGAAACAGTCTGGTGAAAGAGAGTTAAAATAATGTTATGGAGAATTAAACTAATGTTATAGTTTCTCCAACTCATGGCAAATAAGTTTTTGTATAAGCATCCAACTTCCATTGGAAAACTCCCTAGGAACAAGATGAAGTGATCCTGTACCCTGGATTCTCACAGAACTAGAAAGGCTGTGTTCTCCTGACTGCTCACAGCTACACCTGCATAACCTGAAGGTTTTGTGCTGTTGCTTGGGGGTGAAGGAGGACCTCTGCTCCCTCCTGGTTGTGATCCCCTCTTCTCCCCAATGTAGGTAAGCCACTAGATGGGGACAATGCCCACATCTCTTGGGCAGTGTAGCCACTGGCAGCTGGGCTGAAGTTCACAGGCTCACAGTTGGAGAAGGACTTTTCCCAAGGGTGTCTAGAAATAGGGCAATGTGGAATGGTTTGAAGCTGAGGAACAGCAGGTTCAGGCTGGATCACAAGAAGTAGTTCTTCAGCACGAGGGTGGTGAGACTCTGGCACAGGCTGCCCATGGAGGTTGTGGTTGCCTCCTCCCTGAGGATGTTCAAGGCCAGGCTGGATGAGACCTTGAGCAGCTGAGTCTGGTTGAGAGGTGTCCCTGCCAGTGATGGGGAGATTGGAGGAGATGAGCTCTGAGGTCCTTTCCAACCTGAGCCATTCTGTGATTCAGGAGAGAGTTCATTCTGTGACTGTAAAAGACGCCAAGTCTCCTAGCAATTTTATGTGGTTATTTTTCAACCTTGACAAGCAGGATGGCAGTCTGCAGGCTCTCAGCAAAACAAGCTGAGTTCCCAGAAGGGCAGATGTTGACTGCAGCATGCTCACAGCTCATGTGCTGAGAGGACAGCCAGGTAAAACCATCTCTGGAAGCAGAAAGGGCTTTTAATTTGGCACCTGGCAGTGCTGCTGTCATGGAACAGTTGCCTTGCACGTCTGCACCCAGTCACTTTGGCCATGCTGTGTCTGTGACTCATTTTGGGATGCCCATATTTGTGTAGAGATCACAGCCCATGCAGAGGCTGGGGGAAGAATGCAGCAGGGCTTTGTTATTGTGGTCCAGCCAAGAGGAGCAGGACAGCTCTATCAGCAGGACCTCTACCTCCTACAGGGCTGGGTGGCAGGGAAGCAGAGCAAGAAGAGGCATCCCCTCTCATTCAGGAGGTACAGGATTTGTTATGCACATGCTTAGGGGCCAAAAATAAAACCAGAGCATTAATGTGTCACTGAAGCACAGAGAAAACCAAACCCAACTAATATTTGGTGATCTTACTGTACTATTCAGAGTCTACTTTCCCTTCAAATGCTGCCCACCTTTTCTTTTGAGGACTTCATTATCCTCCAGATATGCTACTGCAGAGCTACTGGAGCTAAATTTCTCTGCCTTGATGATTTTGCAGCTCATCTGTGCTGTTCTTCTGTTTTCCAGTGGTGCTCCCTCACTGGCTTGACTTTCACCATTGGAGTTTTAAGCCAGTTGCTACCCTTCCAGGTTCCATGTCACTGTCTGGTGGTTTTGCATCCAATTTTTCTTTCCTCCATTAGCTGTTTTCTCACTACCTTTGATCATTTAAGTTTTTTCTCTTTTAGCCTTGCTTCCTCTTTTTTTTGCTACTCTCAACTTCTTCCATTTTGTGCCACACTGTTGCCAGGTGCAGCCTCCTGAGCTGCTGGGTTAATATTTGATGGTGTGGCTGGGAGGAGGTAGCTCTGCTGCTCTGCTCAGCCAGCCCTCCTCTTGGCACGCTGCTGCCAGTGTAACTGGGGTGGTAAGTCAGGATTTCAACTTAAGATTGGTCAAGCGTTTCACTGGGTGGGACAGCTGCAGGCCTAACTGTGCAGGTGATGAAAGGCTTTCTCTCTACCTGCTCTCCACGTTTACTGCCCCTGCTCTTTGTCTGCATCTTCTTTGTTTTCTCTTAAGAGCTTCTGCTGGTTGTGAATTCTTAAGCGGTGAAGCTCCTTCAGATCTGTGCAGTCTGTTGGGTGCATGTGTTACTATGGTACTGCCTTGCTCTGGGGATTGTCTCATGCCCTGATGTGACCATTCTCATTCCAGCTTGTGGCTGAAAGCTTGGCAGTATGGATATCCAGGATGGCAATGCTCTTCCTTCCTCATTTGCACCACGTTTGTGTGCTTCAGGTCTCTGCCTTGGACTGGAGCTTGGTTTACTGCAGTGTCA
Organism: Indicator indicator; assembly: GCF_027791375.1. Lineage (NCBI taxonomy): Eukaryota > Metazoa > Chordata > Aves > Piciformes > Indicatoridae > Indicator > Indicator indicator. The sequence continues at coordinate 2,308,818 of NC_072017.1, forward strand.
CCACACTGAAATCCTTATAGATCAGTGTTTAATTTTACTTCTTTAAGCCCAACTGTGCTAGGCACAGTGCAAGGATGCTAAATCTGGGATCTGACCTGTTCAAAACTTCTTGCACAGCAGCAGAGCAGCAGACACTGGTGCTGTCCTCTTGGGCATGGCACTACTACCACCTCTAGAGGCTCCTTTTGCCAATCATCCATGCAGCAAGGTGTCCTTGTTAATGTGGCTCGAGCTGTAAGCAAGCATGAGACTGCCAGGGTGACATCTTTGTCCTGCTGAGGTTGGCAGTGCTGTTGACACCTGGGATTCCTCCCCTCTGCTTCCCTCTCTCATCCTCCCCTAAGCACAGGTCTTGAAGGAAAGGCATTTAGCCAGCTAATTATTGCCTTCTTTCACTTAGCTGTGGTTTGCCCCCTACCTGAGGAAGGGTTCCTTGCTCAAAGCAGATTTTTATTATTCAGTTAACAGAAGGAGAAATACGCACTGGTCTTATGTAGGTCAGTTGTAAATCCACCTCTCCTTCTCTTCTACATTGTTAAAGAGGAACCAAGGCTGTAAGCTTCCTAAAAGGACATAAAATGAACTGTGTGCCCTGTTGTGACAGTGCACAACTGTTACTAAGTGACTGCAAACAGAGTCTGAATCTCTGTGGCAGCTCCACGCCAACTCCTTTGGTAGTACAATCAGCTCCCAAAGACAGACAGCAATCATTTCATTGTTTCATGTGTCCAGAATGTTCCTGGTGGTTGAACATGAAGCAGTTCACCAGAAGCAGCATTTTGGTTGCTTTTCTCCAGAATTTATGCTGCTATCTGCTGTATGTTGTCTAAATAATAGAGGCCACAGGATGTGAATTAAGTCCTGCTAAAAATTCAATGCCTGTTACTAATTAACAGGGGTGGGGTTTCTTTCCCTGCAGCTCCCTGCACCTCCCCCCTTTGCCAAGCAATGCATTATTCATCAGTCAGATTCCTTAGGAGTATCTGTAACAGTGGCCAGCAGAACCTGCCTTGGTGTCCAGTAATGCTTCTCTCCTGGTTTTTGCTGCAGCAGAGCATGGCCTCAGGGCAGTGCTGCCTCTCTATTGTCATTGTGGAAACAATCTGAGTCCTTTTGCAGCTGCAATGCTGTTTCTAGTTGCACCTAGAGAACAGGTCTGATGAGGAGTTGCTGAGGGAACTGATTAGATGAGATGTTAGGAACAACTTCTGCACCATGAGGGTAGTGGAACAGTGCAACAGGTTGCCCAGAGAGGTGGTTGGGGCTTTATCCCTGGAGATATTCAAAGTGAGGCTCAAGAGGGCTCTGAGCAACCTGATCTAGTTGAGGATGTCCTTGATGACTGCAGAGAGGGTTGGACTGGATGAGCTTTGGCGAGGTCCCTTCCAACCCAGACCATTCTGTGATTCTATGTTTAGCCTGGAGATCAGGAGGCTTGGGGGAGACCTTATTGGTCTCCTCAGGCAGTCTCCACCTCAGCCTCATGACCATCTTTTCTCTTGGTTTATTTTGCAGCATGACACCTTAGTAGGACCAAATCATATTGCTTTTAATTCACAGAATTGTCAGGGTTGGAAGGGACCTCAAGGATCATCCAGTTCCAACCCCCCTGCCATGGGCAGGGACACCTCACACTACAGCAGGTTGCTCACAGCCACATCCAGCCTGGCTGCAAAACCCTCCAGGGATGAGGCTTCCACCACCTCCCTGGCCAACCTGTGCCAGTCTCTCACCACCCTCATGGGGAAGATTTTCCTCCTAACATCCAATCTCAATCTCCCCATTTCTAGTTTTGCTCCATTCCCCTCAGTCCTATCATTACCTCACACCCTCAAAAGTCCCTCCCCAGCTTTCTTGGAGCCCCCTTCAGATACTGGAAGGCCACAAGAAGGTCTCCTCAGAGCCTTCTCCTCTCCAGACTGCACAACCCCAACTCTCTCAGTCTGTCTCCAGAGCAGAGCATCTCCAGCCCTCTGCTCATCCTCATGGCCCTTCCCTGGACACCTTCCAGCACCTCCAGATCTTTCCTGGAACAGGGGTTCCAGAGTTCCCCTGTGTTAAGACAGCAGGCAGAGCTGTTTGCTGCACTCAAGATGCTTTACTTTTAATTTACCAAAAACTGCTCAGCTGAATATCTTTTACTAAAGGAAAGATCTGCTGCAGCACAGAGCTTTTCCCATCTTTTCAGGCATCCTAAGAGGCAGTGGTTTTAATTCAAATGAAGCTGCTGCTAATCGGGAAACAGAGCTTAGGCAGAACTCAGTCTTGCAAGCACAAAAAATTATTACTATATATTCACTTAGCATAATTGCTGCATGAGAGTGGGATCTAGCAAAGCACTGAAGTGAATGTTTGACATTTAAGCATCTGGTTAGAGTTAGTGGGGGCTATCATTTTACCTTGATGCCAGAACAAGCTGCCATGTTCAGGCTGAATTTCTCAGATTTAGAGTCGCTGAGCTTTGCATGAAAAGCAAAACAAAACAAAAATAATCAGAAGTTATTTGGTATGAAAATGTGCTCTGACACAGATTTGTGGTGGTGGTGGTGGGTGTTCTTTCCCTGGTTTGCCCTCCAACTGTGGGTGTCTGAGGCTGGCACATTGTCTCAGCAAATTAAGTCAAGCTGGAAGCCAGGGCAGAGTGCTACATCAGAGCAGCAAATCAAATTTACATTTTCAAGCAGGAGCAGTAATTAGGCCATTGCATATTTTATACCTTCATGTTTTCAAAGCAGTCTGTCCCAATAAGCACATGTGTAATGAGACATAAGTGCTCCAGCTAGGATTCATCAAGTGAAAACTACAAATTGCTCTGCAGTTTTGCTGCCACCCACAGAGTTTACATCTCTAAAATAGCAGCAGGAAGGTGCTCTGGCCAGGGCTGGTTTGATTTGCAGCATACTGGGGTGCTGGAATACAAATGATGAAGGCAATTGGCCTAATTTTGGGTGATGGAGTACCTCAGCATCCTGTTGTGGATTTCACAGCAGCACGTGAGGTGCACTGGGAAGTCAAATGAAGTTCTGAAGTGGTTCTGCTGCTGCAGGTGCCTTGCATGCAGATGCCATTGGCACATAAAGCAGATGGTTGATAGGGTTGTTAATTGAGGTGTTCAGTGCCATGAAGGGATAAGCAGACATGCTTTCACAGCATCACAGAAACATGCAGGTTGGACAAGCCCCTCAGGATCACCAAGTCCAACCATGAACCCTACTCTACAAGGCTCACCCCTAAACCACAGCCCCAAGCACCACCTCCAAACCATCTTCAAACACAGCCAGGCTTGGGGACTCCACCACCTCCCTGCCCAGCATATTCCAATGCCTGAACACTCTTGATGGAGAAAAATGTTTCCTACTGTCCAGTCTAAACCTACCCAGTCACAGCTTGAGGCCATTCCCTCTTGTTCTGTCACTAATTACCTGTGAGAAGAGACCAGCAGCAGCCTCTCCACAACCTCCTTTCAGGTAGTTGTAGAGAGCAGCAAGGTCTCCCCTCAGCCTCCTCTTTCCCAAACTAAATATTCCCAGATCCTTCAGTCGCTGTTCATCAGATTTATTCTCCGATGCAGGCTTCCAGGATGGTCTAGAGGGTCCCAAGATGCAAACTGTCCTCTGTCTGGCTGTGTGTGCAATGTCTGTGTGCTCCTGTGTGGCAGGTCAAGCTGCTGCTCTCCTTTGCTATGCTGAGCAGGTGGCTTGGGCAGTAGGCATGACTCTCACCTAGCTTTCTGCATGAAGTCTCCCAAGGTTTGCTTTGTATCCAGACACATGCCCTAAGTACAAAATCTAACCCTCCAGGTCTCTTCCAGAGCACTTTGTATCCAGACACATGCCCTAAGTACAAAATCTAACCCTCCAGGTCTCTTCCAGAGCACTTTGTATCCAGACACATGCCCTAAGTACAAAATCTAACCCTCCAGGTCTCTTCCAGAGCACTTTGTATCCAGACACATGCCCTAAGTACAGAATCTAACCCTCCAGGTCTCTTCCAAGCACTTTGTATCCAGACACATGTCCTAGGTACAGAATCTAACCCTCCAGCTCTCTCCTAGAGCACTTTGTATCCAGACACATGTCCTAAGTACAGAATCTAACCCTCCAGCTCTCTCCTAGAGCACTTTGTATCCAGACACATGTCCTAGGTACAGAATCTAACCCTCCAGGTCTCTTCCAGAGCACTTTGTATCCAGACACATGCCCTAAGTACAGAATCTAACCCTCCAGGTCTCTTCCAGAGCACTTTGTATCCAGACACATGTCCTAGGTACAGAATCTAACCCTCCAGGTCTCTTCCAAGCACTTTGTATCCAGACACATGTCCTAGGTACAGAATCTAACCCTCCAGCTCTCTCCTAGAGCACTTTGTATCCAGACACATGTCCTATGTACAGAATCTAACCCTCCAGCTCTCTTCTAGAGCACTTTGTATCCAGATACATAGCCTAAGTACAGAATCTAACCCTCCAGCTCTCTTCCAGAGCACTTTGTATCCAGGTACATGCCCTAAGTACAGAATCTAACCCTCCAGCTCTTTTCCCCACAGATCTGATGGCCCACCAGCCTTGCTGCAGCTCTCACCAGTAGAAAACAGGTTGGGTATTCCTGTCTGCCCTCTTTTGAATTGCATCAATTCTTGCACATGAGCCGGAGAGCAGCAGAGATGGAGGCCAGGTGCCCAGCGCTCTGCCTCACCTGTGGTCAGGCTCACTTGCCAGAAGAAAACCACTTGTACAGCTATGCTGAAGAAGTGGACGATGACCTGATATGCCACATCTGCCTGCAGCCTTTGCTGCAGCCCTTAGACACGCTCTGTGGCCACACCTTCTGTGCAGCCTGCCTTACCAACTTCCTGGCTGAGAAAGACTTCTGCCCCATGGACCGCAAGCTGGTGATCCTGCAGAGCTGCAGGAGGTCCAGCATCCTTGTGAACAACCTCCTGGACAAGCTCATGGTTAGCTGCCCTTTCACAGAACACTGCTCACAGGTCGTGCAACGTGGGCACCTTGAACAGCATTTCCAAACACAGTAAGTTGTGAAGTTGGTGGTGATTTATTTTAATTCTTTCCTTCGCTCTTTTTCTTACTGTGTGGTGGGTTGAAATTACCCCTCCCACACCCCTCAAATTAAAATTGCCAGACTTAGCTTACTGGAAGCAAATGAAGCTATATTGAGAGAGAGAGAGAGAGAGAGAGATGGATAGATGGATATTTATTTACTTGCAGTCCAGAAAATCAGTCACATCCTGGGCTGCAGCAAGAGAAGTGTGGCCAGCAGGGCCAGGGAGGGGATTCTCCCCCTCTGCTCAGACCACACCTGGAGCTCTGTGTCCAGTTCTGGAGCCTCTGTTACAAGGAGGATCTGGAGGTGCTGGAAGGTGTCCAGAGAAGGGCCATGAGGATGAGCAGAGGGCTGGAGCTGCTCTATTATGAGGACAGGCTAAAAGAGTTGGAGTTGTGCAGTCTGGAGAGGAGGAGGCTCTGAGGTGACCTTCTTGTGGCCTTCCAGTATCTGAAGGGGGCTCCAAGAAAGCTGGGGAGGGACTTTTGAGGGTGTGAGGTAATGATAGGACTGGGGGGAATGGAGCAAAACTAGAAACAGGGAGATTGAGATTGGATGTTAGGAGGAAAATCTTCCCCATGAGGGTGGTGAGAGACTGGCACAGGTTGCCCAGGGAGGTGGTGGAAGCCTCATCCCTGGAGGTTTTTGCAGCCAGGCTGGATGTGGCTGTGAGCAACCTGCTGTAGTGTGGGGTGTCCCTGCCCATGGCAGGAGGCTTGGAACTGGATGCTCCTTGAGGACCCTTCCCACACTAACAATTCTATGTTTCTATGATTATTTTTCTTTTGCATCCAATGGTAATTTATTTGCATTCCATCACTTTCTGTTCAAGATCTGTGGAAAAATTTTTCTAGGCACAGCCTAAAACTGCCACGTACTGAAAAGAAAAGAAAAATAAATCTCTTCAGTTCACACAGGTTAAAGAGAACAGTTAATGTGAAAGAGGATTTATTGGTTTCAATTCCAATTAACATTTCCTGTATCATTAATTGAGAGCTGAATTCAGTCCATTTGTTTGGCAATGTCTCACTCAAAGGCTTTCAAAGTGCCTTGTGAGGTGGTTTGATACCTTGTGGCTAGCTGCATAATGGAAGTGTGGATTTAAGTCATCCAAAGAGATCTGTGAGTTTTGGGAAGCTGAGCTACCATAAAAATTTTAGTAGTACATTAAGGGTTTTGTAATTACCCTTTCTTCAATCCTGTTTTGACTCACAAATGACCTATATGAGAAGTAGAGCAGAAGATATCCTGGTTTGGTGTTGGTCTTCAGAGCAGAGGGCTCCTTCCTGCCAGATGAGTACTCAACTAGCATATGGCACTGTGGGGCTCACATAGCAGGGTGTGAAAGGGCAACCTGGCTGGGCTGCCCTTCCAGCCTGACCTCTTCTGGGGGTCAGGACACCCTCTCTTCTGCCTCTAGGACAGCCTTTCCAGGAAGCAGTTTGGTTCCTTTGCAAGGAGAGAGCTGGTGATGGTACTGTGTTTTGCTGAGTGAAAGCACCTGCTGGTGCTGCTGCTTCTGCCCTGCATCTTCTGCCTTATGACAGAAAGAAAGGAGGAAGAGTGAAGAGACACATTCATGGCTGTGATTTCTGCAGGCAGACAAGTGCTGTGACATGGTTTAGTCTGGAGAAGAGAAGACTGAGAGGGGATCTGATCAATGTCTATCAATAGCTGAGGGGTGGGGGTCAAGGGGAGGGGGCCAGGCTCTTTTGGGTGGTGCAGAGTAATGAGACAAGGAACAACAGGTTCAAGATTGAACATAGAAGATTTCAGCTCAACAGGAGGAAAAACTTCTTTCCAGTGAGGGTGCCAGAGCCCTGGAGTAGGCTGCCCAGAGAGGTTTTAGAGTCTCCCCTGGAGCCTTTCAAAACCCACCTGGAAGCATTTCTGTGTAGACTACCCTGGATGATCCTGCTCTGGCAGGGGGGTTGGATTCAATGATCTCTGGAGGTCCCTTCCAATCTCTAACATTCTGTGATTCTGTGGTAGTTCAGATAACAACAGCTCAGATGTGAGAAGAGGTGGAGGTCTGGGAGATGTCCTTTTTGTGACCTGTGTCTGCTGTCCAGGAAAATCACTTCCCCTGTGGTTTGCAGATGTGAGTTGCACTCCTAACTGTGTGCTTCTCCCTGTGCACTGTGGAGCAAGCCCTGGGTGCCCCCAAGGTCCACGCTGCTGCTGGGGGCACATTCCTGCACAGACAGGTAATGCTTAGGGTCAGAGCATCTCTGGTGAGCCAGAGAAGGGTGTTGGCATGGCTGCAGGCTTCAGGGTCTTGAAGGCTGCAATGAGAAATGGCTCCGCTGCTTGCCGCTCAAACGTGTCCCTGTTTGAACTGGAGACCTCATTTCCTGAAGCATCTGGATTCTCACAAGGAATTTATTCACTGAAGTCATGATGGTTTAACCAACCAAAAAAAGTGACCATTTTGCCTTACTAAAAATGAAGGGGGGGGGGGGGGAACCCAACATAAAAAAAAACCCAAACAAGAAATAAACATTAAAAGTGCTTCTTGACCTCCTTGCCAAAGGTCAAGAGCTTACTTTTCACATGCTAGAGGCTTGGTGTTTGTGGATTTGGGTGTCCTTGGCCCACCCAGCTCTGCATCTGGCTTTCTCTGTTGAAGTTGCTTCTGGTTCTTGGCCTAAAATGAGACAGCAGCAGTGTCCAGCCCAGTGTTCTTCACTGACAGACCTCAGATATTAATTTCAAGAGCAAAAAAGGTAAAGGGTCTGGCAGTATGCTGCAAACTGCTGTCACTGAGATATTTCTCTCCTGACTTCAGCCCCAAAATCTTGCACCCCTAGTGCAAATATCCTTTCTTTTTGCTGTACATAGAGTTGACTTCACTGGGGTTTAGATCCTCTTCATGGTTTTTTTTTTTTAATATATGATGGTGGCTGTGGCCATAAAATTAGCAAGAAAAATACCCCAGCCCGCACAATAGCTAAGCAAAGTTTGTAACACAGACACCACACAACTAGCACAGTCCCTGATTTCTAGTGGTGGCTCTCTTCCATGGGCATATGCAAGTGTCTTGGTTTCTTCTCCATAAGACAAAGGAGGAGAAGGTAATGATACCCTTCACATACATGTCTTGCAGAACTGCAGTGCTGCAAACTATGGCTTGGTCCTGCAAAAACCTGGCAAGTTTAATTCAGTGATTATAATTGAATGCCTGTGGCCTGGATTTTTCCCCTTACTATCTTTAAGATCTTATGTCCCTGGTTCACCTGGCCTAAGTCCACCCAGAGGTAGGAAGACTGGCCCAGCAGCATTCCTACAGCCTCTTGCTGTTCCTTCTTCCCTGTGTCAGACTCCTTCCAACAAGTCCTGGCTTTGCAAACCCATGAAAAGACACAGCAGTAGGTCTCCCTTCCCATCCAAAGCTCTGAGTGCAGTACAAGGCTGCACAGTGTAGTCTGGGCAGCTGCTTCTTTGCTACTCATGACATGGATTTTCCTTCCTTAATATGGTTTTGAGGGCTGAGTTATCCTATGGCCAGAAGCAGGGAAGTAGAAAAGCATGGGGAATGTTTGCTGGAGGGGATTTCAGCTTTTCAGGGGGTGGATAGTGCAGCCTTACTGCTATTCCCACCTGAGGGAAGAAACAGGAGGGAACTATCGTGTCCTGGGCTGCATCAAAAGCAGCATGGCCAGCAGATAGACTGAGGGAGGTGGTTCTGCTACTGTGTTCTGGTGAGACCTCCCCTGGAGTGCTGTGTCCAGGTCTGGAGCCCTCAATTCAGGATGGACATGGACCTGATGGAGAGGGTCCAGAGGAGGGCAATGAAAACGATCAGGGGGATGGAGGAGCTCTGGAATGAGGACAGGCTAAGGGAGCTGGGGGTGTTCAGCCTGGAGAAGAGAAGGCTCCAAGGGAACATAATAATGAGCTTCCAGTACCTCAAGAGGGCTACAAGAAGGCTGCAGAGAGACTGTTTGGAAAGGCCTGCAGTGACAGGACAAGGGACAATGGCTTCAAACTAGAGCAGAGCAGATTTAGAGTGGATGTTAGGAACAAGTTCTGCACCGTGAGGCTACTGGAACAGGTTGGCCAAGGAGGTGGTTGGGGCAACCCATTCCTGGAGATATTCAAGGTGAGGCTCAAGAGGGCTCTGGGAAACCTGATCTAGTTGAGGATGTCCCTGTTGACTGCAGAAGGCATTGGACTGGATGAGCTTTGGAGGTCCCTTCCAACCCAGGCCATTCTATGATTCCTGAATGAGCCTTAAAAGAGAACTTCTGCAACCTTCTGCTTTCAGAGGCTCTGCAGCACTTTTAATTTTTTTTTTATTTTTAATCATATGATTGATTGAATGATTATTGCCAAAGGTATCTCATGCCTCTGCCTAATTTAATTCTCAGAAATGCAAACGCCTCCCTTGCCATCCCACCTCCAACTCATGGCAGAGCAGGAGAGGAGAAGGACACTGTGCTCCAGCATGTCCAGGCACAGACTGAGCTGATGCCATTCTCTAACTCTGGTGAATAAATAGAAGAGACAAAGTGTGTGCCTTTGATAATGAAAATGAAATAACAATCGTAAACAACCCTGAGCTGACAGTGAGAGCAGCCTAGAGCCCATCTGAGATCTCAGCTGAACATGATCTGTGTTCTCAGGGAATATATTAAAGGAGAGGCACCAGGGCAGCCAGCAGTCCCTCGCTGTTCTTGCATGATTCAGGCTCACTCCAATCCTGTCTCTCAGAGGAAAAAAGAAAATTATTATTTGCCCTGATCACTGGCGGAGCAAGGTGAGTTTGCTCTTTTATGCTCTGCAATTGAGGAGACAACTTGATTTTTTTTTTTTTGTTTTCAGTGCTGGTTGCTGTGGTGTAGACCATTGCTAGCATCCTCCTTTAACGCCTTTGCTCTCACATCCCTCACCCAAAGAAACCCTGGGAAGAGACAGCGTCCTTGGATTATTACATGATTTGCACAAAGCCATCTGACTGGGGCTGGGGGAATGAGGCTGAGCTTCAAGCAGCCAGCACTTGGCTGTGCTCTGTTGTGGTGGTTTTACTTTAAAAAGGTGTGGCCTTCTGATATCGCCTGCTTCAAAACTCCACGGGGGGCAGAATTGTTATTTATTTTTCCCCCCTCCCCGCCCTGCTTCCTTGTCAGACAGCTACACCCTTCTGTGATGCAGCTCAGCTCGTAACCCATCTGCTCGTGGGCAGTGATGTAAACGTACCAGCTGCCTCTGAAGAACCACTCTGGATCCTGCAGGAGGCAGGTCCCTTCCCTGAGCATCGCTCTCCTCTGCAGCATAAGTCACTGTCTCGCCAACCACGCTGCTGCTTGTCCCTAAACCTTCACACCCACCCATCTGAGAGTCAGGTGGAGTAATCCTCTTACAGGTCAATGATATTTTTTTTCCTTCTTTCTTTTTTTTATTTTTTTAAAATTTTTTTTTTTTTTTGCAGTCTAGCTTCATTTAAAGGGATTTGAGCTCAATTCATAATGTGCTACCCTTGCCTTGAAATGGGAAGGCTGGCTTAGAAGGGGCTTGGCTGGCACAAAAGCTTCACGTTGTGTGTCCCACCAGCACAGGAGAGAGCGAGAGAGAGACACTGTGGGCAAGAGGAAACCTAGCAGCAGTGCCAGCCCTGCACTGAAAAAATGAAGGCTCTCCTGTTACTGGTCCTCCCTTGGCTAAGTCCTGCAAACTACATAGACAATGTGGGCAACCTGCACTTCTTGTACTCCGAGCTGTGAGTACGCACGGGCGTGCTGGCGTCCTGCTCTCTGTCTGTCTGTCCTACCTCAGCGGCGGGAAGGGGCTCATCACCAGTGTGGTTTTGGTGGTGTGGGGGGGTGTCTGTCTGTCTGCCTATGTGTCTGTGTGTCTGTGCACAGGAAAATCCCTCAGTGGCTTGCCAACAGCTTCCCATCCAGAGGACTAATAATAGCAGAGCATCCCCATTGCTTTCTCCCTACCAACTTGCTTCCAGTGCCAATGTTTTCTGTGGTGGTTTGGTTTGGTTTGGTTTAGTGTCTGTCTTTTTTTTTTCCCTCCCCACTTCTTAATCTGTGGGGTTTTTTTCTTTACTTTCCATAAACAGCTTCATAAGTGAGCCAGGCATAGAGGAAGACATCAGCCTAGACACCTCCAGTAGAGCACTCTCTGTGTGTATAATGCATAATGTTCTGTGTGTAAAGCTGTGTGCCTGTAGCAAAATGCTGAGAAGCCTTTCACCAGAAATAATTCACTTGAGACAGGAAAGACATTTCCTCTATTTCTGGCCTTTTTTTTCCCCAGAGCAGAACGTTATTTTCTCTGTAATGCAAATTTAAGTTCAAATATCATTGTTTAAAAAAAAAATAATTTCCCACACCTCCAACAACCTCAGAGCTGAGCTTTCCAACCCATAAATGTGCAGTAAATGATATTACTTTTAATTTGTGTTTGAATGGCATTGTGCTAGCTAACAGAGCTTTGAGAACTGGAACTAGATACTTATTGCAGCATGCTTCAATTAATTGTATTTTGGTTGCATTTTAACTAATTGTAACTCTCAAGATTTTTCCCTTCAGATAAATGAATGGAATGGCTAATTCTGCTCAAAATAGACTGATGGCTGTATTGTGCCTACAGAGGGAATGTTTTCCTAACAGTTGTGATTAGTATCAATGGGACTCATTTCCAGATGGTTTTGCCTCTACTGCCAGACCAAAAAAAAAAAAAAAAGAAGCAGTGTTTTGAAGAACCAGAAAGTCTCCTTTCTAAAATTCTTGTGTTATGTGCAAGGCAAATATTAATAATTTAGTCAGGCTGCTTTCCACAGCTCAGGATTTCTGTATGCCATAGGTGCCTGAAGTATTTCACAAAGCTGCTGTTGAAGGGTTGCAAACGATGCGCTGGCGTTTTGATTAAGAACATTGCTTTAAAACACAAACAAACCCGAAGACAAACAACACAGTTAAGCCAAGCAGGCTACAGGAGCAATCGAGCTCAAAGCAGAGCAGATGAACGCTTCTGATGGAAACAATGGCATCTGGGACATCCAGGAAAAACAAACGGATGGGATTAATGGGAGCACAGCCGCCGGCGCAGCCTCCTTGCCGCTCTTGGGGAATTCAGGTTCACTGATTCTGCCAGGGTAAAGGGCTACCACGTACAGGAGCTGTTTGTCTCTTATTTATTTAGCCTTCTAACCCACAGAGATGTGAGATGCTGCATGCCAGCAGCCGTTCTTAGTGGAGTGGGTGTGGGCTGGGGCTTGGACGTGCATCTTGGGCTGCTAGCAATGGGAGGTGCAACATTCCCTCTCCGGTACCCAGCCCTGGATGCTACCTGCTACCAGGAGCCAGTGCTCAGGACCTCCTGCTCCACTCCACTCCCTGTGGCCAGGGCAGTGGGAAGTAGGGTTTTCTGGGGCTGACATAATCCAAAAGGGTGCTTGGCAGTTTGAGTTCATTTCAGGAATTTCTTCTCCGTGTGTATTTGGTGCCTTTGGCTGCTGCTGGATGCTGCACAAGCCACTGATGTGGGATGGATTCAAGATCCTCTCCAACAGCAGCAGCTGACTTAAAAAGAGAAATATTGTTTTCAGTTCTGTTTAATCAATTTATACAAATATTATGAGCCACAGGCAGTGATTTTGCCCCAGCAGGGAGCTTGGCCTCGATCTCTGGAGGTCCCTTCCAGCCCCCTAACAATCTGTCATTTTGGTTGCTGAGGCACTTATGCATGCAGGATGTTTTTAATCAAAGTTTTCTGAGTGGAGCAGCATGGGCAGCAGTGTCAAGGGCAGCCTGGCACTTAGGTTTACTGCCCCATCCCTTCTGTGCCTCAAACACCACAGAGCCAGCTTTGGAAATCATTCTCTACAGGAAACTGAAAAGCCTCTGCCACGGGTAGCATATCTGACAGCTTGCCCCATGGCTCAGAACTAGCCAGTAGCAGGTAGAAAACCTTTCTTTCTGTCTTTTATCACTATCACACTGTCTTTGGTTGCTGACCAGTACAAATATTGACCTCAGTCAGGTCTCATCATTTTGTTGGCAGGCAGTCACCAAAGATACCAGATGAGGAGGAGGAGGGGGCAAGCACGGGTGTGAGTAGCAAGGCAACAGATGGGTTGCAATTAAGGGGGCTGCAGTTACCATGACTGGTGCTGGCACAAGAGGACTTACACTGCCCTGCCTTCCACCCCACCCAAACAAAGGGGAGGTTATTTGTGCTGCAGCTGGTGGCATTTCTGCAGTTCAAGGGCATCTTGTTTGCCTGAGCGCAGAGCGTGTGGCTCGGGGAAAAGGGATTACAGAACAGCCCTAAGCCCAGCTGGAGAGGCAGGCTCTGGGATCCAGTTAAGAAATAAACAGGACTTTCTAGGAAAATTAGAGTGGAGAAGGTCTGACACAGCCTTTTGCACTTCAGCTGGGTGCCATGGCGGTAGGAGGGTGAGGGGTGTGGATGGAGCCTGGAGAAGAGGAGGCTCAGGGGAGACCTCATTGCTCTCTACAACTACCTGAAGGGAGGTTGTAGCCAGGTGGGGACTGGTCTCTGCTCCCAGACAAGCAGCAACAGAAAAAGACGACACAGTCTCAAGCTGTGCAGGGGCAAGTTTAGGCTTGAGCTTAGAAAGAAGTTTTTCCCAGAAAGAGAGATTGGCCATGGGGATGGGCTGCCCAGGGAGCTGGTGGGGTCAAGGTCCCTGGAGGTGTTTAAGAAGAGCCTGGATGAGGCACTTGGTGCCATGGTCTGGTTGATTAGATAGAGTTGGGTGATTGGTTGGACTGGATGATCCTGGGGGTCTTTTCTAACCTGGTTGATTCTGTGTTGTGGCCTTAATGGGACAGGTGTTGGGTGCTGCTATTTTTAGTTCTCTATTTGCAGCTTGATAATTATAGGTATTCCCAGCAAGCAAGTACATATCTCCAGACACTTGTCTGCTCCAAAACCACTTCCATGACTGTTCCTTGTTGTCACTCCCTTGCCCTCAGCAAAAACCTCAACACAGGTGCTCTTTCTGTCCTTGTTCTTAGCCAAATAATGAAGAGCAAGCCTGTGGTGAGCCAGGGTGTTCCCTCCTGAGGGGAAGCCCAGGAAAATACCTGGATGAAGGACAAGAAAGTCTTAGGAGTCCCCCTTGAGGAACCTCTGTGAGGGGCTGGGATGCAGTCATTCCAGCCCAATAGCTCTTGGTATCATAAAGGGTCTCAAGGAGACCCTAGTCCCAGGGTACCTTCTCCTTTACATTCCTGTGAAGATGTTTTGACAGATATCTGCTCTCTTTCTTAGCTAAAATAGCCTCAGAAAAGAAATATTTGCCCAAGCATTCTTTTGAGCCAGGATATGTTAGTCCACCTGGCTTAAAAACAAGGTGTGTGTGGATGGAAAGGCAGCCTATGGCCACTCCAGGAGGCAGTGAGGACCTGGTAGCATGGATAGTATCAAGGGATGCCAGACTCCATTGCCATCCCTCTCACTTCAAAGCAGAATCTGTGCAGCAGAGTATTCCTCAGCAGGAGATGTTTCTATGCTTTGGGCTCAATGAGCCACTTAGAAAATTCTGAAAGATAGGAGAATGCAGGACTAGGAAGTGACTAACCTCAGCTTATCCCTCTGAGGACTTCAGCCACATGGAAGGATTGGAGTGGTTTCCAACCCAATCCCCCTTTGGCACATCCCGGTCCCCAAGAGGGTGCCCAGCATTGTGTGTGCTCAGCACAGGCTGAGCACTGGGGGAGCCCCTGGCAGCCACACTTGTTGGTGCTTCTTCCTTCCAAGGATCAAACAGCTCCTGGCTTAGTCACCAGCTAGATCCACCCCACTGATCTGAACCACAGAATGTTAGGGGCTGGGAGGGACCACCCAGTCCACCCCCCCTGCCAGAGCAGGATCACCTATACCAGATCACACAGGAACATATTCAGCCATCTAAAAAAAAAAAAGCAACAAAAACCAAGACCAAAATCTAATGTTTCTCAGAGTGAAATGCGCTCTTGCATGTAAAAACAAATTCCTTCTTTGTTTTGTTTTGGTTTTTTTTTTCCTTATCCCTCTTAGTTTTTATGTGAAACAGTCAAAGGGATCTCACCAAATTAACTGGATCAATTTTCCCCATATAACTTTTATATGATAATTACTCTTAAATTTCAAAACAGCCTTTTGGACTGGGCTAGCCAGTAAAATGTAGTTTCTCTCTTCAATCCCTTTAAAACCCAGAGACACAAGCACCAGATGTCTTCTAGTGTCCTTGGGCACATTTGCTTTATGATAAGGACAAGTTAGGTTAAGCTATTAGGGGGGTACTTTCCCAGCCCCCCTTCCAGAACTGAGCTTAACCATGGGGCCAGCTTCTTTCATTTCTGTTCAGCTAGGTGGGGAAAGTTGTGTCTGGCTTCAGGTCTGTCCTGTGAAACCAGCTGGGGAATGCAGGGCACATAGTAATTGTGACAGAACCGAGAAGCCTGGAGCAGCTCTGGGGCTCCTGTGTCAGTCCAGTGTGGAAGCCACATCTTGGCCTCCTGCCTCTCTGCAAAGCTGTGTGTGGAAAGGGATGGCAGAGTGAAGCTGGGAGGTGGAGTAAAGCTGAACACGTTGGAAAGCAAGGCTTGGATGGGAAAGATTCTTGACTGAAGAGCTAAAGGAAATGTTTGGACTATCTGTATTCAACAGCCAGGGCAAAGCATGCTCAAGCTAAAAGGTGGAGGATCTTTCCCAGTGTATTGGAATTGGATGTCTCTCAGGGAAAGCAGAGCTGATGTGGGTTAAAGCAGAAGGGCAGGGAGTGCACCAGGGGCTCCTCATTAGCTTCACAAAGGGGCCAGGATGAAAACATGGCAAACTCTGGCACTTTGCTTGGAAGCAAGAAATCCAGTCTTTTTGCTTCCTGACACTTCCTGTTTTCCTTTGGGAAAGCTTCTGATCTGGGTGTTTTCTTGTATTGAGTCCCAGCAGGTACCATGGTGCAGGGAAGCGGTAGGAACTGGGCATTCTCAGGCTGCCTTTGTTTCTCCCCAAGCTTTCTGCAAGGGCAGCAGATCCTCCAAGGAGATGATTTTCCTTCCAGCTTCTGCAATTTCTCCCCAAATTTTCCAGCAATGTCTAATGGATCATAAGTATTCATTCAGCCTTCCAGTACCTGAAGGGGGCTACAAGAAGGATGCAGAGAGACTGTTTACAAAGGCCTGCAGGGACAGGACCAGGGGCAATGGCTTCAAACTAGAGCAGGGCAGATTTAGATTGGATGTTAGGAACAAGTTCTGCACCATGAGGGTGGTGGAACACTGGAACAGGTTGTCCAAGGAAGTGGTTGAGGCTCCATCCATGGAGGTATTCAAGGTGAGGCTTGAGAGGGCTGTGGGCAACCTGATCTAGTTAAGGATGTCCCTGCTGAGTGCAGAGGAGTTGGTTTGGACAAGCTTTGGAGGTGCCTTCCAAGGCAGACCCCTCTGTGATTGTGTGGTGGAGCTGCAGGAGGTGGGGGGTTACTCATTTCTGCTCTGACATTAAGCCACACAGGCTGTGTGCTGTGAGCCTGGCCGACCTCCTCGTCTCTCTGACAATTAACCTAGTTTAGCACTGGCACTGGCAGCATGACAAGGGATTTTTCCTTGAGCTATTTCTCTGACAAATCTGGCAGAACTGGGCTGTCCTGCAAGGCGAGGACAAACACTGCTCTTGTGGAGCTCTTGTGCTTGTCATAGCTTAAACCCTGCTGCGAACTCTGCTTCCGAGACCAGCTGCAACGCAGCTCCCTGCACTGGAGGAGAAGCAGAGTAGTAGGTCTAAGGGTCCTATTGGGGTTCTTAACACTCTTGACCTTTTGGGGGAAATCTGCTTTCAGGGTCCCTGGGCCACAGAGCAGCCAGCTGCATTCCTTGACCTCCTCCATGAGCAGATCATTCAGGAACTAGAGCTGATTTTCTGCAGCTTGGCATGTGGCTGCATGTCCAAACTGCCTCCCCTGAGCCATGGAGTGACTTGGTGCATAAGAATGCCAACAGAGGTTGGCAGAGGCTTTATAGCAACATCACTGGCAATGCTGGACTAAGAGCATTGCCTGTGTGACAGCACAGATGTGGCTGCTTGGGGCTTCCTGTTTCAGCAGGAGAGTCTGGACTGGTCCCCCTGTGCCTACCTGGTACCTCAGTGGAGGTATCTGTCAGTCAGTGATATATGTCATGACTAAAACCTCACTGCTGCTGAAGGATTCCTGGCTTGGAGCTGAACTCTGTTTTGGGGTTAATAATGTGAGCTTTCTTTAAACACCTTAGCTGAATCCACCTCTAGGACTCAGCACAGTTGCAGCTGGAGAAGACTGAATTTAGCAAGTAAATCCTTGGGTCTCTTGGAAGTATTATTTCTCCATTCATACAATTTATTGATTAACAACAGATTCTGAATAGAGAATGAAGAAATTTCAGGAGCAAACTAATGAAATGCCTGCAGCAGATGCTGTACAAACCTTAAACACTCAAAAAAAAAGAAAAAACAACTGTGAAAAATTCATAACTTCTCCATAATGTACAATGTCTCCTCCTGATAGGAAGGAGAAGAGATGGACTGTAACTGTTGGCAAGTGAAGCCATATTTCTAGGACACGGTTAACCAAGCCTCTCCTGTGATGCACAGGAGACAGGCCCTGATGGAGCAGACTTCCTGGAGAGTAGGTGGGCACGGTTAACCAAATCTGTCCTGTGATGCACAGGAGACAGGCCCTGATGGAGCAGACTTCCTGGAGAGTAGGTGGGCACGGTTAACCAAATCTGTCCTGTGATGCACAGGAGACAGGCCCTGATGGAGCAGACTTCCTGGAGAGTAGGTGGGCACGGTTAACCAAATCTGTCCCGTGATGCACAGGAGACAGGCCCTGATGGAGCAGACTTCCTGGAGAGTAGGTGGGCACGGTTAACCAAATCTGTCCTGTGATGCACAGGAGACAGGCCCTGATGGAGCAGACTTCCTGGAGAGTAGGTGGGCACGGTTAACCAAATCTGTCCTGTGATGCACAGGAGACAGGCCCTGATGGAGCAGACTTCCTGGAGAGTAGGTGGGCACGGTTAACCAAATCTGTCCTGTGATGCACAGGAGACAGGCCCTGATGGAGCAGACTTCCTGGAGAGTAGGTGGGCACGGTTAACCAAATCTGTCCTGTGATGCACAGGAGACAGGCCCTGATGGAGCAGACTTCCTGGAGAGTAGGTGGGCACGGTTAACCAAATCTGTCCTGTGATGCACAGGAGACAGGCCCTGATGGAGCAGACTTCCTGGAGAGTAGGTGGGCACGGTTAACCAAATCTGTCCTGTGATGCACAGGAGACAGGCCCTGATGGAGCAGACTTCCTGGAGAGTAGGTGGGCACGGTTAACCAAATCTGTCCTGTGATGCACAGGAGACAGGCCCTGATGGAGCAGACTTCCTGGAGAGTAGGTGGGCACGGTTAACCAAATCTGTCCTGTGATGCACAGGAGACAGGCCCTGATGGAGCAGACTTCCTGGAGAGTAGGTGGGCACGGTTAACCAAATCTGTCCTGTGATGCACAGGAGACAGGCCCTGATGGAGCAGACTTCCTGGAGAGTAGGTGGGCACGGTTAACCAAATCTGTCCTGTGATGCACAGGAGACAGGCCCTGATGGAGCAGACTTCCTGGAGAGTAGGTGGGCACGGTTAACCAAATCTGTCCTGTGATGCACAGGAGACAGGCCCTGATGGAGCAGACTTCCTGGAGAGTAGGTGGGCACGGTTAACCAAATCTGTCCTGTGATGCACAGGAGACAGGCCCTGATGGAGCAGACTTCCTGGAGAGTAGGTGGGCACGGTTAACCAAATCTGTCCTGTGATGCACAGGAGACAGGCCCTGATGGAGCAGACTTCCTGGAGAGTAGGTGGGCACGGTTAACCAAATCTGTCCTGTGATGCACAGGAGACAGGCCCTGATGGAGCAGACTTCCTGGAGAGTAGGTGGGCACGGTTAACCAAATCTGTCCTGTGATGCACAGGAGACAGGCCCTGATGGAGCAGACTTCCTGGAGAGTAGGTGGGCACGGTTAACCAAATCTGTCCTGTGATGCACAGGAGACAGGCCCTGATGGAGCAGACTTCCTGGAGAGTAGGTGGGCACGGTTAACCAAATCTGTCCTGTGATGCACAGGAGACAGGCCCTGATGGAGCAGACTTCCTGGAGAGTAGGTGGGCACGGTTAACCAAATCTGTCCTGTGATGCACAGGAGACAGGCCCTGATGGAGCAGACTTCCTGGAGAGTAGGTGGGCACGGTTAACCAAATCTGTCCTGTGATGCACAGGAGACAGGCCCTGATGGAGCAGACTTCCTGGAGAGTAGGTGGGCACGGTTAACCAAATCTGTCCTGTGATGCACAGGAGACAGGCCCTGATGGAGCAGACTTCCTGGAGAGTAGGTGGGCACGGTTAACCAAATCTGTCCTGTGATGCACAGGAGACAGGCCCTGATGGAGCAGACTTCCTGGAGAGTAGGTGGGCACGGTTAACCAAATCTGTCCTGTGATGCACAGGAGACAGGCCCTGATGGAGCAGACTTCCTGGAGAGTAGGTGGGCACGGTTAACCAAATCTGTCCTGTGATGCACAGGAGACAGGCCCTGATGGAGCAGACTTCCTGGAGAGTAGGTGGGCACGGTTAACCAAATCTGTCCTGTGATGCACAGGAGACAGGCCCTGATGGAGCAGACTTCCTGGAGAGTAGGTGGGCACGGTTAACCAAATCTGTCCTGTGATGCACAGGAGACAGGCCCTGATGGAGCAGACTTCCTGGAGAGTAGGTGGGCACGGTTAACCAAATCTGTCCTGTGATGCACAGGAGACAGGCCCTGATGGAGCAGACTTCCTGGAGAGTAGGTGGGCACGGTTAACCAAATCTGTCCTGTGATGCACAGGAGACAGGCCCTGATGGAGCAGACTTCCTGGAGAGTAGGTGGGCACGGTTAACCAAATCTGTCCTGTGATGCACAGGAGACAGGCCCTGATGGAGCAGACTTCCTGGAGAGTAGGTGGGCACGGTTAACCAAATCTGTCCTGTGATGCACAGGAGACAGGCCCTGATGGAGCAGACTTCCTGGAGAGTAGGTGGGCACGGTTAACCAAATCTGTCCTGTGATGCACAGGAGACAGGCCCTGATGGAGCAGACTTCCTGGAGAGTAGGTGGGCACGGTTAACCAAATCTGTCCTGTGATGCACAGGAGACAGGCCCTGATGGAGCAGACTTCCTGGAGAGTAGGTGGGCACGGTTAACCAAATCTGTCCTGTGATGCACAGGAGACAGGCCCTGATGGAGCAGACTTCCTGGAGAGTAGGTGGGCACGGTTAACCAAATCTGTCCTGTGATGCACAGGAGACAGGCCCTGATGGAGCAGACTTCCTGGAGAGTAGGTGGGCACGGTTAACCAAATCTGTCCTGTGATGCACAGGAGACAGGCCCTGATGGAGCAGACTTCCTGGAGAGTAGGTGGGCACGGTTAACCAAATCTGTCCTGTGATGCACAGGAGACAGGCCCTGATGGAGCAGACTTCCTGGAGAGTAGGTGGGCACGGTTAACCAAATCTGTCCTGTGATGCACAGGAGACAGGCCCTGATGGAGCAGACTTCCTGGAGAGTAGGTGGGCACGGTTAACCAAATCTGTCCTGTGATGCACAGGAGACAGGCCCTGATGGAGCAGACTTCCTGGAGAGTAGGTGGGCACGGTTAACCAAATCTGTCCTGTGATGCACAGGAGACAGGCCCTGATGGAGCAGACTTCCTGGAGAGTAGGTGGGCACGGTTAACCAAATCTGTCCTGTGATGCACAGGAGACAGGCCCTGATGGAGCAGACTTCCTGGAGAGTAGGTGGGCACGGTTAACCAAATCTGTCCTGTGATGCACAGGAGACAGGCCCTGATGGAGCAGACTTCCTGGAGAGTAGGTGGGCACGGTTAACCAAATCTGTCCTGTGATGCACAGGAGACAGGCCCTGATGGAGCAGACTTCCTGGAGAGTAGGTGGGCACGGTTAACCAAATCTGTCCTGTGATGCACAGGAGACAGGCCCTGATGGAGCAGACTTCCTGGAGAGTAGGTGGGCACGGTTAACCAAATCTGTCCTGTGATGCACAGGAGACAGGCCCTGATGGAGCAGACTTCATGGAGAGTAGGTGGGCACGGTTAACCAAATCTGTCCTGTGATGCACAGGAGACAGGCCCTGATGGAGCAGACTTCCTGGAGAGTAGGTGGGCACGGTTAACCAAATCTGTCCTGTGATGCACAGGAGACAGGCCCTGATGGAGCAGACTTCCTGGAGAGTAGGTGGGCACGGTTAACCAAATCTGTCCTGTGATGCACAGGAGACAGGCCCTGATGGAGCAGACTTCCTGGAGAGTAGGTGGGCACGGTTAACCAAATCTGTCCTGTGATGCACAGGAGACAGGCCCTGATGGAGCAGACTTCCTGGAGAGTAGGTGGGCACGGTTAACCAAATCTGTCCTGTGATGCACAGGAGACAGGCCCTGATGGAGCAGACTTCATGGAGAGTAGGTGGGCACGGTTAACCAAATCTGTCCTGTGATGCACAGGAGACAGGCCCTGATGGAGCAGACTTCATGGAGAGTAGGTGGGCACGGTTAACCAAGCCTCTCCTGTGATGCACAGGAGACCACTAGAAGCACAGAGCATGCAGTAGCTTGAGATGGATGAGCAAGGCTGTTTCACTTGACATGGAGGAGCATCTCCTGCCAAGATGCTCCGCTGCAGTCAGGAACAAGTGCTCCACATGAAGAGCACATGTTGTAACACAGCCCTTCTCCAAACAGGTTCTGCAGTGGGAGCAGGAGTCCCTGCAGGCGGCTTTGACTTGCTCATATCAGCTCCCAAAGGAGCCCTGCCCACTGGGTCAGGTTTAAACATTTGGCACAGCTCCCCTTTGGGTACTGGTTAGTAACTGGAGTAGGCAGCCCACAGTGCTGCAGAGGGGATGAGCACAATTCTTTCCCAAATGCAGTGTGTGCCCATTGGTGTTTCCTTTCTGCTCTTGGTACTGCTGAGGTTTCAGATGTCATCAGGACCAGTTGCTGCTACTTTAGAATCACAGAATTGTCAGAGTTGGAAGGGACCTCAAGGATCATCCAGTTCCAACCCCACTGCCATGGGCAGGGACACCTCACACTACAGCAGGTTGCTCACAGCCACATCCAGCCTGGCTGCAAAAACCTCCAGGGGTGAGTCTTCCACCACCTCCCTGGGCAACCTGTGCCAGTGTCTCACCACCCTCGAGGTGAAAAACTTCTCCCTTACAGCCAATCTGAATCTCTCCATTTCTTTTTTTCTTTTTTTTTTTTTTTTTTGCTCCAACCCAAAGTGTTATGGAAATATTGAGACTGATAAGAGTAATAAATCAGGCTAGAAGTGCTGAAAGCACCCAGTGGTGGCCACTGCAGTATGTGCCATCCTCGTGTCCCTCTGCTGCACCCTGGGCCCTGGCATAGGACTGGCAGAGTCCCTCACAGCCTCCAGTGCTGGTGCTGTGCTGTGTTCTCCACATCTGCTTCCCACCTGCTCTATGCTGCTGTGGGTTAAGGGTATGGCCACACAAACCTTGTCTGTGTCTGTAAATATTTTCAGTGTCCCTTTATAAACTGCATTTAAATTTTGCTTCTCTTGGTGATATTTTTGTGGGTTGAGTGTGCCTTGTTTCTAGCAGGCATGCTGCTTGCAATTTCTTTCCCTCAGAGGAGATTGAATTCCAGTACATTCTTGTTTTATTCTTCCAAGGCATGAGTGTAATGAAGTTGGACAGTAATGGTTGATGCATTTCACTACTTTTTTCTGCTCTTTCCCCAGTGGCCTAAGCATCTGGAGGTTTGAAGGCACTTACACTTATGTGCTTCAAGCTCAAAATAAATCAGAGGAGAATAGAGCAAAACAGGACAGAGCATTTAGTAAGATATATGGAGTCCATATAAACTTGGACTTAATATATTGAGCTGACAAAGCAAAGGCAGTCCCACAGATTTCTTTTTCTGTTGTTGTTGTTGTGAACTAGGCTTGAATAATAGTAACATGATCCAAGTGAACGAAAGACATTTGTAAAAGGAGGCCAAGACCAAGTAACCCCTTCCAGAGTTGGTCAGTTGTAATCCATAGCAGCTCTTTCCAAAATGCTTTTTGTCTTGTTCCAGATACCTCACAGTCCCCTTGTGAGCTCCCTTCCCTTCCCTTCCCTTCCCTTCCCTTCCCTTCCCTTCCCTTCCCTTCCCTTCCCTTCCCTTCCCTTCCCTTCCCTTCCCTTCCCTTCCCTTCCCTTCCCTTCCCTTCCCTTCCCTTCCCTTCCCTTCCCTTCCCTTCCCTTCCCTTCCCTTCCCTTCCCTTCCCTTCCCTTCCCTTCCCTTCCCTTCCCTTCCCTTCCCTTCCCTTCCCTTCCCTTCCCTTCCCTTCCCTTCCCTTCCCTTCCCTTCCCTTCCCTTCCCTTCCCTTCCCTTCCCCTTCCCTTCCCTTCCCTTCCCTTCCCTTCCCTTCCCTTCCCTTCCCTTCCCTTCCCTTCCCTTCCCTCTCTCCTCTGTTTTACCAACTGCCAGCAAATAGAGGTTGACAACCAGCACACACACAAAAAACCCCAAACCAAAGCTGCTGTAGTGATTGTGTGCCCTGTGGTGCTTTGCACCAAGAGAGCTCACAGCTGACAGCAGGAAGGTTTTTTTGCCTATGATGAGAGAGCTTGGTGTGGAGAGTCAAAATAACAGTCTGCTCTTCAAGAGGTGCTGATGTTACATAAACTCTCTGGATGCTTCCTGCCAAGTGTGAATCAGCCTCTTCTGCCCTAACAGGTGTGTTTGCAGAGGAGCTGTGGGCTTGGAACCCTTCAAATAGGAATCTTTCTGCTGATTCCCTTGACAGGACTTGCAGTGCTCATTTGGTCTCTGTTCATCACCAGTGCCAGTCTGTGTTTTGGGTTCTTTAGCCATAGTCCTCCTGGCTACCCTAAATCTTTGCTTTCCTCTCAGTTCTTTTCTTCACATCTCTGCCCTTGCCTCTCCCAAGCCTGCCCTACTTGGTAGAGCAGTAGCAAGGGATCAAGGTTATCAGGGGATGCATGGCATGATGGCAGCATGTCTCTTCTGTCTGGTGAAGGAGAATTAAATTGGTTTAAAAACACAGGGCATGCCCAGACACAGGCTTCATTGGCACCTCTGCAGGCAAGGCACAGAGTCCAGATCAGATAAGGACACAGCAGTCTGGATTTAACCATGGTAGGTGAGTGGAGATCACTCAGCTCTCATTTCTAAGTTACTACCAGCTGGTCATTTCAGTCAGGCCAGGAAGAGATCCTGTGTCCAGTCCTGGTGTCCCCAGCAGGAGAAGGACACAGAGCTGCTGGAGTGAGTCCAGAGGAGGCCACAAAGAGGATCCAAGGGCTGGAGCAGCTCTGCTGTGAGGACAGGCTGAGGGAGCTGGGGGTGTTCAGCCTGGAGAAGAGAAAACACTGGGGGGACCTTAGAGCTGCTTTCCAATACCTGAAGGAATCCTTTGGGAATGCTGGAGAGGGAATTTTCTTGAGGCTGGGAATGCTGCAGAAGGACTTTTCTTGAGGGTGGGAATGCTGGAGAGGGACTTTTCTTGAGGGTGTCTAGCAATAGCACAGGGGGCAGTGGTTTGAAGCTGAGGGAGAGCAGGGTTAGACTGGAGCTGAGGAAGAAGTTCTTGGCATGAGAGTGGTGAGACTCTGGAATAGGTTGCCCAGAGAGGTTGTGGGGGTGTTCAAGGCCAGGTTGAAAGAGGCTTTGAGCAGCTGAGTCTAGTTGAGTGGAGTCCCTGCCTGTGGTGGGGAGGTTGAAGGAGATAATCTGTGAGGTCCTTTCCAACCTGAGCCATTCTATGATTGTTCTGGGACTGTACAAGCCCTGTCCTGATTCTTGTGGTGGTAATGAGTCCCTGTCTGCTGCCTTCTCTTGCCTCCAAGCACCTGACTGGGCTGTGAAATAGTCTGTGAAAGAGCTGTTCTCTTGAGGGTCTTGTCTTGTTCAAGGAGAGCAAGGAGGAAAGAGAAAGTGACTGATTTGGTCTGTCAGGGACCCTTGTGGTTAACTCAGCAGTGCCATGTGTCTTCCATCACCTTGCACTACTGCAGCACTGAAAAAACTCTCAGCTGCTTATGTTTCTTATTTTAAATTTATGAGCAAATTCTGAATTTAAGCTTCAGAGCTTAACTTCAGCAAAGCATGCTGAGCTGAGGGCCAGAAACAAAGCAAGCTTTATGGATTGAGCAGGTTTGGTGAGACTCTCTTTATACTAGCCTCCTTTCAGCAGCCTTGGTCCACTCTAAACATTTATCTGTTAGACTAAACACAGGTTAAGCCAGGCTGTCAAACAGCTCAGCTGTAGAGCTGATGTCTAATCAGAGTTTTATCAACTGATCCTCTGTCTAGTTCAATTACTGGACTGAAACACTTCTTAGAGCTGCAAACTGTCCTACAAAACTCACTAAAACCATTGAGAACAAAGCCAGCAAGAAAGTAAGATCATTTAGATGTGGTGCTGGGGATATGGTTTAGGGGTGAACTTTGTGGAGCAGGGTCTGTGGTTGGACTTGATGATCCCAGGATCATTCCAACCTGATTGATTCTATGATGAGGGCCATAAATTCTACCCCTATAACGGTCAATTCCTCTTACCTAATGTAAGTTTGTTTCATTCAAGAACTTAATCTCTAGCTATTATTCTATCTGCTCTTCCAGTACTCAGTGGAAGCTATGGAAGAAGTAAGAGGAATCTGTGGAAAAACTAATTAAGAGTAATGTTAATGTGCTTGATTTTGTTTTTCTTCCTCACTTAGCTTAGTTCCATAGAGATATTATTCATAGAATCATAAAATCATAGAATGGTTTGGGTTGGAAGAGGCCTCCAAAGCTCATCCAGTCCAACCCCCTCTGCAGTGAGCAGGGACATCCTCCACTGACTTCAGCAAATTACTCACTTGAATGTTATTGGAGTGAATTTGGAAGAGAAATGTGGGTTTGGGTACATGAGCAAACATTTGTTTTTTTCACAGCTATATAACGGAGTAGAGATCCAAAAGAAGTGTGTGGTGAGCACCTAACCACACTGATTATTCACACTGTGGGGTTTGAGCAGAAACAGCAATACCAAAAACCAGAACATCGCTTGAGGGTGTGTGGGTGAACAACTTGAAACAGTACAAATTAAATGCCACAGACTCCAGCTCCTGCAAGCTCTGTGACATCCTCTTCCTCCTCCCCAAGAAACCACACCCCTGTGTGAGAACTTCATAAAACCTCAGACTCCACTGTTCCTGTCCCTTGTGACAGTGGTAGATCCATGACAACAGATCACACAAAACTGTGATTTGCTCTTTCTTTCCTCCTGATTATTTTGTTGCTGAAATTCATCTCCCTGAGTTGGCAGACACAAACTCCAGGACTTAAACACTGAGCAGAAAGTCCCTTAGTAACAGAATGTTTTCAGGAGAGCTGCAGGACTGGTGATAAACTCTGCAGCCTATTGCTGCATGGTCAGATCTGTGGCTGAAGGTCAAAAAGGTGCAGAAAGGTCCCTCTTTGTCTCCAGAGTTGAAGGTGGTCCTTGTAATGGTCATCTGCATTGCCACAGAAGGCTTCAAGGGGTTTAGGGGTGAATCACAGAACACAAGAGGTTGGAAGGGACCTCCAGAGATCGTCCAGTCCAACCCCCCTGCCAAAGCAGGGTCACCCAGGGTATTCTGCACTGGAATGCATCCTGGTGGGTTTGGGAAGTCTCCAGAGAAGGAGACTCCACAAC
The DNA here is from genome assembly GCF_027791375.1 of Indicator indicator. Classification (NCBI taxonomy): domain Eukaryota; kingdom Metazoa; phylum Chordata; class Aves; order Piciformes; family Indicatoridae; genus Indicator; species Indicator indicator. The sequence goes on from NC_072017.1 coordinate 2,335,636, forward strand.
CTCTCTGGGCAGCCTGCTCCAGGGCTCTGCCACCCTCATTGTAAAGAATTTTATCTTCATGTTGAGGTGAAGCCCTCTGTGTTCAAGTTTGAACCTGTTGTTTCTTGTCTTATTACTCTGCACCACCCAAAAGAGCCTGGCCCCCTCCACTTGACCCCCACCCCTCAGCTATTGATAGACATTGATCAGATCCCCTCTCAGCCTTCTCTTCTCCAGACTAAACAGCCCCAGGGCTCTCAGTCTCTCTTCACAGGGGAGATCCTCAAGTCCCCTAAGCATCCTCCTGGCTCTCTGTTGGATTCTCTCCAGCAGGTCTCTGTCTCTCTTGACCTGGGGAGCCCCAAACTGGACACAGGATTGCAGCTGTGGTCTCAGGAGGACAGAGAATGAACTTGCTGCCTTGTCTCATAAGCTACTGAAGAAGTCTAATAGTGTAGCTATAGGCTACAAACAAATTCTGGTCCCTTCTCATCACACCTTTGGTTGACTGCAGTGGTGGGGTTGAAGCAGGAATCGTTTTGACACCTCAGTGGCTTGGGCACAAAGGAGCGAAGGGCTCAAGTCTGAGTTTTCCTGTTGACTGCAGGGCAGTTCAGGGCTTGTGGTTTGGGTCTTCCTAATTCAGAAAGCTCCTGTGTTATTTTCTTTTCCCCATCTTCTGCTAGTGCTCACCAGTGGAGTCTGTATGACACTCCTCCCTCCCTGTCCCCATCCTCCCACCTGGGGAGGCCCTGGGCACAAAGGAGGGCAGGAAGTAGCTCATGTCCAGCAGAGAGCTGTTGTGGCTCTCTACATGGGCACACATCAGGATTTCAAAACAACCTTGAGGCTGTGGTTTGCCCCTGAAGGTGTGTGACTTCCTGCAGAGCCCAGGACAGCTGTTTGCAAGCTTCTGTGGATGCTGATGAGCCAGCTGGCCCTGTCTGGACCTTGCCTGCTGCAGGCAAAGGGCAGCTGACAAAGAGAGAGAGGTGAATTCATGAGTGTGTCCTGAAATCCTGCTGCTGACATTCTCTGACATTCTGTGGCCAGGCAGGAGAGAGCTGATAGAGGACTCTCAGCAGTAGCAGCTGCCCTGAGCCATGCCTGTACTCTCCTTCATCACAGAGAAGCAGGGCCACTGGATCCTAGATGGGTTTATAGTTTGCATGTTTGTTTTTCAAGCCGTGTTTGCTGCTCCGAAAGTGAGGCAGACCTGGGCTTCCTGAGCAATGTTTGTGAGAGAAGATTCTGACTGCATGAAGCATTGTTCTGGCAGCACCTATTGTGCTGCCTGCCAATGGCAACTCCCTCAGCAGTTTATTTTCCTCTCTGACATCTCCAAAAAGAGCAGCTGGGCTGCCTATGGTCCCACTGTGCCAGGGAAGCAGTTGCTGATGTTCTCCTCCCCTCCCTCCTGACTGCTTTGTACAGTGCTCCTTCCAGGCCTTCTGAAGTAATCACGTTGAGGAGAAATGTCCCTCGGGCTTGCAAGCCAATGGTCAGCTCTCAGGGCCAGGGCTAAGCACTGAAATTTAGCTGCATTTAGAAATTCAGCAACACTTGGACACAGTGCTAGAGCTCTGTTTCAGGTCCCAATATCTTGTGTGCTTTTGGAAGGTAGATGGGTGCTTGTTGCTTTCATTCCTCTCTCTCCTAGCTCTCAGGGCCAGGGCTAAGCACTGAAATTTAGCTGCATTTAGCAATTTAGTAACACTTGGACATGGTGCCAGGGCTCTGTTTCAGGTCCCAACATCTTGTGTGCTTTTAGAAGGTAGATGGGTCCCTGTGATTCTCCTTCTTCTCTCTCCCTTTTTTTTTTTTTTTTTTTTGTTGGAGATGCTGACATATGTGATGGGGAATGAAAGTGTCACTCCTGCACTTAGGCACTGCTTTTATTCTTATTGGGCTTTGTGCTATGATGGTTTAAAGAGCCTTCAAATGAGCCAAAACTGTGTTGGGGGAGACATTGAACAAAAACACAGTAAGCCCCAAGGACTTTTTATTACACACGCAATAAAGGGAGCCTGTAACTTGTTTTCAGTACGTGACATGTGGTAGGTAGATGCTGGCCCTCACAGAGCTCCAGAGCTTGAACTACAAGACAATATTGCCTTTGAGCTGATCCTGAACCACTGCTAGGCAGGGCTGAGCAAATGAATCACCTTTCATGGAGTTTGGTCCTGTTGCTGCCAGAAAAAAAAAACTGCCCCCTGACTTGGGAAGAGTTTTCTACCTGTAAAGTTTTATTAAGGGAACAAAGTTAAAATTAACCTGATCCTGCTTGAGGATGCCCCTGCTTACTGAAGAGGGGGTAAGACATTTGGAGAGATCCCTTCCAATCCAGACCATTCTACGTTTTACTGTGTTAATTAACAAAAAATAGGTTATCAAAGGAAAGGAAAAAATCATCTGCTTTTTTCCCCAGTAGCAGAAAGATCTCTTGATTCTCTTCCCTGTTGCTTCTGTCTGTTGACATGGATGTCTATGCTTTATGTTTGCACCTTTGTAGACTAGAGGAATGGGCAGATACCTTTGCAGACTTTAAAACCAAGCCATAATATTATTGATACCTTGATTGTGCATGACCACTACCTAGGGTGAAGGAAGGATCTTGGGAGGCAGTCTGAAGTGGTAGAATGCAATGGGATTGTGATACTAGCATCTAAAATTAGCACTGAGAGCTCCCCCAGTTTCCATCTGGTGCCCAGAAGTCAGGACAGGGAAGAAAGGGCAGAAATTATCTCCAAAATATGGTTTGAGCACAGAGGGAAGTTGGTCTGGAATAATATTTGTGTGAAGTGACACTGTTCTTTAGGGGAGTTTCTCTGGTGAATGTTCTTACTCTGGAACAAGATGTCTCAAGGGAGTCTGTCCCCAGATGTCCCTCAGGGGTCACACTGGAGGGAAGGGGTCCATCCAGAGGGACTTGAACAGTCTGGAGAAGTGTGCCCAAGCCAACCTCATGAAGCTCAACATGGCCAAGTGCAGGGTCCTGCAGCTGGGTTGGGGCAAACACAAGCACAGATCCAGGCTGGGCAAGGAGTGGCTCGAGAGTGGTCTAGAGGAGAAGGTCTTGGGGGTGTCAGTTGATTAAAAACTCCCCAGGAGCCAGCAATGGTCCCTGGCAGCCCAGCAGGCAGCTGAGTGCTGAGCTGCATCCAGAGCAGGGAGAGCAGCAGCACAGGGAGGGGATTCTGCCCTCTGCTCTGCTCTGCTCACACCCCACCTGCAGCACTGCCTCCAGTTCTGGGGCTCCAGCACAAGAGGGGCATGGAGCTGCTGGAGAGGGTCCAGAGAGGCCACCAAGATGACCAGAAGCTGGAGAACCTGCTCTATGGGGACAGGCTGAGAGAGCTGGGACTGTTCACCCTGGAGAAGAGAAGGCTCCAGGGAGACCTCAGAGCAGCCTTCCAGTACCTGAAGGGGGTCTACAAGAAAGCTGGGAAGGGACTTTTCACAAGGGCTTGTAGTGATAGGATAAGAGGGAATGGATTGAAGCTTGAGGAGGGCAGATTTAGACTGGAGATTAGGAAGAAATTCTTTACAGTGAGGGTGGGGAGACACCGGAACAGGCTGCCCAGGGAGGTTGTGGATGCTCCCTCTCTGGAGGTGTTCAAGGCCAAGTAGGATGGACCCTTAAGCAATCTGGGCCTAGTGGCAGGTGTCCCTGCTGTAGCTGTAGGATAATTGTGTGTTATCAAGCTGCTTGGTTTGGCTGGGAGAGCCACCTGCACCGGCAGGCTGGTGCAGCAATGCGTATGTGAAGCAAGCAGGACTTGGTTTATGTATGTCTGAATCTGGGCTGCTAAGCCACCAGCATGCTGCTGGTCACTAGACACTAGTGTCCACTAGTGCTGGGCACTGCGTCCAGCTGGAAATCCTGTCTGTTGTTGATGGCTTGGGTCACCTTGAGTCGTGATGTGGGCAGTGCTTTTGCTGTGAATATTAACGAGCAATGAGGGATGGCATGAACGAGCTGCCGAGGCTTAGATGCCAGCTTCCTTCTGGAGGGCCAGGGTCATCTCAGTCTGAAGAAGACAGATGTAATTATCCGCCTTTTAGAGCTGATAATGACCTGACATCACTTCCTATGCCACCTTGGGTTTTCCTTCAAGGGGTCCATCATTGCTACTGACAAGACCTAAGTCTACTTAAATTGTGACGTTAACGAAATCACAGCCTGGGCTGCAACAGCCTCGGGCACAGAGCCTGCCTGAGTCACCCAGATGCCACAGCCTGTCACAGAGAATTCATGGTTTGGATTCATTTCCAGGCAGCTTCTCACACAGCAGCCCCAATCCATTTTTGTGGGAGCAGCAAGGTCAAGTGGGATGTGCCTAGGACAGCAGGGGTGAGGCCACAACTTTGCCTCACCTAGGGCAATAGAATTGCAGCTTGTGCTGAAGGTTCAGTTCTCCAGACCTGCTGTCCACGGTGTTCTTGGTTCTCAGCTGCATGCATGATGTTTGTGTTTTAATTGTGGAAGCAGAAAAAATAGTGATTGCCACTCAAATAGTGGAATTGCAGAGGCAGCAGTGGCATAAAAGGGAAAAGAAAGAGCAGCTACGTGGGGAGAAGGCTGACTGAGTTTTGGTGTGGGGGGGGTTCTTTTGTTTGTTTCATGTGTGGATAAAGGACAAAGTTTTTTTTTGGCTAAAAGTTTTCCTGATACTTCTGTTTAAAAAGGTGACCAAATGATGGTTTTTGCACTATTTTGACAGAGTATCTAAGCATTTCTTACCATGTGAGCTTTCAGAAGACTGTAAACAACATTCCAGCCATAGCTGTGCTGTGGCTGGATGTGGCCTTTCTGGAGCCTTTAAATGCTTTTATGATGTGTGTTTATTTTAATGGGGAGGGGTGGGGGTGTGTGTGCGTGTGTGTGAAACATCTCACTGAAATATCTCCTATTCAACTGGGTGGAACCCATAAAACCACAAACAGGGAAGATTTTTGCATGCCAAATGGGTTTGGGGAGTTTGGGTCTGAAAACTGATTTGTGATGTCCCTCTGATCCGTCATCTCCCAGCCATATGTGCAAAAGGGAAGACTGCAGAGCCAGGAGGATTTGAAGCCAGAATGTTGCTTCTCTAGGAAAATGTGCTGCTGGCTGTTATCTTCCCCCAGAAAAAACAAAACAAAACAAAAAAGGTTGTGCAATGAGATATTTAGTCAGTGGTGTGACTTAGGTACTTTTTGTGCCACTGTCAAAGCTCATTTAGGCTGAAATCCTGGAAACTGAGCTCTCTGAGATGCTGTCCTCTTTCTTCCCTACCCCTGCAAGGAGTCCAGGTTGGTTTAGGGTTTAAGGACATGGGGATTCCTGAGTCAAATACAGCTTAGAAGACTGATGTAGGGTCTCTGCTGAATATTAGATGTTGGCTTTGACAAGACAAGAGAAACAGTTTTTAAAAGGTGAAACATTTGTGGCATCTTGAGATGCTTCTCAATTGTGGTGGCATCAACCACAGGCTCATAGGGCTTGGAAGGGACCTCCAAAGATCATCCAGTTCAACCCCCTGCCAGAACAGGACCAGAGAATCCAGCACAGGTCACACAGGAACACATCCAGATGGGGATGGAAAGTCTCCAGAGAAGGAGACTCCACAATCTCTCTGGGCAGCCTGTTCCAGTGCTCTGGGACCCTCCCAGTGAAGAAGTTCCTCCTCATGTTGAGGTGGAACCTCCTGTGCTGGAGTTTCCATCCATTGCCCCTTGTCCTATCCCAGGGTGCAAGTGAGCAGAGCCTGTCCCCTCCCTCTTGACCCCCAACCCTCAGATATTGATAGACATTGATCAGATCCCCTCTCAGTCTTCTCCAGACTGAGAAGCAATGTTTGCTCAATGCTCAGATGGATTCCTGAATTCTGAGAAGGTGTGCTGAGACTAGATAGGCTGGATGTTAGGAAGTATTTCTTCACTGAAAGGGCTCTCAGACATTGGAATCGTCTGCCCAGGGCAGTGCTGGAGTCACCATCCCTGGGGGTGTGGCACTTAGGGACATGGTTTAGTGCTGATCCTTCACTGCTGGGTCAAGGGTTTTGAACTAGATCATCTTCAAGGTCTCTTCCAACCAGATATATATTCTGTGATATCTCCTTTTTCTGACCTTCTCCATGGGGAAGCAAGTAGGTTTTCAGAGCTTGATGTGCACACAGATGTGGTAGCAGTGCAATTTAGATGTCCAGCTTGCCTTAAAGGGGCACTTTTGGGTCGCTGAGGTGCCATCAGAGCTAGAGCTGTTGGTGACTGCTAAGAGCATGTCCTGTCAGGAAGAGGGGATAAAGACAGCATCTGTAATTTACTGGCTGCAGCCTCATTGTTTCCTGTCCTTTCAAATTCCAGTGGAGAACACCTGGGTGAGTCCAAGCCTTAGGTTGAAAACTCCTTGAAACTTGCACACGGTGTCCCCTTCTTTTTGTTTTCTCTCTAGGGTTTTATGTGCCTGTGTCACTGCTGTGTGTCTCAAACCTGCTCTCAGTGGTGCTGCTATGTTGAATCTGTGACAGAGAAGATACTGTGATTAGTGTTAATTTATAACTGAATGTGTGTTAAGTGTGTGTGAAAAACAAGTTTCTATCTAGCAGATTTTTTTATTTGTCTGCTGCTGCAAGAATTGGGTTACACTGATATTGTGACTCTTGTTAACAACCCAAACCCTCTTGTCCCTTGGAAGTATATTTTGCTTACTGCATCATCAGGTTTTTATAGCATAGGTGTGGACAGTAGGAAGGGAAGATGATGCAGAGCTCCAGCAGACTAGTTCTACCTGTTGGATATTAATCTGGTGATCAAAACACTGCAGAACATATGTGGAAAACACAGGGATCAACAGACTGAATTTATAGGTGTAGATGCAGTGCACTGGATTGTGAAGCATGGTGAGGTACAGCATTGCAATGCCTCCACATTCCTTTGTCCTCACACTTGGCACTTTTGTCACAGATAACTTGATGTTAGCAGCCTTGTATGTACAGAATCCTAGAATGGCTCAGGTTGGAAGGGACCTCAGAGATCATCTCCTCCAACCTCCCCACCATGGGCAGGGACACCTCTCAACTACACTCAGCTGCTCAAGGCCTCATCCAACCTGACCTTCAACACCCTCAGGGAGGAGGCAGCCACAGCTTCCCTGGGCAGCCTGTGCCAGAGTCTCACCACCCTCACACTGAAGAACTTCTTCCTAGGATCCAGTCTAACCCTGCTCTGCCTCAGCTTCAAACCATTCCCCCTTGGCCTGTTTCTAGACACCCTGATGAGAAGTCCCTCTGCAGCCTTCCTGTAGGATCCCTTCAGGTACTGGCAGGTAGCTCTAAGGTCTCCCTGGAGTCTTCTCCAGGCTGAACACCTCCAGCTCCCTCAGCCTCTCCTCACAGCAGAGGTGTTCCAGCCCTGTGATTTTCCTTAGACTCATTTTCCAGTTAAGGCTCAAAATGAGGAATAATTCAGTGCCCCTGCTGCATTCTCATTGCATATGTTCCCATTCCTCATTTGAAAAGGTTATATTGCTGTTTAATTAGTATAAGGCAAAACTAGTTGTCAAGACTGCCTGCAGAATACCAGTACTGCCCCCTGAGTGGTCTTGGATGGACCTGAGAAACAGATTTGAAGCTGCCAACTGCTCATAGCAGGTCTGATGTGGCTTTCCAAACCCCCAGCTGAGACACACTGCATGCAACTGCTCCCTCATGCTTGCTGTCTTTAGGTAAAAGAATGTAGAATGCAAGGTACAGAGAAGTAGCCAAGTTTCCCATGAGGAAACCTTTGGGGGATCTTTCTAATTTGTGTTGGCTGACTTTCTTTTGAAACAGTGTCTGAGTTTTACTCTTCTTCAAGAGTAAAGCTCTTAAGTGTGTTGCTTAGATAAAGCTCTTAAGTGTATTGTACAGAAAAAGATGCTGTTCTGGAAGGTGATGAAAGCACCTGGTGAAGTTTTCATCAAACTCCACCATTACTGAAGCCAAGATGAATTTTTTTAAGTGCTTTAAGGCTTTCATAAAGCACTTGAACAGGATTAGTGGGCTTAAATCATAGAATGTTAGAGGTTGGAAGGGCCCTCCAGAGATCATCCACTCCAAACCCCCTGCCAAAGCAGGGTCACCCAGGGTAGTCCACAGAGGAATGCATCCTGGTGGGTTTGGGAAGGCTCCAGAGAAGGAGACTCTACAACCTCTCTGGGCAGCCTGCTCCAGGGCTCTGCCACCCTCACAGAAAAGAAGTTTCTCCTTATGTTGAGCTGAAACCTTCTATGTTTGTATCTGTTGTTCCTTCTCTTATTGCTGTGCATCACCAAAAAGATCCTGGCCCCCTCCACTTGACACCCACCCCTCAGATATTGATTGATCAGATCCCCTCTTAGCCTTCTCTTCTCCAGACTAAACAGCCCCAGGGCTCTCAGTCTCTCTTCACAGGGGAGATGCTCAAGTCCCCTAAGCATCCTCATGACTCTCCCTTGGACTCTCTCCAGCAGGTCTCTGTCTCTCTTGAACTGGGGAGCCCCAAACTGGACACAGTACTGCAGCTGTGGTCTCATCAGGGCAGAGCAGAGGGGCAGCAGAACCTCCCCAGCCCTGCTGGCCACACTTTGCTTGCTGACCCCCAGGATCCCATTGGGTCTCTTGGTCCCAAGTGCACATTGCTGTCCCATGCAGAACTTGCTGCCCACCAGCACTCCAAGGTCTTTCTCCATGGAGCTGCTTTCCAGCAGGGCAGCCTCTAACCTGTCCTGGTGCCTGCTGTTATTCCTCCCAGACGCAGGACCCTGCACTTGTCCTTATTGAACTTCATGAGGTTTGCCTTAAGCCAGGTCTCAGCCTGTCCAGATCTCATTGAGAGGGCAGCACAGCCCCCTCCAGTTTTGTATCATCTGTGCTGGTCTTAGGAGTAAAGGCTGAGGTAAAGAAGGCACTCAGCAACTCTGCCTTCTCTGCATCTTCAGTTACCAGATCTCCCATATCATTCAGGTGTCAGATGCTGAAAGCAGTAGACACCATCACAAAGCCTGCAGGCTCTCACCAGCTCAGAAATGCCAGCCTCAGGTGTCTTGCTTTTCCCTCTTATTTTGCTCGCAGTCTTCTACCCAGGTACTCATGGGTTCCTTGCTGTGTTGCTACCTGAGCACCTAAGAAGGGTTAAGAGAAAGAATGCTGCTCCTCTGTTTTCCTTGTTTGTGTCAGCTGGTGTTGAGTAGATCAAGAGAGAGACGCAGGTTACTCTTGAGGAACATCAGCACTTAATGAAGCTCAGGATCAATCAATAAATGCTATTGTGGCTTTCCATCATGAGAGATCACTCTGGTGCTGCACTTCTGGCCAATAACTTCCCTGTGATGACAACATTTGTTTATAGTAATCTAGGAGCAAATAATGATGAATAGGCTGACTGCAGTTTTCACCCTGGTTAATTCCTCATTTCTGTTGCTCAAGGCCTACTTGTGCTCTACAAGCACTACACTTAAAGGCATCATTGGAAAAGGTATAAACTGGAGCAGCAACCCAAGGCCACCATGCCTTACATAGCAATGGAAACAGGCTGCTGAAGGCAGTGTGTGTTCTCAGAGTGGCTTGGGCAAAAAGTGGGGCACAGGAAGCAGAAGGTGAAGCCACAGAGTCAGTTGTGAATGTCAGCCCCTCTGAAGTACTGGGTCCAGTTTTGTTCAATAGCTTTATCAATGACCTAGATGAGGGGATTGAGAGTACCCTCAGCAAGCTCTGAGGAAGACTTTATTGTGGCCTTCCAGTATCTGAAGGGAGCTACAAGAAAGCTGGGGAGGGACTTTTTACAAGGTCAGGTAATGATAGGACTGGGGGGAATGGAGCAAAACTAGAAGTGGGTAGATGTTAGGAAGAAGTTCTTCTCCATGAGGATGGTGAGACACTGGCACAGGTTGCCCAGGGAGGTGGTGGAAGCCTCATCCCTGGAGGTTTTTGCAGCCAGGCTGGATGTGGCTGTGAGCAACCTGCTGTAGTGTGAGGTGTCCCTGCCCAGGGGAGGCAGTGGGGTTGGCACTGGCTGATCCTTGAGGTCTCTTCCAACCCTAACAACTCTGATACAAAACGGGGGGGGCAGCTGACACCTGTCAGGCTGTGCTGCCATCCAAGGAGATCTGGGCAGGCTAAGAGCTGGCTGCAGGCAAACCTCATGAAGTTCAATAAGGACAAGGGCAGGGTCCTGCATCTGGGGAAAATCAAAGTGTAGAAGATCTGACGCAGCCTTGGGCCCTTCAGCTGGGTGCCTTGTGGGTAGGAGGGTGAGGGATGTGGATGGAGCCTGGAGAAGAGGAGGCTCAGGGGAGACCTCATTGCTCTCTACAACTACCTGAAGGGAGGTTGTAGCCAGGTGGGGGTTGGTCTCTTCTCCCAAGCAAGCAACACCAGAACAAGAGGACACAGCCTCAAGCTGTGCAGGGGCAAGTTTAGGCTTGAGCTTAGAAAGAAGTTCTTCACAAAAAGAGAGATTGGTCTTTGGAATGGTGGTGGGGTCGATGTCCCTGGAGGTGTTTAAGAACAGCCTGGCTGAGGCACTTAGTGCCATGGTCTGGTTGATGAGATAGGGTTGGGTGATTGGTTGGACTTGGTGATCTTGGAGGTCTCTTCCAACCTGGTTGATTCTGTGACTCTGTGATATGCAGAAATTCAACTGAAATAAAAATAAATAAAAATTGACATTTGAGAGGTTTTTCTCATCTTGTGGGAAAATATTTAAGCTAAATAACTTTAGCTTAAAGAATTAAATGTTAGGAGGACCTTTGTAAATATTTATAGAGTAGTAATGCAGAAATATAGAGCCACTAAATCTACCATGTGTTTATGCTTTAGCAAAGGCCTCTGGTTGACAGAGGAGAGAAATTCCATGAGAAAATCTTTCTGACAGCTAGACAGAGAAAGCCATTTGCCTCAGCTGAACTTCTCTCACAGCTATCTCAGTGCTGACAGGGAGCAGAGTGGTGTTTATGGGAGCACAGGGCAGAACTGCTCATCCTCAACCCTTCCAGAGCAGCAGGGATCAAGCTGCTGCCCCATGCCCCTCTTCCAGCCAGCCCTGCTGCCCCAGGTGTCAGGAAGCCATCTCTAAAAGGGTTTTGTTTATAGGATTATTGATGGGAAAGAGCAATAGGAAGTGGGACAGTTTCCTGCTTAGATGATAAATGAGCCTTCGCCATCCCCAGCACTGGGAGAGGATGCCCAGGTGCACCAATGCCAGGGTACAGAGAGTACAGGCAGCAGTGGTGAGCATCTAGAAATGTTGCTGGCACTAGGAGATTGGAATGCAGGTGCAGAGATGAGCTAGGTGAGCTTGAAGGTCTTCTCCAACCTGGGTGATTCTGTGATCCTGTGAGAGAAGCTTGCTCCTAGTTGCATGTTCAGACAAGGTTTTTGCAGTCTGCCTTTCAGTGACTGTTGGTTGGAAACTGTAATCCAGGAATTTAAGCTTTGCTTTTTGGATAGCTTGTCCCTTTCTTCAGGAATATTGAGGAAGATTTCATGGAGGCAGGACCCTTCTAGCCATAGATGCTGCTTAAGGAATGCTCTTAACATGACACAATCCTTTATAAAAAGCAGAAAAGGCAGATGCATTTAAATAAAATAATCAGGTTCTTTTTTATAAGGGGCTTTTTATTTATTTTATTTTTTCATATGTAGAATTCATGCAGTGGTTTTATGCAAGAACTCAGAATTCCCCAGGGAAAAAAGAGGAACTTTGTGTGTAGGACCAGAAGCCAGCATTCCCAGCAAGGCTTATACAACATCATTGGCTATAAGAGGAGCACATTATTGATCACCTCCACAGCTGAGATTGTTGATGTCTCTGGCCTCTTAAGTACCAGTATGGTTGGTCTGTAAAGGAGATTGTGCATTTGCTGCTGCATTTTAGCTTAAATCTGTACAGGTACCAGTACAGGTTAGAGGCTGCCCTGCTGGAAAGCAGCTCCATGGAGAAAGACCTTGGAGTCTTAGTGGACAGCAAGTTCTGCATGGGACAGCAGTGTGCCCTTGGGGCCAGGAGAGCCAATGGTATCCTAGGATGCATCAAGAAAAGTGTGGCCAGCAGGGCTGGGGAGGTTCTGCTGCCCCTCTGCTCTGCCCTGATGAGACCACACCTGCAATCCTGTGTCCAGTTTGGGGCTCCCCAGTTCAAGAGAGACAGAGACCTGCTGGAGAGAGTCCAAGGGAGAGTCATGAGGATGCTTAGGGGACTTGAGCATCTCCCCTGGGAAGAGAGACTGAGAGCCCTGGGGCTGTTTAGTCTGCAGAAGAGAAGGCTGAAAGGGGATCTGATCAATGTCTATCAATAGCTGAGGGGTGGGTGTCAAGTGGAGGGGGCCAGGCTCTTCTGGGTGGTGCAGAGTAATAAGAGAAGGAACAATGGATACAAACTGGAACACAGAAGATTTCAGCTCAACATGAGGAGAAACTTCTTTTCTGTGAGGGTGACAGAGCCCTGGAGCAGGCTGCCCAGGGGGGTTGTGGAGTCTCCTTCTCTGGAGCCTTTCCAAACCCACCAGGATGCATTCCTGTGTGGACTATCCTGGGTGATCCTGCTCTGGCAGGGGGTTTGGATTGGATGGTCTCTGGAGGTCCCTTCCACCCTCTAATGTGCTGTGATACTGTGATACTATTATATGGAATTTGGTTGGGCTTTAGGTGCCTCCTCATTTTTTCATTTATGTCTCCAGTTCCCAGTGTACTGTTGGCAAAAGTAAGATCAGAAGAGTTGTTGCCTGAGAACTGATCAAGTCAGTTCACTCCCTTGTGATGGGGTTTCAGAAAGCTGCAGAGTTTAGGCATTTGGCCTGAAATCCACATGGCTGGCATTGGAATTGTTTGGGCTACAGTTACTGCTGATGTGCACAAGCTGCAAATGGTTCCTGTGGGGCAGGAATTGCCAACACCTCCTCATGAAGCCAACTTTTCCAGTTCAAATCCCCCTCCTCAATCCCAGCCACAGCACAGCAGGAGCCTCCTCCCATCAGGAAGGTTTTCAGCATCAGATTATGCAGGATGCTCCTGGTGGGTCACCTTCAGTTTCTCCATCAGGCTTTCCACAGCTCAGGGGATGCCAGGACAGTCAGGAGAGTTTCTATGACAGGGCCAGGGTGTGATAGTCACTCTTGGTACTCCTGATCCCAGCTCACAGTGAGCCCAAGTTACACAGGGATGAGACTGCTTGCAGTGAGGGCATAGCTGGAAGATACTTGTCTACCCTGATCAGGGTTGAGCTTCAGATCAGTGATGACAGCAGCCCATTATGCAATATTTTCTTCTCCTGGGCAATCCTGAATGCTTTGTGTACATCGTTCTTAATTGCACTCAGACACTGCTGTCTGCCCATTGCTGCTCCAGTAAAGCAAAACAGCACCAAAATGTGAGGGCAGTGGAAGTGAAGTTGGGAAAGCATTGCTGGAACTTGGCAAAGAGAGCTTCTGCTCTCTTTATTTGTGCCAGAGATGGCTCACAAGCTCTGTCACACCGCTTATTTCCCCTGGTTTCTGGCCAAGCAGTCAGCTGTGAGACAAAGAACATGAGGGGTGGCCTGTGCAGTGACATAGAGCAACCAGGGCATTTTTAGAAGAGCAAAGGTGCTATAAATATACACCTTTTTTTTGTTTTTTTGGGTCCCCTGATGTTTCATTTGGTTCACTAAAAGTGAAGTGAAAAATTGCAGTTGTCCTTGTTCATCTTCTGCCACTGCATCTTGCCCCTTTGTCACCCTTGGTAATGGAAATCCTTGAGGTCAACCTCACATTTAAGTATAGAGGCATAGAATGGTCTGGGCTGGAAGGGACCTCTGAAGGTCATCTAGTCCAACCCCCTCCTTTACTTTGTGAGCCAGGGATGCTGCAGGGAAAATGCATCTCTGCTTTTAAGCCCTTTGTAAAATCTGAATTTGCAAATGATGTGGAAATGTTTCTCTTGTCCTTGAGTCTGACCAAAGTTTATTTTTGCAAATGATAGGACCAAGTTATGGCAGCCACAGGGGCTTGGATCTCCAGGCTCCAGCAGTTGGGACGTGCTGCTCCTGAGGGCTGGAGTGCAGAGCCTCCCATGTGTCTGGAGCAGGGCACAGGGCAAGGTTTGCTCTGTGGCCTGCAAAGCTGATGCCAGCCAGAACTGCAGCCCTGGATGAAGTTTCAGCAGCCACCGCTTGCCTCTCACTTGCACAGTGTTTAGCTCATGAGGCTAGGACTTAGGGCAGCACATTTCTGCTGCCTAAAGAGGCTGTGCAAAGAGAAGAAAGTATTGTCTGAATTTCCTGCATGCATCCAGAGAAAGTGCTGTGATGGTGTGAACTCTGCAGCAGACATGATTCACGTCTGGTTATCTCTCTTGGGTTTGGCCTTCGAATCGTTTCGGTATCGTAGTTCTGCACGGACAGCCCAGCATAAATCTGTAGTTCACCTTGGCCACCAGGCACTGCTGGGTTCACTTTCTGCCTGGCCTGTGTTAATCAGGTATCCCACTCTGCCAGCTGCAAATCAGGCAGCTGATTAATAAGCACAGTGAGAGATAATTAGCAGCGGCACATAGCTGGTTTATGGATCTCTCTTTTTTCTGGGAGCCAGATCCAACCATATGGAAAAATGTAGCTGAGACACTATAAATATGATTCTACTTAGACAGTCAGCTTTTCTGTTTCCTGTTATCACAGCAGTGTCAGCACAAGAAAAACAATGAAAGTGAAGAGATGCTGTTGCAGATTTTATTATGAGTTTGAGGGCCTGGGACTTTTTTTTTTCTTCTTCTTCTTCAAGGACACTGTGTTAATTTGAAGAAAGAGGGCTTGATTTGTGTTCATTTGTGCCTGCCACAGTTGTTTAAGGACTAGCTTCAGTGCTCATACATGAAGAGCTTTGCTTCTCTTTTAACTGTTTCTGGCAGAGCTAGAAAGAGATGTGCCTGGTGCTTTGTCTCACGATGATTTGTCTTCTCCAATAAGCCACATCTGAAAGGCTGTCAGCCCTCTCCACATTCCAAACAACTCTCTTCTCTTGGTTGCTGGAGGATTGGTGGCTATTAGCTGAGAGTCTGCACCGCAGCCAGTGAGGATTTCCATGGAAAGTGAAGCCTTCAGCAGGGGAGTGCAGAAGGGCACCAGGCAGAGGTGGGATCCATGTAGCTGGGAATCTCTGAGCAGAGCCATTCCTGCTCTTCGTGTCGATCTTCATGCATGCCTCCAAAAATAACAACCCCCTGGGTCAGGGGGAGCTGTTGGAGAGCAGTAAAGGGCAAAAACATGTCCAGAGAAGGGCAACGAGGCTGGGGAGAGGCCTCGAATACAAACCGCACAAGGAGAAGGCTGAGGGAGCTGGGATTGTTCAGTCTGGAGAAGAGGAGGCTCAGGGGAGACCTCCTTGCTGTCTACAACTACCTGAAGGGAGGTTGTAGCCAGGAGGGGGTTGGTCTCTTCTCCCAGGCAACCAGCACCAGAACAAGAGGACACAGTCTCAAGCTGAGCCAGGGGAGGTTTAGGCTGGAGGTGAGGAGAAAGTTCTTCACAGAGAGAGTGGTTGGCCATTGGAATGTGCTGCCCAGGGAGGTGGTGGAGTCACCAGCCCTGGAGGTGTTCAAGAGGGGATTGGACGTGGCACTTGGTGACATGGTTTAGATAGTCATGAGGTCTTGGGTGACAGGTTGGACTTTGATGATCCCTGAGGTCTTTTCCAACCTTATTGATTCTGTGAGTCTGTGAAAAGGACCTGGGGGTCATAGTGGATGGAAGGTTGACTATGAGCCAGCAATGTGCTCTGGTGGCCAAGAAGGCCAATGGCATCCTGGGGTGGATTAGAAGGGCTGTGGTGAGTAGGTCAAGAGAGGTTCTCCTCCCCCTCTGCTCTGCCCTGGTGAGGCTGCATCTGGGATATTGTGTCCACTTCTGGGCCCCTCAGTTCTAGAAGGACCTCAGGGAACTGCTTGAGAGAGTCCAGCACAGAGCCACAAAAATTATTAAGGGAGAGACTTACAAGGAGAGCCTGAGGGAGCTTTTCCTCTTAGCTTGGAGAGGAAGAGCCTGAAGGGTGACCTCATTGCTGTTGATAAAGATGTGCAGGGGGAGTGCCCAGAGGCTGGAGCCAGACTCTGCTGGGTGATGCCCAATGCCAGCACAAGGGGCAGTGGTGGAAGCTGAGGCATAGTAAGTTCCATGGAAACAGGAGGAATTTTTTTTTCCCTGTGAGGGTGACAGAACCCTGAACAGGCTGCCCAGGGGGATTGTGGAGTTTTCCTCTCTGGGGATATTCAAAACCCACCTGGATGTGTTCCTGTGTGATCTACTCTGGCAGGGGGGTTGGACTGGACGATCTCTGGAGGTCCCTTCCAACCCCTAGCATTCTGTGAGTAGAGAAGGTCTACATTTGACAACCCTTTCACAGGGCTGGTGCCCAAACATTAGCTGCTGAAACTTCACTGTCAAAGTGAAAACAAGCCAATGAAATCTAAAATGAAATAAAATAAGGTACAGGAATATGTTGTATTCTGAACCTTGGCAGGGTCTCTGTAAGGCAGAGATTGTCTTTTGAGAACAGCAAATTTTTGTTGAGGATTCACAGGCTGGATCAGTACATTGGACCTTTCTGCAAGTGAGAGAGGTCAAGGACAGGTTTACAAAAGGCTCTGTTGGAGCAGTTTGGGTAGGCTGCAAGAGGGAAAGGCCTTTGTTGGTTCTGCTCCCTATCAAATATAAAAGAGAGTTCCCTGCCACAGTGTGGGATGCTGAGAGGGTGAGGAAGACACAGCTCTTTCTCAGGAAGGAGTAGGAAAATGCCTGCTGGAGTGGAGGCAGGAGAGCTCTTCCTTTCTGGCCTACAGGATTATTGTTGCAGTCTTGTCTTGGAACTGGTTTTTGCTGCTCTTTTGGAATAGCTGACTGACCTTCTTTCCCATAAGAGTTGGTTGTTTGGGTTGGGGTTTTGTTTTGTTTTGAGATGCCTCCTTTAACTTGTGAAAGGTGTCAGAAATAGCTTCTGCCACAGCCTTTCCTCTCCAAACCTTGAGGAGTTATACAAAGCCCTTACACAGTTGCATTCATATGATGCAGTTTTGGGCTGGCTTGATTTCCCCCCCCCACTTTAAGACAAAAATTGTCAGAAGCAATATGAGGAAATGATGATGGGATATCCTAATTCAGTGCTAGAAAATGGTTTCAATTAAATTGGCTTTCATAAAAAAAAAGTAACCAAAACCAGTATCATAATAAGAGTTATTAAACTGCTGCTTGGAAGCTGGTATAGAGAGCTCTGTGAGTCATCTTCCTCTCATCTCTCTGTCCCAGAAACTGCTTCAATAAAATCATTCCTCTTCCAAGGCCTCCTTTCAGAGCACACTACCTCTCTTTCTGACACTTAACCCACTAGCTTTGTGTATTGCATGTATTATGCATTCCCTTTTGTGCATGACATATATAAGGAAGAGCTTTCTCTCCCTAAGGGTTTCTGCAGCTATTTCTGTGAGTTTGTCCTACAGGGCACTTTTATGAAAGTCATCAGTCAGCCTTTGCTAGGAAGGAAGAGCTAATAGTAACTGAAAGTAGGCCAAGCTCATTAAACTATGATTAAAAGGCAGATTTTTGGATTGTTTGTGTTTTTTTAATGCAGTGAATGAGGTTCTAGGAGGAGGATATTGGGCAAAAGTGGTGCTGGAGAGCAGACACAGGTGCTGTGTCCTTGGGCCACTCTGTCTCTTCAGTTACTTTACAGCTTTAATTAAGCCCAGACTCCTGAAGAGCACAGCAACCTTTAATTTCATTTAAGTGACTTTCTTTAACAAGTCTCAAGAAAGAAATGCCAGTCATGATCCTGCCTTTGCTGTCCAGGATGAGTCTAGAGCAGATAGCTGGCACCACAAGTTGCTTCAAAGCAGGCTTGTAGTTGGCCTCTTGGTGATGCATCTTCAGCTGTTCCTCTTCACCAGAAACAGAGGATTTTGTCCTTGGAGGTCAAGTCAGGATTTAGATTTTCCTCTGGAATTATTTTAGAACCAACCTTGAGCTCCCCAAACTTGGTGAAGTCTGAGGTTGGCCCAAGGTCCTTGTTCTGAGATCTGCACTCAGTTATCCTGCTTTTGGTGGGGGGCTGGGCTTTATGATCTCTGAAGGTCCCTTCCAACCTCTGACACTCTGTGATTCTGTGATTTGGGGGGGGGGGGGGGGGGGGGCTGTGTTTCCTCCTTGGCTCTGGCAGTGCTGTGGAGCCAGTGGGACCACCCTCTGCCCAACTCTTGCATCTCCTCCTGCACCAAGGTGATGACCTCTCCATTTCAGTGTCTTGAATGGTCTGGAATAGCAGAACTGGAAGCTTCATCTCCATGGCTGAATTTGCAACAATTCCTCAGATGCAGTTCAAGTAGTAAATGGTCTATAAGGGCACCTCCTGGGGACTTGATTCCTTCAGCCCCTGGGTGTTTGGCTCCTGCCTGCAGCCCTCCCTTCATTGATTACAGACTCTGCCTCCTACATGAAAGACCACAGCACTGCACCCCAGTGTGACCAGCTTGGTGACCAAGAAGGTTTTTCAGGGCTTGGTGCTGGGTAGGGCACTTCTGAGTTCACCACCAGACCTGGGGCAGCTGTGAGATCTCACCCTGTTCTTCAGTGGCCAGAGACAAGAGGGGAATTAGACTGTAGCCTCTGGCTTAATTATCTGCCTGCTATTCATGTCATCTTGCACCCACAGCAACTACTCATACACAGGAGACTACACTCAGGGCTGTAGCTCCCTTTTTATTTTCTTGACCAGCAGTAGTAGTTCCATGCAAGGTGGTAAACTCAGCTCCTTTGAAGGACAGGTTTCCCTCTTTTTTGTTAAGTGTAACATGGTTCAAGGATCAGACTGGATGACCTGTGAGGTCTCTTCCGACCAGATGTGTTCTGTGAACAGGACAGGACTGACATTTTCCCCTCTTGTTAACCATCTCTGTGTCTTCTGCCACCATCATTGTCACAGTTTGTGCTTCAAGTGACTCCCTGGCACCAGATAATTTCCCTAAGCACACAACATTTCTGGGGTGGATTAGAAGGGCTGTGGTTAGTAGGTTGTGAGAGGTTCTCCACCCCCTCTACTCTGCTCTGGTGAGGCTGTATATGGAATATTGTGTCCAGTTCTGGGCCCCCCAGGTCAAGAAGGACCTCAGGGAAATGATTGAAAGAGTCCAGTGCAGAGCCACAAAAATTATTAAGGGAGTGGAGAGGAGAGCCTGAGGGAGCTGAGGGCTCTGTAGCTTACGGCAGAGGAGGAGTCTGAGAGGTGACCTCATTGCTGTTGATAAAGATGTGCAGGGTGAGTGCCCAGAGGCTGGAGCCAGGCTCTGCTGGGTGATGCCCAATAACAGCACAAGGGGCAATGGTGGAAGCTGAGGCATAGGAAGTTCCATGGAAACAGAAGGAAGAATTATTTCCTTGTGAGGGTGACAGAGCCCTGGAACAGGCTGCCCAGGGGGGTTGTGGAGTCTCCCTCTCTGGAAATATTCAAAACCCACCTGGCTGTGTTCCTGTGTGGCCTGCTCTAGCAGGGGGGCTGGACTGGATGATCTCTGGAGGTCCCTTCTAGCCCCTAATATTCTGTGAGCATTTAAATGCAACTTATGGTGTTCCCCTTTGCCTCCCTTCTCCTTAGATGCAAAGGAGCATCCCACTATGGCCTTACCAAGGAACGGAAGAGGCGTTCCCAAGACTGCTCTCCAGAGCGTGGCTCCAGCTTAGCAGTAGCTGCCCTGGGCCCCGAGCTGTCTGCAGCTGCAGCCATCGCCTTAATGACGGACGAGCCAGGCCTGGTGAACCCAGCCTTCAGCCCCACCTCCGAGGAGAGCCAGGCAGCCACCAGCCCTGCAGACCTGCAGCGCTCCAACAGAAGCAGAAGTAAGAGCTTAGAGCAATGGGTTCAGAGCCTGCTGGCCTCTTCTCCTCAGCACTTGTGCCCTGGTGCAATATGTGCTGCTGGAGGCTTTAAATATAGGAAGGACACGGACCTGATGGAGAGGGATAGGAAAATGCTCAGGGGGCTGGAGCAGCTCTGCTATGAGGACAGGCCGAGGGAGATGGGGGTGTTCAGCCTGGAGAACAGAGGGCTGCAGGGAGACCTAAGAGCAGCCTGCCAGGACCTGAAGGAGGCTACAGGAAGGATGGAGAGAGACTGTTTGCAAAGGCCTGCAGGGACAGAAGAAGGGGCAATGGCTTCACATTAGAGAAGGGCAGATTTAGATTGGAGATCAGGAAGAAGTTCTTCACTATGAGGTTGGTGGAACACTTGGACAGGAGGTGGTTGAGGCTCCATCCCTGGAGATTTTCAAGGTGATGCTGCACAGGGTTCTGGGCAACCTGATCCAGTTGGGGATGTCCCTGCTCAGTGTGGGGAGGTTGGACTGGCTGAGCTTTGGAGGTCCCTTCCAGCCTGGTACCATTCTTTGATTCTATTCTATGAAAAAAAAGAAAGAAAAGAGAAAGCTTTAATTTCACATGGCTGATCAAATCACACCCTCAGTGACCCAATAGGTTTGAGGTGAAAACAAGATTTTTTTGGCCAGGGGCAGCATTAACTTGAAGACAGACTAAACTCTTAGGAAGAGGTTCTTCAGTAGGAGGGCGGTGAGACTCTGGAATAGGGGGTGTTCAAGGCCAGGTTGGATGAGCAGCTGAGTCTAGTTGAGAGGTGTCCCTTCCCATGGTGGGGAAGTTGGATTTAGATGATCTCTGATGATTCTATGATGATGTGACTTAGTTAATTCCTTTCACCTCATAATCTTTGAACCTATGACATGAAATTGGTGCCTGTCTCTGGTGGGTTTGGAAGCATTGCAGGGTTTAGAGGCAGTAATGTGTTAGGTTTTGGGGTTTGGTTTTTTTTTCAAGAAGAGGTTTTTAAGAACTTCCAGACCAGTTTATTTTTGGTCTGACATGCAGCTTGGGCAGGGCAGTGCTTCTTCCTTTTCTATGCATTTCTCAAGGGCTTGCTGCTGGTTCCAAGGACTGAGAAGTGACTGAGGATTATTCTCTCCCAGGCTACCACACTTACAGGAGATTTCTACGTGTGGCTGACATGACAGATAGGGCAGGTGGCAATTCCAGAGTGAGGGACAGGAGTGGGACAATTGCACCCAGATGCAGGGGGGGATACCTTGGGTTATCAGCTGGGGTCAGGTGCAGAGGTGAAGTGCAGGCAGTGCTGCTGTCAATGTTGTGCCCCAGCGTATGTGGAGGGCTGCAGAAATGAGGTGACCGGAGGGCAGGACTGCTGAAGTGTGCTGATGTGGTGCTCCCTGCTGTTGCAGCTCGACACTTCGAACGCTCCACTGTCAGAAGCAGATCTTTCAAAAAAATCAACAAGGCCTTCAGTGTTCTACGGAGGACAAAAAGCGGAAGTGCTGTTTCCAACCAAAGCGACCGGGAAAGGGAGACTGTTGGGAGTTCTGCTGCTGGAGAGGAAGGTAACGCTCTCTTCTCACCTCAAAAGGGATAGTGGACCCTATCCACTGGAGAGGAGAAGACTGGGAGGGAATCTAATCAATGTCTACAAATATCTGAGGGCTGGGGGTCAGGAAGGAAGGGACAGGGACAGGCTCTGCTCAGTTGCACCCTGGGATAGGACAAGCAACAAGGGATGGAAACTCCAGCACAGGAGGTTCCACCTCAACATGAGGAGGAGCTTCTGCACTGGGAGGCTCCCAGAGCACTGGAACAGGCTGCCCAGAGAGGTTGTGGAGTCTCCTTCTCTGGAGCCTTTCAAGCCCCACCTGGATGTGTTCCTGTGTGACCTGTGCTGGATTCTCTGGTCCTGCTCTGGCAGTGGGGTTGGACTGGAAGATCTCAGGAAGTCCCTTCCAACCCCTAACATGAAGTGATCCATGTGGAAACTGGGTGTCCATGACTGACATGCCTTTCATGTGGTGTGTGAGTGAAAAAAAAAATAAATTGAAAGCTCAATCTTTCCTCATTTTCTTCTTTGAAAAGTTGTTAGTGACTGACTGGCAGGCCAAGAATATTGCTGGGGTAAGTGGGACCTCATGTAAGGCTGCTCTGGTAACAGCCAGCCCAGTATCTAGCACGTGGATCTGGACATCTGGAATGTGTTAGTGGAGCTGGCACTGATTTGCTCTCTCTTGTTTGGTTTAAGAGGCTTCATCAGCATGGAATGGGCTGCCCAGGGAGGTGGTGGAGTCAGTGTCCCTGGAGGTGTTTAAGAAGAGACTGCATGAGGCACTTAGTGGTTAGTTAGGGATTGGGTGATCAGTTGGACTTGATGATCTTGGAGGTCTCTTCCAACCTGGTTGATTCTGTGACCTGACCTTCTAAAGCAGACAGATCACAGCCATCATATACCATAGGAAAAAATCAAGACTTTGGGTTAGTATTTATGAAGCCCTGAAAATTCCCAGTGGGAGGACGGTAGGATGGTAGGAAGGTACAATTATTCCAGCACTTCTGTGGGATCCTTGGTGACAGCCCTGCATTCCCTCAGCTGGGCAGGTGATGAGGTAGGAATGTTCTGCTCTTAAACACGGGGGAGAGGCAAGGCTTTGACGTCTGTGACGGATGAGGGGTCTGGCAGGCAGCAACACTTAGCATTTGGCATTCTCAAAGCAATAAGTAAATGTTACTAATTGCTTTGGACTGTAATTACCCAGCCAGCATTAGCATTCATGCAGCAAGAGGAAGTGATGATAGAGAGGGGATCATTGCCTTAATCAAGGTCTTCACCGAGCTCATTATTCCTTTGCTTGATGCCTCAGCACCGCATGCCTCTTACCAGATCAAACGTTCAGGGTAAGGGCAGAAGACAAAATATCCACCTTCCTTTTGCTCTGTATTGCAAGCTGTCATTGAAACCCACACAAAAGAAGGACAAAAGCCTCCCAACTGCTGTGTTCAGGCTTGATTATTCTTGAAGTGTGGTGAATCAGAGGACAGTGTTCAATATTTTTTTCCTCATTTACTTCTTCAGGAGAGTTTTGCTGCATTGCTGTGCTCTTGGTACTTACTCTCCTAGCTTGCTGATGTAGCCAAAACAAATCATGGTCATTCAAAATGATCAACCTTTTCTGTAAAAATAATGTGAACAGCTAAGTTCACTGTCCCAATTATTTTACTCTTCTTCCCAAAGTATAACTTTGCAAATAGGTTGTCTGCAGCTCTAGGTGAGCAGACACATGTTTCTCATTCCCTAGCAACTGTTCAAGCCATTGTAAGCAAAGGCTTGCCCTTCAGCTGGAATCTCAAGCATATCTCATAGAATCATAGAAATGTCAGGGTTGGAAGGGACCTCAAGGATCATCCAGTTCCAAGCCCCTGCCATGGCCAGGGACACCTCACACCACAGCAGGTTGCTCACAGCCACATCCAGCCTGGCTGCAAAAACCTCCAGGGATGAGGCTTCCCTGGGCAACCTGTGCCAGTGTCTCACCACCCTCATGGGGAAGAATTTCTTCCTGACATCCAATCTGAATCTCCCCACTTCTAGTTTTGCTCCATTCCTCACAGTCCTATCATTACCTGACACCCTGAAAAGTCCCTTCAAAAGACACCTCTTCAGGATGGGGCATAGACATTTTTATGACTACTTTCTACCTAGGCTTCTAAGTTGCCATTAGTAATAGAAAGCTTAGTTTCATGCCCAGAGTGTGTGGATGATCTGGATGCCAGCAGTCCCTATCCAGCAACCCAGTGAATTCCAGATGTTAGCAGCAGGAGGTGTGAGGATGACACTGGCCTTTACCTTGCTAGCAGGATGAAAAGCCTTTTGAAGGGACGTATAATGGGGCCCTGAAGTGGTGCTCACTCCAGGACTCCACTAACAATATCAAGGCTGTCATTTTCTCCTTGCCTCTGATGTGGTTTCATTCCTCTGCACCAAGCGTGGCTATAAACTTCCACACACCTCACCCTGCACTGGAAAAACCAGGTAGGCATCTGATTGCTTAATGAGCAGCTGCTCTGCTGGCTGAGCTCACAGAAGCTGGCTGCCTAAATGACTCCATTAATCACCTATGCAAAGAATGCATTTGGATTACACAGGTCTGGGATTTGGTCTTTAAAAAAAAAGAAAAAAGGCAAGCAAGTAACTTGCAGGGATGCAAATGCAGCTTTAACAAAGACCTCTACTCAGCCCTCTGCAACAGGTGCTGTGTGTCCTGGCATCTCAAAGGCTCTCTCTGTTTCTTCTGGTTGGAAGGGGGGACACATACATACTTTCTTTCTGTGGTAGTTATCATCTTCCTGCCAGCTGAAGGCTTGTTTTCTTCTCCAGTTCTGTTTGGTTTCTTCTTTTATTTATTTGCTTGGGTTTTTTAAAGCTCAGCTGTTCTGAGCAGTTCTACAGTTGGACTTTTCATTAGAGCTGCTGCTCAGTCTTTAAGGATAGCTGCAGTTTGCTCTGCCCAGTGCTTGCCAAAGGTCCAGCTCAAACCCACTGGGAAAAGGCAGCAGTGTCTGTCTGTCTCCTCTTTGCCAACTCAGTCTCCTGGGAATAGAGGTGCTCCTGAAGATGGTGATTCCTGACCTCAAAGGTGCCCATGCCTGGTGTGAAAGCTGCTGCTGCCTTGCCCCGGGTTTCATAGGTTTCTCTCTGGGACCACACAAGAGCACACCTCAGCCATTCCTTGTTGCTCCAGCAGATCAGACAGGACACCTCACCACCTCTCTGTGGCTTCTTACCTTGCCAGCCTTCGTCAGTGATGAGTGAGCAGAGTCAAGCTGAGGCTGTACCAGCCTCACAGAGGGCACAGAGTGGAATACCCTCTTCTAGCTGACAACCTCTTGTGGATGAAGGAGCTGTTACACTATCTGACAAAGCTCAACATATCATAATCCATCTGCCCCCAGTTTTCACAATTCCCTCATTTTAGCTCAGCAGTCTCTGTTTAACCTGTGTTTTCCTGAGAACAAAAAGCCACAGTGTGCCTATCTCTTGGCCCTCAATATCAGCAGCACTGATGCTTGCATGCTGCAGTGTCTTTAGCCTGAAGTCAATACATCTGTGAGGCCAATATTCTGTTGCAATGTGACTGTGAAGGTGCAAGAAGGTGGGAGGAAAAAAATCCATTCAGATAACCATGATTCTGTTTACCTTGAAGCTGAATGCACCTACTGGTTTTAGAAAGCTCCTTTGCTACCCAGGGACTCTGAAAAAGTATTGTGTCTAATGGCAAAAGTGTTTCTGTCATCATTACAGCAGAGAAATAGTCCCAGTCTAATGCTAGCTTAGAGCTGGAGCTGGGAGCAGTCCTGCACTGTGAAGATTACCTCTTGATTTCCATTTGCAGCCTGTGGTTTGATTTCTTTGAGCAGCGTCATTCATGCCCATTTTGGATTTAAATTATTTAGAGTTTCTTTGTTGCTCTATTTAAAGGTTTTGGAGCAGGAGCTCTTTAGCTTGGAGCAGAGGAGCCTGAGGACTGCCCTCATTGCTGTTGATAAAGATGTGCAGTGTCAGGAGGATGGAGCCAGGCACTGCTCAGGGATGTCTAATGATAGGACAAGGGGCAATGGGGACAAGACAGCCTGATCTAGTGTGAGGTGTCCCTGCCCATGGCAGGGGGGTTGGAACTAGATGATCCTTGTGGTCCCTTCCAACCCTGATTTTATGATTCTAAGCTGGAGCAGAGGAGGCTTTATGAGACAGAAGGAAAAACTTTCACTGTGAGGGTGGCAGAGCCCTGGAGCAGGCTGCCCAGAGAGGTTGTAGAGTCTCCTTCTCTGGAGACTTTCAAAATCCACCTGGATGTGTTCCTGTGTGACCTGCCCTGAGTGATCCTGCTTTGGAAGGGGGTTGGACTGGATGATCTTTGGAGGTCCCTTCCAACCCCTAACATTCTGTGATTCTGTGACATTATCCAAACAGGATAAGATGTTAAAAGTGAATGAGAAGTGCCAGCCCCCAAGAGGAAACACCTGGGGGAATGAGGAGTGAAGGTTTCTCTCCTTTTGATTTGTTTCTTGGCAAAGCCATGCAAAGCAGTGATTGTCTGCAGTGCAGCACCCCAGCGTGGGACATCTACCTGGGAGCAATCTGCTTAATAGCTCTTACAGCTTTCTAGGGCTGAAGCAGAAGTTAGGAAAGCTGAAAAGAGATGGTTTCCTTCTGACATATGAGGGAGGGTGACAGGGACCTCCTCCTGGCACTGCTGCGTTGAAGATGTAATATCTTCTGACTGGATCTACTGGTGTAAATGACCTTGGCAATCCACTTACATGATAAAATATCTCCAAGCAAAGACTGCTCCAGCTCTGCTATGCTGCTTTGTGTCATTGAGTGCTCAGCTTGGTATCCCACTCTTTCAATTCAGTTCCAGGAGACAACATAGAATCACAGAATCACAGAATGTTAGGGGCTGGAAGGGACCTCCCAAGATCAGCCAGTCCAGCCCCCCTGCTAGAGCAGGGTCACATAGAGCAGGTCACACAGGAACACAGCCAGGTCGGGTTTGAATATCTCCAGGGAGAGAGACTCCACAACACTCCTGGGCAGCCTGCTCCAAAGTTCTGTCTCACTCACAGGGAAAAAAGTTTTCCTCCTGTTTCCATGGAACTTCCTATGCCTCAGCTTCCACCACTGCCCCTTGTGCTGGCATTGGGCATCACCCAGCAGAGCCTGGCTCCAGCCTCTGGGCACTCACCCTGCACATCTTTATCAACAGCAATGAGGTCACCTCTCAGGCTCCTCCTCTCCAAGCTACAGAGCCCTCAGCTCCCTCAGGCTCTCCTCATAAGGAAGATGTTCCACTCCCTTCATCATTTTTGTGGCTCTGTGCTGGACACAATATTCCCAATGCAGGCTCACCAGGACAGAGTAGAGGGGGAATCTTTACTCCAACTGATGTACAGATACAAGCTGTAAACCAGCTCCTGCTCTAGGAAGAAAGAGTTTGGGGCTGCAGCTGCAGAAACCCTTCTACGGTTTTACAGGATAAGGGAGCCACACTGCTGCTGTTCAAAAATGTTCATCAGCTCCAGCCTGTAGCCAAGCCACTGTAAAATGAATTGAATTTTTGATTGCTCAGGCAGTGTAAAATGCTGTTCAAAGTCAAACTCATGGTGGGGGCAGTTCTACCATCTGTTACTGCTTTCCAGCAGTCAAGACCAAGGTGGGTGTACCACACGCCCACTGTTCAGTGTGAACCTTGTTCTATTTTATGCCTGTCTGTGTAGATAGATATGACAAATATTTCAATGTTTGGGAAAGGTAAGTGAAGGAAGTAAGAAAAGGTAAGTAAGAAAGGGAAGGTAAGTAAGAAAAGGAAGGTTTTTGAAACGCCAGTGGCTGTAGCTAGCAACCATTTCATGGCATTAAGGCAGAAAAGGAAATAGCTCTCAAGGACAAGAGAGCACAGCCCAGCTTCTGCCTCAGGAAAGCTGCACCCTGCAGGAATCCCTCACTGTCTTTGTTTTCCCCTGATTTGATTCAGTTGCAGTTCTGATTCCCCAAAAGAGCTGTGGGAAGTTTTGCAGAGCACATTCAAAGCTCCCTGCTCCAGGATGAGGAGCCAGGCAATTTCCAGGAGAGATTGGCTCTGTAGCATCTCCTCCACTGCAGAGCAGCAAGCTTTGCCTGCAGCAGATGAGATGGCTGCAGCTCTTTAGGGGCACATTCAGCCCTGCAACAGCTTCATTGTTAGACCTTTTGGAACTCCTATGGTGAAAGGAATATCCAGATGCAAGAAGAGACATTAGAGCTGGCATTGCCTTCTTAGCTGCCTCCTGCACCAGACCAGCGTTCCTGGAGAGTTAATGCAAGGCATTAAATCAAAATGATGGCAAAGCACTGAGAGGATGAGATGCTAAATGAAAATCAAGTGGGAAGGAAGAGTTGCAAAGTCCCACAGCAGTGCAAATGCATGTGACAGCCACAGAAACAAGAACTTTCCAAGAGCAACTTGTACAAGCTTCACGGAAATTCTGGTGCCCAGGTGCTGGGAAGCATGAATAACTGTCCCTCTAGAAGCCTTATCTGGGGGGGCAGGTAGGATAGGCTGGCACTTCACATCAGTCAGACCTTCTGGTCTTAAACAAGGACTTGCAACATGAGCCATGAGTTTTGTTTATGTTAACCTCAGATTGATCTGGACTCAAGAGTCATAGCAAACATTACACACTGCTTTGTCATGTTGGATACTAGGAATGAAGACAGAAATTATCTTGATGGCAGCACTGAGAATAAGCCAGAACCTGAGCACTGAAGGAACACTGCCATTAAGTGTTATAAACTGTGGGGATAAAATATTAAGCATACTCAAAATGTTGTGTTATGGTCTGCTGGCCACTGTACTGAGTGCTCTGTGCCCTACATCACAGCAGACAAGCAGAGTTTACTGTGTGAAGCTGGTCTCCCCCACATTATTTGTTAATTTAATGGGGGGAGGGTGTGAATATACCAGTAGAAGGAATACACCAATAGAAGGAAAATACTGCTTGAGGAACAAGCACACGACCACCTTTCTGAATGCAGATGGCATTTTGTTGTATTGACAGATTCAGAATGCTCCACACAACCCTCGGTGACACAACCACAAGCCTCTGCAAGAAGCACCAAAACCAAGACAGAAAGCTTTCTGCTCTCTAGATTCAGCAGCTGTTCCATATTTAAGGACTGGAAATGTAAAATGGTAAAGAAAGGTAATGCAACTTTCCTGGTTTTCCTCTTTGGAAAACCTGTTCAAAGAGAATAAAGAACATTCTTAAGAGTGCAAAGGCTGGGAAAGGGGGGGTCTGTGTAAAACTGCTGCTCCAGCACCACAGCAGGCTGTGTGTGCATTGAATGGGACAAACCCTCAACCCAGCTGGAGTCCCTTAAACTGGGCTGCTGAGGCCTCATTCACTGTAGGCAGCCAGGTACTGGAGCAAGGCAGACCTCTTCTGGGCATGGTGTATACATTAGCTGAAGACATTGCTCACCAGACAGGAGAACATCTTGAAACAGGCAGGGCAGGTGTTGATCAAACTGCACACAATGTATGCAGAGTGCTGCAGGGAAAAAAGTGACTCTCATTTTTCTTATGCCAAAAAAAAAAAAAAAATCTCTTTGTGTATTGCATGCATTTAGATGGTCAGACTCATTCTTGGTTATTGAGGTAGGCATTTGCCTTTCACTTTTGATAGTCTAGGTTGTTGGGAATAAAAATGTCCAAGCTAGAACACAGGAGATTCCACCTCAACAGGAGGAGGCACTTCTTGATGGTGAGGGTGATGGAGCACTGCAGCAAGCTGCCCAGAGAGGTTGTGGAGTCTCCTCTGGAGACATTCAACACCCACATGGATGTGTTGCTGTGTGACCTGCCTTAGGTGATCCTGCTCTGGCAGGGGAGTTGGCCTGGATGATCTGTAGAGGTCCCTTCCAACCCCTAACATTCTGTGACATTTTCATGTGTATGTCTGGGGTGAACACGAGAGGTAAGTCTTCAATGAAACAGAGATTAAGGGATCATGACAAACATTTTGGTTGTTTGGTCCATCTGAGGAGACAAATGGTGCAATGTATTACTTATAGTTGGTAAAGAACACCAAACAAGTGAAGACAGGAGATGAGGCAGTGCATCCTGCTATAACTATGAAGAGAGAAATCTTAGTGGCTTGCAGCCTGGCAAGAAAAATGTCTTGGGAAGATTTATTTTGTTTCAGGCTGCACACTGCAGAAAGAAATTAGGTATTAAAAAATCCTCTAAAGGAATCTGCATAAAGTCAGACTGAAAGTCAACGAAGTGCCACTGCAAGGCTTTAATAAACCTGTGAAGGCATTGATCAAGATGCCAAAAAATATTAAATAAAGGCGTGTGCCTTATATAAAGATCCATATAAGTCTTATGTAAGTGTAGAGACTTTTTCACTACCACACTGCTCTGGGATAGTTACAGACTGAAATACCATGAGGGTGTCTGCAGCTTGTTGAGTTCACAGTCAACATACATAGCTGGGTAATTGCTTTAGAAAAGGTTTTCGCACAAGATATGGGAGAATGAGTGTTTGAGTCAAAAAGATCGTCATGGTGCAATGGGAAATGGAAGTAGTTCTGCTGTAGGGCAGCTTTGATAGGCTGCAAGACATCCAGAGATTGTTTTAATGCTGTTTCAGTGCAGAGAGGATCTGGGGATCCAGGTCAGAATTTGCATCTTTACATATAAATGCCCTTTGAGCCACAGTGAGTGCAAAATGTGCATGCTTGAGCTGATGCCTGCAGGGATTAGGCCTTTGGTGATTTTTTTGAGGAGTGCTTGTGTCATCTGAAGCTAAGCAGCCCTCTGAGCTGCCAGGGTTGTCCTAATTTAGAGAGGGACAGATTGCTCTGTTGTTCCGAAAAGGGCAAAAGAATAAACATTCACACAAATGGATTGGATAGCAATGGAAAGTTTAAATGGAACAGCAATTCATACACTACAAAAAAAACCACAACTGCAAAACCTAGTGGTGAGCATAGCAAAGCACATCAAGTTCAAAGAAATCTCATTCCTCTACAACTACCTGAAAGGATGCTGTAGAGAGGTTGGTGCTGGTCTCTTCTCACAGGTCATTAGTGATAGAACAAGAGGGAATGGCCTCAAGCTGGGACTGGGTAGGTTTAGACTGGACAGTAGGAAAAAAATGTACAGACATTGGAATGTGCTGCCCAGGGAAGGGATTGAGTCCCCAAGCCTGGATGTGTTTGAAGGTGGTTTGGATGTGGTGCTTGGGGCTGTGGTTTAGGGGTGAGCCTTGTAGAGTAGGGTTCATGGTTGGACTTGGTGATCCTGAGGGGCTTGTCCAACCTGAATGGTTCTGTGATTCTGTGATCCCCAGTCTAAACTTAACACAGAACCCAACACTTCACCAAAACTCCCAGGGCTCTTTCATCTCCTGCTCCATTGTTAGGCTGTTTTCAGGCTGCCCAGGCCTGAACCACTCACTTTTTACCCTGGCATTAGGCCTAAACATGCCAAGATTCTTGAAGGGAAAAAAAATTACTCAGTCCAAAGAGGCCTGAGATGCTCCCCCAATATCACCAGGTAAGAGAGTGTCTCTCTCCCATGGGAGCAGAGAGGGAAGAAAGAGAGAGACAATAACTTTGCAGCCAGATTTATGGGTAGAAACACACTGTTCCCTGTGTCCACCTACTGGGCTGGACACTCTAGACACTGGAGGTCTCAACTGTGTGGCTTCTGTTTTGGGGGGTGAGGAACCTAAACTGCACAGAGGGTTAAATGTGGAGGGAGGTGGCCCGTCCGGGGGTGATGCAGCAGGTGTTGGGTAGAGCTCCCTTAGGCTGCCCAGAAACCACAAAGCAGGACAAGCAGCTCACCAAGTGATACCTTTGCCTTAGAGTCCTGCATCTGGATGGGGTGAATTCATCCTTTGTGCTAGAGAGAAGCAAGCAAGCTGGGCAAACAGCACTGTAGAGGAATATGGGGAATACAAAGCATCTTCTTTTCCTGGGGCATAGGACTTGTGTGCAAAACTGGAGTAAACCCACGTTAGAGCAGAAAGTGTTTCTGTGAGAGTATCAACCAGATGAATTACTGGGTTGGTGAAGGCTGTACAGTTATCTAGACAGACTTTCATTGCCTGTCAGCTCTGTGTTCAACCCACAAAGTCAAAGTCTGTGCTACCAGTAGGTGCTTTTTACAGACATGGAGGAAGACAGCTTCCCGCCCCGGAGAGCATATGATCAAAGAAGTGGTAAGGGATGCAACGTGGTGCTTCTTAATATGCTTTTCCTGTCTTCTGTTCCTCTTTGCTCTCTCCCAGAATGTTTTGGGGCTTTGCTGGTTTGTTGCCTGCTAATTCTGCAGTGGAAAAATATTTACCTTGGATAATGCTCTGTTAATGTTCATGTAATGCTTTACTGCTGTTCAGCAACAGTCACTCTGCTTTCATTTCTTAAACAGAACATATTAGCACTTCAGGGTTTGACTTACAGGTTTTTCGTGCAAGCACTGGACTGGACCCAGACACACATACACACAAATTCAAAAGCTTTCTCTTGTTGGTGGAGGTTTCCAAACAACTGAAGGCTGACACACACCTGTTCCAGAAAACTCCCTGGTGGTTTTATTTCAGCTTTGCTTGCACTTGAATGGGGATAAAAAATTTAAATTGACCTAAAAGGAAAGAAATTATTAGTGACATGCTGTGGAAAAGCAGGGTTTGGAGAGGGATGCTCTTATCCACTGCATTATAAATACAAAAAGGACCCCTGCCCACCACTAATCCCTCTTTCCCACACCCAAGTTTGCTAGGGTCAGCAGAGTTGTTTCCCTCCAGGCACCTTGAGAATACTGTGGTTTTGAATACAGATATGTTGCAGTAAGAGCCAGTTATTCCTGCTTCCTAGAGTTCAAGCAGTGATGAAAGGAGAGGAGTCTGGTAGGAAAACAACTGTGTGATTTGGATTGCCTGGGGAATCTTGCCTGTTAGCTGAAGGTAGGAAAGAAGAGAGAAGAAGACTCAACTCCAAGGAGACCAAATAATGACCCTCCAGTACCTGAAGAGAGCTACAAGAAGGATGGAGAGAGACTGTTTGCAAAGGCCTGCAGGGACAGGATGAGGGGTAATGGATTCAAACTAGAGAAGAGCAGATTTAGATTGGATGTTAGGAACAAGTTCTGCACCATGAGGATAGTGGAACACTGGAACAGGTTGCCCAGGGAAATGGTTAAGGCTCCATCCCTGCAGATATTCAAGGTGAGGCTAGACAGGGCTCTGGGCAACCTGATCTAGTTGAGGATGTCCCTGCTGAGTGCAGAGGGCGTTGGACTGGATGACCTTTGAAGGTCCCTTCCAACCCAACCCATTCTATGAAAAGCCACTTCCTTGGATGCTACAAGCCAAGTGCCTCATCTTCAACAATGGCACCAAAAATGGAGGAGAACAGGGCAGCCTGGGAGGCTACCAGTGAGACAACATCTGCAGCCACCACAGCAGAGGTGGATGTTTGTTGAGGTGTCCATGCTCATCTGCCTTAAGGCCAGCAAGGAAGGGGTCTCTGGTGACTAAAAATGTAGTCTGTTCCTTCAAAATATTGGCAGGTGCAACTGGTTTTAACTACATTTTCCCTGTCTGGATTACATCAAAAGTTTAAGGCTGTATGTTGCTGGGTCGAAGGTTGGACTGGATGATCTTTGAGGTCTCTTCCAACCAGATGCTTTGTGTGATTCTGTGGGGAAAAACAAAAACAGAACAAAACATCAACACAAAACAAACCAAAGAACAGAAAAACCCCAAACCCAGAGTTTTGAATATGTTAATTAAAATGATCCCTTCAAGTCCCCTCAGCAAGCAATGCATCCTTCCCTCCCCACTTAGTATAAATTACATCCATGCACAAACCCGAGGCTGGGGTCCTGGCAGGTGCTTGAAGGTCTCCAGTGCACGTTTTAAGCAAGCAAAGCTGTGATGTCAAATAAAAGCCCTCACAATGTGCATTTCCAGGTTTCCCCAGGTTGTATCACCTGATTCCAGATGGGGAAATCACCTGCATCAAGATCAGCCGGAGCGACCCCCATGAGAACCTGGCCATCAGGATCGTGGGAGGCAACGAGACTCCTCTGGCTCACATCATCATCCAGCACATCTATCGAGATGGGGTCATTGCCAGAGATGGAAGATTACTGCCTGGAGACATGATCCTAAAGGTACAGTCCAGATAAAATTACCCCAAGCAAGGGTAAGATGAATTTGAGGATGAGATTTGCAGCATTGGGCTTTTGTTGTGGTGGGTAGAACAGTGCATGCTGGAAGTTCTTCTGCAGGCTGGGAGGGTCTTACTGATGTCAGCAGGCTTTGAGGCTCACAGATTTACTTTTCCTACTCACTACCAGGCCTCCCAACCATGATAGATTCAATATGCAATGTAGATACATCAGACTGTTGGTATTTGCTCTAAGTTGAGGATGCCCCTGCTTAGTTGGACTAGGTGACCTTTGGAGGTCCCTTCTAACCCAGACCATTCTGTGATTCAGTGATTCAGTGGTAGCTGAGCACAACTGAAGCATGCCAGGGTTGTGACCTGCCTTCTGCTTCATGGCTGACAGGACCATGGCCAAAGGGATTTCTAAGGATCATGATGTGTGCATGCTTCCCTCTGGCACTGTGGAAACATACCCCCGGCCTGTGGTTCCAGGCAGCAGCTAGATGAGTGCCACCCAGTCATGTGTTTTGGGGAGGCTTTCGGTCCTGGTGTCAGCAAAGAGCAGCAGAGTTAATGGCACCATTGACCCAAACCCCATTCCTGCAGGGCACAACTAAAGTGTAGTGGGAAGCTGTGACTGCAGCATGGATAGGCCCAGCTCAGCTCTCCCCAGCCATGGCTGACTGCCCAGGGATTTGCTGTGAGTTCCCAGCAACGTCACCCCCACAATGGTGCAGCTCACACCCTTTGTGGTACCCAAGCTGGCTGAGCTGTGCCTCTAGGGCTGCAGTCCCCCCATCAGATGGGCAGCCCCATCACACCCCCAGAGTCTGCAAAAACCAGTGCCAGCTGTACACTTCTGTTCATGCTGGGGAACATTTCTATTGCACTTTGGAAACGTTTCTTAATATTTAAATGGTTCAACCTGTGCAGAGTAAAGCTACATGGAAATAACTTGTCTGAGTCAGGCTCTCCAGCCAGCAACAAATTACAACCTGACAACTGGTTTTCATTTAGCCTAGTCATTCTTGCAGACATGGGTATGACAGGGCTGACTGGAAGCTCTTTTCTTCCTCTTTCTTTTTCTCCAGCCAAACTAAGGAAGTGGCATTTATGCAGCTTTACTGCCATCTGAATGGAATCTTACCTAGAAACCACTAAGAGATGTAAAAAGCTCAATTGTCTGGTGTGATATATCAGCATAGTGAATAGGCAGGGTGTTTAAACTTTCATTTGAGGCTTTTTTCATCATTTTCCTTAGATATTCTTTAGTGGGGACCTTACTTTCTTTTTTTTTTCTTTCTCTTCTTTTTTTTCTTTTTTCCCCTTCTTTTTTCTTCTGTTTTTTCTTCTTATTTTTTTCTTATTTTCTTCCCTTTTTTCTTCTTTTTTCTTTTTTCTTATTTTCTTCCTTTTTTCTTTTTTCTTCCTTTTTTTCCTTCTTTTTTCCCCCATTTTTCCCTTTTTTTTTCTCTTTTTTTCTTTTCTTTTTTTAAACTGTTTTTTCTTTTGTTGTTGTTGTTGTTTTCTTTTTTACTGTACACACCCTGGTGAGGCTGCATCTGGAATATTGATTCCAGTTCTGAGCCTCTCAGGTCAAAAGGACCTCAGGGAACTGCTTGAAAGAGTCTAGCACAGAGCCACAAAGCTGCTGAAGGCAGTGGAGCATCTCCCTGTGAGGACAAGCTGAGGGAGCTGGGGCTTGGAGCTTGTTCATATTGGTAAAGATGTGCAGGGGAGGACAGAGCCAGGCTCTGCTTGAGGGATGTCCAGTGACAGGACAAGGGGCAGTGGGGGCAAGCCGGAGAAGAGGAGGTGCCACAGGAACAGAAGGAAAAACTTTTCCACTGTGAGGGTGGCAGAGCCCTGGAGCAGGCTGCCCAGAGAGGTTGTGGAGTCTCCTTCCCTGAAGACATTCAAAATCCATCTGGATGTGCTCCTGCGTGACCTGCCCTGGGTGATCCTGCTCTGGCAGGGAGGTTGGACAGGATGATCTTTGGAGGTCCCTTCCAACTCCTAATATTTTGTGATTCTGTGATAATGAAGTGAAACAGTAGGAAAGTGATGGGGGTGAACGGCAGTGGAGTAAAACTAAGATATATGAAAAGATATTGGAGCTTGGGAAAGCGCAATAACAAAGCTGGAAAATAACATCTGTCTAGAGACTATCAGGGAGAAAGGGCAAAGAAAAAAAAAGGCAGAAAGTGTCTGTACAGTGTCCTTTCCTTGGGGGGAAGACTGTTCTGCACCACAAACCTGGCCTCCTGCATGCCAGTTTGAAATAGCACATGTTACTTTGTATGAAGACATCTGGGTAAACAGATCTGCCCTCTCCAGTGCCAATTCAGATCACAGAATCACAGAATTATTGAGGCTGGAAAAGACCTCTGAGATCATTCAGTCCAGGCTATGACCCAACATCACCACATCAGCTAAACCATGCCACCAAGTGACACATCCAATCTTTTCTTAAAGACCTCCAGCAATGGTGACTCCACCACCTCCCTGGGCAATCCACCCCAGTGTCTAATCAGCCTTTCTGTGAGGAAGTGCTTCCTAATATCCAACCTAACCCTCCCCTGATACAGGTTCACACCATGCACCAGTACAGCTGGACAGCAGCTCCATGGAAAAAGACCCTGAAGTCTTAGTGGACAGCAAGTTCTGCATGGGACAGCAATGTGCCCTTTGGCCAAGAGGGCCAATGGTATTCTAGGATGCATCAAGAAAAGTGTGTCCAGCAGGGCTGGGGAGGTTCTTCTCCCCCTATACTCTGCCCTGCTGAGACCACAGCTGCAATACTGCATATCCACTACTGGGCTCCCCAGCTCAAGAGAGACAGAGACCTGCTGGAGAGAGTCCAACAGAGAGCCATGAGGGTGATTTGGGGACTTGAGCATCTCCCCTGTGAAGAGAGACTGAGAGCCCTGGGGCTGTTTAGTCTGGAGAAGAGAAGGCTGAGAGGGGATCTGATCAATGTCTATCAATATCTGAGGGGGAGGTATCAGGTGGAAGGGGCCAAGCTCTTTTGACTGGTGTGCAGTAGTAAGAGAAGGAGCAATGGATACAAACTTGACCATAGAAGATTTCAGCTCAAGATGAGGAGAAACTTCTTTTCTGTGAGGGTGACAGCCCTGGAGCAGGCTGCCCAGAGGGATTGTGGAGTCTCCTTCTCTGGAGACTTTCAAAATTCATCAGGATGAATTCCTGTGTGGACTACCCTTGGTGATCCTGCTTTGACAGGGGGTTTGGAGTGGATGATCTCTTGAGGTCCCTTCCAAACTCTAATGTGCTGTGATATTGTGATGCTCTCTTGTCCTGTCACAAGTTGCCTGGCAGAAGAGCCTGACCACCACCTCTGACTACAGCCTCCTTTTAGGTGGGCTGTAGAGAGCACTCAGACGGCCTTGCCACTGCTGATTTACCCTCCTCTCTTCCAGGTGAACGGCATGGACATCAAAAATGTGCCTCACAACTACGCCCTGTCGCTCCTGAAGCAGCCCTGCCACGTCCTGCGCCTGACGGTGCTCCGGGAGCAGCGCTACCGCTGCCGGCACAGCAGCCTCCCCCTCGAAGCTCACTGCGGCAGGGACGACAGCTTCCACGTCGTGCTGAACAAGAGCAGCCCGGACGAGCAGCTGGGGATCAAGCTGGTGCGCAGGGCTGATGAGCCAGGGGTGTTCATTTTCAACCTGCTGGAAGGCGGCGTGGCCGCCCGCGACGGGCAGCTGCAGGAGAACGACCGCGTCCTGGCCATCAATGGCCGCGACCACCGCTACGGCAGCCCCGAGAGCGCCGCCCAGCTCATACAGGTTGGTCACTGCCGCTCTCGCCCTGCTTCCCGGCTTTGCCAAAACAAGGGGTTTGCCAAGCAGGGACCAAACTTAGTATGTGTGGGTATGTGGGGAGGCAGGTTTGGGCTCCCCAGTTGAAGAGGGGAGGGATCTACTGGAGAGAGTCCAACGGAGGGCTACGAGGATGACTGAGGGACTGGAGCACTGCCCTGTGAGGAGAAGCTGAGAGCCCTGGGGCTGTTCAGTCTGGAGAGGAGACTGAGAGGGCATTTAATAAATGTCTATAAATATCTGAGGGCTGGGGGTCAAGAGGGAGGGGACAGGCTCTGCTCAGTTGCACCCTGGGACAGCACAACGGACAATGGATAGAAACTCCAGCACAGGAGGTTCCACCTCAACATGAAGAAGAACTTCTTCCCTGTGAGGGTCCCAGAGCACTGGAACAGGCTGCCCAGAGAGGTTGTGGAGTCTCCTTCTCTGGAGCCTTTCCAGCCCCATCTGGATGTGTTCCTGTGTGACCTGTGCTGGATTCTCTGGTCCTACTCTGGCAGGGGGGTTGGACTTGATGATCTTTGGAGGTCCCTTCCAACCCCTAACATCCTGTGAGCCTGTGGAGGTCCCTTCCAACCCCTGACATTCTGCAGTTCTGTGATCAGTTTCTTTCTAAACAGAAGTAACCCTCACTAGCAGGTGGAGGTTAGGCCAAAGGCAGCTGGGAGAACATCAGATTTCTGTGGAATTTGCTTCGGTTTGATTTATAACCAATGCAAACCTGAGAGAAATCAGATCCTTCAGCAATCATACCTTGGCGTGAAGCAGTTGTTGACAGCTAGCTTAGCTGCCTGGCTGTGTGTAGGCTCAGTCACAAGAGGTGGAATGGAAGCACATGAGTGCTGATTAGGAGCACTTGGGAGTCTGCTGCTTCCCATCTGTTGTG
The DNA here is from genome assembly GCF_027791375.1 of Indicator indicator. Taxonomy (NCBI): domain Eukaryota; kingdom Metazoa; phylum Chordata; class Aves; order Piciformes; family Indicatoridae; genus Indicator; species Indicator indicator. The sequence continues at coordinate 2,373,923 of NC_072017.1, forward strand.
TCATCTTTAGTCATGGCCTTGTGTCAGATGTGGCACTTCTCATCTCAATAATGTGTCATTCCACATCTTTTCCATGGGAGCAGTGAGGAAAGGAACAAGGTAACAGTCAGTGGGCACTCGTGTGAGCGCACCGAGCCAAGCTGCACAGGGCTGAGCCAGGCTGTACTGTCCCCAGGTGCCTGCTCTCTTCTCTCTCTCTTTCCCCACCACAGCTCAGAGCAGCTGCAACAGGAGCACTGCACCCTTTGCATCACAACTGCAACCAGCAGTAAGCAAGTCCTGATGGGGAGTGCATCCATGCTCCATCACCCCTGCAAGAGATGGGGCAGCTTCTGCTGAAAGCAGCACTGCTGCCTTTTTTTAGGATGCATTTACCTACTAGATGCTCAGAAGTTGCCAATCTGTCCCTGCCTCCCACCTTGGTTTGCTTGGGCCATAACATGAATTTTAATTCCAATAGATTCACAGAATTGTCAGGGTTGGAAGGGACCTCAAGGAGCATCCAGTTCCAACCCCCCTGCCATGGGCAGGGACACCTCACACTACAGCAGGTTGCTCACAGCCACATCCAGCCTGGCTGCAAAAACCTCCAGGGATGAGGCTTCCACCACCTCCCTGGGCAACCTGTGCCAGTGTCTCACCACCCTCATGGGGAAGAATTTCTTCCTAACATCCAATCTGAATCTTCCCACTTCTAGTTTTGCTCCATTGCCCCCAGTCCTATCACTCCCTGACACCCTAAAAGGTCCCTCCCCAGCTTTCTTGTAGCCCTCTTCGGACACTGGAAGGCCACAAGAATGTCTCTTGGGAGCCTTCTCTTCTCCAGGCTGAACAACCCCAACTCTTTCAGCCTGTCCTGATAGGAGAAGAACTCCAGCCCTCATTTCAGTTATTACTTGCATTCAGGCTCAAAGCTAATCCAATTTCTTGTAATTCTTGCTTCAGCATCAAAAACAGAGAAGGAATTGTGGGGGGAAAAAAAACCCAAGTGGTAAGAGGGAGGGAGGGTAGCAGTAGCAGGGAACGAAGCAGTGATTAATATTCTGATCATTAGAAAGGGTAATGGGTTTTGATGTGGAAGTAAGTAAATACAAAAGCTGCTCTTGTTGTTTGGATAACTTTTCAAACCCTCTGGACTTCTGAGAAATTACTTAAGTTGACTGACCTGGAGACAAATCTGACATTGCAACAGAGACTCTTGTTGAACTCTTGCTAGTGGTTCTACAAGGATTAATCACATTTACAACCTTCTTCTAAATAACCAGCATTGAGACTAACCATGTGGCAGCAGATGAGTTTTAAACAGAAGCTGCACAAGTTGTTTGTGCCAGAGGAAACTGGGTTTTCCTGAGGCCACATGCCCTGAGGAGGTTTAGCTTTATACTGTTCAGTTCCATCTCAACTATATTACAAACTAGAGACCAGGGGTGGTTGCCTTTCTCCTGAGGTGCAACACTCTGCTTTTGGGTACCCACTTGAGCCTGGGAATTAATGTTCCATAAAACCACACCTGGTAAAAATACCTAGAAAATTATTTTGAGGTTTATGTGTGTGTCTTCCAGATGACACCTTGAGTCCTGTGTCCAGCTCTGGGCTCCTCCATTCAAGAAAGATGTTGAGATGCTGGAAGGTGTCCAGAGAAGGGCATCAAGGCTGGGGAGGGGTCTGGAGCACAGCCCTGTGAGGAGAGGCTGAGGGAGCTGGGGGTGTTTAGCCTGGAGGAGAGGAGGCTCAGGGGAGACCTCATTGCTGTCTGCTGAAGCACAGGGCTCTGTGGTGCTGAGGTGGTGGGATTCATGCTGTACCTCCTCCCGCAGGCCAGCGAGAAGCAGGTCCACTTCATTGTGTCGCGGCAGACCAGGCAGCAGACCCCTGATATCTTGCAGGAAACAGGATGGAGTTATGGTGGTGGCAACCCCCAGCCCTGTTCTGCTGAGAGAAACAACCCCAGCAAGGTGAGGCCATGGATGCTGGTGTGGTGTCTGCAGTCCCTGGGATGGGGGAGTTGGGAGGGCAGGTGATGTCTGGGTGTCTGGGGGTGGTGTCTCTGGTCTCTGCCACCTGAAGACCAGAGCAATGGACACACAGAAGCTGTGCTCCTCCTTTACACACTGCTTCTGCCCCGACTCCATCTGGGAGGGGAAGGAAAGGGGAAGGCAAAGGGCAGTGGTGGGCCTGGGGACTGAAGTGTACACAGAGTCCTGGCTGTGGGCAGGGATGGCAGCGTGAGCCAGCACAGGGCAACAAGCTCCAATGGACAGCAGAGGTTCATCTGAAGTTCCTCCATCTGGAGAGAAGTCTTCAGGCAAAAAGCTGTCATTCACTGACCTCTCATGAGCAGCTTCCAAGTTACAGTAATTAGTCTGTAGCTTGTTTCTTAAGATCAGAGGCTCACAGGATGTTAGGGGTTGAAAGGGACCTCCAAAGATCATCCAGTCCAACCCCCTTACCAGAGCAGGACCAGAGAATCCAGCACAGGTCACACAGGAACACATCCAGATGGGGCTGGAAAGCCTCCAGAGAAGGAGACTCCACAACCTCTCTGGGCAGCCTGTTCCAGTGCTCTGGGACCCTCCCAGTGAAGAAGTTCCTCCTTATGTTGAGGTGGAACCTCCTGTGCTGGAGTTTCTATCCATTGTCCGTTGTGCTGTCCCAGGGTGCAACTGAGCAGAGCCTGTCCCCTCCCTCTTGATACTCAACCCTCAGATATTTATAGACATTGATCAGATCCCCTCTCAGGCTTTTCCAGACTAAAAAGTCCCAGGGCTCTCAGTCTCTCCTCATAGGCCACATGCTCCAGTCCCTTCATCATCCTTGTAGCCCTCCATTGGGCTCTCTCCAGCAGATCCCTTTCCCTCTTGAACTGGGGAACCCAAAACTGGATGCAATATTTCAGGTGAGGTCTCACCAGGGCAGAGTAGAGGGGGAGGAGAACCTCCCTCGATCTCACACTGACCCACTGGCAGTTGGGCAGCAGACATCAGCTGTGGTCTCCATGGCCACTGCAGTCATTCTGTGGAGCTTTGGACCCAAAATGTGCTGGATTTGCTCTTGCAGCTCCTGGCACTTGGATGGGATGGGAGCAATGAGAGCCAGCATTGTGCAGCACAGCCAGACCAGGGCCACGTGGCACAGAGCAACCACCTTGCTGAGGTGTTAGAGTGCAGCTTACCAAACTGTCCCCACAGCTGCTCCTCAGCAGCCTCTTGCACCCTATGTTTAGTGCCTTTAGCCTTGCACATGCTTTCTGTATAAGGCAGAGAGACTCTGGTAGTTAACTAGATGACTTTTGGAAGCAGGGACCAATGCAGCAAGACTTTGAAAATGCCTTCTCTGAGCTTACTCAGAGTTATTCTTTGCACTACAGACAGAACAAGGCATGTCCTAGCAGGAGCTGAATTTGTTCATTTCACTGAAGTTGAAGTCAGATCCCTGGTTCATTTGCATTCACCTCTCTGTGTCACTTATGCCAGCCCTTGTGAGCTGCTCCCCTGGCCACCCATACCAGAGGTGCATCAGGGAGGGGGACAGGCAGGGCTAACCTAAATCCATCCTGCCTGATAGGCAGCCAGATGTGTCCTTAAAGAGCCCTTTGGACTGAAGCAGCTGTCAGATGGAGTGCACAGCTGGCAGGCAGCAGACAAAGCCCAGCTCTGCATTTCACAAGTGCTTCAAAATGCCCATTTCACAGTATGTCAGAGGTTGGAGGGGACCTCAAGAGATCACCAGGTCCAACCCCCCTGCCAGAGCAGGTTGATTCTTCTTGACAAAACCCCATTGCTACATTATGCAGTGCTTTGATGTGTAAGGAAATACACTGGTGCCTATTGATCTTATTTTAGTTTTCCTTCTCCACAAAGGCACAATCACAACTCTTTAGTTAGATGAGACTGGACCAGCAGGGGTTAAACCAGAGGGCAGAGCCAATGCTGGGTAGCTACCCCCCAGTAGTATATAGAGCCCAAGAAGTCATGCATCTGCAAGGCATTAGTCCCTAATGGGGTAATGATTTCCTTGGGGAGATATGTGTGGGACAGCAATTAGCTTCTATTGCTCCTGTATGGTTTGTAGTGAAGCTCTGAGCACCTGCATTCTGCTCCTGTTGAGCTGATTAATTGATACCACACAGGATTGAATATTTGGGAGCATGACTTGTCTCCCATCAATTGCCCTGCATCCTCATTTCCTCTTCCTGGACCAAGAGGTGTTAGATAGGAAATCTCAGCAGTAAGTCCAGCATTATTTTGGGTGGCTGTGAGGTTGAAGAGCCAATCACAGAATCACAGAACTGCTGAGAGCAGCACTGCTGCCTTTTTTGTAGGATGCGTTTACCTACTAGATGCTCAGAAGTTGCCAATCTGTCCCTGCCTCCCACCTTGATTTGCTTTGGCTATAACAGGAACTTTAATTCTAACAGATTCACAGAATCACAGAACTGTCAGGGTTGGAAGGGACCTCAAGGATCATCCAGTTCCAACCCCCCTGCCATGGGCAGGGACACCTCACACTACAGCAGGTTGCTCACAGCCACATCCAGCCTGACTGCAAAAACCTCCAGGGATGAGGCTTCCACCACCTCCCTGGGCAACCTGTGCCAGTCTCTCACCACTCTCATGGGGAAGAATTTCTTCCTAACATCTAATCTGAATCTCCCCACTTCTAGTTTTGCTCCATCCTCCGCAGTCCTAAAAAAAAATCATCCTAAAAAGTCCCTCCCCAGCTTTCTTGTAGCCCTCTTCAGATACTGGAAGGCCACAAGAAGGTCTCCTGGGAGCATTCTCCTCTCCAGGCTGAACACCCCCAACTCTCTCAGTTGGGGAAGGAGCTCCAGCCCTCTGATCATCCTCTGGACACCTTCCAGCAGGTGCTGACCTTGCCACACTCCATTAAGGACCAATGGATGATGTTTTGTTGCATAGGTCTCATCTTTTAGGGGGATTTCCAGTTTTTCCCAAGAGATGGGTGACACATAAGTGCCTGATTGGGTGTGCTGCTGTAGGCTTTTTTCTGGTGCCTACTGTCTGGGCACTTTCCAGGGAAGATCACAGCCAAAAAGAAAGAAAAGAAGAAGATTCTGAAGTGTTCCTAGCTCCCTTTAGCTTTCTTTGTGTGCAGTGGAGGCCTTAGATCAGGAAATGCTCTGGCAACAGATCAGGCAATCAGCATGGCTGGTGGGCACACAATGAGTTTGAGGCACTGTGGGCTTTTGGTCTGCTGCAGTCATGGCTGGAGTGTTTATTTGCCCTTTTGTTGGGGTATGAGGCTGTCAGTTGGGATTTCTCATGTGTTTTTGAGGAAGGTTTAACTGAACATCCCTTGCAACTCCAGATCTCTAAACTCTAGGCTTTGGCAGGCTTAAAATGTGATTTGGTTTTCTTACACAGGCACTAGTGCAGGAGTAAAGCTGAGGACCTAGGGCCTGCCCAGTGTCCTAAGACAGCACATGGTCCTGCTCAAAGCCAAGGCAGTGTTTGTTGGCTGGGCTTCACTGCCAAGGGAGTTTCCTATGTGTGTGTGATTTGATGAGTCTGCTGCCTGCCTCCATCAGAGGGCTTGCTTGGTGATTTGTGACTGAAAGAGAGATGGCTAACTGACTTGAATTCAGATTAATTGTAAGGTGATTTTTGTCCTGAGCTTACTCTAGCAGGTCAGGAATATTCTCTTTGAAGGGAGCAGCTCTTGCTGTAAAGCATGCATGTAAATGTTGGCAGAGATCTGCTCTCAAGGCTTGGCTGCATTCAGCACCAAGAGTAAAGTCTGACTTCCAGCAGCTGTCTTGCCTGTGTGACAGCTCAGGGACCACTCCTGGCCAAGCTCTTGCCCTCATGACATCCTGCCTCCATCTGCAGAGTGCAAGGGGGCAGCTCTCTTTCAGGCCAATGCCAACAGCAATCAGCCATGCAACCAAGGTGTTGGAGAAAGGAGAGAACCTCTCTTTCTGTCTGGGAAGAACTTCTTTCTCAGATCAAGCCTAAATTTCCCCCTGCACAGCTTGAGACTGTGTCCTCTTGTTCTGGTGCTGCTTGCCTGGGAGCAGAGACCAACCCCCAGCCAGCTACAACCTCCCTTCAGGTAGTTGTAGAGAGCAATGAGGTCTCCCCTGAGCCTCCTCTTCTCCAGGATAAACACCCCCAGCTCCCTCAGCCTCTCCTCACAGGGCTGTGCTCCAGACCCCTCCCCAGCCTTGATGCCCTTCTCTGGACACCTTCCAGCATCTCAACATGTTTCTTGAATGGAGGAGCCCAGAACTGGACACAGGACTCAAGGTGTCATTTGGAAGACACACACACAAACCTTCCCTGAGCCTCCTCTTCTTCAGGCTAAACAACCCCAGCTCCCTCAGCTGCTTCTCATAGTCCCTGGATGTGGTTAAGAAAAGGCTGGTACTGGCTGAGGCACTTAGTGCCATGGTCTGGTTGATTAGTTAGGGTTGGGTGATTGGTTGGACTTGATGATCTTGGAGGTCTCCTCCAATCTGGTTGATTCTGTGCCTCTGTAACAGTCTGCAGTGAGCAAGTCCTTCTCCAGCAGCAGTGATGGTGGTGGTGTGCTGGGAGATGGCTCCTGCAGAGGCTCTCCCCAAGCCATAGGGGAGGCACAGCTCAAACAGGGCTGGGTTTAGAGAAGGCTCTCGTGCAGCCGAGGTTGTTAAGCTGGGCTGCAACCCATAAACAAGCCAGGCTGGCTTTCTTTGAAGTCAGTGGGAGCTTTGCCATTAACTAAACAGCACTTGGGTTTAATTGGAGCTGTTTTCTTCCTCCTTCCTGACAAACTGGCCAGTGCTTCAAGCACATCTGTGGCCCTGTGGCTTGAGCAGGCAACAATTTCTGACCATAGGAGCAGGTCAGCCTTCAGCTGGTCACAAGTGGTGTTCCTCAGGGCTCAGTGCTGGGACCACTTCTGTTTAACATCTTTATTGATGACCTTGATGAAGACACAGAGTGTGTCAGCAGTAAGTGTGCAGATGACACAAGTCAGGTGGCAGTGTTGATCTGCACCAGGGCAGGGAGGCTCTGCAGAGGGACTTGGGTAGATTGGATCCATGGCCAACATTACCAGGAGGAGCTTCACCAAGGCCAAGTGCCAGGTCCTGCACTTGGGGCACAACAACCCCAAGCAGTGCTGCAGGCTTGGGGCAGTGTGGCTGGAAAGCTGCTGGCAGAAAGGGACCTGGGGGTGCTATGGACAAGCAGCTGAAGAGGAGCCAGCAGTGTGCCCAGGTGGCCAAGAAAGCCAAAGGCATCCTGGCTGGGATCAGCAATGCTGTGTCCAGCAGGAGCAGGCAGGGGATTGTCCCCTGGCACTCAGCTCTGCTCAGGCCACACCTGGAGTGTTGTGTCCAGTTCTGGGCACCTCAATGCAAGAGAGATGTGGAGGTGCTGGAGCCAGGGCAGAGGAGGGCAAGGAAGCTGTGAAGGGCCTGGAGAAGAAATCTGATGAAGAGAGACTGAAGGAGCCCCCCAGGGGATGGTCAGTTTGGAAAAGAGGAGGCTGAGGGGAGAACTCATTGCTCTCTACAGGAGACATTGTGGAGAGGTTGGTGCTGGTCTCTTCTCACAGGTCATTAGTGATAGAACAAGAGGGAATGGCCTCAAGCTGCACCAGGGCAGTTTTAGACTGGACAGTAGACAAAAAAGTTTCCCATCAACAGTGTTCAGGGTTTGGAATGTGCTGGGCAGGGAGGTGGTGGAGTCCCCAAGCCTGGATGTGTTTGAAGGTGGTTTGGATGTGGTGCTTGGGGCTGTGGTTTAGGGGTGAGCCTTGTAGAGTAGGGTTCATGGTTGGACTTGGTGATCCTGAGGGGCTTGTCCAACCTGAGTGTTTCTGTGTTTTGTGAAGTACATTTTCCAAGCAGATACAGCGTGTCTCCTGCCTGCTAGACTTGTGCCATGGCTTTGATGTGGTGAGGATCTGCTGTAAATATTTATTTTCCAGTAAATATTTATTTTCCAGTAAATATAAAGGAAAAAAACCCAAACCCCTGAACAGAGGAGGAGATGAACTGTTACATCTTGCTTCTCCTGACCTCTGAGGTCACTTCCAAACGACAGAGGGGGACAACTGTTTAGAGGAGAGTGCATTGAAATGCAGTCACTGATAAACACTGGCTTTTAACTGCCTTGCTCATTATCAGCTGTACCTCCAGCAAAGCTCTACGTGTGTTTACCAAGCAAGGCTCTGCTTCCCTTTCATCACTGCCTTTTGTCTCAGCAGCCGCCTCCCCAATTCCTTTCTGTCTGCAACCATGCAAAAAATGACATAGGGGAGAGCAGCTTCAAAGGACAACTGCTCCTGGATAGTGGAGGACACAAGTACCAGGACTGTTTTGGTTCTTCTCTGAAATGTACCAGGAGGATTTGTTACCAAGCACTGCTTGGAAATCTGCTTCTCTCTGTGCTGATTCCTCACTGATTGCTCTCTTTGGAGGGAGGCTAAAGGCCTGTAGAGATAGGATGAAGGGCAATGGATTCAAAGTAGAGGAAAGCAGATTTAGATTGGATGTTAGGAACAAGTTCTGCACCATGAGGGTGGTGGAACACTGGAACAGGTTGCCCAGGGAGGTGGCTGGGGACCCATCCCTGGGGATAGTCAAGGTGAGGCTCAAGAGGGCTCTGGGCAACCTGATCGAGTTGAGGATGTCCCTGCTGAGTGCAGAGGGGGTTGGACTGGATGAGCTTTGGAGGTCCCTTCCAACCCAGAGCATTCTATGATTAGCTGGTTTAACAGCTCATGCTTTGGGTGTCTGAGGCTTGATGGAGGCTGTCTAAGTAGCAGGATTGCTCTCAGCATGTGGAGTTTGAGTTTAATCCCACTTCTATAGCTTGTTGTAAAATTTCAGACAGCAACTTCTGGAGCATTAGTTATGTCCCAGTCCCAGATGCTTCAGAAGGTGGTCTTTTCCTGATGGAAAGCCATTCCTTTCCAAGGCAAGGAGAAGAACATTAGTCACCCACATGGATGAGGCATGAAGTTTAGTTTATACTACTGTGTTTTAAACCTTTACATCTTAAAGGTTAATGGTTGCAATTACCTCAACCAAAATATTTATATATACTTTTTTTTTAAGTGTTGTAAAACCTTCAGAAATTTTAAGGTTCATTTGCAAGCCATAAGCCAAATTACTCTGACTCAGTGCCTGTGTTCTCCACGAATCAGATGTGATATATCCAATGATATCAGTTTGGGTTTTGTCCCAAGATCTCAGATCTTTTCCACTGAGGTCTTTACCTTTCTGTTCCTGGATCTCTGTGGCAGCCACTTTTCTTCTGCACAAGCATCTAAAGGTCTTTCGCTAAGGTGCCAAAAGGTTCTGGGGGGTTGTTGTCAGTGTGGCCTGGCAGAAATCCTGATGCAAAGTTAGTTCTGCCATCCATCCCTTTTATAAAGATCATGGCAAAACAAAGATCTGAGAGGCTGATCTGCTCCCTGAAGAACTTCTTACTGCTGTGTTCCTTTGTCCATCACCATCACCATGGATGCACCTACTCCTCTTTCTGCATTGCTGGCCCAGGAACCAGGGTGGAGTACCTTTGTGGGGTCTTGGGTTTCTAAGAGGAGATTCACATGGCTTTAAATGAGTTTTATAAATTATTTGAAGAGAGACTGAGAGCTCTGGGGCTGTCTGAAGAAGAGAAGGCTGAGAGGGGATCTGATCAATGTCTATCAGTATCTGAGGGGTGGGTGTCAAGTGGAGGGGGCCAGGTTCTTTTCAGTGGTGTGCAGTAATAAGACAAGAAACAAGAGGTTCAAGCTTGAGCATAGAAGGCTTCACCTCAACATGAGGAGAAACTTCTTTACAGGGAGGGTGACAGAGCCCTGGAGCAGGCTGCCCAGAGAGGTTGTGGAGTCTCCTTCTCTGGAGCCTTTCCAACCCCACCTGGATGCATTCCTGTGCAGACTACCCTGGGTGACCCTGCTCTGGCAGGGGGGCTGCACTGGATGATCTCTGGAGGTCCCTTCCAACCTCTTGTGTACTGTGACACTGTGATATTACACATGTGAGGTGCCCCCTGTGAATGAGGAGGCAGAGGGCTTGGTTCATATGCATTTGAATCAATCTAGCAACACGTTGTTATCTCTACCCCCCAGCCTGGGATGGATGCTGTGGTTTCTTGATACCAGGAGCACAGCTTAAGGAAGGCTTCAGGAAATCAAAGCAGTTAAGATTCCAATCCTGGTTTTCTGCAGAAGCAGCCTTGTCTCTCTCACTCTGCCCCAAGAGCTGGGTGCATTTGCAGACCTGGCATTTGCTCCACAGCCTTTGTTGGAGCTTGTCTTGCTCTCCATCCCCAGGCTGCCTGCAAGGTTGTTTCCCCCTCACTCCTGCACTGGTTGCTGCGTGACCAGTGGGGTGTGTCTAACTTTCCTCTTCAGTGGGAGGAGTAAGGGGGAGACTGTCCCAAAGTTACCTTTAAAGCACAAGCCCTAGGAAAAGCCCTCTGTAGGCTGCTGCCTCTTCATTCCATGAATGTCCTTCTCTTACCCTGAACAGAAACAAATATTCCTGGAGTGCATTCCCACCAGTAACTTGTACAGAAACACAGAAATCTGGGAAAGCAAACGAAGGCTCTGTCCCCAGGAGGTTTATTCCTTTAACCCAGGTGGACCATTTCTCAGTCACTGTACAGATGATGCTCAGACTGCAAGCAGCAAGATAGAAACTGTGACCTGATAGTCAAAGATCTGAGGACCACTAGATAGGAATATCAGGAACTGGTTTGTTGTTTGGTTTAAAAATCAGATTCATTATTTACATTTCAAAGATCTGCTTCCATTCATCTCCACACACTTTGGCAGAGTGCCTGATTTAATGCTCTGCTGAGACCCCCCCCTCCAATCCTGCCTCCAGTTCTGGTGTCCCCAGCATAAGGACACAGAGATGTTGGAGTGAGTCCAGAGGAGGTCACAAAGATGTTCCAAGGGCTGGAGTACCTCTGCTGTGAGGACAGGCTGAGGGAGCTGGGGGTGTTCAGCCTGGAGAAGAGAAGACTCTGGGGGGACCTTAGAGCTGCCTGCCAGGACCTGAAAGGATCCTACAGGAAGGCTGCAGAGGGACTTTTCATCAGGGTGTCTAGAGACAGGACAAGGGGGGATGGTTTGAAGCTGAGGCAGAGCAGGGTTAGAGTGGAGCTGAAGTTCTTCTGTCTGAGGGTGGTGAGGCTCTGGCACAGGCTGCCCAGGGTGCTTGTGGCTGCCTCCTGCCTGGGGGTGTTGAAGGCCAGGCTGGATGAGACCTTGAGCAGCTGAGTGTCATTTAGAGCTTCCTGCCCATGGCAGGAGGTTGGAGTAGATGATCTCTGAGGTCCCTTCCAGCCTGGGCCATTGTGTGGTTCCATGATTCTATGAAAGCACAGATTGTCCTGGTGCTAGCTGCGACTCCACAAATGCCTAAACCCTGCAGGGAGCCCTGCCTGCCCCCTGGCTAAGCCTGGTGTGCAGCTGTGCCCTGCTCTGCTATCCCAATAGGGAAGACTCCTTGCAGCACAAGGTGCTCGAGCTGTGGGCCAGCTCCCCATGCCCACTGTGTGTGTGTTGTTGTTGTCTCCCCCACAGAGCAGCCTTCATGCTGTCACCTGCCACGAGAAGGTGGTGTCAGTCCGGAAGGATCAGACGGAATCTCTGGGAATGACCGTGGCTGGCGGAGCCTCTAACCGGGAATGGGATTTGCCCATCTATGTGATAAGTGTGGAACCAGGAGGAGTTATCAGCAGAGACAGCAGGATAAAAACAGGTACACAAAAAAAAAAAAAAAAAAAAAAAAGAGGGATTTTGAAAGCCTGCTTTTATTCAAAGGCTTCCTTTGAAGAATAGAGGGATAGTGAGGGAGCATCACACCTTGATGCCTTCAGCCATCCCATAGATTTTAGGGATGCATCAGAGTAGAAAGTCTCTGATCAGCTACCAATAAAAGGCAGCAGTAGCCATCCGTGTGCAGTGAGGTTGGAGGCATGTTCTGCTTGTCCCAGGAGAATGAGCTTGCACTTCCATCTCCTAACTACTCACTTGTTTATTGTGCAGCCCTCATGGGTTTGTTTTTTTGTGTGTGCTTGTTTGTCACATCCTTCACTGCTCTGAAAGAAATAGAAAGGAGCAGAATTCCCATCATGTATGAAGCAATGTTGGTGCCTTGTGGCTTTGAAAGGAACACAAAGGAGCAGATTTCCCATCATATATGAAGCAATGTTAGTGCCTTGTGGCTCAAGATCATCTCTGGAGACTTTGGCTTCACATCTCCATTTGGCTCTTGATGTAGTAGAATGACAAAGCTAACAGCCTTTCCCTCTGTATGAACAAGGCTCTAGAGCAACAGGAGCAGTGTGCTTTGTCAGTGGCCTTCAGGGCAACAGGTAGGCAGTAGAGTAGTGGGGAAACCCTCAGCTTTCAGGGTGTTACATCTCCTGGGTACCCTGCAGCCAGCAATCACACAGCTCCCCATCCCCCTGCCCTTCCTCTCCCCTGCCCTTCCTCTCCCCTGCCCTTCCTCCCCCTTGCCCTTCCTCCCCCTTGCCCTTCCTCCCCCTTGCCCTTCCTCCCCCTTGCCCTGCCTCCCCCTTGCCCTGCCTCCCCCTTGCCCTGCCTCCCCCTTGCCCTTCCTCCCCTACACTCAGCTTCAGCCCAGGCAGTGCCCAGAAGCTGGGGGCAAATCCTGAATGCAAGGGGAGCAAAGGAACCCAAGTGTGGAGCAGAATAGCTGCAGCTCGGCCAGGCCCCATGAGCCTGGGCCACAGTGCCCAGCACCAGTGCCTGTGGGACCCCCACTTTACAGGAGCTGCAGCTGCTCATCAAAGCTCATGTAAGAACAGGACAACAGAAGCCAACCAGCAAGTTTCCCCTTTCCCCCTGCTGGGAAATAGCTGCCTCAGGAGGATACGCTTTCCAAGAACCAGTCCTTGATGAGGCACATGGAAAATGGAGCCTGGTTAATTGGATGAAATTAGGAACAACTACATATGTGATGGTAGAGCAGTGCCATGAGCCTCCATGCTCCAGAGCAGCCCCTGGGCTGTTGTCTGTCTCACTTGTGCTGCCTGGACTGTGGGTGAGGACAGCCCCTGCCCAAAGGAGCAGGCAGGAGGAGCATAGAGGGCAACTAGGGAAGCCACAGGGCAATGGTGGCTGCTTGCATGACACCAAGGATGTCTTTGTTTTCTCCCTGTAGTAGCTGAGGTCATCACTGCCTTTTGCTCTGTAGTTGTTGTGCCTGCATTATAAACAAGGCATGCAGAAAAGAGGTTCTGGCTTGCAGCCAGCCCAGCCAGCACTAACATTAAAGTACTGATAGGTTACTCTGCACAGCAAACTTTACAAAGGGCCAGCTGGAGCAGCAGCCCTAAGCTCAGGGGGTGCTGGCAGAAAACCTCCTCAGAGCTTGCAGCTTTCAAGGTCAGGTTAAGCACAAAAACTGTTAGCTGGAAGTGGACTTCAGAGACCTGGACTGGCATCAGGTGCCTGTACCAAAGCTTGTTGATACAGCAGGACTCCAGCTGTGCCATTCAGCTCTGGATGCAGGATGTGATGTGACAAAAAACCCCAAGGCCAAAGCTTCCATCCAGCCCCAGCCCCTGCTGTGTGTGGGGACCAGGCCCTTGCTCACGCCTGTGGCATGTGCTGCACACCCACCTTCAACCACAGGATCACCAAACAGCCTGGGCAGGCAGCAAGTCCTTGCCCTTGGCTTTGACTTGCTTGTTCCTGGGGGCAGGGAAGGGGTCCTGGGAGCACTTGTAGTGGCTTTCCTCATCCCTGGCATTGGGCTCAGGTGACATCCTCCTGAACGTGAATGGGATCGACCTGACGGGGGTCAGCCGGAGCGAGGCCGTGGCCCTGCTGAAGAACACCAACTCCTCAGTGGTGCTCAAAGCTCTGGAGATGAAAGCCTGTGAAGCCCAGGAGGAGCCAGGCCACCTGCCCTCTTCTGAAGCCATGCAGGAGACCTCCGAGAGCAGCGAGTGGTCACCGTCCTGGGTGATGTGGCTGGGACTGCCACGGTAAGTCCACAGATTGCATCCTCTTGCTGCAGGGGAGTGGGAGGAAGGAGTTGTATTTTCTGGCAGTTTTTCCTCTTGGCTCCACTCATTGCACTGACATCTTAATTAAACCCAGGCTCTGTCACAGGCTCCACTCTAAATTCCTCTGTTGTAAAAGGGTCCATGGAAAAAGAGGCACGCACATCTCCCTGCAAGGGAGGAAAGGGTCCTGAATTCTTCCAGTCTTGGCAAAGTATCTGGCACTTAGGGAATGAGAGGAAAAGCTTGCAGGACAGGAGCTTGCTGAACTGGGGTCTAGGCCTGACCACCCTGCAGAAGGCAGAGCTAATCCTCCTGCAGCTCCCAGACTGCTCTTAGCCAAAGCCTTTTGACTTCACTCAGATACTGCTGCAGAGTGTGTGCAGTCGGCCACTGCCTCCAGATCACCTCTCTTCACCCCAGCCCCCACTGGAGCAGTGCATTTGTCATGCTCAGGAAGCAGCTGTGTTGTCATTCCACTGAGGAGATAAAAGCCAGGTCCCTCAGGCACTTGGGTGCAGGGCTCATACCTGCAGCCTGGGCCACACTTTGTGAAGTACGAAATGAGGGCAGGCAGTGAACCTGCAAAGCCAGCCTCACACACGTGTGGCTGATACTCAATGTGAAGGCATGAAGAATGGTGCTTAAAAGTCACTTTTTGGCCATATACCCAACCCTGGCAGCAGCTCAGAGTGTCTCTTCCTCTTTGAAGGGGAGGTACACAAAGCCGGGCTGCAGAACAGGTGGGATTTTGCTCCAGGCACAGTTCCAAGACTCCTTCTCATTTCCCACTCTTGCAGAGCCATTCGGATGCTTTTCCTTCTTCTGGTTTGATCCATATGGACCTCACTCACCTGGCTGCAAGGTCTGCTGTGAGGGTGAGATGTGCTTTGGGACTTGGTCTGAGGCTAATGTCTGCAAAAGCCAAAGGCTGGCTGTGCATCTGTCAGGTGAAAGATGCCTCTTACAATGGAGAGGGCTACCTAAACCAGTAAATGGTTGGGCCATAACCTGCTCCACTCAGCAGGCAGGCAACCCTGGAAGGTCCTGATCCCTGTCCCCTTCTTCTGCACCCCTGAGCTTGACTAGCAGCATGATGAAGGCACTGAGCATGGGTGATGCTCCCAGCAGACTAGAGGCCTGCCTTACAGATGCTGCAGTCTGTGGGACTGAGTCTTGCTAGATGGACTAAAACTTTTGCAGCCTGCCTACATCTGCCCTAACACCACCTTCACTGGGCTAGACAGAAAACTTGAGCTGCCTGCTCATCATTTCCTAGCTACCACTGCCTGAAGTCCTCAGCAAGGTGAGAGAGATGAGGGCCAGACATCCAGAGTCCTGCAGGCTTGCACCCAGTGTCCACATCAGTCAGTTCCACTTTGCAGTTCCCAGGATCAGAGGATGTTAGGGGTTGGAAGGGACCTCCTAAGATCATCAAGTCCAACCCCCCTGCCAGAGTAGGACCAGAGAATCCAGCACAGGGCACACAGGAACACATCCAGATGGGGCTTGAAAGGCTCCAGAGAAGGAGACTCCACAACCTCTCTGGGCAGCCTGTTCCAGTGCTCTGGACCCTCACAGGGATGAAGTTTCTCCTCATGTTGAGGTGGAACCTCCTGTGCTGGAGTTTATATCCATTGTCTGTTGTGCTATCCCAGGGTGCAACTGAGCAGAGCCTGTCCCCTCCAGTTTGGGAAGAAAAGGTGGGTTTCCCATTTTAAAAGCAGTGTCTAAGCTCAGTCTATCCCCCCTCCTCCCAAGGCATTCCCATCCCATTGGCCTGAAGGGAAATCAGCCCCAGTTGTCAGCACTGAAGACAGGAGGTCATTGTAACTCCATCCCCAGCTGCAGCCAAGTGCACAGAGCACAGCACAGCTCTTGTCTGCCAAAGACAGGCAGGGGTTTGGTATGCTGAGCTGGTAGGCAGCTCTGAACAGCAGCCTGAGGCAGGCACCAAGGTTCATTTGAGGTGGCAGTAACAAAGGTGCACTGCTGGTTGACTGAGTAGGGCCACATGAGAACCAGGTTTGGCTTTGCTCTTTAGGTATTAAAAGAGGAGGCTGAGGGGAGACCTCCTGGCTCTCTACAACTGCCTGAAAGGACCTTGTGGAGAGGTTGGTGCTGCTCCCTTCTCACAGGTCATTAGTGATAGAACAAGAGGGAATGGCCTCAAGCTGGGACTGGGTAGGTTTAGAATGGACAGTAGGAAACATTTTTTTCCCAGCAAGAGTGGTCAGACATTGGAATGTGCTGGGCAGGGAGGTGGTGGAGTCCCCAAGCCTCTCAGCAAAGCCTTGGGAAAGCCATCTTGCAGGATTTGACGTTTGTGGATCTCACTGAAGTTTCATCCTTTTTTTCTCGTGAGAGCTTAGAATTGGCTTGGGTGATGTTTCCATGGCTTGATCACACATAAACAAGTGCTCTGTTCTTGGTGTAGGCCAGTCCAAGCTGGGGTGGCTGTAAAAGAGACACAGATGTGCCTCTGAGGGCTGCCAAAGCCTGGCCCCGCGGGCGAGCGCAGGGGCTGCATGCGGGGAGGAAACGGTGATGCAGGACCTCAAGCATTCCTGCCCCGAGACTTATGGCAGGGTAGCTGATTTCATTGTTTGTTGTTGAGGAAGGCAGCTCCTCTCCTTTGTGCTTTTGGAGGGAAATGTTGGGAAGCACAAAGACAGTAATGTGGAGCAGCTGGTGAGAAGTGTTCCCCCAGCCTCTGGGAGGTTTCTTCTTGCTTGGAGAAGAAATCTGATGAAGAGTGACTGAGGGAGCTGGGGATGGTTAGATTGGAAAAGAGGAGGCTGAGGGGAGACCTCCTGGCTGTCTGCAACTACCTGAAAGGACATTGTGGAGAGGCTGCTGCTGGTCTCTTCTCACAGGTAATTAGTGACAGAACAAGAGGGAATGGCCTCAAGCTGTGACTGGGTAGGTTTAGACTGGACAGTAGGAAAAATTTTTCCCAGCAAGTGGTCAGCGATTGGAATGTGCTGGGCAGGGAGGTGGTGGAGTCACCTCAAGTCTAGAATCCTTTCCACATTTCTGACAGCTGATGGATGGTGCACTGCCATGTTTATACCCCCTCTATCCCATGGGATGGAGATAAGGAACCATCACTTTGAAGGTTTAAACACCACCTAGCCACTCTGCCAAGAGTTGTCTCTGGTTATGGCCAGGGGGTCAGGTGGGGAGGTACTTTTTAGGGGGTCAGGTAATGATAGGACTGGAGGGAATGGAACAAAACTAGAAATGAGTAGATTCAGACTGAATGTTAGGAAGAAGTTGTTCCCCGTGAGGGTGGTGAGACACTGGAATAGGTTGCCCAGGGAGGTGGTGGAAGACTCATCCCTGGAGGGTTTTAAGGCCAGGCTGGATGTGGCTCTGGGCAACCTGATCTAGTGTGAGGTGTCCCTGCCCATGGCAGGGGGGTTGGAAGTGGATGATCCTTGAGGTCCCTTCCAACCCGAACAATTCTATGATTCTATGTGTTGGAACCTGGCCTGCACCAAGGACACCTCCAGCAGGATGAGGGTGAGAAAGCTCATGGCTCAGAGTAAGGATAGAGACATCACTCACCCTTCACTCTCGTGGGCAAAACTGGCTTGGCTTGGGGAATTTAACTTAGATGATTTAAATAACAATTTGGGTGTAGGGAACCAAAAGTGACAAATGTAAACACCTTGGGAAAACTTTCCTTCCCTTTTGCTGTGCTCAGCTTCTCTCCAGCACCTCTCCTGCTTCCTTCCTGGTCTCCACCGCTTTGTTGTCACAGCAGGTTACACCTCAGCCCTTCAGCGAGGCACTCAGGACTGAGGAAGTTACTTTCTGCTGCTCCTTGCTTCTCATGTTTGCTCTGCTCTGGCAGAGAGAACAGTCCTGGTGCTGCTGCGTGTACATTCTACTCAAGTGTGGATTTTACTTTATTCAGTGTATGCTTGGCCAGCAAATATCTATTGCTGCTTTCTGGGCTGATGGAGACTGTGCAACTGAGGGCCTTGTGGCTACATGCACAGAGTGCTTGGGAGCCTTGTTTGTCTTCACTGAGCTTTCTTCTTCTGTCTGGATGTGTTCCTATCTGGCCTGCTCCAGGTGATCCTGCTCTGGCAGGGGGGTTCACTGGATCACAGGATGTTAGGGGTTGGAAGGGACCTTCAAAGATGATTGAGTCCAAACCCCCTGCCAGAGCAGGACCTCTAGAATCTAGAATAGAATTTAGCACAGGTCACACAGGAACGCATCCAGATGGGTCTGGAAAATCTCCAGGTGATCTCTGGAGGTCCCTTCCAACCCTTAACATTCTGTAGTTCTGTTTGGCTGTTTCTTTCCTGTGCCACCAGGATTGAGCTGATCACGTTTCCTTAGGGCAGCAGAAACCCCTGCACCCCAAATATCCACACTAAGAGCTCAATCCTGGCATTGCTTTGTCATGACCTTGATAAGTGCCATCAAACGGGGGGGAGGGGGTGTTAAGTGGTTTTGCACATTGGAGAACCCTACAGGTGGTAAAGTGCTACTGGCTCACTGCTGAGAAGCAGAAGTCCCCTGTTTCTTACATTAGCAGGCAGTGAATTCTTGAGCAGATCTTATATACCTACCAGCCTGGCAGCAGGTGAATATTTGTAGGCCCTGGGGGACTCATCCAGGGCTGCTATAAAATTCTGCTGTGAAACACAGCAAAAGCATTATTAGACAAAGCAGAATCTTGAAGAGCTAGAGATACTCAAGTTACTTCTCCTTCTGCATGAGTGACAGCTGTTTCTTAGAAACCTAAAAAGGTTCTGATTAGAGCTTCTCACAGGGGCTTGCCTCTTCCTTCAGATTTGGAACCACTAAAGGGTTTGCAAGCTCCTCAGTCATTCCTAGGTGCACCACTAACCAGGAGTGAGGCAGGTACTAAGCACTGAAATTTCTGTTGCTCTGTAACTTTATTTTTCTCCCTGGTTAAAAAAAAAAAAAAAAAAGAATCCTAGAATGGTTCAGGTTGGAAGGGATCTGACATCTGCTACTCCAACTTCCCCACCATGGGCAGGGACACCTCTTAAGTAGACTCAGCTGCTCAAGGCCACATCCAACCACCCTCATACTGAAGAACTTCTTCCTCAGCTCCAGTCTAACCCTGCTCTGCCTCAGCTTTAAACCACTGCCCCTTGTCCTTGTCTCTATATACCCTGATGAAAAGTCCTTCTGCAGCCTTCCTGGAGGATGCCTTCAGGTACTGGAAGGCAACTCTAAGGTCCTGCTGGAGTCTTCTCTGTTCCGGGCTGAACACTCCCAGCTCCCTCACAGCAGAGGTATTGCAGTCTTTGGATCATTTTTGTGGCCTCCTCTGGACTAACTCCAGCAGCTCTGTGTCCTTCTTATGCTGGGGACACCAGAATTGGAGGCAGGATTGGAGGTGGAATGATGGTTTCAAATACTAAATCAAGTATCAGTTAAGTTTGCTTTTCTCCATTGCTTTCAATTCTAACTAGATGGATCCAAGCTAGAGGAGGGTAGAATTAGATCAGACATTAGGAAGAAGTTGTTCCCCATGAGGGTGGTGACACACTGGCACAGGTTGCCCAGGCAGGTGGTGGAAGCCTCATCCCTGGAGGTTTTTAAGGCCAGGCTGGATGTGGCTCTGGGCAGCCTGATCTAGTGTCAGGTGTCCTTGCCAATGGCAGAGGGGGTTTGGAACTGGATGATCCTTGAGGTCCCTTCCAGCCCTGACAATTCCATGATTCTATGATTTGTCTGTGTCTTTACCCTGTATAACAACTTCTTTGAACCCCAAGCTTACCCAGTAACCTTCTTTTAGTGGAACTGGTTGTGGAAAGCAGCATTACAGTAAGAGAAGGGAAGGGCAGGTGTCTAATACAGCAGAGCTGTGGTGATATTTTGCATTTTCAAAATAGCCTCTGTTTGTGCATGCAAAGGCAGAGTCCTCACTAATGAAGCAGCAGAATCTGCAGTTAATCATCAGCCATGTAACGAGGCTGCTTTGTCTCAGGTATTTGTACAGCTGCAAAGAAATCATCCTACGAAGGAACACAGCTGGGAGCCTTGGCTTCAGCATCGTGGGAGGCTATGAGGAGCACACTGGGAACAAACCCTTCTTCATCAAGTCCATTGTTGGAGGAACACCAGCATACAACGATGGCAGAATCAGGTAATGGGAACTGCCTCATGGAAAGCAGTGTTTAGGTGACTCTCTCTCATCTCGGTCATTTGTGTCCTCTTTGTTTTTTAAAGGAAGTTTTCATGAACAGTGTAGTGGAGGAAAGGGACTCATTGATACAGAGCTGGAAATAGGATACAAGAGTCCTGAACTCCAGGAGATTTGCCCTCAAGTTAGAAGTTTTTCAGCAGTCTGGCACTCACTAGGATCAATATGGCAGTTTTATCTCTGGGGTAGTAAAAAGCATGGCAGTACAGAGAAGCTTTCCCTTATTCCCAGATCAAAAATCCCACCAACCAACCTACCCCCCCCACCACCCACCCCACAACCAAACCCACCTATCCACAAACCCACCCACCAAACCAACCAGTCATCCACCCCCCAACCAACCAGACTACCTCACCCACCCACCCACCACCTAACCCACCACCTAACCCACCCACCAAAGCAACCCACCTGAGCACCACTCTACCTTCCTTGCAAGCACCAAGACAATTTGAGAGAGTAAACAATGCAGACTTATGCAGCAAACTTAAATCAACCAAGAAGGGCTCTGAAGAGACCTTCTTGTGGCCTTCCAGTATCTTAAGGGGGCCTACAAGAAAGCTAGGGAGGGACTTTTTAGGGTGTGAGGTAGTGATAGGATTAGGGGAAATGGAACTAAAATAGAAATGATTCAGATTGGATGTTAGGAAGAAATTCTTCCCCATGAGGGTGGTGAGACACTGGAACAGGTTACCCAGGGAGGTGGTGGAAGCCTCATCCCTGGAGGGTTTTAAGGCCAGGCTGGATGTGGCTGTGAGCAACCTGCTGTAGTGTGAGGTGTCCCTGCCCATGGCAGGGGAGATCCTTGAGGTCCCTTCCAACCCTAACAATTCTATGCTTCTGTAAGTCTTAAAGCATTGTTTGATCACAGCATGAACCATTCCCCTCTGAAAAAAAACCCTCCTACTTTCTTTCAAATATGTCTGATTATCAAATTGCAAGACAAAAACCCAACCAAGCAAAATGTTTTCACCAGCTTTATTCTCAATATCCATGACCAGCCAGAGAAGGAACAGTGAGACTCATTTCTAGCCCTTCCTGCCAGCCTAAGGCCATCCCTTGGCATTTGCAAACCCCTAGGAGCAGCAGCCAGGTTGTTGATTTATTGTGTCCTGTCTGCCTTTGGTTTTCCAGGTGCGGTGACATCCTCCTGGCTGTCAACGGCAGGAACACCTCAGGAATGATGCACTCCTGCTTGGCAAGGATGCTCAAAGAACTGAAAGGCAAAATTACTCTCACAATTGTGTCCTGGCCTGGCACTCTTGTATAAAAGAAGGCTTCCTGGAGAGTGTGGCAGGAAAAAAAAAAAAAAAAAAGGCAGAAAGGTCAGGTTTGGCCTTCTGGGTGTGGTCAAGGATGTGTTCCTAAAGGAAAAGGTTTGTGAAACTCTGACCTGCATGTCAAGAACAGCCAAATTTAGGCAAAGCAGGGGCCACCTGTCAGAAAAAAAAAATCACTTCACAGTGATTCAAGCTACAGAGTTGAGTCTTTCCTTCCCTGTGTTCTTAAGGGTTTTTTTGTTTTGTTGCTTCTTTTTTTTTATATGTATGTATTTAATGTGTTAAAGGATGATAATATTCCAGGAGCTGCAAAAGCAGCTCCTGCCCCGCCCCCCCCCACTCCCCCCTTTTGATTTTGATTTACAAAAGGAAATCCTTGAATAACCCCTTGGGGAAAAAAACCTAAATAGTACTGCAATTTTTCTAGTTGCAAAAAAAAAAAAAATCAAAAGAAGAAAAAAAAAAATCAGGTGAAGGTTTTTATCCAACACACTAAGAGCACTTTGCTTCCCTCTTCCTTTTCCATGGTCAGCATGAAGTTGGTATTTTCAAGACTGTTTTTTGTTAGTCTGTAAAACTGTGAATTAAAAATTTCTAAAATAATTAAAAACTAACCTCTTGCCTGTGGACTTGTACAACAGCCATCATTTCCAGCCAGAGCCAAGTGACCTAGTTTCCCTGCTCTGTTTTGGTTAATGCTTCTCAATCTAAGGCAGAGGGGGGGAGTACAGAGAATTATTGTGGTTTTTTTTTTTAAGGAAGCACTCTGCACACCCTGCTGATACCATCAAGGCTTCTCAAGAGCACAGGGCAATTTCAGCAGGACTGCCCTGCCAGTCACATTTGCTGCTGGTCTGAATGGGGTAGATCTGAAAGTGATGATGGTCTTCACATTTTGTCTTGGTTAAAGAATTCTTTTATCTCAGCAAAGGCCCCACCTTCCAAAGCCTTGTCTTTTCCTCACTGGGAAGAGCTTGTTAATCTCTGACATGTTAAGGACAGCTGTTCCCCCAGAATAAAGACTAAAATGAACTTTCTCTTAAGCCCGTGGAAAGCAGCAGGGATGATTATCCAGCTTAATTCAGCCTTATGCACCCACAAACCGAACATCATTACCAAGTCTATGATCATTACCCTCACTCTTTCCCCCACACTAAGAACAAGCAGCACCTTGCTCAGTTTCTCTGAGGTTTTTTTTTCTTTTTCCTTTCAGCTTAGTCCAAGGTTCTTGAGGAGTCTGCAGCTCCTGCCTGTCCCTGCAGTAAAGGATGACCTCTTCAGATATGAGCTCCAACAGCTCTCCTAAAGCCACACTGCTCCAGATGTTCATAGATAAAGTGACTGCACATTGCTTCTAAAGGCAGTAAAAGAATGACCTTCTCTGTGGCTTATGAGAAAAGGAGACTATTTAATGCAAAGAACTTAAGCCCTCTGTATATTTTAAGAGCATAAGCCTCTGCCTCTAAGATGTTTCTTAAAAGATAGGCAGTCCAGCAATCTCAACGTGAAAAATTCATTCTTTTATTGTCAAAAAAAAAACCAACCCAAAAGTAACCTCTGATTTCAAACTATCAGAACAAGATCAAGAGCAAATTACTTTAATCCCCAGAAAAATAACAAGATTTATATAGTCATCTATTTCTGGCACTAATATATATGCAAGTAGGCAAAAAAACCCCCCACAACCCAACTCAACCACACAAGCCTATTCCACAGGGGCAGCTTCAGTGTTCTCCTGTTCTGGAGCAGGTTCACCACTGGCTTCTTTTCCTTCTTTGCTTCTTTTGGACTTTTTGTGTTTGTGCCTTCTGTGGCTGTCCCCTTCCTCACTGTCATGACGACGTCTGCTGTTACTAAAAGACAGAGCAAACAGTGCCTCAAACAACTGCAGCATGGTCAGGCCTCACCTCATTACAAAGCACCAAAACCACCCCAGCCTTTGCACTTGGCAGCTGCTCCTGCTTCGACCCCTTTGGTATGTGGATGTCAGCACCAAGCTGAATTTTTCTTTCACTCATCCTATACTTTTTGTGGGGAAGTGGAATGCTTTTTAATGATGTCACATCCCTTAATGGTTTAACATTTTTATCGACCCTCTTCCCTGGGCTTAACCTTTGTTTTTAACTTCAAAAGGATCAAGTTGCACAATTCCTATCAGGTGATGATGAGGGTTAATTAACTTGTTAAGAATCCCTGGTGAGCTCTTATGCTAATGCTGCTGAATGGCAGCTTCACTCCACTTCTTTTTGAGTCCCCATTGTCACTCTTCTTTCCCCAAATTCACCATGTCTGTTCAGATGCAGCATTCCATAGGAAGGTACAGCTTGTGGCTTGGCCATGTTTTCTGTGGCAAGCGCCTGAGCGTTTGCAGCCTTTCCACACACAGCTCCACTTTGGGCTTCTTCTCAAACCTTACCTTTTTTTAAACTGGTCAAGTCTTTGCTATCCTATCAAAAAGAAAACACCAAAGAGCACTCAAACCTTCGAGATGACTTGTGTCTAGTCTCCTCTTTCTCTCTGTGCCTCCTGTCTCTGTGCCGATCTTCTTTCTCCCTGCTCGTCCTATGGCGGTCGTAGCCTCTCTCGGCATAGTCTCTGTACCTGTAGCGTTCTTCGTCACTGGTGGAACAAAAAGAGCAGATTTTTCAGGACACCAACACCAAGCTGTACCTAGACTTCAAAGAAAATCTTACAGACTCTCAAGAGAAGTGAGAGAAAAAAGCTGAGTGTGCCACTGGGTTTCTAACTGAGAGCCACACCACCTGCTCAAAGGAGATTAAAGCTCTTCACCTGAGCTGCCAGACTCCTGTGATTAATGCAGTTTGGAAGGGGATTGCTCAACACAAATGGAAGGGAAAAAAGGTTACAACAGTGTCACATGAAGGTGTCAAGCCATCAGCTCATACCTGTACCTAGCTGCAGCAAAGGACAACCCTATGCAAACTTTAGAAGTGTTTCAGATCAGTTGTGTGTAATGCTCACCACTCACCAGTACACTTTTGGCCTATCTACCATTGGAGTCAATGAATGTTCGTGCAATTGAACCATTTCCTTACATTCGCCTCAAGGAAGGAGAGTAAAATCCACTCAGTGGTTAGGGTTGCTTTTAAAATCCATTTAGTGCTTTAGGTTGCTTTTAAAATTCCTTTCTCTCCAGTGTCAATGCTGTCTTCTGCTTCCACTCCTCTCCTGCACTACCACAAGTGCTGCCCTGCTACAAGGCTGGTAAGAAAACACCCTCCCTCAAATATTACAGGCTCTAAGAGGATTTAAAGGCTTTACTTAAAAATGTTATTTCCATAGGCTGACTTGGTGAGAAGGGTGGTTCTAAGAAGAAGGTAAGAGCAGTATCTGCACTTAGCCAACGCCACTGAAATGCCACATTACAGGATCACAGAATCACAGATTGTCAGGGGTTGGAAGGGACCTCTGAAGATCATCTAAGTCCAACCCCCCGCTAGGCAGGCTCACCTTAGCACAGCTTGAAAAGCTGTGCTCACTTTATTACCTGTAGCAAGGAAATCCTACCCAGATACAGCATCCAGCATCATTTAACAACGAGTCTGCAACAAAAATGAACCTACTGGAACTATTTATTTATAGATCCCACCAAGTCTTTGTAACCCTAATTTGGAGGATCTCTAGCAAGTGCTAAATAGAGGCACAATGTGACCAGGCTTTCTGAGGCAGCAAGTGAAACAGGTGAAGCTCACCAAAATCCAAGGGTTTCATGTTTTCCAATTTGCCACCAAAGAAAGTCTCTTTCTGAGGTCCCTGACAGCAGCAGAACAGACCAGACAGCTCACACAAGGAGAACAGCTCAAACCCAAAGACATTTCTCATGTCCTGGAGCAGTGAGAACTTAGGTTGAATCCTGTGGCCACTGCCCAAGTGCAGCCAGGACTTTAGTGCCTATTAGAGCTCTGCCTGGAAGCTCAGAGTGAGAAGGGGCAATGCCTGAAGCAACAGCACTCTGAAACTCTGTATGATGACACCATGAAGCAAAATTCAACAATAAGACATTGCAGAGAAGCATCAAACAGCCTACAAAGGATCCTGCTTTAATAAGGGATGCCGAAAATATTCACACATACACATCAGGAAAGAAGTCCACTGAGTACTGTGACTGCACTCACCAGTGCCTGTAACCTTGATTCACTTACAGAGCTGAGAGTAAGCTGATCAAATCCTGCAGAGCACATTAGTGACACATCACAGAATGATTGAGGTTGGAAGGTATGACTGAAGGTCATCTGCTCTAAAGCTCTGCTCAAGAAGGGCCCCAAGTTGCCTGGGAACACACCAAGATGGCTTTTGGCTATTCTTCAGGGATGGTAACACCACAACCTCTCTGGCCAGCTTGTGCCAGTGCTCAGTCACCCTCACAAGAGATGTGTTTGTTTTTCAAATAGCTGAGGGAAAACCCACAAAACGTTGAGCTGTCAATCAAATCCCAAAGCTTACATTTTCAGTGGCAAGTGACTGACACCAAACTATGGAAACAAGACAAAAGAAAACATTGGCTGTACAGAAGGGACAACAGCCTCTGAAGAGTAGCATCTGCTCAAAGGGACAGGGAGATTTGTTGTGAAAATGCACAATTTCACCTGAGCATAGCAGGGTAAAGGTAGAACAGAATAAAGACAGATGAAGTGTTCATTTTTCAACCACATTTTGGTTATACTCACAGAATAAAGAGTTCCCACTTTCCTTTAAAAGTCTAACAAATACTCTAACACAAACACAGGACCTTCAAAGGTCTCTCCCAACCCAAACCATTCTATCATTCCATGAACTGCTGAAAACATTGAAAGCAGTATCTTCTGTAAAAAGCTGAAGATGATGCTTGCTTCAAATCCCACCACAGCACAGCTTGAACAAAATGAAACAAAGGGCAGTTAAATAGAAGTCCTGCCTCTGTGCACTCTCCAGAACAGTTCACTTTCCTCTCCTCATAGCTTGTTTCATTTTAGTTTTGTTAAGGGCAGAGAACGGAAAATAAACCTTCTTAACAAACATCATGTCTGCATGTCCTCTTGTAAGCCTCTCCCACCTTCCCTGTGACACTCCAACTGACACTAGTTAAGGGCCTCAGTTTTCTTCCACAGCCATGTGGCAACAGCTTTGCTACAGATGGTGGATAATTTAGTCACATAAAAAAGTTGAGGCCTGCTCTTCCCCCTCCTTCACAGATAACTCTGGCAGCAGCACAGAGATTTCTTGAGGGCTGGAAGCTATTAAGGTTCATTTCAAGCACCCTTGAATGACCAGGCTTCTAGCTGGCCTTCAATCAAGCTGTCTGAGAAACAGATGTTTAGATTGGGCTGGAGTTCTCAAGACCTGACACTGGAACATAGCTCTGTGCTCACAGGAGAGGACACCACCACATCTGCCTACACAGAAAAGCCTCTTATCTTGTAGCCAGCTAACAAACCCTGTGTAACAAAAAAAAAAAATGTCATCTCTCAGGTGATGTTGAGTCTGGGTGCTCTCAAACCAGTGGTAAAAACAATCCACCTAATAGATGGATAATTCTGGAAAAACTGAGAACAACATAAAAAAAACAACCCTGAGAGAAGGGTCAGGATGTTTACTCAAAAACACTTAGCAAATAATGAACAAAGTAAATGTAGATGAATCTGGCAGCCAACAGACCTCTGCTCTGTGGAGTCACAGCAAGCTCAACATTAATGCTTTGTACTCCTGCACAGGAACCACATAGCAGCTGCAGTTTGGTTGGGTTTTTTTGCTTGTTTGGTTTTTTGTTTTTTTTTTTTAAGCAATTACTTCACAGCAGAATAAAGTTAGCTGCTAGGATTGTCATAATTTGCTGTTATTTTCATCATTTGTCTGGAAACTCAGCAAGTTCTTGACTTTGAAATGAAAGTTTTACAAAAGATAGGATCACTAAGTACCCAGTCACTGCTAATGACCAAACTAACCATTTTTGCAGCTATTAACACCAGTAATTAAGGTCAAATGTTGCAGCATATTGCTCTTGGCACTGAATTGGCAACCCAGATTCATGTAGTTCTTCTACAGATCTTTCTAGACCTGCTGGTGAAGAGAAGACTCTGGGGGGACCTTAGAGCTGCTGTCCAATACCTGAAGGGATCCCCCAGGAAGGCTGCAAAGGGACTTTTCCTAAGGGTGTCTAGAGACAGGACAAGGGGGAATGGTTTGAAGCTGAGGGGGAGTAGGGTTAGACTGGATCTTACGAAGAAATTCTCCAGCAGGAGGGTGATGAGACTGGAACAGGTTGCCTTGGGAGGTTGTGGCTGCCTCCTCCCTGGAGGTGTTTAAGGCCAGGCTGGATGAGGCCTTGAGCAACCAATTGAGTTGGAGTAGATGATCTGTGAGATCCCTTCTAAACTAAGTCATTCTATCATGATCTTAGAGAGGTGAAGGAGCTGAACATCCTACTCATGCAGAGGGCTTAAATCACACCTTTAACCTGCACAGCACTCAGATCAGTTTGGACACATGCTGTTGCTTTTACATTTCTAGTTTGCATTTAGAAGTTTACTTACAGTTTCCAAGAGAAAAAGGGGAAGGAGAGGAAGCCATGTCCTCTGGCTCCTTGGAACACACAACTGAACACTACAGTTAATGTTGGAGCACACAAACACAGGTGCAGGGGTTTGAGCATCCCTGCATTCCCTAATCTGAGGAAGTGTCTGGGTAGTGAGGTGGGACCTGGACAAGCTGGAGAGGTGGCCCAGGTGAACCTCATGAAGTTCAACAAGAGCAAGTGCAAGGTTCTACACCTGGGCTGGGACAATCCTCACTATCAATACAGACTGGGCAATGAGGTGTTAGAAAGCAGCCCTGAGGAAAAGGATTTGGGGGTGCTGGTGGACGAGAAGCTGGACATGAGCAGGCAGTGTGAGCTTGCAGCACAGAAGGTCAAGAGCAGCCTGGGATGGATCAAAGGGTGTGTGTCCAGCACATCCAGAGAGGTGATTCTGCCACTTGACTCTGCTCTGGTGAGACCTCACCTGGAGTGCTGTGTACAGGTCTGGAATCCTCAAAATAGGGAGGACATGGACCTGATGGAGAGGCTACAGAGGAGGGCTACGAAAATGATCAGAGGGTTGGAGCAGCTCTGCTACAAGGACAGGCTGAGGGGGGTGGGAGTGTACAGCCTGGAGAAGAGGAGGCTCCAGGGAGACCTAATAGCAACCTGCCAGTACCTGAGGGGTCCTACAGGAAGGATGGGGAGAAGCTGTTTCTAAGGGCCTGCGGTGACAAGAGAAGGGGCAGTGGCTTCAAACTAGAGAAGAGCAGATTTAGATTGGATATCAGGAAAAAGTTCTTCACTATGATGGAGCACTGGAACAGGTTGCCCAGGGAGATGGCTGAGGCCCCTTCCCTGGAGACATTCAAGGTGAGGCTCAAGGAGGCCCTGGGCAGCCTGATCTAGCTGGGGATGTCCCTGCTGACTGCAGAGGGCGTTGGACTGGATGGGCTTTGGAGGTCCTTTCTGGCCTGGACCACTCTATGATTCTCTGTGAACTGGCAGGGGGTTCGGACTGGCTGTCCCCAGAGGTCCCTCCCAAGCCCTAGCATTGTGTGGTTGTGAGCAGAGCCAAAGCACTGACCTGTTGAAGACACTCGGAGTGGGGCTGTGGTCTCGCTCCCTCTCCCTGTCTCTGGTACGTTCTCGATCCCGCTCTCGGTCCCGGTCCCGATCTCGGGATCGCTCTCGCTCACGCTCCCTGTCCTTCTCTCTCCGTGCATAGTAATCCCACTGCTTGCTGGTGTCCATGAGACTAGGCCAGGAAGGAGCAGAACCTGCAAGGTGCGGAAAGGTGACTAAAGAAAGAGACGCAGGTATTAGAAGGAACAAAAGCAGACAGCAGCTGAAAACTGTAACACTACTGATGAATGAACACATCCACACCTGCCAGCCTCCTCCACTCGCATTCCTCAACCTTTCCCTCTTACAGCCAACTTCATCCTGAACAAACTCTGCCTTTTTTGTTTTCTTTTTCCCTCCCTCACAATGGCCTCTGGGCACTCATTTAAATCCTGGTTGTGAAGATGTTCAGAACAAGGATGTACAGCACAAAAACTGTCATTTAAATCCTGGTTGTGAAGATGTTCAGAGCAAGGATGTACAGCACAAAAATGACCTAAATCCTCTTAAAAAAAAAAAAAAACTAATTAAAATATTGTGCAAGGATTTGCTGAAAGAGCATTATTTCAGGTGGTCAAATAGCTTTGGGGTTGTTTTTTGGGGGGGAACAACTAAATAACCAGAAATAAAACTGCCTTTGAAACCCAGTGGCTCTGAAAATGCAGTTCTGAAAAAGAAAAAAAAGAAAAAGGACAAACTTGGTATTTAGGAGATGTTATTTCTATATTTTGTCCTTTAAAAGAGCTGGATTTAAAAATACAATGTTGGTTTCCAATTTCTCAGTCACTAATTGATATGAAATAAAAATATAATGTTGGTTTCAAAGTTTTCAGTCACTAATTGATATCCTACACTGTGCTCTGCCATACTTGCCTGATTACAGAAACAAAATTCCATGTAATCAGGCTGAAGAGAAGAAATGATGCTTGCTGAGATACCATTGCTAAAGAAGTCTCAGCACCATCACTATTACCACTAAAATGGCATAGTTTCAGGAACTGAAGCATATGCTTTTCAATCTAAAAGATGATCTGCTTAAGAAGTCACACTGCTGCCTGCCAATCTGTTTAGGTAAGCAGCAATGGGAAGAGGGAAGGGCCAAGCTTCTCCATTGCTTTCTGCCAGCTTCCACATAATAACTAATTGCTGCTCTTCATGCCCCGGTTGTCCTGTCCTGCCCTCCCTCTCCAGGAGCCCTGTGATGAAAAAACATCAGGGCTGTGGTATTTAACTGGAAACA
Organism: Indicator indicator; assembly: GCF_027791375.1. Taxonomy (NCBI): domain Eukaryota; kingdom Metazoa; phylum Chordata; class Aves; order Piciformes; family Indicatoridae; genus Indicator; species Indicator indicator. The sequence continues at coordinate 2,404,284 of NC_072017.1, forward strand.
GCACTCTCTGGTGGACTTACAGTACAGAGGACTTCCCACTTTCTGCTTATCTGCTTTTCTAGCCAATGATAACATAGCCTTCAATAACTTGTTTGCTTTGAGTTCCACTTCATTATCTATAACATGAGAACAACATTCACTTGACTCCACGGTGGCACACAGAGAGACATTAGCAGTATCATTAACATGAATCCCCACTGAACAACGTCAAGTGCATTACTGCTGCTACATTTAAGGCTGTTACGACATCAGTGGCTTCTCCAGGCAGCTATCTTCTGACTGCCTTGCCTACAATGGCTAGGGTATGCCTGCTTTGGCAGAAGCTGAAGACAGCAGCTTGCCAAGCAGCCAAGGGAGGAATACAAAAGACCTTTTGAGCAGGAAAACCCCACTTGATTGTTAAAATACATTTGCAGTGAAAAGCATTGCAATTCTGTAACAAAGCATTTCCAGGAGGCTTTGCCTCTGACACAATGCTCCACACTGTTTCACTTGAGGGCTACAGACAAAATGAGGAGTTAACAGGACAAAAAAATAAATACCCTTATACAATAGTATGTTGTTCATTATGCTGCCAAACCCTGAAATTCTTCTAAGGAAAGCAGCCAGAAATAGCAAAAGACCAGCTGGACCTTAATGCCTGCTAATTTCCTTGACTTGCCACTATGTCAACAACATAAGGATGGTCTACGAGACGTTGGCTGTCAGGATATTCTCATCTCAGGTGTAAACTCCAGTTTCACTTTAAATGCATACAATTAAGTTATTAATGGTGGGATCAACTTTTACAGTAATTCTTATCAGACAGAAGTATGTCATCTCCATCCCAAGAGCCTGAGATAAACCAGGGTGCATTTTTGTTATCTCCATTTTCACCAGGAACTCTTCAGAACAGACAAGCAGCTTACTTTGGAATACGAACTGCTGTTCTGTGTTTGCTGCTCAGATTGCTGAGTAGCTCTGAAGAAACAGATTTGGGTGTACTGATTGATGAGAAGCTCCCCAGGAGCCAGCAGTGCAGCACAGAAGGCAAATCCTGTGCTGGGCTGCATCCAAAGGAGTGTGGGCAGCAGGGCAAGAGAGGGGATTCTGCCCCTTGGTTCTGCTCTGCTGAGACCCCACCTCCAATCCTGCCTCCAGTTCTGGTGTCCCCAGCAGAAGGACACAGACCTGTTGGAGTGAGTCCAGAGGAGGCCACAAAGAGGATCCAAGGGCTGGAACACCTCTGCTATGAGGACAGCATGGAAAACTATCCAGCACACAAATAAATAAGCAAACCAACAGCATTTATCAAGAACTGCTGAGTTTGCAAACTTGTATCTGTTTACAACAGCAGGCAATGAGCTTTCACAATTAATTGTTGAAAGGATCTGTTCAATGTCTTAGCTAAAATCCTGATGAGTGTTATGAGTCTTTGATATCTATCAAACAGTTTCATCTAGCAGTAGGCGACATTTTCAAAGCCAAAAGCTTACTCACCACTGCCATAGGAAAATGCACGAACAGAACGACCATCATAGCCAGAAGAATGGCCACTGTTGAAGAGAGAACACATACAAAACCCCACCTTTACCATGAAAGCTAAGAACTATCTATCACCAATAAATACATCCTTTCCCTATTATTCCCCTGGATTCTTCCCACCATACAGACTAAACCTAAGTGTTTGCTGTGAATGGATTTAAGTCCTCCACTTTGAGCATGACTAGTTAAGGAAGCTGTCTGCCACTTTAGTACCAGGCAGGTAAGACTACTGACACTGCTGTACAAACACTGTACAAATCTGAGACTGTCTCACCACTCCCTAGTAAAATCCATTAGCCACTGGGTAATGTGTGTAAGAGCCCTGATTTCAGTTCCAGAATGCTGACACATCACTTTGCAAGATTTCACCCACCTGTCTATGGTGGGTATGAGGGAAGGTGGAGGGCCGCCAGGTGGTGGTGCAAAGCCTGTAACAATAAATTAGGTGGGGGGGAGAGTAAAGATAAAATCAATCCATAAACAGATAAAAGAACCAGGCTAAGCATGAAACAGCAAATCAGTTCCAGAGTACAAGGCAAATATTGTTTCTCAATCTGTAAATGGGGTTTATTTTGTAAGACTGACAACTACCTTCCAGCTTCACAAAGGCAGATTATTAAACACGTATCATCAGGGTTTCAAAACAAATACCCTGGCATTCCTAAAAACACAGTCACTTACAAACACAGGGAAATTCCTGAGTGTGTAACAATACTTAATAAAAACCAATCACAACTGTTTTCTGAAAAGGAGAGGGAGAAAAAAGTAGAGAGCGAGGGAGCAAAAAGGAGAGGGAGCAAAAAGGAGAGAGGGAAAGCAAGAAAAAAGGAGAGAAAGAAAAACAAAGAGAGAGAAGAAGAAAAAAGAAAACAAGGAAAAAACAGGTAAAAGGGAAAACAAAAAAGCCCAAAGCCCCCACCTAAAATTGGCTGATTAGTTCCACTATTCAGCAGCATTTTCATTCATTTTCTTTTCTGCCTGGCATCACAGTATCTGAGCCTCCAGCTCTGCATCTAGTTTTGTATCGGTCAACTCTTATCTAGCTACCTAAATGGAAGGTGCTAAGTTGCAGATCACTTCAGTTTTCCTTTCTTAACCAAATGTGGAAAAAGATTTCAAGCAAGTTTACCTGGTGGTGGCACTGTTATTGGGATACCTAAAAAGACAACAAATAAGCCATCAGTTCTAGTAAGTGTAGATCGAAAACCAGATTGAGCTAACACCACATACATGCTCAAGAAGAATGAGAACTTATTTTCTGTGATCAAGGTCTCACCTTAACACCAACCATTAAGATTTTATACAAGCCTTCTCAAATCTGGCTTTTTAATTCCTATTCTTCAGGATCTCAGAGGCAAAAACAAACCAAGAATGAGTCTGGGTCTCAAGATGAGAATTAAATCCATAACCCTAAAAGCGTTTAATATCCAGAAGAAAAGGAACATCCCAAAGAACACATTTACACTGGTCTGTATTCCTGGATGAACCTGGCCTTTAATAGCTTAGTGCAGGAAAGAGTAGGTCCACGTGGACAAAACATTCTAGCAGCAGTAAGCACTGCAGACTTATCAATCAGTGATATGCCACACTGCATTTAATCACTTAGTTGCTACTTGCAGAGGGAAAAAAACATTGTTTGGTATTTTATTTTGTTGTAAACATCTGAGAAAGGAGAACCCTTTGATAGGCACACATTCAAAGACTGTTCTAACATTACTGGCTTTCAGACTCAGCTTAGCAGTTACACAGCTAATTAAAGGGTGAGAAATCCTTCCCAAACAATTAAAAGTGCATCAAAGTCAAGGTCCTGCATCTGGGTCAGGCAAATACCAGGCACAAGTACAGGCTGGGTGCAGGGTGGGTTGAGAGTAGCTCTGAAGAAAGACTTGGGGGTGTTGGTTGCTGAGAAGCTCCCCAGGAGCCAGCAGTGCCCTCATGCAGCACAGCAGGCAGCTGTGTGCTGGGCTGCAGCCAGAGGAGTGCGGGCAGCAGGGCAAGAGAGGGGATTCTGCCCCTGGACTCTGCTCTGCTGAGACCTCATCTCCAATCCTGCCTCCAGTTCTGGTGTCCCCAGCATGACAAGGACACAGAGCTGATGGAGAGAGTCCAGAGGAGGCCACAAAGATGATCCAAGGGCTGGAGCACCTCTGCTATGAGGATAGGCTGAAGGAGCTGAGGGTGTTCAGCCTGGAGAAGCCTCACAGGGGACCTTAGAGCTGCCTTCCAATAACTGAAGGGATTCTACAGGAAGGCTGCAGAGGGACTTTTCATCAGGGTGTCTAGAGACAGGACAAGGGGGAATGGTTTGAAGCTGAGGGAGAATAAATTTAGACTGGAGCTGAGGAAGAAGTTCTCCAGTAGGAGGGTGGTGAGACTCTGGAACAGGCTGCCCAGGGATGTTGTGGCTGCCTCCTCCCTGGGGGTGTTGAAGGCCAGGCTGGATGAGGCCTTGAGCAGCTGAGTCTAGTTGAGAGGTGTCCCTGCCCATGGTGCAGAGGTTGGAGGAGATGAGCTCTGAGGTCCCTTCCAACCTGAGGCATTCTAGGATTCTATGGTCTAACTAAAGGCTGAGAAATTGTTCCCAAATAAATCCCTTGGTCTACCAAAGTATACTGCCCCACCAAAATACCTGAGTGTGTATAGATAGATATACACACACACACACTGCCCCAACAGATAAACATCTTAACTGATTAGGAAAGGAACAATGAGAAAGTAAAAATAATTTGCAGACTTTAAAGGACATTGTCTTCTCATACTTTGCAAAGAACTAGCTTTAACTCAACTGAACAACAAAACACTGCCACGTGAAAAAATATAAACCAGGCTAAACTAATGTTGCCAGAAAGCAGACTATTTTACCAGGCAGAAAGCTACTTCAGTTATGAGCAATTCTGCCTCCACTAAAAAATAATTAATTTCAATCTGACAACTCATTGCAAGAACACGAAACTTTGCCAAGTGCTTTCACCAGTTTTGTCCTAACTGCATAAACATTCAGACTGATGAGCAGCTAGATCCACTTAAACTAAAACCCATTTCATTCTAGTTCCAGGCTTCATAATCCAGAGACTACCTTAGACATCCTGGCCACAATGTTATTAATTTTATATACATATATCATTAGTTCAATATTAGACTTCTGTATAGCACCAACATTTCACTACCTCTATGTATTACCATGTCTAGAAATGCCAACAGCTCCCAAATTGCCTGGGCAGAAGGACAGACAGGAGGAACAGTAATCAATATCAACATTCACCAATTTCACTGCCATTCTCACCAGCATTAATCCTATAATTAAACAAACTGTGAAACAAATTTGAGATTGCTGTCCAGTCTTGGAAGATTGAAAAATTTATCTTTCAGCCAGAATGCCATTCAGGAGGCAGTGAACCCCAAAAAGCCCAATTTCTCGACCATATTGAGCTATTTCCTCTTCCTCAGCACACAAGCTTGCAATATGCACCACTGTTGTTAAGAACACTGGACATCACACCATGAAAAGTCTGACAGTGAAGTATTTCATCAGGAGTCTTTGGTCTTCTAAAATTTCTGAGAGAAAGAGTTGTGGAGTCTCCTTTGATGGAAACATTCAAAACCTGCCAGGATGGCTTCCTCTGTGACCTGCCCTAGGTGCTCCTGCTCTGGCAGGGGTGTTGGGCCGGATGACATTTTGAGGTCCCTTCCAACCCCCTAACATTCTATGATTACATGAAATGACTTCTCCTGAGAAAGAAAGAAGACTCTTGAAATACTGAGTCACTTCTTGCAAGGTGGGATTAAACTTGAGTACCAGTACCAGAAGGTGACTGCACAGATCACGTCATGCCCCTACAACACCTTGTACTGCCACAAAGATACACTTGGCCTAAGCCTGAATCCTCAAGACTCACAGGTGAAAAGCAATCCAAATGGGATTAGTGCAGCATTTTAGGGAATGTGCTCAAAACTGCTTTCAGGCCATCCTAGGAACTTGAGGCTGGTCAATATTTACAGAAACCCAGGCAGGTTTTCCTGAAGGAAAGCAATGCCACCCACACTCCTCTTGGGGAGTAAGGAACCCAACAATGCTGCCACAGCTTAGCAACATCCTGTAAATGAGCTGAACTCTCTAACAGCCCACAGCACTGCAAAAGAACTCAGCCTTTTGCCACAGGCTAAACTCAGTCAAATTCTCACTCCTTTATCACCAGAGTACAAGCTTAGATTGCTAGGACTGAGCAGATTTACAGTTCCTTGCTAACCCCTGCTAGAAGTTTAGGCAGTCAAACTTCCCAAAGTTAAGCAACAGAAGTTCAATACTTGAGTTTTGTTTTTTTTTTTTTTTTTTCAGTTTCACAAATACATGGCACATTTTAACCACAGTCTTAAAACCAGAAGACATAAATCAGCTTTTAAAGCCTGTCAAAAAGAAGCATCCACGTTCTTCTTTAATAAGCAATAAACCCAGGAAACAAAACACAACACATTTTATGCCACAGCTACTGAGCTCCTAGGAGTGTTTTGAGAATTTGGTGCATTTGGCCCTTTGAATCATTCCAGGACTTACTCCTGAAAAAAAGAGTTGAATCACCCAAGTGAATGAATTCAGAAGAAGAGATCTAACTTCAAAGTAAGCTCCTTTTTCAAAGGGGCTTTTGGAGGATGTTTTATATTTGGAATACTTAAATTTTCTGGCAAGTAGTCCTGGTTTAATACTGGGTAAGAGTAGGGCTTTTTTTAACTCCTCCTTCATTGAACCTAAGAGGGATAGCAGATTCTATTTTAGGACTAGCTTTGAAGATAAAGAGCTGGCAACAGCACAATTAAAACACAGGCCTGAAGAAATCAAATCCACAGCTCTTCATTGTCATTTTCAAATCTGCTTGAAGCAGGGAAGGATGTGGAAGACGACCTTCTGAACAAGTGTATGTTATAAACCTGTCTATGAAACAGAAGACTAAAGCCAAACCTGCTTGCTAAATCTCTAACACATGTGGATTTCTTTCACCTTTAAAAGCTCAACAGGTGAGGGACTCCCTAAGAACAGTTGATATCCCTGCACCAAGAATATTTGGGGTATTGGTGGGGGTTCCTTTCATGCTTTTACAAGCATACAACTTACATCACCTTTTGGATACCACAATTAACATAATTACTTTCTAACAATTTGCAATGCATTAGCTGTATTATTTAAGCAGAGAGGTTTTAACTCAGCTTAACACTAACAGCTAGCAGGAGCATCAGGGTCCTGTCCCCCTGCAGTAGGGACACATAAAATTATCAGAGCAAACAGCACATTCTCTCTTCAGACATCCTAATTTTTCCATTCATGCATAAAAATCTGGAAAAGGGCAAAGAATTATTTAATCTTTAAATCTCTTCTGTTTTCTAGGTTGCATCACTTTGTGTATGACAACAACTGAAGAAGGTCAGAGTTTGCCAGGCAGCAGAAGCTAGTAATTTTAGTATCTAGAGAAAGCAATCACTCCTATGAGGACTTCAAACCTATAAAGCACCACACAAAGTCATTGCACAGAAATAATGACTTCACTTCCTTGCTTATACACAACACTATTATAACAAAGAAACTTTTATATATGCAAAGAGAATAGCAAAGAAACTACTCCACATGGTTTCAGAACAAATCAAGCAAAAGTAGTCAAGGATCAAAAGGAAAAAATAAGGAAAGAGCCTCACCTTCAATCAGTCTCTTCTATAACCCATCCTTCAACTTTCCTAATTAAATACTCCCCAAAGTTTCTCCGTCTATTTTCATTTCTCACTGACCATTCTCAGCTCCCTGCTGTGTCCTTTTGAACTTAATTCCTTAGGATGACACCACTCAGGTAACTGCACTATTTGAACAAATGGCTGTGCAGTTCCATAAATATCAAGTTTCTGTCACCATTCAGTAAATGTCAGCGAATTCACATTTAACAATGAGAAGAGTTCTCAAAGAGCTTTGAGTCTTATGTGATTCACAGACACAGGATGGTGGATAAAAAGCCCCCAGATGCCAGCAAGACCTCTGACTGGAAGAAAGGATAGGGCACAAATGTGATTCTCATCTCATCTTTCTTGGGAAAAGGAAAAGTAGAGTTTCTGCTGCTGCTCTGACCTTGGACATCAGAGAGAATCCAACTTCTGCCACAAAGCCATGGTATGCCATGCCCATAGTTCAAAAGTTTGTAGAATAATTTGTTACCATCTACCTCTCAACAGCACTAGTGGTAGTTGACTTAAGAGAAAACAGCTTCTCTATTCAAACATTTCCAAAGACACAAGATCCAACATTTAGTCTTTAGGTAATTATTTACTAACTGGGACTGTGCTTACTGAGAAAATAAAGTCAATGGATTCTGTTTCTGGCTTGCAGATATATTTAAGAAAAGAGTAGAGTACCAACTTCCGCACATCTAGCCAAACATGCATGGAATAAACTGACTGTCATTCTGCTCTCAAGCATTTGATGATAATACACCCCTCATTCTTCACATCCTATGTAGTGCAGGATATTTACCTGGTGGGGGAATCAGAGGTGGAGCAGAACTGACAGTTGGAGGGGGTGGGAGGAAAGGAGGTGGTGGAAGGTGGGTAGGTGGAGCTCCTGGAGGGAAAAATGGAGGTGGCTTGGTAAAATTGTCTACTTCAGGATTAGATCGTTCTGAAAGAACCTGTAAAATATCAAACTATAGTTACAATTGCTATGTCAAAAGGGCAGAAGAGAGGTTTCCTCTCTTTCCAGTTACTACAACAGGAAAGTATTACTTATGTAGCTGAAGAGCCATATTCAGATGGTTTAAATTCAATCTGCATCCCTGTGCTCAGCATCCCATACTTGCCAAGTAATTTTGAGCATCGAAGAGCAGCCAAGAGGGCTGTAAGATTTGAGGGGCAATATAAATCATCTGAATATGGCCCAAAACACCATCTTAAATTTATGTACAAAGGAAAATATTTTTTAAAAAATCAATATGGACAGCATGAAAACCCCAAAGACTTCAGATTACTTAAACACTGACAGATCATCTGAAAAACACATGGCAGTGTTTTCAACAGAAGCACTACAATCCATTACTCTCTTCCCTGTTTAATCTCAAGTTGGCATGGAAATGCAGGTAGGACACCAAGCAAACTTGATTTTTCTCCACAGAGAAAAGGAGTACTCAATCTTAATGCATTTAGTTGTTTTCTTAAGATAATCCAAGCCCACAGAGATTAAAATCATAAAGCCTAAGCTTACAGTGCATGGTTAAATAACACAATATAATTTTTTTAAGTACTATCAACTCCATTCCTTCATCACTTAGTTTAAAAGGCTGCTTTCTCAATCTGCATACAAAGAGGCTTTTGCTTTCAGCATTAGCACCTGGCAGGAACAGGGGAGAAATGGGCAGTCAAGTTTAAAATATTTATCTTAATCATTTAGCAAACAAAATGATACCCCATGCAGATCTAGCAGAACCAATGCTGTCTCCTGTATTGCAAGTCTGCAGTATCTCTTATTTCCTTTAATTAAGTAGACCGAAACATTTATCTTCAGCAGTAAGCGTTTCACCTCAATGTATTTTAATTAACTACCACAACTGTCTTGCTGAACTTAGAGCTACTTCTGCTCAGCTCATAGACACTGAAATGTTTTCAATGGAAGCTATGGGGAGATCAAAGATGTCTTTTAGGCAAGGATAAGGGGCAAATCTGCAGTATAAAACCTGTATGTTGCTGTTTTCATTAGCTCGCCGGCGTCCTTCCACCCTGCTGATAGTGATGCTCTGTCCAATCACATCTATTGTGCCAGATAATCTCCTGCAACAACACAGGACAAACCACAGTCAACAAGCAGAGCTGGGAAAGGCAAAAACCAAAAGCAAAATACAAGAGAGAGACAAGAAAGCCTTGCAGACTTCTCTCCTTCAGAATGCCCGAAGTTCATTATCCTGTATAAAGCATAAGAGAACATTTTTGAAGAACACTGAATGTGATAAAATTTGCTGAACCATTCAAGTATGTAGAACTAAACAATGCAGCAATAAAGACTCCTGTAAGACAAAAGATGACTCTCCATTCTCCTTCCATTCCCTACAAGGTAATAAACCTACACTGCTGTTAGCAGTAAAAGGGGGGAAAATTAAAGGAATAAAACAAAAATCCACCTCAGTATGAAAAAAAAAATACATTAAACAGAACTACTACAAAGAATGGAAGTAAAATAGTTATAAACTAGTCATAAGAAAAGAGACTTGGGGGTGTTGGTTGATGAGAAGCTCCCCAGGAGCCAGCAGTGCCCTCATGCAGCACAGCAGGCAGCTGTGTGCTGGGCTGCAGCCAGAGCAGTGTGGGCAGCAGGGCAAGAGAGGGGATTCTGCCCCTTGGCTCTGCTCTGCTGAGACCTCACCTCCAATCCTGCCTCCAGTTCTGGTGTCCCCAGCATGAGAAGGACACAGAGCTGCTGGAGTGAGTCCAGAGGAGGCCACAAAGATGATGCAAGGGCTGGAGGATGCTGAGGGAGCTGGGGGTGTTCAGCCTGGAGAAGAGAAGGCTCTGAGAGGACCTTAGAGCTGCCTTCCAATACTGAAGGGATCCTGCAGGAAGGCTGCAGAGGGACTTTTCCTGAGGGTGTCTAGAGACAGGACAAGGGGCAATGGTTTGAAGCTGAGAGTAGGTTTAGAGTGGAGCTGAGGAAGAAGTTCTTCACAGTGAAGGTGGTGAGAATCTGGAACAGGCTGCTTAGGGAGGTTGTGGCTGCCTCTTCCCTGGGGGTGTTGAAGGCCTCTGTTCCAGAGTCCCACCACCCTCATACTAAAGAACTTCTTACTAAGATCCAGTCTAACCTTGCTCTCCCTCAGCTTCCAACCATACACCCTCTTGCCTTGTTTCACAGTGGTATGCCTACTGCCCTTCCCAACAGCTGCAAGAGATTTCATTTTGGTAATGATGGATGAGTTCAGCAATTTGCCATCATATCTTGAACCTGACAAATTCTTTATTTCCAAGACTGCAATAATGATTTCATTAAGTGCTCCACTACAAGAGCTTGAAACTGAACAGAAGAAAGCAGAGTTGAGTTGCAAGTGCAGCAGTGGATAACACCACTGTCAAACACACCCTCCTCAGGAAGGCACCTGAAGTGCCCAGCATTGAACAGCTTAGCAGTTTTGTAAAAAGGGCAAATCTGAAGCCTCAGATCTTGATTCCCATGGGGAAATTTCAAAGACTCCCCCAGCCACCATCTCTCTCAGTAATAAGATTTTAAGCAAGCATTACTAGATTTCTGCCCCAGAGTATACCAAGAAAAGAAAGGGTTTGGTTTGTCCCTTATATGATCAGTGCACCTGGGATACAGATGCATTCCCAATGGACACATCCCAAAATGAAAAAGCAATCCACATGTGTGGGATGCACATGAACCCAGAGCTGAGTTCAGACAAAGTGTAGCTTGAAAGGAACATTCCAGCAACTCAGTGATTCCACTCTAATTAGAGAACAGTTATTTATGAGCTATTTGCACTATGAACATCACCCTCCATGGAGACTGAACTCAGAGAGATATCTCAATCTCACTTGGCAAGCTGAGCTAATTTGGGTGCTACAGAGCAAAGAGAAAGTGGAAGGAAAAAAGAAGAAGAAAGAAAAAAAAAATGACAAACCCAATTACTTTGCAAATTCATAGCTTCAGAAATCACTCCAAGTACTATAAATAAACTGCTTTTTGGACACACATTGCCCCTTTTCAGGACCCAGAAACAATCTAACTGCTGGATGCCACTTAATCAGTAGACTTATAGCCTAGTCTAAGAATTAAAGTAGTAAACTATACTTGAAGGAGGCTACAAGAAGGCTGCAGAGGGCTGTTTCCAAAGGCCTGTGGTGATAGGATGAGGGGCAATGGTTTGAAATGACGAGGAGATTCAGATTAGATATTAGGAACAAGATCTGCACCATGAGGGTGGTGGAACACTGCCATAGGTTGCCCAGAGGGGCAGTTGAGGCCCTATCACTGGAGATATTCAAACTTGGTCTTGACAGGACTCTGAGCAACTTGATCTAGTTGAGGATGCCCCTGCTGACTGCAGGGCAGTTGGACTGGATGACCTTTGGAGGTCCCTTCCAACCCAAGCCATTCTCTGATTCTGTAATTTAAAATAATTGGCTCTATGCCAGAAGACATTTGCAGTAACTCTATGTGAAATTGCTGGAAGCATTTCTCATGTAGCAGTAAAACCTCAGCATTGTAACAACTCAAAATTACAGCATTTACATTGAATTGATACAAAATAACTGATTCTAACCACTAGAACACACACAAGTGAAACAACTGGAAATGTATTATTCTGTTTCTTCTTTATCTACCCAACAGACAACTTAATGACTTCTTAAAGACATATAGGTTTCCAACCTTGGCTAAGGTAAACCTGTTCCTGGAGAAAACAGACTCAGTCCAGCTTAGCCTGAAGGCTAAAAGTGATTAGAATCACTCCTTCACTCATTTATACTTCTTAAAGAAACATAATTTCCTTCATTTTCTACAAAAATCATGAACTTCTAATACATGAAGGTAAGAGCCTAACAAGTGTTTTGGTCTTGAGTTAGTACTGACTGACCTGTTTGTTGGGATTCCTGATTTGAATAAGGCAGGAGGGGATGTGAACTCAGCTTTGGTCGACTGCACTGCCAACTCTTTCTCCAAATTTCCAGTTCTGCCCTGTTGTACCTTCAAAATAACATTTCAGCATTAGTTTAACCCCAGGAGTCTAACAGCCCCAACACTCAACACAGCATACAGACAACAAAGAAAGGGAAGTCCAACTTTAATCAGATTTTTTATAAACTATCACCTTTGCACAGCCAATAAAATTATTTAAGGATATATTACTCAAGTACTGTGTCTAATATATGTAAGAAGCAATGTGCCAGAGACTAACTTATTACAGTTTCAATATTTATTTTCAAAGCATTTAACATGAGCAGACCAAACTGATTTTCTTGTAGAATTTTCTGTTTCAACATGAGCATACCAAACTGGTTTTCTTTGTAGAATTTTCTCTATGAACAAAAGAAGGTCTTAAAATTTTTAAAAGAAGCAAACTTATTAAAAAAATAAAATCAAAATCTTCATGATCCCAATGAGGGAGATATCCAACAAGTCTGCTACCCAACAACAAACCATGAGACAAGAAACAGAGAGGATTCTCAAGTCTGCCCTAGTGACCATGAAATCTAGTTTGAGTCCTAGCAGGAAGTCACTTCATGCTCTGGGTTGTGCAAACTTTAGGAGATTTGTCATTAGTTCTGACTGAATACTTCAGAACCAGCAGTAAGCTTCTGAAGTACTGCAAAATTCCAGAGACACTTTATTAAAGCCAAGCAAAACCCCTGGTGCAGGTACTAATGTTCTGTGATTCAGTGATCATACAGGTTGTGTTCTCACAACTGCTTGTAGGCAAGTGAACTACTCAGCTTTTGCAGAATCATGGAATGGTCTGGGTTGGGAGGGACCTCCAAAGCTCATCCAGTCCAACCCCCTCTGCAGTCAGCAGGGGCATCCTCAACCAGATCAGGCTGCCCAGAGCCCTGTCCAGCCTCACCTTGAATAGTTCCAGGAATGGAGGCCCAGCCACCTCCCTGGGCAACCTCACTTCTAAACATAGGCACTTCTTCCCCAGACCTCAAAAATGCACATAAATAGTTAAGATTTGTTTAAAAATTAATTCAACTTTAGTATCCAGAAATATATATTAAAAAAAAACATCTGAAGAGGTTTTGGGTAAGTATTTCTCTGAAAAATCTCTAAGGGGAAGCTTTGGTTTGGAATATTTATCCTTCTTCCCTCAGGACAACAGTTGAGAAAAGTCAGCTGCAAATTATAACTCCCACTGCCCACCATGAATGGTAACTGAGGAAAGCAAAAAGCCCTGGGCAGCTTCTGACAAAGATAAAACCAAAATGACTGAAATACCCTCCAGAAGCATAAGAGGGGAAACAACAAATACCTGATTTCTGTCACAGGAGTACATAAAGGAAAGCAACAAACAGTTCCAAGTCAGTTTAACAACAGATCAAGCACAAAAATTACTAAATATTTAAAAAAACCACCAACAAACTAACCAACCAAAAGAACAACAAACTCCCCAAACCAAAACAAACAAAAAAACCTACCCCAAAAACCCCAACACCCAACCCAAAAAAACAAAATCAAAAAAGCAACCAAAAAAAGCCCCAAAATAAATAACACTTGTATTTTAATTTCAACTTTAGGATTAAACAGAAGAGGAAAGGAACCTAAAAAAAGAACCTAAAAAACCTGTTCAAGCCTTAAAATGAATCCTGGCATACCAATTTTTCTTTCTGCTACAAGGAAAATCAGCATTTCTGAACAGAATATTATACAGAACTTGATTTCTTGCAATCTAATCCCAGAATGACAAAAATATGAAAGGTTGATTTTCACATCTCAGGGTTGCCAAGAATAAGTTTTACAAAACACAGTAAGAGCTATGAGGCCACAGGAAAAAATAACCAAGCCATAATCTAGAAAATCTTCCTCAGCACATCTGCACAAATTCTTTTATCTGCGTAACCAAATGCTCTGCAACTAAAAAACAAACCATCACATAAAGAAGTATTAGTTTCCCTGGGAACTCTGTTAGTTCACCAGGCCACTAACTCACATGCTTGCAGACGGGTGATGAGCAAAGCAACGCTTTTTAAACCAGCATTTTGTGTCATGGGCAGAAGGTCACTGATGTAAGAGGAGAATTTGAAATTATGGCTAATGTTCACTTCACTTGGTCTTCTGTCAGCTCTGTGGTGGCATGGGAAGCAATACTTGATAAAAAAAAATGAGAGCAACCAACAAAAAGTTTACTAAAATTCACCTTAAAAAGATGGTATCTGCCATCGAGAATCTCTGCACTTGGTCTTACTTCCATAGCTTTGTCTTCAGCCTAAGTTAAATAACACATTGCCCATTAAGATACCACACAACTCTGAGGTGATGGGCCACAATCTGAATCATGGTACAGATGCAATCTAGCTGTAGCTAGTCTGGCACACTATCCACACAAACTGCCACACTCTAGGCTCAGGGTGGGGACTGAGGTGCAAGCTAACACACACACTGAGCTGGGCAGAACAAGCTTAAGGCACACAAGCAGCTTTACAGGGGTGGGAAAATAAAAAGGCATCTGGAATGTAACAAAGTTGCACTAATTACCGTGATTTTATTGGTGGCTGAGGTAACTGGGAGAATTTCAAGCCCCATTCGTATTCTTTTTTGTTTTTCACAGTAAGCTTTCCAGGTATCTTCATTGAACCCATAGTTAAAATAATCAGAAAGATCAGCCCCTTCAAACAGAAAAGCAGAGGGGTTAGGACATGACAAAGTAAATCTTCACTGAACAGCTCTAACATCACAACAGATCAGGTCTCAATCTAAAAACTTACTAATGAAGCATACAATACAGTCTAACATCACGAAACATACAGCATTCATGGCTAAGACTATAAAAACATTCAAATTTAGTTGGAGTATCTTGCCTGGCATCCTGTCTGAGGGATCAAGAGTAGATAATTACACAGAACTACAGGACATTATAATCCCTGTATCTTTGCAGTAAGGTAAGTGCAAGATCTACAGGTTCCTTCAGCTTCCTGTTGCTTGCTCTTCATTTGACTCATTTCATTTTGATGCCCAGTTTCACTTGATGCCACAAAGAATTTTTATTGACCAGACAAAGCTCAAATACACAGAATATAGTTTCAATATCTAAGAGGTCAAACACCAGAATATGACCAAAGTTTTTTTTTTTCCATTTTGTAGACCCTATTTGCATTGCCAAAGCAATCCACAAACACTAGGAAAAAACTACAGAGAGCATCAAGATGTACAGCCACTGAAATAAGCCACCTAATGCTGGTATTACTAAGTCACTTGAATGAACCACACAATAAACACAGGAGACTTATGAAAACTTCATGTGGTACCAGCTTCTTCAAAGCCTATGGACATCTTATCCAGGAACACAAAGAACCACCAGCAGCTATGTTTCACCATTCTTTATGGACAAACCTGCTAGAACTATTTCCTGTTCTGCTTTCTCTTCCGTCCTATGGCAGAGACTGGTGGAAATCATCTCAGGACATACATGTGTTTAAGAAAACCACAAAGTACATGTCCTACAGTCTTTTACTGACATGTGTGTGGGATGTATTCTAAGAACCAAGGCACAACCCACATGCTCTGTGGCACAGCACAAAGGCAACTTATCTGCTTTTCCCAGATGATATTGTACAGCATCTTCTAGCTAGAGGGTAGATAAGATCTATATATAGTGAAGAGGAAATAATAAATAACCTACTGAATATCTACATAGCAGTTAATGTAAAGCAGAGAATTACCTGGCTTTCTCCAAGGTTTGTCTTCAAAAGAATCTAAATCTACTTCCAGAAGTGGCACACCATTAATACTCCCTGGTGCATCTAGATCCAACCCTTTCACCTTTGCACCTGTGACAAAAAATTAGAAAAGTCAGAGCCTTCTGATTCTACCAAATAGCTGGAACATATTTACAATAGGGGAAAAAAATCAGATTTAAATTTATCAACCTGGAAGTGAAAATTATTTCCTTTTTGAAGGTTAGGCTGAGGCAGCTGGGGGTATTCAGCCTGGAGAACACTCTACAGGGACCCTAGAGCTGCCTTTCAATACCTGACAGGGTCCTACAGGAAGGCTGCAGAGGAACTTTTTCATCAGGATGTCCAGAGATAGGACAAGGGGGGAATGGTTTGGAGCTGAGGGAGAATAAGTTTAGACTGGAGCTGAGGAAGAAGTTCCTCAGTAGGAGGGTGGTGAGACTCCGGAATAGGCTGCCCAGGGAGGCTGTGGCTGCCTCCTGCCTGGGGGTGTTGAAGGCCAGGCTGGATGAGGCCTTCAGCAGCTGAGTCTTGTTGAGAGGTGCCCCTGCCCATGGTGCAGAGGTTGGAGTAGATGATCTCTGAGGCCCCTTCCAACTTAAGCCATTCTATGACATTCTTTCTTGCCTTTTCACTAATATTGCTGTGTAAATTTTCTTACCAGAAGATGCAAAAGCTCGTCCTCCTGTCTTTATATTGAGATTCACAGGTGCTGCTCCATAACTAAAAAAAACAAACCACCAAACCCAAAAAATTGAATTAGAGAAAAATCTAAACTCAGAAGAAAATACAAAACAAGTGTTAGCTAGATCCAGAAACAAACTGGACCCAGGCTCAATCATCATCCTGAATCTCTAGCTTTCCAAGCTGGTAACACTGTAAGAGTAGAGTTCAGCCTAGGAGGAAGAGAGTGTACCTTTCTATGCCCAGAAGCAACTTCTCCAACTAATAAACAGTTGTGAAGCAAGTCCCAGTCACTCTTCCTGAGTTGAAAGGATAAAGACCTTGATAGAAACAAGAATGGACATAACCAGAAGAAGAGACAAAGGAAAAATGAAGTTCATTTAGGGATACAGATGACACTTGGAGACTAAAGTAAAAACAAAATTAAAACCAAACCAAAACAAAAAGAAAGGGTTTAGACAGATCTTCTTTTTCAAAATTACTCCATTTAATCTGTACAGAAGTGGAAAACAGAAGCATTTCTCTACAATGACTCAAAGGTTGTCTGTTTCAATGTACTTCCAGCAATCATCTGTTCTCCTGACCTACAAAAACGTAACATTTCACTTTCTAAAACACTTGAGAACTTTCTTCATAAAAATGAACTTTAGAACTCTAGATACTGATTTACCTCCTTTAGGAATGACAGTATTGTTCATCTGAATCATTAAGAGCTAGCTTTCACAACCATTTGCATGCAGTGTAGCTCATGCTTACAGGTAGTATCAACCCATAATGAGATTTGTTTATAATTAGAAGGCAGTCTACAGTTTGCAGCACCACTTCCACCCTCTTTGAGTTTTCATTCATGTGCTGGGACAGCACAAAATTGACCCAAAAAATACATTCATAGAACGGTATGGGTTGGAAGGGACCTTCAAGACCATCTAGTTCCAACATCCTGCCATTGGCAGGGACCCCTTCCACCAGATGAGGTTGTTCAAGGTCCCATCCAACCTGGCCTTGAACACCTCAGGGAGGGGACATCCACAACCTCCCTGGGCAACCTGTTCCTGGGTCTCACCAAGGTCATCATCCCAGGAGACTCCTGAGTGCCTCTGACCCTCAGATCAAGGCTTAAGAAAAGCTTTGGTTCCGGTACATTATAAAATAACACTCCTAGAATTCTAGAACCCAGTGTGGTGGGGGCTGGAAGGGACCTGTGAAGATCATCCAGTCCAATTTCTCTGATAAAGGACCAGAGATCCCAGGAGGTTCCATTTAACTTTCTGATCTGCCATGCTGTATTTGTGCATGACTTTGTCAAACAAATCTGATGTTGTAACAGCAGTTGATTGCTACAAGAAAAAAAACATTTAATCCTATAAAAGGAGCACATGAAAAATCATTTAATCCTATAAAAGGAGCTTGTTATACTCAAGTTAAAAGGAAAAGCAATGAGCAGTTTGGTTTAGATTACCACCCTTCAATGAACTTTCTGTCCCATTTGCCCAGAAAGAAAAGGGTTTCCAGAAAACAACCATTTCTTCATAAAACTTTCTACTCTAATTAGATTTAGGATCATTGCTTTGTTTTCTGTATTCATGGGAAGAGTACCAGCAAATCCACTGAGAATATAAAGCTAGTTTTGCTTTAGACTTAATAAACTTGAGGTCACTGCCTCCACCATAAGCATACTGCAAGTTATTGAAAGCAGACAAGTAAAGAAGTGTTCTTTTTGTATTACATTGATTTGCACAGTTAGCATAGGGTACAAAATACTGACAGTTTAAAAATATTATATTTCCTCAAAAATGAGTGCTTCAGCTGCAACCTAAAGCTAAGAACACAGCAGTATACATGAGTCAGACCTACCTGCAGACCTGTCATAATTCTTGTAAGAAATGACACCCTAGCAATTCTGGTTTTAATAAGCATTGGGATTGCCAAGAGAAACAAGCAAAACACTTTCCTCAGAAAATGTCCATGTCATGAAAAGTAGTATTTCATTACTTTGGATAGCATTAAAATTGTTTAGAGCTTTCACTGAAAAACAAGCCCTTTATCCAGAGAAGAAGGAATATGTGGCAATAACAGTGGCAAAAAAAAATTTGTGTAAAGCACAAATGCCCAACCCATGATCTTGAGAAATTATCTCCAGAGACTGGCAGCTCCACTCTGAAGTACATTAAAATCTTATTTGAGAACTGCAATAGGAATTGAAACTACAGAGGCTAATTAGAGCTGTATCCACTCCAAACAGGAACAAGGACAAATATTTCTAATGTTCTGTGCTCACCACCCTACCACATGCAACGAAAACTTACCATCACCGAAACAATGCTGAAAATGCTGTGTAGCAGCCATTTCATGATAAAACCCAACTCCCTACTTTACAAAACTAATACACTGATTTCTCAACATTTGAAAACAAAATTTAACTCATGCAAGAGCTCTCCAAGACATTTCATTTCTCCTTTTTGTCTACAAGTTAGTATAGTTCTAAAAAAACACTATTAAAGAGCTGGAAAAAAAAATCCTAAGTTGAGACTAAGTTTGCATAAAAATTGACACTGACAAGCATTAAAGAGCCTGAACAGGCAATTAAATATGATGTTCAAAGTTCCCCCAGTTAATGTGTTACAATAACTTACCTGTACTGTGGAGCTCCTGTTTTAATATCCCCTATGGTGACTTGAACATCATCTTCATCATCATCGCTGTCACTATCACTCTCATCGTCAGCCTCTGCCGCCTTCTACGAAAGAAAAGGTCAAAGCAGTCACTCACCTCTGCAGTGGACAAAACTACCCAGGCTAAAACTCTTCAAAAGAAAATTCTCTTTTTCCTGCACTTCAGAACTGAGTAGCATTAACAGTATATTTAGGAAGCTCACCTGCTGAAACGCTACAAGTCTCTGAAACCTCTGGATGCAAATAAGGAAGTATTTTTAATACTAAGTTCTGTTTCTGAAACAAGACACTTCCTAAATAAGCATATGTCTGAGAAAAGAGAGCTGTCTTGAAGCATCTTCTTTAACCCCCCCCAAAAGCCCTGGAAGTACTACTCATTTTTTTCCTGCTATATTAAAAAGTGGAGTGCAGGTGGGAATTGAATTTCCTAATTTAGTAATTTCTACAGAGTTTCTACAGAGAGTGTCAAACACCTTTCAGAAAATAAAAATCAAAGGCACACATTACACACGAATTCATTAATTCAGCCAAATTAATAATCCCCCATAAATCAAAACAAAAAGACATTCAGACGTACTGTTTTCACAACGCCATTTTCTGCTGCTTCTTCTTCAATTCCAGGTGGAGGTGGAGCACTTAAAACAAAAACAAAGAGGAAAAGATGAAACTAGGTATTTATGCACACTATTATTTCACACATATCAGCTAATGAGGGAAAAAAAAAACCTTTGCTACATTACTCCAGAGAAGAGACAGAGCTCCAGCTATCTTCTACATTAAAATTACTAGATCAATGTGAGTTTATATTAGCAGGATAAAATTTCACTACTATAAAAACTGTGTGTTGGTAGAGTAGTTGGAAGGAATAAGGCACTAGATCTAAATCCTTATTTGAACAACAGATAAAAGGTGAACAACAGCTTTTTTTTCTTCCCCGCAAACAGACATATTTCAAAGAAATAATGGGGAAAAAGGACATTTAAATACCTATAGGTGATGTTGCACTGAATCAAAACTCCCACATGTGCATTGGAAAGTTTCCTTCCAGCATATGGAACAGCTACAATTAAATTAATTCAAACATGTAGACTGAAGATGTTTTAAAACCACTGGTGCATTTAAAATGACCATGCAAATGAGCTATATGACTCCTACTGCTCTTTCTTCCACAGCAATATTTTCATTTCTACAGTCCCATTAACTGTCAGGATGTTATACCACGAACAGCAAGAGTAAGCAGGGAGCCATTTCCCAACAATATTCTTTCAGTGAAAAAGGTATTTCTGAAATGTAGTGAGCAACTGCCAGTTTTTCTTGAACAGAATGATTTTGATCCTATCTTCTTGTTGGCAAAACACACCCACTCATGAGTGCTGAACCAAAAGCCAACACAGCCCCAGAATTCAAGCTTGACTGTTTCACTTCATCACACATTAACATGACAGACTAGCTCCAGAAGTCAAATAAAAGCTCACAATTTTTATATATATATATATATATATACACACATATATATCTAGGAAGAATGACTAATGTTGGATACCAGAGAACAAAGCTTCTAACAGGTAACTCTTAACACACTTCCAGAATTTTAAATACAACTCCCAAGATGCATAAGCTACCATTTGCTATGCTTCGCAGTCTATAACTATGTACCTGAGGCAGCCAATTGCCAAGCTAGACACTACTGACCAGACACTGGAGTAAAACATCTTTTCTAATCACAGGATCACAGGGTGTTAGGGGTTGGAAAGGACCTCCGAAGATCATTAAGTCCAACCCCCCTGCCAGAGCAGGACCATAGAATCTAGCACAGGTAGTACAGGAATGCATCCAGATGGGGCTTGAAAGGCTCCGGAAAAGGAGACTCCACCACCCTCTGGGGAGCCTGTTCAGTGCTCTCACCTCATGTTGAGGTGGAACCTCCTGTGTTGTAGTTCATATCCACTGCCCCTTGTCCTACCACAGGGTGCAACTGAGCAGAGCCTGTCCCCTCCCTCTTGACCCCCAGCCCTCAGATATTTATAAACATTGATTAGATCTCCTCGCAGTCTTCTCGTCTCCAGAGTGAACAGCCCCAGGGCTATCAGCCTCATCAGGCAGTGCTCCAGTCCCTTCAACATCCTGGTAGCCCTCCGTTGGGCTCTCTCCAGCAGATCTCTGTCCCTCCTGAACTGGAGAGCCCAAAACTGGATGCAATATTCCATGTGTGGCCTCACTAGGGCAGAGTAGAGAGGGGGAGGAGAACCTCCCTCGATCTGCTGGACACACTCTTCTTAATCTGCCATGCAAATAATTTTCTTCGACAACAGTAATACTGAGGAAAGGTCTCAGGTCAAGGAAAGTAACTGAATACAAGGAATCAACTGATATGGAATAGCTTGCAAATAAAGAATAAATTAAAAAGTAGAATTCTTTGTCCTGGAAAAGGGATGATTCAAGATGAATGCAACAGAGGTTTAGGAAACTGTTAAGTGGCATGGAAAAGGTGACAGGAAAAAAACCCTGATTCTTAAACTACAAGAAATAATGGGAATTAAATAATTGCATCTAGTGGCTGCTTCAAAATGATATTGCATGTAGTCAAGTAGGGGACACAGTCTCAAGTTGTGCCAGGGGAGGTATAGGCTGGATATTAGGAGGAAGTTCTTCACAGAGAGAGTGATTGCCCACTGGAATGGGCTGCCCAGGGAGGTGGTGGGGTCGCTGTCCCTGGAGACGTTCATGAGAAGATTGGTTGAGGCACTTATTGCCATGGTCTAGCTGATTGGATAGGGCTGGGTGATTAGTTGGACTGGATGATCTTGGAGGTCTCTTCCAACCTGGGTGATTCTATGATTCTAAGTGGTGGAGGTCATTACTGCTGTGTCACACTGTGCATGTCAACAGTTGTCACCACTTCAAAGAAGCAACTGAGCAAGCCAAGTAAGTTCACCAAGAGTAACAAAATTCAAGAGTTCTCATGGAAAAAAAAAAATCTGTTGCACTGACTTCCCCTTTATTTGTTTAATTTATCTTGACAGCCAACAATTTGCCTAGCTTTAAGAGTTGTGAGACTTCTTTCTTCCAGTAGGAAAGACGGATTCCCATTTTCAGTCTTTGCTATCAGCCTCCAACAACTCAGCTAGACTTTCTCACACAGCTGCTTATAACTCAAGCAGGCTGTCCCAAATACCGCTTCTTCTAAATGTATTCCAAATACTCTCTTTTTATAATAAAAAGAACCCCAAAACTCTAAACAGATGTGTTATGTCACTTGCACATCCAACTACCTAATAGCCTTCCACTGCCTCCCTGTAGTCCTTTGTAAACATTCTGGGAAACAGACTGTCCTTTAATTTCTAAATTATCTAGGACAAATGAAGTCTTGATCCATTACTAAGAGTGCAAAGAACAATGGTTAGAGAAATAACAGACCTGTTGGCATTTTGTTAGGGGCTGCTGTTAGCCTCACAGTTAAAACTTAGAATTTGACTTCAGTACTCAAGTGTCCCAATTTCAGAGGTAAAACCATTTCAGAGGCAAGCCAAGTCATTCTAGGAGACCAAACATTATTTCAAAGAGATATGGAAAGATACCAGAGTGTGTTTGGGCACTATGATGTCTCAAGCAGCTGGGAAGAATGTAATGGATAAAAGTTCTGTGCAGCCATGCTACAAGACTTTCAGGTGTCAAGATACTCACCTAGCTTTTTCTTCTTCTGGTTTCTCTGCTTCATTTTCATCTACCACAAGAGAAAAAAAAAAAAACAACACAGCAATTAACAATAAACCCCCCCGAATACCAACTGTGACGGATATCTTGTCATGAGTATTAACAGGCAATCCTTCAGTTTATGACTGAGATGTTTTCATAACATGTCAGTTGTGTAATCAGTTGAGCAGGCTCCCCAGCCCTCACAGTGCTCTATACTGACAGGCCCACCGTAGGGGCAGGGTTGGGTTTACAGGTTTCATTACGATTTGAACGTAAAGAAAGTTCCTAAAGTTGCAAATAAAGTTTATACAGAGAAGGTTAAGGATGCTTCAGTACTTTAACGCTGTAAGCCCAGGCAGGGGGGTACAGGGGAGAGGATCGACCGCCCCAGGGGTACGTGTGAGGCAAGCACACCATGTGGGCCTCCCGCTGCGGAGGCCCAGCACGCCTCGGCCTGCGCGGCAAAGGGGACGGGAGATCGTCAGCGCCTGAGAGCCCAGCCGCAGGGTAGGGGGACAGCGACCACCGTGCGCCGCGGAGGGGGCCGCGTACAGGACCCGGACGGCGCCGCTGGAGGGCTGGCCAGGAGGAGGGGACTGAGCAGCAGCAGGGGTGGCGGGCCGGAGGGTCCCTTTTAAACGGCCGCCTGCCAGCCCGGCTTGGCGGGTTGTGATCGGCCTTGGGCCGGTCTGGCGAGGCGGCGCACGCCGCGGCCTACCCACCCCACATACATCCCCACCCCCTCCCGCCGCGGCGGGGCACGGCGGCAGGGCGGGCGGGGGAGGTGGGCTGGGAACGGGGGTCTGGGAAGGTGCGTACCGCCATAGAGCCACTCCTCCTCCTCGTCCCCGGCGGCCCCGCCGAGGTCTGCCGACAACCGCTCCACCTCGCCGGTAGACATGGCCGCCTCCCGCGGGACGCGAGGGCCCAGGCCCGGCGGCGCCGGCGCCTCCCGCCACTGGGCACCACTACTGCGACGTCCCGGGCCTCCGCCGGCACCTCAGGCCGCGATCGAGCGGCAACCGGGGGGGTTGCGAGAGCCCACCCGGCCCAACGGCACCGCTCGCGGAGGAACGGCCGCCGCCTGCTCAGCGCTTCCCCTCCCCCGCCGAGTGAGTGACACGCACAGGAAGCGGGCCCGGCCCGGCCCCGCGGCGCCCTGGGCACGGGCATGCGGGGGGCGGCCCGGCGGCGCCCGGCCGCTCAGACAGCTTCCTCCCTGCTGCCGGCTGACGGACGCGGCCCGGCGCAGCCAGGCGCCCTCTGGTCGCCGAGGGGCCCTACCGGGCCGGGGACTATGAGTGAGGAGAAGCCACGGGGCCTCCTGGCCGGCCGCTGTAGGAGCGAGCCGGACCGAAGGGTGAGAGGCAGAGCGGCTGTGCGGCCAGGCCGTGCCCGGGACCGCTTGCACTGTCGGTCTCCCCTCTTGCGTACTGCCAGTCGCCGGCACTCACCTCCGCTGTGCCTTCCCCACTCTTCCGAGGTGCGGCGTGCCGGCCAGAGCCGCCTTTCGTTCCTCTCGCCGCTATTTGTCTCCGCCGCTCTCGGAGGTCCTTGTGCTTTTCTGCATCCCCAAACGCCCGTCCGCCCCCTCAGCGCGGATCACCGGCAGCGTGGCGATCTCTTCTAGGACATCCTCGCCCATCTCTAGAAGCAGGACTTGGCCAAACACACGTACAGTCCAGTGCTGTGCTTCTGCTGGTAGCTGATGGCAGCTGCCGGGGGGGAGCGTAACCGCTGGATAAACACACTGCTGCTTCTACTAGTGCTGCCCTAGCTCTCTGCCCGGGGACTCTCCCAGCTGGAGCCAGTATTTAAGGCTTAGCAACTCTTTATAGTTTTGGGGTTCCCCCCCCCAGTTTTATTTTTAGCGCCAGTAAGCGTTTAACATCCAAAGCGTGCTGTAAATGTTCCATAATGTAACCATGCATTTAACGAAGAAATTATTGTTTTAAAAGTGGCAGGAAGTAGCAAGCCGTTTTTATTGATGATTTTCTCACTTTACATCTGAGAATGCTGCATTAACAACTGCAAGATTCGTTAGGAAAGTTACATACCAACAATTGTCAAAATAGGTTTGGACCAGTTGTGTGTACAAACGGAGTCTCCAGCATCTTAGGAGGTTTGTGTAAACTAAACAAGGGACTCCTTTTGCACATCAGGACAGCTCGTGAAAGATTGGACCAGAGGGCTTGACTGTATTACAAACACATCACACCTCTGGGTGGGTGGGGAAAGCTATTATTTGAACAGCCTGCATAGAGAGCCTTATTTTAAAGTTTAGAGCATGACACTTCACTCGAGTTTACATGATCAATCTTCCTTCATAAAAAGCATTTTTATCTTTTTATTTTTTTTTCTCCCTGAAATTAAATGTTTGGGTGTCATGTACAGATCATGAATTGTGTGGTGTGACTGGGTAGGTTTTCATTATGCAATTCTTTTTTTTTTTTTAATACATGTAGTAGGGAAGTCAACAAAGGTGATTTTTCACCCATAACATTTCTAGGCACTTGTTTCTCATGAAATAAATGTGTATTGTAGTACCTCTAAGTGTGCATCAGCGTCTTCATTTTCATTCTTGCTTTCTTTACTTGGCCACTTAGCACATTTCTGGCCAATATTAAAGGACAGGGTAGACCTCTTAGTAATTTCCTTTGATTGTAGGCACATGGAAGAAGAAAGGAAATATGAAAAATGCCACAAAGAGAGATCAGGAGCAGGTGTAGAACATAAGATCTCTTAAAACACACCAACAGAGATCCTCAAAGCGTTTTTCCTCCTAGAAACCTTTAAATAAACATCACATTGAACTGGTGGTGACATAAAAATCCACCTTGAACAGCTTGAATGTTGGAAGCTGACCCAAGAAGGCCAAGTCATGAACATAGTTGCCAACTTTCCACCATTCCCAGGGAGAGCTTCACCCACCTCTGGTTGGACAGAGAAGGAGATCTGAACCTCTTTGTTTCATAGGTAGAGTGCTGGCCTAGATGGCATTTTAACTGCTGCTCTCAAAACTTCCACCAGTGCCAGCCTCTCGAAGGGACCTTGCAGTTTCTCCTTACTGCAGTGCAGAGGGAGACCAGCAGTTTGGGCTGAAAAAAAGGCTGCCCTCGAGGCCCTGAGTAGTTAAAAGGCTGAGAACAGAAGAGAACCTCTTTATAAGCTGCATAAACACCTTATACTCAGAAACTCACAAAAAGGTAACAAGTTTACAAGAACCCTTTCAGTTCTCTTCCAATGCAGTACTTGCAAACTTGCACATGGGGTAAAAGAAGCTATAAACTACTTATAAAATTTTGGTTTGCAATTTAACCACCATACTTTGAACTGATTCACCCACTTTTGTCTTCTGTCTAGTGATTCCTTATTTATTTATTTATTTATTTTCAGCATTGGCATCTGCAGAACTAGTTGAAATCTATATATATTTGTTTTCCGCTGTTTTGACAAGAGGTCAAAAAAACCCTAAGCTTTGAAAAATGGCAACTGAAGAGTTAGACAAGTCATATCTAGATTTTGGCCATGGTACTCAAGCATAAAGCAGAAGCTCAGAGATGCATAATCCTCAAGATAATTCAGTCTAAGAGGTTAATTTTAATTGTGTATAAACCCAGAGGCCCAGTGGTTAACCATGCCCAGTCCTCTCTTGGGCATTCATTTTTATAATCCAAATAGTCCAGAGGCTATTAATTTACATATTTTTCTAGCATCATATGTACCCTAAGGTTAACAGAACAGATTGGGGTTGGAATAGCATAAAAACAGAAGTCTGAGTTTGGAAAAGGTAAGAATGCAGCAGGGTAGGAATGGGCATGGGGCAGACTGGAAGGAGAGGATTTAATTCCATTGTATTTAATTCCACATTATATCCCATTATGTCAGAAAAGGTGTCCTCCTCATTCTGTATTGAGGCTGCCCAAGTTAAATTCTATGCAGAACAGATTTGCAAATGAGCCATCCATACTCTTGAGGAGAAAAACTGTAGGTGCATATTATGGCTTTTTTCCCCTTAACTATATCTGAAACAGATTTTGAGATCAAGAATTTTTAAAAGAAGTAGAATTTTCATGGTTCCAACTACATTTCATAAAAGCTGTATTTATTAAAAGAAATTATTTCTTGTTGCTAACTTATCAAACACTAATTTATTAATTCTAACACCAGAAACAGAGGATTATAGAACAGGGATGGAAGTTTTGCCTTTCCAGTGCTGTACACTTTAATACGTACCAAAATGCTTTGGTATAATAAAGATACCGGTGCAGCACGAAAGTGGTAATGACATAGAGTGGCACTGAATTGTTTTAACATTTACGAGGAGCAAGACCAAGGAAGCCTTTTCAGGACAATGCCAGGCGGAACTGAACTGTCAGTGCTCAGACGTCCCTCCTGCTGCAAGACCAGGGCTACAGGCTGGAGCAGAGTTTCTAGTACAGTCTGTAGGTGAATGAAACACTTCAGTAGTGGTCAGATTTTGGCATTGCCATCAAGAAGAGCCCCTACCCTCTCCTCTCCTCTCCCAGCGCTGTGTCCCAGCCGCTGCTCCCTCGCTATACTGGCCGTAGGACGGGAGAACTGCCCGAAGCTCCGGAGAGCCAAGCCTCTACACTGGGTGCAAGGAACGCTGCCAGGACAGCCTTTCAGCAGTCACCCGGGTTGCAGCGAGGGCACCACAACACAGCCCCCCCGAGGCCGGAGAAAAGCCCTCACCGGCTCCGTTAACGACACCTGAGCTCCCACAACCCCTTCAGACGCCTCCCTCCCCACAGACGCCTTCATCACGGCAGCGGCTGGGCGGCAGCGCTCGCTGTGCTCCGCCTCCCCGCCGGCGGGCAGCCAATCCGCGTCCTCAATGTCATCCCGCGGCGCCAGCGGCGCGCGCGGGCATGTGCGCGCTGTTGTGGCTGTCAGCGCTGCTGCAACCATGGCGGTGCCGGTGCTGGAGTTGCGCCGGGTGTGCCAGCAGGTCTGGGAGCCTGTGCTCGCTAGGGCGAATCGGTCTGTCGTCTTCCTGGACGCGGCGTGCGCCGAGGCGCTGCACTGGGGAGGCGGCGGGGCGGGCGAGCTGCTGGCGGCGGGGGCGCTGGCCGTCAGGGCTCTGCCCGCTGAGACGGGAGGAACAGCGGCGTCAGGCCGCATCGTCTTCGTGGTGAGCGGGCCGCTGCGGGGAGGCACAGCCGCCGCTGTCCGCGGAGTATTGGACCGGGGCGCCGTTCGGCACTGCGTCCTGGTGTGCGGCGGCGAGGCGGAGGACGGCGAGCAGGCCGAGATGGAGGAGACCCTGCGGCGGTGGATGGGCGAAGGTAGCCGCGCCGAGGTGGTGCTGCGGGGCCCACCGCTCCTGGCGCCCGTCTCGGCCGAGCTCTGCTTGCTGCCTGGCCTGGCGACGTTTCTTCCGCCTCTGCCCGGCTCCGGCGGGCCCGGCCCCGTGGAGGCCGGGCTGGGCGCCCTGCCCGCCGAGTTGCGGGCGGCGATGCGGACCCTGGTGGGCGACCTCGACGCTCTGTTCACCGCCCTGGGCCTGCGAGAGGAATGCTTCGCCGTGGGGACTCTCAGCAGGGTCGTCGCCGCTGAGCTGGCAAGCTACGCCCCGGCCAGGAACAGGAGGAGAATGGGCACCAATAAAGCCTCCATCGTCTTCGTGGACAGGACGTTGGACCTCGCTGGTAAGAAACCCACTGCTGGCGGCGATTGTCATCCCTGCGGGCCCCCAGCCGCGCTGTCGGGAGGTTTTCAGATAGTTGTAGGAGTCTTGGTGGCTTGGGAGCATGTGTAACACCATGGCCATGGCGGCTGCACGCATATCGTTGCTCCCCGCTGCGTCATGGGAACCAAGAGTGAAGCAGGAGGCTGTGCTGGAAACACCAGGGTTTGTTTCTGGCACTGCCACTTTGCTACAAACAGGAGACCTTAGCTGTGTGTGTGTCTCATCCCAAGGTGTGATGGAAACAGGCTGCCCAGACCTTACGAATTGCTGTGAAGCATTTCTCAATGGGTCTGCTTGTCACCCTTGGCATTCTACCTGTCTGAAGAGGTTGGCATCTATATGTACATTTAGCTATGTCTTTGTGCCTCAAAGAGTCTCTTGAGTGTTAGGGAGAGGTTATGCTCTGCTCTGTACTTTGAATGAATCAGTCGTTAACTTTGAAAACACTATGTTTGAGTTAAACCAGTATGGAATTGTTTGTATAACCCTTTCTGAGAAGCACATGAAGATGAAAATAAACCATATGGTTAATTTAATAACTGACAATTAATGCAGAATTGCTGCAGAAGTTGAGAAGGGTAGAAAGTGGTGTGAAAGTCCAGTGAGAAACTAGCAGAAGGAGAATGTATTGTAATTAACCTGCAAGCCTGATAAGTTAGGTGAGGTCTTCTAAAGCTGATAAGATGTGATATCAAGGGCAGAAAGTGGAAGAGTGACTGAGTCACCAGCAAAGTTCTGGGCTAGTGACCCAGAAAAGGTTTATATCAGGCTCTCACTTCTGGAATAACCATCTCTGAAAGGAAACAGTAAAGGCAGAGAATGATTGATTTGGGAGTTGCTGTGTTTGCTTACCTCATGATATTATTGATTGATAGACATGCTCTCATATCTAGTGTGTGGGCCTGGTTCTGTTTGCATTGCTTGTAGTCAGTAATTCAGGTTGTAATTTTGCCACCTGTTTCCTAGCAATGCTTAGCACAGTGTTGCACCTGCTTCTCATCTGGTTCTGAATTGTCTTGTTTTTTTGGTGTTGTGTTTTGTTTGGTTTTTGTGGGGTTTTTTGGTGTTTTTTTGT
The DNA here is from genome assembly GCF_027791375.1 of Indicator indicator. Lineage (NCBI taxonomy): Eukaryota > Metazoa > Chordata > Aves > Piciformes > Indicatoridae > Indicator > Indicator indicator. The sequence goes on from NC_072017.1 coordinate 2,434,045, forward strand.
TTGTTTGTTTTTCTGAAGAGCACCTAGGTATGAATCTGGGCTGTTAAGGCTGTGCTGTGGTTGAGAGGACTGCAGGAGTGTGGGCTTGGATATAGCACCTTGAAATAAAACTGTGCCAGTTTGTGGTGGGAACCAGTGAAACTAGACAAGGTTTTGTGTACTCAGGTGGTGGAACAAGTTAAAAACAAGAAAAGGAGATGGAAATTTTGTGTGAGAGTGAGCTGCCTGACAAGGAGACTGCTGAGACAACTGGTAGCAACCTAAATCTGGGAAGTGAAGTCTGGGATCTTGTACTTCAGTAGCAGAAGGTTTTTTGGAGAAGACATCAGGGCTGTGGTGGGGCAGCTTTGGAGGGGATGCATCAAAGCTCCTGGAGTAAGGATGAGACAGTAATCAAAGTGTTCATTTTTTTAAACACTATGTACTTTATATAATCCTGTTTAGAGAGGAGGATGAGAGCAAAGACTAACATAGGCCCATGCCTTTCTAGTAAAGTCTGCTTCTGGCTGTTATCTCAGTTTGATTATTTTTGTTTTATGCTGTTTGTTTGTAATTGTCTCTCTCTTTCCTTGATTACAGCTATTCTGTGTCTAATTGGGATTGCTTTACTCATCTCACTCTTTGATTGCAGCCTTTTCCAAGTTGGCACGTTGCTGGATTGACACTAATGGCTTCTTAAAGGAAACAAACTCATGGGTTTTTTCTTCCTTGCCATATCAGCTGATGCCTTGAAAATATAAATACTGAAGCCTGCAGAGCACAGTAGTCCCCTTTTTATCAACCAGGCTGGGGCTTGGACACAGGAGGCAACCATTGCTTAAATTGTTATGGTTACTTGAGGTTGTAGGGCTGCAGCTGTGAGGAGTGATGGCAGCTGAAAATATTCAAGTGGTGTCAGCTGAGTGCTGTGGGTCAGGGTGTAGCCTGTGCTTTGGTGTGGGCTGCAAAGATTCTGCTATTGCAGAACAGGCACACCTTTTTTTTTTTTTTAGAATAGGCTTTTAAATGCTTCAGAGGGTTTACAGAGATAAGCAAATAAATGGAATGAGTTTTGCCTGGTTTAGGGAACCCTGCAGGTGGCTGGGTCATTGCAGAGGACTTGGAAATTCCAAGGCTTGAGCAGATGCCTAAGTGTTTCTTCTCTCCAAATTTACTACTCTCTACATGTGTTGCAGTAGCTGGCTGTGAGAGATGGGAAAGTCTGTCATATTTCTAAGGCAGCTCTCTGCTGCTGTGCTTGGGTGTGGGCTTTTGTGCTCCTGCTGCTGGGATATAAGTGTTTTTGTGTGGGTTTTTTTTTTTGAGCAGGGAGGGCTTGTGGTCTTACTAGTTGTTTGGGCTGTTTTCTTGGTGTGTTTTTCTTGCTTAAGATTCAGTAGCCAGCACAGAGGGACAGATAACTGACTACTTTCATGTTCCTTTGTCAGTACAAAGGGGAATGCAGATCTGTCTTTTGACAAGGTAGAAGGATGTTCTAGTTTGCTTTGAATGCTGCATAATGGTTCCTGGCAACAGGCTGCTTTCCAATACTGTTTAACAAGGTCATCTTAAGCTAAAAATGGGTGAAAGAACACATCCAGGCTTGGGGACTCCACCACCTCCCTGGGCAGCACATTCCAATCCCTGACCACTCGTGCTGGGAAAAATGTTTCCTACTACCCAGTCTAAACCTACCCAGTGGCAGCTTGAGGCCATTCGCTCTTGTTCTATCACTAATTGCCTGTGAGAAGAGACCAGCAGCAACCTCTCCACAACCTCCTTTCAGGTAGTTGTAGATAGAAATGAGGTCTCCCCTCAGCCTCCTCTTTTCCAAACTAACCATCCTCAGCTCCTTCAGTCTCTCTTCATCAGATTTCTTCTCCAGGCCCTTCCCAGCTTCCTTGCCCTCCTCTGCCCTGGCTCCAGCACCTCCACATCTCTCTTGCATTGAGGTGCCCAGAACTGGACACAACACTCCAGGTGTGGCCTGAGCAGAGCTGAGTGCCAGGGGACAATCCCCTGCCTGCTCCTGCTGGACACAGCATTGCTGATCCCAGCCAGGATGCCTTTGGCTTTCTTGGCCACCTGGGCACCCTGCTGGCTCCTATTCAGCACCCCTAGGTTCCTTTCTGCCAGCAGCTTTCCAGCCACAGTGCCCCAAGCCTGCATTGCTTGGGGTTGTTGTGCCCCAAGTGCAGGACCTGGCACTTGGCCTTGTTGAATCTCATCCCACTTCGATTCAGACTCCTGATGTTCAAGTCTGGAGGCTTTAACTGACTTTAAAGTCTTCCCATTGCCCAAGGTCTCATGTTGGTTTCGTGATGTGCAATGAAATCTGCTTTTTGTGCAGTTAAATCTGCTTGTTGGTTGGTTTGGTTTGGTTTTGAACCAGACAGTAGATCCAGAAGGAGAGCTTAAGAGTTGGAGTCCAAGTGGTGTGATAGAGAGCTAGTAATGGGCATTAGGAAAATACTGTCTTGAATGCATGTCAGTGCCTTCTGGGGGAAAAGGAAGGGTGTAGTTAATGAGTTCTGGCTGCTGCTGAGCTGATTGGTTGTCTTGGCCCTTTGTGCCAGCTGCAACCTGTGTTAAATGTTGTGTATTTCAGTTAGTAACTCAGAGTGAGATGGAATAGTTGAGTTTGAACATTGAACAGTGTGATAGGTAAGGTCTTGTGTATCCTCAAGGCTGGATGTTTGCCTGCCTTGAAGGCTCCTATTTTCTACTGGTCAGGTAACTTCTTGTCACTCTAACACTTGGGTTTTGTGCATGTTGGCAGCATTAAAAACTGCCAGCTGCCTGGAACACCCTTGCTTGTGAGAAGCTGCTGAGTGGCCTCAACACTGATGAAGAGAGAGAATGCAAACCAGTCCTGTGCCCCCTGCTGAAGTCAGTGCCGTTGAAAAGTGACTCCCTGTGATTTCCTGGTCTTCTCTCAGGAGGTTATCTGCCTTTCCAGTCCTGGGTGATTTGTGTAGTTGATCAGGAGTGATGGTGATTTTTAAAACTTCCAGGAGATGTTTTCTGATTGATTTGATGAGGAACAGCAAAAGCCATTAGTGGCTGCAGACCAGTGGGAGCCTGAAGGATTAACAGTTATGGGAATCACAGAACATTAGGGGTGGAAAGGACCTTGAAAGATCATCCAGTCCGACCCCCCCGCCGGAGCAGGATCACCTAGGGCAGGTGTGGTAGTTTGTTTTCCTTGTAAATATAGCTACATTTGCTCCCAAATAATAGGGGGAGGCGGGGCGGAGAAATTTCAACCCACCACAGCAGGTCACACGGGAACACATCCAGGTGGGTTTGGAATGCCTCCAGAGAAGGAGACTCCACAACCTCTCTGGGCAGCCTGCTCCAGGGCTCTGTCACGCTCACAGTGAAAAAGTTTGCTCTTCTGTCCCCTTTGAACCTTCTCTGCTCCACCTTGCCCTCACTGCCCCTTGTCCTATCATTGGGCATCCTTGAGCAGATCCTGGCTCCATCTTCCCTCCCTTAACAGACTAAAGTGTGAAAAAGCAGTACCCATGACCAGCTATGAGACTGAGATAGCATTCACACTTGCATGGAAGCACCTTGGATATGTGGAGACTTCCCCCTGTGGCAGGGAGAAAGGAAGACTGTTAACAATGAATGGGCATTTATTTCTTTTGAGATATTCCCAGTCTGGCTAAATGGCTTTGTCTAGCTAAAAGTGCAGCAAGTGTGGAGAGAAAAACATTGCTTCCAATGTGTGGGGGTGGAGGCTCAGAAGATTGCCATCTGTTTTCCATGTCTCTAACTTTGTGAGTGTTGATAACTGCAGTCTGGCTGACAAGTGACCAACCCAGGAAGAAGAACATAGAGACTTGGGAGAGCAGATGGCTTCAGGAGGTGCAACGACAGCACAGCTCATTTCATCTGCACTTCAGTGGTTTAAATCTGCCTGGGGATGGGAGGAAGGAAAGTTGCTGTCATTCTGTGACTATTACAATCGCTGGTGAAACAAATTGGTGATCTCAGTCCAGCTGAGCAGCCAGGTGTCCATGGTGCAGCACCACCATGTGCTGGACACGTGTGCCTGCCTTGCCTTCTGCGGAGAGAGACGTTGTCAGCATGAAGTTTGACTTCACTTTTTCTTCTCCCCTTTCATCCTTGCTTCTTTTGTCAACTTTGTCTACAATTCAGAGTGGTTGATAAACCATGAAGGGGCTTTACAGCATGGATACCTGGGCTGCTGCAGACTTGCTGGAGACATCCTTCTGCTTATGCAAGAGCAGTTAATCACAGAACCACAGAATGTTCGGGGCTGGAAGGGACCTCAAAAGATCATCCAGTCCAACCCCCCTGCCAGAGCAGGATCACCTAAGGCAAGTCACACAGAAACACATCCAGGTGGGTTTGGAAAGTCTCCAGAGAAGCAGACTGCACAACCTCTCTGGGCAGCCTGTTCCAGTGTTCCATCACCCTCACCATAAAGAATTGCCTCCTCCTCTTGAGGTGGAACCTTCTGTGTTTCAGCTTGCACCCATTGTTCCTTGTCCTGTCATTGGGCACCACCAAAAGGAGCCTGGCACCTTCCTCACCCCTCAGATATTTACAGACATTGATCAGATCCCCTCTCAGCCTTCTCTTCTCCAGACTAAACAGCCCCAGTTCTAACAGCCCATTCCTAAGAAGACAAAACCAGGGGTTGTAAAAGTTTTTCAGAGAGGGAGACTTCACACCTCCCCTGGGCAGCCCATTCCAGTGTTCTGTCACCCTCACAGTGAAATAATTCTTCCTCCTGTTTCCATGGAACTTCCTATGCTTCAGCTTCCACCACTGAAGTAAGAGCCTTGGTTGTATTTTTGGAGCATGTGAAGCTGCCTCAGCTGGTGAAGCAGACCTCCTCTGTCTTTGGAAATGATGAAAAGTGAGAGCAGATAGGGTGCTACATGGACAGACTTCGACAGAGTGGGGCCATAGCCTGGAATATTTTTTATTTTCCTCCTGCCTCTTGATATTTGCTTCCTCAGCAGTCCTCATTCTCCTGTGAGTAAAGCCAGGAGAAAAATACAAAGCTCAGCACTGATGTCCAACCTTGTGGTGATAGCTGAACCATAGCTAAAGTGGCGGAATAAAAATGCTTTCAACTTGTTCCTGATTTAAAAATCTGCAGTAAAATTTCTGGTCCCTCTCTCTGAATTTTTCACAGTTTACACAGAATGATGAGGGTTGGAAGGAACCTCTGGAGATCATCTAGTCCAACCCTTGACTTTTTCATCATGGTTTTCCTGCTTTGGTGTGCCTCACAGTCTTAGGTTGGTTGTAGTGCCTGTGTTGAGAGTTCTTGAATGGAAAGAAGAGTCATGTACCATTGCAGTCAGGAGAACTGGAGAGATCATGTCCCCTGGGATTCAGTGTCTCTTAGAATCTGGTCAGATTGACATAATCAACACTAGGTGGAATCATGGAATGGTCTGTATTGGAAGGGACCTCCCGAAGTTATGTAATCCAACCCCCTCTGCAGTCAGCAGGGGCATCTTCAACTTGATCAGGTTGCCCAGAGCCCTGTTGAGCCTCACCTCGAGTATCTCCAGGGATGTGACTGGGGTTGGTTTAGTTGTTTTGTGTTGGTTTTTGCCTAAGCTGCTCTCAGTCCATATAGAATCACAGAATGGCTCAGGTTGGAAGGGACCTTAGAAATCATCCACTCCAACCTCGCTGCTGTGGGCAGGGACACCTCTCAACTGGACTCAGCTGTTCAAGGCCACATCCAGCCTGGCCTTCAACACCCCCAGGCAGGAGGCAGCCACAACATCCCTGGGCAGCCTGTGCCAGAGTCTCACCACCTCCTACTGGAGAACTTCTTCCTCAGCTCCAGTCTTACTCTGCTCTCCCTCAGCTTCAAACCATTCCCCCTTGGCCTGTCTCTAGACACCTTAGAGGGATGAAGTCCCTCTGCAGCCTTCCTGTAGGATCCCTTCAGGTACTGGAAGGCAGCTCTAAGGTCATAGGTTCATAGAATGGTTTATATCAGAGGCTGGAAGAGACCTCAAGAGATCATGGGGTCCAACCCCTCCACCAGAGCAGGATCACTCAGGGTAGTCCACACAGGAATGCATCCAGGTGGGTTTGGAAAGTCTCCAGAGAAGGAGACTCCACAACCTCTCTGGGCAGCCTGTTCCTATCCTCATAGCAGAGGTGATTTGCCCTTTGTGAGGCCCTGTTGGCTGTCACCCATCACCTAATCATTTCCCATGTACCTTAGCACAGTCACCAGGAGGATCTGCTCCATGATCTTAGCTGGCACAGAGGTGAGACTGACTGCTCTGTAGTTCCTAGGGTTTTCTTTGCTCCCCTTTCTAAAAATGAGGGTTATATTTCCCCTTTGCCAGGCTGCCAGGACAGAAGGGATGATCTTGATGGTGGCATTGTCATTAGTGGTTGTTTATTTTAACCTGGTGCCAGCTTACCTGGCTTAGCTATGTGTGCAACTTGCATGCAGCCCTTGTGAGCACAGCCCAATTAGTTTAGGCAGGAAAGCACAGTTTGCATCTGCCTATGTGGATATAAATATTTAACTGCTTTTTAATAACAACTGCAAATCTTGCTCAACAACTCTCATCTGCAAAGAGAAATATTTTGCACATGTGAGTGTAACATCAGTGAATATCTACCAGCTGCATAAGTTAAGTCTGACTGATGCTTTTTAAATGAGCCTCTCTAAAATGTTGTCAATGCTTTTTCACTTCAGACAGTCCAGAAATGAATTTTCCTTTGCAGCACAATACCTTTGAAAAGATAAATGTGGTCTTCCTGCTGTGACTACCCTTCTTCCCAAAACATGTGGTTGGTATTTTGTCCTTGATTCCTTGTGCCTCTTTTTGGTTTGGGGTTGGTTGGTTTGGGGTTTGTTTTTGTGTGTTTGTTTTATGCTGGTTACATATCTGATGGTCTTTTCCCTCCCTAGGAGCAGTTGGCCATCATGGTGACAATCTTGCAGAGAAGATCCTTTCTGTGCTTCCCAAGCTTCCTGGCCACAAGACTGATGTGATGGTTAACATGGTAGAACTCACAGCACTGCAGACTACAGATGAAACCTGCAGCATTATAGCACCTGGCTGCTTAGCACAACCCAAGTAAACACTCTTTATTTCTGTCTTGTATTTCTAAGGTGTTTAATGTGCTTGTTATCTCTCTGTGGGTCAAAAAATGAGCAAAGAACAAGTCTTTCTCTAAAAAAAGAAGTCAAGATTACAGCAGAAGCCTATCTGCTCCTAATTGTGCTAGAATATAATCATCTCTGTGTGCATGAAGTGAGTGGGCCAGGTGAGACTCCCCAAAGTGGGGAATTCTCAGGACCTGTGTAGCTCTGGGTTGTACTGACTGCTGTAGATATTGCAGCAATAGAAATCAATACAGATTAGGCACCAAGAGTTCTTACCTTGTGACTTTTTTTTTTCTGCTTAAGTAATAGATAATGAGGTGTCCCTGCCCGTGGCAGGGAGCTTGGTTTAGATGATCTCTAATGTCTCTTTCAGCCTAAGCCATTATATGATCATACAAATGGGTAGGTGTAAGTGTGACTTCCTTTTCCCATAAGTCTCTTTATATGTTCATAGAAAGGTTTAGGTTGGAAGAGACCTTGAAGAACCTTGAAGTTCCATCCCCCTGCTATGGGCAGGGACACCTTCCACTAGACCAGGTTGCTCAAGGCCTCATCCAACCTGGCCTTGAACACCCTCAGGCAGGAGGCAGCCACAATCTCCCTGGGCAGCCTAGTCCAGAGTCTCACCACCCTCACACTGAAGAACTTCTTCCTAAAATCCAATCTGAACCTTCTCTCCCTCAGCTTCAATCCATTCCCCCTTGTCATGTCTCTAGACACCCTGATGAAAAGTCCCCCTGCAGCCTTTCTCTAGGATTCCTTCAGGTACTGGAAGGCATCTCTAAGGTTCCCCATGGGGTTTTCTCTTCTTCAGGCTGAACAACCTCAGCTCCCTCAGCTTATATTCATAGCTGTGGTGTTGCAGCCCTTAGCTCATCTTTGTGGCCCTCCCTTGGAATCACTCCAACAGATGAGGGAAATGTTAGTTTGAATAATAGGCTTGATCTTGCCTTTGAGCAGAGCAAAGGGACTAGAATCTCAAAATCTCTCCTGTGATCAGTGTTTGCAACTGAAGAAGTCTTGTGTACCTGAGAAGAATCTCCAAATGCAATAGAATGTGGCTCTGTGATGTTTAACCCTGTGGCTTTCACTACTTCTTCATCTATGTAATGATTAGGAATAGCTTTTAAATTAAAACAGGGCTTTTCCAAACCAGTTTAAGACCCTTGTTGAAGAATACTATAAACCCCTCCCCTGTCTGAATGGGTGGCTGAAGATGGTAGCTTCCATTCTTTTCAGGAGGACTGAATGTGTTCGTAGTGTTGGATTATAGACAGCAGCATCAATCAGCAAAGCTAGAAATGGGGAGATTCAGATTGGATGTTAGGAAGAAGTTCTTCCCCATGAGGGTGGTGAGAGACTGGCACAGGTTGCCCAGGGAGGTGGTGGAAGCCTCATCCATGGAGGTTTTTGCAGCCAGGCTGGATGTGGCTGTGAGCAACCTGATCTAGTGTGAGGTGTCCCTGCCTATGGCAGGGCAGTTGGAACTGGATGAGTCTTGAGGTCCCTTCCAACCCTGACAATTCTGTGAATAATCACCTTTGCTTGTGTAAAATGGCTGAAGTTCTTCTGAAGCACTGAAGTGGATATAAAATTCCCACCAGTAAGTTTCCATGGCAGTTCCATTAGAAATTCCATAGGTTGCTCCATGTGATTATTGCCCTTGCTAGCTGGCTCAGAAATGTTTCTTATCATTGAAAGCTGAAACCTTGATTTCTCTTTGTAAATGATGCAAGGCAAGGAGCATTCCTCTGGTTGTCAATTCTGTTTACTCTGGCAAGTGAAAGTGCCAGCACCTTTCCTAGGGACAGGACCAGTAACTTCAGTCACACCCAAATGGGATGTGTGGGACCTCTTCACATAGAATTTTGTGACCAGACTGCAGCATTTCACCAATGTGCATATTCAGAATATTTTTCAAATGCTTTCATTATTTGCTCTCCAGTATTATTTAAGCATGCTGTGGTGGTAGGGGTTGGGGAGAGAGAGAGAGAAGTCTGCTGCTTCCACACCGCTTACTATATTTAACTTTTCTTATGGAATGCCTCTCCAGCAGAAACATCTGGGCTCAGTTACAGAGTTAGCAGGCAGTATTAATGAATAATTTATGGCTGGTGTGATGAAATAAAGCAGTGTTCTTCTCTCAAAACTAAGGAAATTATGGACTTCTGTGAAAATCTATAAGGAAATGTAGATGCCACATGCTGCTGGAGTTACTGTACTTTGAAGGTGTTCCCTTTGTGAGGAAGAGAATTTCTTTAATCAAAAATAAATATTCAGAGTTCTTAATTAGTCTTGGTAACCTTAAAAAAAATCTTCTGGGATAATTGTTTGCCCTGCTGTAGTCACTGACTCACAATATGAGCTGGCAGTGTCTTATCCAGCCCAGCAGGCAGCTGTGTGCTGGGCTGCATCCAGAGTAGTGTGGGCAGCAGGACAAGAGAGGGGATTCTGCCCCTGGACTCTGCTCTGCTGAGACCCTGCCTTCAACACTGCAACCAGTTCTGGTGTCCCCAGCATGAGAAGGACACAGAGCTGATGGAGTGAGTCCAGAGGAGGCCACAAAGATGATGCAAGGGCTGGAGCTATGAGGACAGGCTGAGAGAGCTGGGATTGTTCAGCCTGCAGAAGAGAAGACTCTGGGAGGACCTTAGAGCTGCCTTCCAATACTTGAAGGGATCCCCCAGGAAGGCTGCAGAGGGACTTTTCCTGAGGGTGTCTAGAGACAGGACAAGGGGGAATGGTTTGAAGCTGAGGGAGAGCAGGGTTAGAGTGGAGCTGAAGAAGTTCTTCAGTAGGAGTGTAAATAAGTCACTATTGGGTGTAAGAAAGCAAAATAACGATTGTTCTAAACACTTCCATTGGATAGATAGAAATGTTTAAGAACTATTACCCAAAACAAAGTAGGCATTCTGCACATTCTGTGTTCTGCAGTGGGGGCAGTTGCTGGGCTGTCTGGCTGCTGTTTCTTCTTCTCTTCTGGCTGAAGATAACACACTGACCTTGGCAGCTAAGTTAACAACTTTCTGTTCTAACTAACTCTGCTTTCTGTCCAAGGGGTCTGGGGGGAAGCTCCTGGGAGAGGGAGGCCCCTTTGGGGAGGGTCCCCTTTGGGGGGAAGCAAAGGGAGCTTGGTTGTGCTTTTCTGTTGATTGTATATATTTGTAAGTGTTGTGAATTTTGTATATTTGTACATATTCATTGCATTTCATCATAGATTGTAGATTCTGCTTTGTAAATACAGCCTTCATTTGCTTCCAGACTGAGCTAGCCTGGTTAGTGTCGGTGGGGGGGGAATTTCAGCTCACACTGACACACTGGCACAGGCTGCCCAGGGAGGTTGTGGTTGCCTCCTCCCTGGGGGTGTTTCAGGCCAGGTTGGATGTGGCCTTGAGCAGCTGAGTCTAGTTGAGAGGTGTCCCTGGGCATGGTGGGGAGGTTGGAGGAGATGAGCTCTGAGCTCCCTTCCAACCTAAGCCATTCTAGGACTCTCTAGTTGGATAATCCATACAGTGGTTTTGGAGGAATTCCTTCAGACTTTAGGCTCTGATTTCAAAGTACACTCAGTGGCTTCTAGAAGTTTTCTGCTTGAATGAAGCTCTGTGTTCATGAGCATTTGTTGGCCACTTTGTTTCCCAAGGCAGCTGTCCTGTTTTGAAGACTGGTGTTTCATCATGTGGAAGCATCCTGCTGTCAGTAATGGGTTTACCTTGATGGAGGTTTATTTTTTGCTCTTTTCCACCTCTTGCAGGCAGGGAGCCAAGTTGCATGGAGGTCTCGTAGCTCCCTGAAGCCTCAGATCACTGTTCAGTTGCCTACATCCTGTGGCATATGGGAACAAGAAGCAGAGTGTTATGTGATCCTGAACTGTGGGCAACTGAAAAAGTACCTATGCTTGCTCTTTTTTAATCTGCTCTTTCATTACCCAGGAACATTTTTGATGTGCTCTTGTATTTGCTGAATGAACTGAATATTTAATTTGTTTATGCACATTTCAAGAACTTGCTGAGTAAAGATTTCTTGCCTGTATTTTCCACTCTTGCTGCTTTTCTCCAGTCTTTGGAGTTTGCAGGCTTCTTGGAATTCAATTTAATGGTAAAACATCAGAAAAAGAACAGTTTTTTATTTAAAATATGTGTTTAAAGCAATATATGATTCTATGATTCTATACAAAGACCCATTGGGTTCTTACAGCAAGCATTTTTCATCAAGATCATAGAATCATAGAATGGTCTGGGTTGGAAGGGACATCCAAAGGTCACAGAATCACAGAATTGGCAGGGTTGGAAGGGATCTCAAAGATCAGCCAGTTCCAACCCTGCTGCCATAGGTAGGGGACATCTCACACTAGATCAGGTTGTTCAGAGCCACATCCAGCATGGCCTTAAAAACCTTCAGGGATGAGGCTTCCACCACCTCCCTGGGCAACCTGTTGCAGTGTTCCACCACCCTCATGGTGCAGAACTTCTTCCTAACATCCAATCCAAATCTGCTCTTCTCTAGTTTGAAGACACTGCCTCTCATCATTGGAACTGCTGCTGCACCAGCTCATAGGAAAGGGGGTTTGAAGGACACATCTCAAAGCAGTCTCCTCTCCCCAGTGCAGCAAAGTTCTAGCGGTTGCCCAAGGAGGTGATTGAGGCCCCATCCCTGGAGATATTCAAGGTGAGGCTCAACAGGGCTCTGGGCAACCTGATCTGGTTGAGGCTGTGCCTGCTGAGTGCAGAGGGGGTTGGACTGGATGAGCTTTGGAGTTCCCTCCCAACCCAAACCATTCTGTGATGTCTGTAGAACACACCACTGCAATATTCTTTGAACCATTTGTCTGTGATGGGAATTTAAAATGAAAGATTATTCTTGCTTGCATGGCAAAGAACAGAGCAGCAAGAATTAAAACTGGAAAGGAGATGAAAATCTCCTTTTAAGATGGGGAATAGAACCTTTTTTGATTTTTAATGGATTATTCTATTCTCATTTTTTTTAATTTTTATTTTGATTTATTTTAAACAAGCATCTGAAGGACATCAGAGCAGTGCTTTTCTTAACACAGAATTAATTACAAACTAAGCTTTGGGGGAAGATGGTTCTTGGATCTTTGTGGTATTTTCAATTTTAATTTTCAAGTATTTCCTTTATGCCATCTGTAGATATTAACTAAAAAAAAAAGGCAAAGCAACCCCAAGCAACCAACAACATTTTTTTTGCATGCACAAGTTTATGAAAGCTTGCAATAAGAAGGTAATTTGGGATAGTGTTGTTCTTGAATTAGCTGGGTATTTATGGCATAAATTAGAAGTAATTTTCCTTTTTGAAATGTTAATACAAGAGGAAACATTAATGCTACAGTAAGAAAATCCAGATGGCACAACTCTCTTGCTTCATAGCCACTCAGAGTCTTGTGGAGGAGGAAGGGTAGCCCAAAACAATGGATGGCAAGACAGAGAGAGGGATAACTGCTTGCTCTGCACTGTTTTTGGATCTGTCCTGGTCTCTTGGTGGTGGTTCAGGAGCAGCAGGGTGCTGCTGGGGCTCCCTGCCTCTGCTGGCTCCCTGCCTGTCCCAGCTTCTGCACCTTGCTCCAGCTCTTGGGCTGCTGGCTGCTTCCCTCTGCTGGGAGCTGTGTGCTCCTGCTCGCCTGGGACATGGCCTCCTGCTCTGCTGCAGTGCTCTGTTAAGCCTTGCTCTTGAGGATTGCTTTAAAAAAACAAACAAACAAAAAAATCCAAACTAACCAGAGAACAAACCACCCCCCCTGCACAGCCCTTTCCTGTCTGCCTTTCTGAACACAGTGAGCAAAGGAGAGCTTAACTTCAGGCTTTATGAAAAGCAGGCATCAGATCACATAAAAACAAACCCTGAAATGTCTCTTCACCAATCACAGAATGTTAGGGGCTGGAAGGGACCTCCAAAGCTCATCCAGTCCAACCCCCCTGCCAGAGCAGGATCACCTATAGCAGCTCACACAGGAACACATCCAGCCAGGTGTTGAATGTCTTCAGAGAGGGAGACTCCACAACCCCCTCTGGGCAGCCTGTTCCAGTGTTCTGTCACCCTCACAGTGAAATAATTCTTCCTCCTGTTTCCATGGAACTTCCTATGCCTCAGCTTCCACCACTGCCCCTTGTGCTGGCATTGGGCATCACCCAGCAGAGCCTGGCTCCAGCCTCTGGGCACTCACCCTGCACATCTTTATCAGCATGAATAAGGTCACCTCTCAGTATCCTCCTCTCCAAGCTACAGAGCCCTCAGCTCTCTCATCACGAAGATGTTCCATTCCCTTCATCATTTTTGTGGCTCTGTGCTGGACTCTTTCAAGCAGTTCCCTGAAGTCCTTCCTGAACTGAGTGGCCCAGAACTGGACACAAATATTCCAGATCTGGCCTCACCAGGGCAGAGTAGAGAGGGAGGAGAACATCTCTTGACCTACTGATCACAGCCCTTCTAATCCACTCCAGGATGCCCTTGGCCTTCTTGGCCACAGGAGCACATTGCTGGCTCATGGTCAACCTCCCATCCACTAGGACCCCCCAAGAGAAATGACAGGAGAAATTGCAGCCCAGCCCTGTGCTTGTAGGATTCAAGCTGTGCAACTCAGGTCTGTTTCCAGGAAGATGAATTGGGCTTTACAGAGTTTTTCTGTTGGTACCTTTTGCTTTTTTAGCAATTCAACCAGAAGATACTTCTCTAGTCGGTGGATTGGGCAGCAGGAATGCCCCTGACACAGCATTCCCAGCTGCCACCATGCTCCTGGCCTGGCAGTCTTCCTGCTTACCACTTTATTTAACTCATACAAGCTCAGAGCATAGTCCTGAACTGAGGCTTATTCAGAGTCTCCTCCTTGTTTGAAATTTCTCAAGGCATCTTCTTGTTGGGTATAACAGCCCTGGCTGCAGCAGCTTCTGGGGTTTGTCAGTCAAGACAAGCTTTCCAGGAGACACTTTCTGCTCAGTTTCAAACCAGCCTGAACCAACTGAACATAATTGGCTGTGGCCACAGGATAAGATGAACAAGCTGATAAGTTTTATTAGATCTTAGAAGAAATGTGGGCGTTTGCTTGGATCCTTTCAGCATGGGACCTCCTTGACATGGAAAAAAGGGAAAGGGTGAGAGAGGTGTGCCAAGGGGTGGAAATTCCAGGAGGACTTCTGGCTTGCCTGCACTGTGCCCTATGCAGCAAAGCTAGAAGGCCTCACTGACACTCAGCAAAAGCCCTGTTTGCTGCAGCAGTGGCTTTGTTGAAGTAACTGGCAGAGGAACTGCTTGAAGGTTCTCCATCAGACCAGATTCCAGCCTATGAGGTGCCATGTTTGCTTCAGTCATCTGTTCTGGCAGGCCTCAGAGCCTTAGAAGTTTGTCTTCTAGATAAGAGGAAGCTTGAAGCTTATTTTCCTTAAGATAAAGAATAAATTTGGTTGACAAGCTCTCAGCATCAGCTGCACAATTCTTCCTTATCTGTGCCTCTTAGCCCACAAAAAGGACTTCTGGGGGTTGTGGGAAGCTGGACTGCTCAAGACTTTGTTCCTAGTGCTTTTAGGAGCTCTAACTACACTGTTTATCTGGGCTACTGATGAAAGCTTTCAGCCAGAATTCTCTTGCATAGCCATCCTCAGAGTGCAGGGATCAAGAGGCTTGAGATGCCATCGCCTGTAGAATCTGCTAGTTGAGAGCTCTCCCTGCCCATGCTGGGGAGGTTGCAGGAGATGAGCTCTGAGGTCCCTTCCAGCCTAAGCCATTCTAGGATTCTATGGTTAGCACAGCAAGGTGTCTTAGTACCTGTAAAGGAGTTCAGTAAGCACAGTACAACAGCTAATTGAGCTTCTGTTTCCTTGTTAGCCTTGCTGTCTTCTGCAGGTACCTTCAGTGCAAGATGGGAAGAAGGACAAATTGGATAACTCCTACTACTAATGTCTGCTGTCAGGACAGAAAGGAAAGATCTTTGTGTTGCTTAGGCCTGGTGGGTTTTTTCATAGAATCATGGAATGGTCTGGGTTGGAAGGGACCTCCAAAGCTCATCCAGTCCAACCCCCTCTGCACTCAGCAGGGCGTCATCAACTCGATCAGGTTGCCCAGCGCCCTGCTGAGCCTCACCTTGAATATCTCCAGGGATGAGGCCCCAGCCACCTCCCTGGGCAACCTGTTGCAGTATTCCACTACCCTTATGGTGCAGAACTTGTTCCTAACCTCCAATCTAAATCTGCTCTGCTCTAGTTTGAAGCCATTGCCCCTGGTCCTGTCACTGCAGGCCTTTGCAAACAGTTTCTCTCCATCCTTCTTGTAGCCCCCTTCAGGTACTGGCAGGCTGCTATTAGATTTCCCTGGAGCCTTCTCCTCTCTAGGCTGAACACCCCCAGCTCCCTCAGCCTGTCCTAGCAGAGGTGCTCCAACCCCCTGATCATTTTCATGGCCCCCCTCTGGACCTGCTTCATCAGGCCCATTCACCTCCTATATTGAGGGCTCCAGAGCTGGATGCAGTACTCCAGGTGAGGTCTCCCCAGAGCAGAGCGAAGTGGCAGAATCACCTCTCTGGATCTCTGGCTGCAGCATTTCTTTTGAAGCTGACATCCCTTTCTTCTTACCTGAATACTTTTGTTGTGAATTTTCTAAGTTTCATTTTTTCCTTGTGTAAAGCTTGCAAAGTTTTTCTTTTGGTGTGGCCAGAGTGCATTTTCCTGCAGCTAGGTTCTGAGTTCAGTAGCAGCACAAAGGCTGTGTCTGTCTAAGCAGACACTTGAAAAGTCCAAAGTGAGTTCCCATTTGTGTTTCCAAAGGCCTGCAGTGACAGGATGAGGGGCAGTGGTTTGAAATTAGAGAAGAGCAGTTTTAGATTGGATGTTAGGAACAAGTTCTGCACCATGAGGGTGGAACAGGTTGCCCAGGGAGGTGGTTGAGGCCCCATCCTTGCAGATATTCAAGGTGAGGCTCGACAGGGCTCTGAGCAACCTGATCTAGTGGAAGATGTCCTTGCTCACTGCATTTGGGCTGGACTAGATGACCTTTGGAGGTTCCTTTCAATCCAAACCCTTCTGTGATTTCCATAGGTTGTGAATGTGTTTCCTAAAATGAGCTTCAACTGGGAAAAAATCACATTTGCTGTGGGAGACAAGTTTTATGGCCTCAGCTAAACCTCTCCATGACTCAACTACTGATCTAAAGAGGCAACCAGAAAAAGAAATCCGTGCTGGGCTGTTTTCAGGTACTGGAAACAGCCACAGAACACACAGTGAGTGTCTGTGCTGCACCTTGTCTGTGTTCAAGCTTTGGCCTCCCCTTGGGAAAAGGGAATTATCCTCAGCAGAAAGCTGCAGTTCTTATTAATGACAACTGAATTGGTCATGGCTTCAAACCCTTTTTGCACAGGGCAGAAAATTCTGCCAATGATACAATTGCTTTGATGGCAAGAAGGGAATGTGGAGGAGGAGGGGAATTAGACAGCACCCAACACACTTCTTAAGCAAGGCCTTTGTAGGAGGGGAAGCAGTGTTAATATTGAATGACTACAAAGAGCCACCAAAAGTCCAGAGCTTTTGGATTAAGACAAAATTCTGCTCTCCTGACTCATTCTGTGTATCAGGGAGGGATTGTGAGAAGATACCCAGAAGACACAGTAAATACATGCAATGTAGGCAGAAGTCCTTATCTCCTTCTCTATGATAGATCAACCAGAGCATGGAAATGGTTATAAAAATGAAAGCCAGAGGCTGGAGCTTTATTCTCTCTGCATATCTGTCAGTTTGATTTTGAAGGCTAGAGGTCTGCATGAGATCTGAAGAAGCTGGGGCTCTAGGTTGGCATTCAAACTGTGACAAATATGTTCCTTTGAAGTAAGAGAGGGGAATAAGGGAAGGCCAAACCCTCAAATTGCTCTATTTGCTTTTACCAGCATCCTAGAAGAGAATCTTGCCCTCTGCATTCAAACAATGCATGTTGAAGATGTAAGGTCTGCTTCAGATTTGGTTTTTGTAGTACTTACTTTGTGTCTCCAAGTCTCTACTTGAACACTTCTCAGCTCTTGAAGTGAGTATCTTTAACTCCTCTGTGCCATAAGACTTTATCAGCAATGATGCTTGTAGTACGTGAGTCACTTATGGAGAGGCTTCTCTTCCATCTCTTCCCTTCACTGATAAAGACATATTCCTCTACATTAAGCCCTCAAAATGGCCTAGACAAGAGGTTGCATCAGTACTTCAAGGCTTTAGGCCAGCAAATGAGGGAGGAGGGTCGAAGGAGACTAAGAAAAAGTGGCCTTGTAAATCAAAAACATTGAGTGAAGGGAATTCCTGGCATTCCGTGGCATCCGGGTTTGTTTTCTTACATTTCTCTAATAAGAAAAACACCTTTCAGATGTGTCCTGGGTAAATGTTTTCACTTGTCTCATCTCTCTCTGCTGCCAAATGGGACCCAAAATATATTGGCTTTCCATGCCTCGAGGACATCTATTGGAGAGCTAAGCAGTGTGCATCTGTAAAAGTGGACTTGGCACTGCAGTGCAACCCCCGAGTGTGGAGTCAATTGTCAGCACCTCATTACTAACTGTTCCTGCACTGGAGTACTTCTTATTAAAGTAGCCCTTAAAACACAGAAGAGAATGCTCTGAACTAACCTATTTTATCTTACATGTAGTATTCCCAAGCAGTACATCTGCTGTAAGGATCAGACTTTATTTTTAGCATCATTCATTTGCTTTGTCAAAAAAAAAACCAAGCTAAATTAAAATCCCTGACAAGCAACTCTTTAATATACAACATTTATTTAATTTTCCTTTTTTTTTTTTTTTCAGAGCTTCTTGGCAAGACTTTGGATGTACCTTGTAGTGTGCAAAATCCTACTCAGAAGCTTTCAATTAATGTGATTCATGCAGTTGACTCAGTCTGGCATGCTGTGGAAGCTGTTCTGCAGCTTGGAGGAATGAAACATTTTACAGAAACATTTAGTCAGACTAAAAAAAAGCAGCCAGCTGAAACTCTGGTTATGAATATTAGAAGGTTTTAAGAAACCACTTGGTCTTTTCCTTTGCCTCTGCAGAGTTTTGACCACCGGTAGAGGAGGAAGAAAGAATTTTGGGGTAGGTGGAATAATGATTTGCTTTATTAGCAAAGGTTTGTCAGCAAGAGGGCTGTGGCATGGCTGGGAAGCCTTTCAGCATGGAGCCTTCCCTTTATTCATAGATTCATGGAGTGGTTTGGGTTGGAAGGGACCTTAAAGATCATCTAGATTTCTACTCATTTTGTTCTGATGAAATAGCATTTTCTAGAAAGCCACAGTTAGTAAATTTGAAAATTAATCTAGAAACCAAATTCCTACTCATTTTGTAAATCCTCCAAGTTAACTCCTGGCTCACTGTAGAGTTTATCTTCTTGTCTCCTCTATTATGGAAAAAAAAGAAAAGGAAGTGTAGTTTAAGGAAACTGCCTTAAAGTTTCACTGCATGCAGTCCAGCTGAATACTCCATATTATATTCATAGATTCTGTACTGGTTTGAGGCCAGCCAGAACATCTCTTGCCCCGAAAGGGACAAAAGAATGACACACGCAAACGGATTGGAGAGTGATGGAAAAAGTTAAAATGGAAAAACGAATTGGTGAAGCTACAGAAAACTACAAACTACAAAGCATAGTGGAAAAGAACATCCTAAAGCATACAGAATCCCCTCACAGGATTCCCAAAAGCTTCCCAGTCCTCCCTTCCTCCCACCTGAGGGTCTACCCAATCCCTCAGGGCTCTTCCTTCCCCCCCCTCCCACTGCTAGGCAAGTCTCAGGCTGGCCAGGTCTGAGACTGCCCCCCCCCTCCATTCTCCTCCTGGCATTAGGCCTAGTCAGGCCTAAGAGGCCTTGAGGATACTCCCCCGGCATTACCCGATAAGAGAGGACATCTCCCATGGGAGCAGAGAGGGAAGAAAGAGGAAGGGAATGACTCTGCAGATGGCCTTATAGGGTGCAGGATTTATGGGTAGAAATACGCCATTTCCTGTGTCCACCCCTGTGGGTGGGCACCCAGGACACCAGAGGTGTATCTCATGTAGCAGTGGCAGGGGGCACCCAGCCCAAACTGCCACAGATTCATAGAATGGTTGGAAGGGACCTTAAAGATCATCCAATTCCAGCCCTCCTGCCATGGGCAGGGACACCTTCCACTAGCTCAGGTTGTTCAAGACCTCATCCAGCCTGGGCTGGAACACCTCCAGGGAAGCGGCAGCCACAACCTCCCTGGGCAACCTGTTCCAGTGTCTCCCCAACCTCACTTGCAAGGATTTCTTCCTTATCTCCAGTCTCAATCTCTCCTCTTCCAGCTTCAGTCCATTCCTAGTCCCTTTTTAGCTTTCTTGTAGGCCCCTTCAGGTACTGGTAGGCAGCTCTAAAGTCTCCCTGGAGCCTTCTCTTCTCCAGGCTGAACAGCCCCAATTCTCCCAGCCTGTCCCCATAGGGGAGGTTCTCCAGCCCTCTAATTATCTTTGTGGCCCTGCTCTGGACCCAGTCCAGCAGCTCCATGTCCCTCTTACGCTGGGGGCCCCAGAACTGATGCAGTGCTGCAGGTGGGGGTCTCACAAAATACTACATCCAAGCTGCTAATTAGAAAACAGGCTGGATTGAGGCACAATAAGCAATTGTACTATCAACAAAAAGAATTTCACTTTTCAGTGATTTTTTCTTTTTTTTTTGTTTTTCCTTTTCTTTTGTCTTTTTTTTTTTGTCTTTTTTCCCCTTCTTTCTTTTTTTCTTTTTTCTTTTGGTTGTCTTGAAGGAAGCAAGCTGGTTTCAGTGTTCATCTGGGTGGTCAGCTGTGTTGTTTCTCTGGCAATCCTCCCAATTGCTGTGGTTGGTTGTTTGGATCAGCCTGCCTTTAATTGTTGCTCTGGGGTCTAAAGATCAGGTGCCACTTCTGCTTTTGAGTGCTGGTGGACAGCTGGAATAAACCTTTGGGTTATTTTTTTACATGCTGAATGTTCTGTGGCCTGTGATAAAGGCTCCTTCTGCAGAGATGGCTGGTGTGGGGCTATCATGGAAGGGAGGGGACCCTGCCCAGGTGATTAATGGATGAAAAGGGTAACAGCATGCATTATGTGTTGTTAAATGACATCATTTTAAAAAAGGAACAGATGGGAATTAGAGGAAGGATAGAATTAAAAAGTTTTGAGGCGTGCTGACCACATCTTAGAGCCCAGTTGATAGTTAATCTGCTGTTCTCTTTCCATTGGACATGTTCACAATCATGCCTGTGTACAGGATGGAGCTTAGAGGGATTCAATACTTCAAGGGTTAGTAAAACCTAACCATTAGTCAGCTTCTGCAAAACCAGTCCTACCTTCCTGAGATGCATCTTGCCTGCTTTCTTTTCTCTTCCAGTCATCTGCCAGCTCCATCTGCTTAGGATGTCAGTAGAAAAGGTTAAAATGATGAGACCTCGTGTTTGGAAAGCACACTTGCAGTAGATCAAACAGAAGAATCCTTAGAAAAGATTAATAGAATCCCTCTTTTAGTGGTACACTAGGCTTTCAGTAAAGTTCTTGAGATAATCCAAGCTTTGAAGGAGATGCACTGAAATTCATGTCTTTTAAGACAACCAGAGGCAGTTGGTTCCAGGATAATAATCATACAGGATTATAGGGGTTCTTGAAGGTAATAAGTAACTGTCATAAAGGACTCCAGGCAGAGCTGCTGATCTGTCTCTTGTTGGTGCAGCTGCCAGCCATGGCTTCTGTTTCAGGGCTGTTTGCATGACTAATGCTTCCCTTTCAGTCATGCTTCAGCTTGGTGAGCAGCAACAGGTCAGCGTGGGTTCCTTTTCCTGCACCCCTTACCTTCTCTAGCATCCCTTGGCTTCCTTCAGGCCTGTCTCAGGATAACATCTTCCAACATTAGCATTAGGACAAACACCATGGTGCAGTTGGCACGGTAGTCAGATGGTGTGGAACCTCACTGGCAGTCTGGGCTGTAGAATGTGATGAGAGATGCCACCTGAAATTGCAGAGCTAAGCCTGCCTGCTGGGATGACTCCCAATATGTCTGCATTCCAGTACTTGCAGGGGGCCTACATCTACCCTCCCCAATCTCTAAGCCATTCTCTCTCATTCTATCACTACAAACCCTTACAAAAAGTCCCTTCCTGGCTTTCTTGTAGAATCCCCTACAGATACTGGAAGGTTACTCTAAGGTCTCCCTGGAGCCTTCTCTTCTCCAGGCTGTACAGCCCCAACTCTTTCAGCCTGTCCCTGTAGGGGAGGTTCTCCAGCCCTCTGATCATCTTTGTAACCCTCTGGACCTGCTCCACCAGCTCCATGCCCCTCTTATGCTGCTGGACTGAGTTGGAGGTCTCTTCCAACCAGATATATTCTGTGATGCTGTGTAAATGGAACAGAACAAGAGGATTTAAAACTCAGATCTTCTTTTCAGGTACTCAGTGTGCACATCCATTTGTGCTGACTTTGCTCACAGTAAAATGTGGTCCACAGATTCCTTTTCTGCTGTCTTGACTTATTTTTCTGTTTTGGTTTCATGTACACTGGTGTCCTTGGTTTACACTACCACTCTTTGGTACTGGAAGCAGCAGTGAGTGGAGCTGCATTACTTCTCAGTAACATCACTCTGTGCACAGCTGCACTGCCTCATCTCTGTGGTTATTAGCAAGTAAAGTTGTTCTGTGTCCTG
Source organism: Indicator indicator (assembly GCF_027791375.1). Taxonomy (NCBI): domain Eukaryota; kingdom Metazoa; phylum Chordata; class Aves; order Piciformes; family Indicatoridae; genus Indicator; species Indicator indicator. The sequence goes on from NC_072017.1 coordinate 2,455,800, forward strand.
GATGCTGAAATGTATACATTGAATGTTGTTTTTTTTTTGGCTTGCTGAAGCCAAAAATCTTCTTGTCTGTATATCACAGCATAGATATAGATATAAATACATCTATATTTAGATCAACATGAAACAGGAGTGTGGGTAAGATGCTTGTGCTTGCAAGTTTACATGATGCTGGGGTTGAGGAAATGTTTGATGAAAACATAACACCGTGGGTTTGGCAAGGGAGGAACCTGCTTCACATGCTGGTTGACCACAGTCATCAGACTTGTGTACATATCCTAGTTTATAAATATGGCCATCTGTAAAGTAGATGTATGAATGAGCCAGGAAAGTGCAGTTTCTCTCTTTTTTTTTTTTTTTTTTCACTAAAGAGCCAAGGAGGCAAAATGCAGACTGCACTTTTATTGGGAGGAATTTCTCCTCTCAGTTCCTGACATGAACTGAATCCTTGACAACCCTTTAAGAATTAATTGTCACAATTTATTGTAATTCAGTTCACCCTTGGGACCAAAAATATTTCAAATTTAAAGAGTTTGATTTACTGTCTATTTATCTGTGAATGAGGGGAAAGGAATTCAGCCCCAAGCAAAGAGCTGTAGGTAAACAGAGTAGCTGTGAAGCAGTTGGGGGTTGCTATGTTGGTTGTCTTTCTAAGAACCTCCTAAATTATTGATTCTCCTTTTAGTCCTGTATTGCATGACATTCAGCTGAGCTGTATCATGGAATCATCACAGAATCCTAGAATGGCTTAGGCTGGAAGGGACCTCAAAGCTCATTTCCTGCAACCTCCCCAGCATGGCCAGGGACACCTCTCAACTAGACTCAGCTGCTCAAGACCTCATCCAGCCTGGCTTTCAGCACCCCCAGGCAGGAGGCAGCCACAGCCTCCCTGAGCAGCCTGTGCCAGAGTCTCACCACCCTCACACTGAAGAACTTCTTCCTCAGCTCCACTCTAACCCTGCTCTGCTTCAGCTTCAAACCATTCCCCTTTGTCCTATTGCTAGACACCCTGATGAAAAGTCCCTCTGCAGCCTTCCTGTAGGATCCCTTCAGGTATTGGAAGGCAGCTCTAAGGAGCCCCTGGAGTCTTCTGCAGGCTGAACAACCCCAACTCAGCTGTTACCTCTAGGAATATTTTAACAGTACAGAAGCATTTATATCTCAGGAAATACTCCAGGTCTGGCTGTAGTAAATAGCAAAGGTTATCTCACAGGGAAGGCCTTTAGTTTTCTTTTGGGGGGAGTTCAATAGTTTGCAGACTAATCACACATAATTCTCTTATGTGGCCCTTCCTGTTGTAGGAGTTGACTTATTCTTTGCTCAGATACCTCATGAAGTGCTGAAATATCTGCTGAACTTTGTGGTGCACTTTAATTGACAGTTTCATTTTTTTCATAGCTTCTCCCATCAGTTTGTGCAGTGTGATTGTTGCTTTAGAATTGCTCTTTTCAGTGTAGAAAAATGCAAATCTCAAAGCCTTAATGCAGCAGAAACAATCTGTGCTGTTGGTGTTTTAGCAGCACTCCCCATGACCTTTAGTTGAATCCATTGTTTTATCAATCAAATTATGGTAGTATGAGTTAATTAATTAACTTGATCTTGATGTGACACAGCCTTCCTGGAGTCCAGGCAGAAAGGAGGGAGAGGAAAGAAGGCTCTGTATAAACAGCACATGCAAAGGCTGAAGCTATCAGCCTGCCATTAGCCCCTTTATCTAAGAGGCTTTTGGCATATAAATCAAACAATAACCTCTCTGTTTTGAATCGGTGCCAAAGTACACAGCCACAGTTGAGTCTAGAGCAGATTACATCCACCAAATGGCTTCAGGGCTTGGAGTGAAACTGGCAAACAACAGTTAAATGATTCTGGAACGCTTTTATGTTCTCTAACATGGGCTCTCAGGCTCTTAGTTGTTTTTTTTCAGTACCATTTGCATGTTCTTATGAGAAAAACTAATACATGGAGGGTATTTTAACATACATCTAAGTGAGGCTGTAAGAATGATGTTCTAAGCTGCCTAATTGCAAAGAGCTTTTTTAACCAGTTGCCACGTTGCAATATCTTTACTAGTCTAGGGTGAGGATGGTGATATCTAATGCTCCTGTGGTGGTTTTCTGCAATCACAGTGCAAAGATGAGATTAACTTTTTGTTTACCTGGGTCTTAGGGGTTAGGATGGATTGAAAAATAGTTCATGCTCCTACTTTCTATTAGGCTGAGCACATTTGCCAGTTTCACAAGTCCCTGTTGGCTCTTTCCCATTCCACGAGTCCCTGTTGGCACTTCCCAGTTCCTCAACTCCCTGTTGGCTTTTCCCAGCTCCACGAGTCCCTGTTGGTTCTCTCCAGTGGGGGCAGCTGTGTGTGGAGTGGGTGCAGTCAGGGACCTGGCTGTTGTCCCCTTCATTTGTGTCCAGAAGTGTGCAGTCTGTCTGGAGAGGCTTTGGTTCAGCCTTGGCTCCATCTGAAAGATCAGGGGAATTGGGGGAGGGGGGATGTTTCTTGATCTGTTGCTCTTTGCTCCAGGCTCACAGCCAGGTTGTTGCAAATAACATACTGCCAGTAAGGGATTTGTCCCTCATAGTAATGATCTTCTACCCACCCTGCTGCTGGGTTTCTGTGGTTCTGGGCACTTAGTGTGGATATTGCATCTTTAAGCAAATGTGAATTAGTGCAAAGCTCACGTTGGCAGCAAACTGGGCATCCTGGGGTGGATTAGAAAGGCTGTGGTTAGTAGGTCAAGAGAGGTTCTCCTGCCCTTCTACCCTACCCTGGTAAGGCTGCATCTGGAATATTATGTCCAGTTTTGGGTTCCTCGGGTCAAGAAGGGCCTCAGGGAACTGCTTGCAAGAGTCCAGCACAGAGCCACAAAGCTGCTGAAGGCAGTGGAACATCTCCCTGGGAGGCCAGGCTGAGGGAGCTGGGGCTCTAGATTAGAGCAGAGGAGCTTGAGAGGTGCTCTCATTGCTGTTGATGAAGATGTGCAGGGCAGTGTGGGGAGGACAGAGCCAGGCTCTGCTTAGGGATGTCCAATGATAGGACAAGGGGCAATGGGATCAAGCTGAAGCAGAGGAGGTTCCACCTCAACATGAGGAGAAACTTCTTTACTGTGAGAGTGGCAGAGCCCTGGAGCAGGCTGCCCAGAGAAGTTGTGGAGTCTCCTTCTCTGGAGCCTTTCCAACCCCAGCAGGATGCATTCCTGAGCAGCCTGCCCTGGGTGCTCCTGGCATGCAAATACCAGAAGTATAAGGAAGCTGCATCTTTTAGGTGTCTGGATTTCATCCTCTCCCTTTATAGCCTTTTTTTGGTCATTATTTTAAAGTCCGCACCACATGCAGTTGAATTTAATTAATGTTGGAACAAAGAATGACTCATTTTGAAAAAATCTAACACTCGGGTATGAGGGGAAGAGAGAAATTTGGAATTCTCAGGTGTCACAAACCTTGCTTTATGTATACTGAATGCTCTAGCTGTGTCTACCAGGGCTTGTCAAAGACTGCAGCCTTATCTCTGGCCATAAAGTAATGCTTTTGTTTCATAAAGCAATAATTAGTCTAGCAGATAACTCCTGGGATTGTTTTCATTCTGTTTTGTGAGCTGGCTGGTTGATTAGGTACTGGGACCAATGATAAAAGGAAGGGACAGGCTATCAAAACCTGTGAGCAAAAATCAAAGCTCCTTGGTGTGACTGGCTAATGGCACAACCCCCTGCATTTGTGTGCTCTCATTGTCAGGCTTGCTGTGCTCTGCAAAAGGTGTTGGAAGAGAGGAGATGCACAGAGGGGTGCACTGCAATAATTTACCTCTTGTTGTGACATCTATATCGAAGGATGGTTTAGAGTTCCTGGACCGCATTATAGTGTCACTGGGGGGGCATACAGGAAAGCTGGGGAGGGACTTTTTAGGGTGTCAGGGAGTGATAGGACTGGGAGGAATGGAGCAAAACTAGAAATGGGTAGATTCAGATTGGATGTTAGGAAGGAATTGTTGCCCATGAGACACTGGCACAGGTTGCCCAGGGAGGTGGTGGAAGCCTCATCCCTGGAGGTTTTTGCAGCCAGGCTGGATGTGGCTCTGAGCAACCTGCTGTAGTGTGAGGTGTCCCTGCCCATGGCAGGGGGCTTGGAACTGGCTGATCCTTGAGGTCCCTTCCAACCCTGACAATTCTGTGATACTGAAGAATGGTTTAGAGTTCCTGGCCTGCACTGTAGTGTAACTGTAGAGTGTAACTGTGGGGGACTACCAGAAAGCTGGTGAAGGACTTTTTAGGGTGTCAGGTAGAGATAGGACTGGGGGTAAATGGATCCAAGCTAGAGGAGGGGAGATTTAGATTATATGTTAGGAAGCAGTTCTTCATCATGAGGGTGGTGAGACACTGGAAGAGGTTGCCCAGGGAGGTGGTGGAAGCCTCATGATTTAGGCAAAATCTTTTTAAAGGCTCTGTAATGTGTAAAATATTAAAAAAAATATACTTAGATGAAAAAAAATAAAAAGCTATTTTCAGAGTGTAGTGGTTCACTAGATAATGTGTAAAATCAATAAACAGACCTTGGGAAGTGAAGGGAATGCAAGAGGAAGGAGAGATTGGAACTGGGGGACTGGATCCCCTGCTCAGCACTGCTTATGGCACCAGTGTCATCGGGTTAGGGCGTTTGGACTCAAGCAGAGGAACTGCAGATGGGAAAAAGAGGAGGGGAAGGGGCTGTGACAAGAGCTGAAAGGCAATCACAGACAAATGTCTCACCACAAGGGAAGATAAGATAATATTGTTTCCGAGTGTTAGAAAGCTCTAGAGGGAAAAAGCTGCAGTGGCTTCTCAGATCAGGCAAGAGGCAGCGGCAGAGCCCTGGGCTGTGTCCTGCTGACTCACTCCCAGCACCTTTCCTCTCTTGTCACTGATGAAGTTAAAGCATGGGCAGTTGTTCAAAGCACAAGCCTTTCTCTGAAAGGGTATTGGAGTAGGGGGTGAGAGGGAAATGTTTGTTTTGGGGCTTTTTTAAAATGGCATAATTCTGTTGCTTCTTTTCCTTGTTTCAGTACCGAAAAAATGGGCTGACCACAGCACTGTTGCTTTCTGTGGCTTGACCTAGACAGCTGGCTGTGCACGTGAGCTACACATGCATATTGATCTCATGCTCTTTAGAGGTTGTTCTCTAGATGGCACCTAAACCACTAGGTATTCTGCACAGGAGAATGGAATGTCTCCAGATGAAAAATGTTTCCAGATGAAAAATGTCACCAGAAACTTGGTGGATGACAGAGATCCCAGCATACAGGAGTGTGGTTGACCCCCATCTGCTCTTAGGCTACACCACAGCTGGTTTACTCTCTGCTATTTTTGGTGTGCTGAAGCAGCCCTCAGAGATCATGCAAACTTAGGTCCCTGGGATTAAAGCAAACCTACTGTGGCTAAAGGAGGAAGAAAGAGTTTACAAAGCAAAAAAGCAAACCAACCTCCTCTACCCTCCCCTGCCATTTGTTTCATTTATATGAGTCATTCTCCTTTTATTATTTTATTTTTTTAAATTCAAAATAATCAATCTGTTGTTTTGGAAGGGTTTTTATGTTTAAACTAGGAGCAAGTAGGAGTAGCAGCTGAAGTAGGGACTTGTAGTAATGGTGATACAACTATAGTATAGGTTGCTTTCAAAGACTTTGCAGTCTAAACTGACAGCTTTGGGAAGGGAGAGCAGCAAGCAAAGGCAAGAAGCAGAAAAATAATGACTTTTACTGAGGTCTGTAGGTGCTTTGGGGATCAATTTCCCACCCTTTACTATTTGCTAAACATCTTTATGAAGTATAAGAGTGAGAAAGTTGAGACTATCCAAACCTGTGTATAGTCTGTGAGACTTTTATTGTAGCTTCCTTATGTTTGTTTTTTCCTCTGTTTTAAAGTCTTAGCTCCTGGGGTCTGTCTTTCTGTGAGTCTGCTCATGTTTATGGGGATGAAGAGAACTGGGAAAATGAGAACAGGTTGAAACAGTGGAAAAGAGAAGCTTGACTTTTCTTCCAGACAGAAAAAAAAAAAAAAGAAGAAACAAACCTCTTTTTGAAACTAGCTTCCTGCTGGTTTGGTCCTGTTTCCTGATCTCTACAGCTTCACATTTGGATCTGCATGTTCAGGAAGGGATTAGGTAACAAGCAAAGTGGTGGCTGCTTGCAACCCAGACCTCAGGCACAATTGTAAATGACAGCTGGGCCCTGTGAACGGGATGTGAGCAGGATCCATAGGCTGAGTTTAGAAGTGATGCTGGGAGGTTAAAACTGCTGCCCATGAACACTACTCAGCACCAGTGCTGACATCACACTTGACAAATGAGTAGAGGGCCCTGCTCCAGATGTCCTGGCTGCTTTGGGATGTGCTGCCTCCTGCCTCCACCACTGGAGGAAAGCTGAGTTGCACTATGTGAAAGAGAAATGGAAAGATGGTGTCAGGCATCTGATTTTTCCTTTCTTCAAGCATGGCAATAGGATGAAATTTGCTCTTCCTATTTGTTTGTGGTTTGTTCAGAAGAGTCAACTCAGCTTTCTTCCCATGGTCCTTCCACCCACTCAGGCTTCGACAGAGGATGTGGGTTCCTGGTTTGACAGGAGTGGGACGTGGCCATCCCCTTACCTGGTGTGGGAGATAGCAGAGATTTGCTGAGCACAGCCCTGCCCTTGCAGCAGAGTTTAAGCACAGCTTCTCTGTCACAGGCTTCAAGTGAATGAATTGTTGGGGGCTTTTTATTTGCCACCAAACAAAGCTTGGTTTGGCATGTTTATAAGCATGTTGTAAATGACAGCAAAACCTATTTAGGAGTTAAATGTCTCCTGAGGGGAAAAAAAGCTGAGGGAATTTTTTTCTTTAAGAAAGAAAACAAATAAAAAAGAAATCCAAGGCAGTTACTCCCAATGTGTGTCTCTAGCCCCAGGCAAGGATTTTTTCCTCCTTTCTTCCCACTCCTAGCTTAAAAAAAACCCTACCCAATTCATTCACAACAGCAACAAATGCAGTGGCCTAGAGGAGAGAAGAATGTAAGGGAACTGAGTGCAGATGAGCCACACAAATTCCTAATTTAAGCTTAGCAACAGGAACCCTAAACAGGAAACCTGTGAGTACAGGAACCATAAGGACACTTACGACATTAGGCTATGGATTCTTCTTGCCATGATGAAACTCCTAGGGGATGGGAGTTCATCAAATCACACCAACAGCCTGCAGTGCTGGAAGTATTGGCTTTGGGATTTAAACTCTCATGGAGAAGTTAGTGCCCAGCCTTTTTGTAGCTTCTTTTTTTGGTAACTGAAGAAGTTTGGACTGTTTCTGGTATTCCCCTGGTTGAACAGCAGGGGTTCCTTTGAGGCTGCCATGTTCATTTATTATATGTGGGTTCTTACAATTTAGAACTGCTGGCCAAAAAAAAGTAAAATACCGATTTTTTTGTTATTGTTGTTGTTGTTTGTTTGTTTGCTTTGTTTTTAAACTGTCACAAATGTTCCACTAAGACAAATCAAGCTTTGACATCCCCTGATTTTTCACTTGTATGCTGCCCACCTCAGAGAAGTTACTAAGTAGAAGCACTCCTCTTAAAATACAAATGTTGTCTTGAGCTTGCTCCATTCTTCAAGCAATGTTTAGTGTAACCCTGTCGTTTTCTTACAGTGATCCAGCTGCCAGAGCTCTCTGGGAGTCCTTCATGAACCTCAAACAGAAGGAAGCTGTGATGGAGGCTAGGAGACACCTTGTGGAGGCTGCGAGCAGAGAAAATTTGCCTATTAAAATGAGCATGGGTGAGTGGTGTCAAATATCCTTTCCTACACACTGGTAGTGTGAAAGAGGATGTCAGCTCCTCTGCTTCCTTTTGGGGACCCCCAACCCCTATCCTTAGTTTGTTCTCATTCTGGTCATAGATTTCAGGTGAGCATCATGGCTAACATGAGATATTTCTGGGAAGTGAAAGGGAAGTGTTTTATTTGAAATACGGCAACCTTCACAAGATTGAGAGCAGAAATCAGCTTCTTTGCTTCCTCTTGAGGACCTCCAACCCCTATCCTTGGTTTGTCCTCATTCTGGTCAACAGATTCCAGGTGAGCATCGTGGTTATCATAGGATATTGCTGGTATGTAAGTGAAAGGGAATTGTTTTATTTGAAATACAGCAACCTTCACAAGATTGAGAGCAGAAATCACAGCCCCTTTTCATCCTCTTGGGGACCCTCTACCTTAACCTTGCTTTATCCTCATCCTTGTCAACAGATTCAGGTGAGCACCATGGCTAGCATATTTCTGGTATATAAGTGAAAGGGAAGTGTTTTATTCGAAATGCAGAAACCTTCAGATGATTGAGAGCAGTAATCAGCTCCTTTGCTTCCTCTTGAGTACCCCCAACCCCTGTCTTTGCTTTCTCCTCATCCTTGTCAACAGATTTCAGGTGAGCACTGTGGCTACCACAGGGTATTTCTGGTCTATAAGTGGAAGCCATAGGTAAAATGTGAAGCAAGGAAAGGAGGGCACTGCAGTCACCAAAATCCTAAGTTCTTATTTGAGCATGAATGCAGAAAACCTGAAGCTCACACCTCGATGTCAAATTGTCTAATGACACATAGATTAATGCCTTTTTAGAGCAGATCTACACCATGACAACATTCATTGCTACAGAACACCTGAGTTCTTTGTAGGGAAGCTCAAAATTGTGGTGCTTAGCAATTGCTGCATTTGTTGAGAAGGAAGAATTCAAGAGGCCTGTTCTGATCCTCGTTGCTGGGTTTAGTTTGGGAAGGTCATGGTGGATTGCACACAGGTTTTCCTAACACTTGGGGTATTTTCTAACTTATTAATGGCCCTAATATTAAATGTCAGAGGCTTCTTCTAGCATCAAATTTGCCTCTTCTTACTAAAACCAGCTGTGTCAGATGGTCAGTGTTTTCCTTGCTACTACTTCTTTTGCCTTTTTTTTCCCCCCCTCTCCCTGGAAGTAGGGAGTGAGTTACATCTGAAAGCAAAGCTTTGAATTCCATTTGGTGTAGCTGAGCCCTCCTGCAGTGGCCACCTGCCTGAAAAACTGCATCTTTGTGACACTGTGGCAGCACAGGAGCCCTCTGCAGTGATGAGAAACTTAATCCCGTCCTGTTTCTGTATTTTCAGTGCAAGGGAAATAAACTCTGTTGTTTTCTGGGCTGTGAAAGGTTGCTCTTTACTGTGAGCTGTGCATGTGCTTGCCCACGTTTCTCCTGCAAGCAACGTGCCTCATGCCCAGCCTGCTGCTTTCTCTGCCTGACTCTGTGGGGCTGAAGTTCAGACAGTTGTGGGAGGACACACAGCTCAAAGTTTTGGGTTTTGATACCTTCCTGAGAGGGAAGGAGACTAGGAGAACTGTGCTTTCTCCTCAATACCCTCAGATATCTGCATTCCACTGGGAATTCTCTCTCCTCCCATTGAAAGCAGCAGGAGTAGAGAGAGGAGAGGAGTACTGAGGGAGAAGAAAGAGAAACAAAGGGAATCAACAAATTTTGCCACAGTTTTTGAACTGAGTTGATTGGAGCTTTGCTTTCAGATGTTCTTGGTTGGCATATTCATTTTATTAGTTGGATCAAGGAAAGGGGTAGAGGGGGATGTCTGGAAGTCCTGTTGACATGCTGGAGCATGTCCGGAGAAGGGCCACGAGGATGAGCAGAGGGCTGGAGCTCCTCTCCTATGAGGACAGACTGAGAGAGTTGGAGTTGTTCAGTCTGAAGAAGAGAAGGCTCTGAGGAAACCTTATTATGGCCTTCCAATATCTGAAGGGGGCTACAAGAAAGCTGGGGAGGGACTTTTTAGGGTGTCAGGGAGTGATAGGAGTGATAGGACTGGGGGGAATGGATCCAAGCTAGAAGAGGGGAAAGTTAGATTAGACGTCAGGAAGTTCTTCCCCATGAGGGTGGTGAGACACTGGCACAGGTTGCCCAGGAGGTGGTGGGAGCCTCATCCCTGGAGGTTTTTAAGGCCAGGCTGGATGTGGCTCTGGGCAACCTGCTGTAGTGTGAGGTGTCCCTGCCTATGGCAGAGCGGTTGGCGCTGGCTGCTCCTTGAGGTGCCTTCCAACCCTGACAATTGTGTGTGTGATTCTGTTTGATTGTTTCATAAGGGAGCAGTGTAGAAAGAAAGTGGCTGAAGATGAGCTGGCAACAGTCTGTTGAAAGTTTAGGTGGATGGATGTTTGGAGCAAGCCCAGTTTCAACCTGAAGACCATCTCCATGACATTTGTAAATAGTGCAGGACTCTTACAGCAGTTTTAAAGAGTATTTGCCCCCCTGCTTTTTTTTTTTTCCTTTTTCTTGCCATTTTTGTCCGAGGAAAAATGCCTTTTTTTTCTCTCATTTCACTTTGTGAGTGAAAGGACTATGTGACACCTACTAGTAAGTTGTCCAGAGCATTCCTTGCAAGCATTTTCCAATCCTCTTTCACTTTTAAAGCACTGCAAGTCTTGGGAAACTGCATGACAGAGGGAGATGAAGTGCCAAGTGATTAAACCAACTAGAACACACAACTGTAGAGCTACTTTACAGTTCCTTACAGAACAAAACCCAAGCTGTGTAGCTGTGTAGCATCTTTGATTTTTCTGAGGTCAGGCCTGGAGAAGGCACTGTGCAGAATGCCAGCCAGCAATAAAGGCTTTGTGCCTGCTGCATCCAGTTTGCTTCTGTTTAATTCATTCCCTCCATAAATACATCAGAGGGGGCAGATGTGTTTTGAAGATGTAGTTTCCCGTGGAGCTCAGAAATGCTTCCAGTGTTGACTTTTGGGGAATATTTGTTTGGTATTGCTTACAGTGAGCTTTGTTTGGTATTGCTTACTGCCACTGAGCTCCTCTTTTACAGGATGATAGAAATGCACTGAGACCATGACATTAACACAGTAGCTACATCCTCCTCCCTCAAGGTATCCAAGGCCAGGTTGGATGAGGCTTTGAGCGACCTGGTCTAGTGGGAGGTGTCCCTGCCCATGGCAGGAGGGATGGAACTATATGATCTTTAAGGTCCTTTCCAACCTAAACCATTCTATGGATCTCTGAATCTGTGTTTTTCCTTAACCCTTTCCCAAGCCAGTCTGTGTTTGCTTGTGAACAGGTGGAGCTGCCTCTTGCTGGATGCTCATTTAAATAAAGAGGTATTAAAATTTTCCACATCTCTCTCCATATACATGGACACACACACACTCTTCCTATAAACCCCAAAGCCTACAAACAATACTTTTCATGAGCTGCATCAGCTCTGTTTTGCCTCTGAGGCATCTGCATTTGTGCTTTTGATACCCATGCGGATAAATATCTGGGGAGGAGAAATACGTGCCAAGTTCTGTTCAGATATCCCACAGTGTAAGTGTGAATCACATAGAATGGCTTAGGTTGGAATGGACCTTAGAGATCATCTACTCTGCATCCTCTCAACTACACTCAGCTGCTCAAGGCCTCATCCAGCCTGGCCTTGAACACCCTCAGGGAGGAGGCAGCCACAACCTCCCTGGGCAACGTATTCCAGTCTCACCATCCTCATACTGAAGAACTTCTTCCTAAGATCCAGTCTAACCCTGCTCTGCCTCAGCTTCCAACCATTGCCCCTTGTCCTGTCTCTAGACACCTTGATGAGAAGTCCCTCTGCAGCTTTCCAGTAGGATCCCTTCAGGTACTGGCAGGCAGCTCTAAGGTCTCTCTGGAGTCTTCTCCAGGCTGAACACCTCCAGCTCCCTCAGCCTGTCCTCATAGCAGAGGTTCTTCAGCCTTTGGATTGTCTTTGTGGCCCTCCTCTGGACTCCAACAGCTCTGTGTCCTCCTTATGAATATGTAGATGTAAATTATTTTGGAATAATAAAAATCCTGTCATTTAAAGAAGTTCGTTTAAAGAATGAAGCCTCCTTTTGAAAAGCCCTTTGAAAGCAGTTTAGGAGATCATCAGAATAGCTTGCTGGTGAGATTCAGAGCATTGTGCTAAATTCAAGTGAGATTGTAAATCCTGGAAGGGGATTATTTCTGCTCAGGAGTCCTGCTCTGAGGCAGCAGCCTGACTTGCAGTACAGTGGAAAGATTGCTGGTCTTCCATTCCTCTGCTTCCCATTTCATTCTTCATCAGTCTGATGCATATCTTAATCATCTTCTGAGCCTGGCAGCCCATGAATCTCTTGTTGAAAACTTTTCTATTGGCCCAGCATTTGGCAGTGGTAAAAACTTTGCTACAAATGTCCTTTTGTGGCTTTAGAAACACCCTTGCTCTTCTGCTTGGAAAGAGCACAGTAAACCTTGATCAAGGCTGAATTCCTTTATTGTGTCTTTTCACTGGCATGGAGACTGATAGAACTGCAAACAGTGACACAGTGGCAGAAACAAAGTGCACTGTGCTGCCACACGAGCCCTTGTTGGCAGAAGAAAAGCCTTTTGCTTTCTCACCCTCTGAGCTGTACAAATAGAGCTTTAAAAATCAAGCTCACTGCAAAATTAGCAAGGCTGGGTGAAGTCAAGAGCATCACTGGAACCTTTTCAGATGGGCATGGGTGGAATTGAACTCTGAAAGTTCCTGAAATTTTTCATCTAGAAATATGTCCCAGGGTCCCATTTTGAGTTAGAAAAGTACCTCAACATTGACAGGAAAAACACAGATCAATGTTATCAATGTTTTATCTGGAAACATAAAAGATACAGATTGTACATTTTAATTTTACGTTTTTGTTTTAAATGAAAAATTGCTTTGAGCTGTAAGGGTGCTTAACAGGCTCTTTATTCTTGACAAGATCAATGTAAAAAAAGAAACTAAATCAAGATTCAGTACCATCAGTTCCTGGGTTAAACTTTAAGGATAAAAGCTACCCACTAAGAAAATGAGCTGTAATGAAGTAGAGAAGTACATACACAACTTTCCAGGTAAATAAAGTCCCATCTCAGATATCTACAATTAGGACAATTCTGTAATGGAGACAAGGAGAGAGACAATGTCAGTCTGGGTTTGAGGTCCTTAGAAATGAGGAGAAAGCAGATCAGCATTGCAGGGCTCAAAGTGGGCTGCAGGGTGTTTGAATCCCTTCTGTGGCACAGCTCTGGGTGCGTGAGGGGTACCCAGATAACTCTGTGACCTCTGATTCTGCAGAACCACAGAACTGTCAAGGTTGGAAGGGACCTCAAGGATCATCCAGTTCCAGCCCCCCTGCCATGGGCAGGGACACCTCACACTACAGCAGGTTGCTCACAGCCACATCCAGCCTGGCTGCAAAAACCTCCAGGGATGAGGCTCCCACCACCTCCCTGGGCAACCTGTGCCAGTGTCTCACCACCCTCATGGGGAAGAACCATGCAGAGTGGAGATCATGTTGTAGACTGGTTCTTGGGAGGCTGGTATATGTTTTTCTGTTGCCCATTTATCTGATCTCCAAACCCACCAGGAGAGCAAGCTGCAGCCAAAATCTCCCTCCTGGCATCCTCATGAAGCAGAGGCTTCCTCTACCAACTTGGCTGAGACAGGCCTGGCTTAGCCCAAGGAGTCCCAAACTCCTGGTGGGGGGTCTGACAGTGCTCCTCCAAGGGCTCCCTACTGTTCTCAGGCCATCCTTCCAAGGAGAGGGGATGCTGCTTGTCCCACACCTGAACTCCATAGCCTGGGTCATGAGGCAGTGTTTCCTGAGTTAGTCTGCTCTTGGTCTCAGCAACACAAGGCTGCAGTGTGGGACTCTCTAGCCAAGCGGATTTGGGGTTTCCAGCCTTTTGCAATACTGAGTTCCTGATTTCTCCCTGAAGTGCAACTAGAAGTATAGTCTTGACCTGAAGTAAATGTTCCCTGTCCCTGTGATGGTCACTGCAGCAGATGTTGTGTTGCATCACTCACCCCGGGAGGCAGGAAGGCTTTTTGCTTCTCAGAGTGCTAAATGGTTTCAAAGAGCTTGGAGTGTTTCTAAAGATTTTGGATACTTTCCCATGTGGAGGGATTCTTTGTAGGCCTTTGCCTTGCCAGGGGAATGCTTCTTGAGTGTAGTGGGGTCAGGCTTTTCTTGATAAGCCTTGATCATAGAATGGCTTAGGTTGGAAGGGACCTCAGAGATCCTCTACACCAGCCTCTCCTCCATGGGCAGGGACACCTCTCAGCTAGACTCAGCTGCTCAAGACCTCATCCAGCCTGGCCTTCAACACCCCCAGGGAAGAGGCAGCCACAACATCCCTGGGCAACCTATTCCAGAGTCTCACCACTCTCCTTCTGAAGAACTTCTTCCTCAGCTCCATTCTAACCCTACTCTCCCTCAGCTTCAAACCATTCCCCCTTGGCCTGTCTCTAGACACCCTGATGAAAAGTCCCTCTGCAGCCTTCCTGCAGGATCCCTTCAGGTACTGGAAGGCAGCTCTAAGGTCCCCCTGGAGTCTTCTCCAGGCTGAACACCCCCAGCTGCCTCAGCCTGTCCTCATAGCAGAGGTGCTCCAGCCCTTGGATCATCTTTGTGGCCTCCTCTGGACTCACTCCAACATCTCTGTGTCCTTCTCATGCTGGGGACACCAGAACTGGAGGCAGGATTGGAGGTGAGGTCTCAGCAGAGCAGAGTCAAGGGGCAGAATCCCCTCTCTTGCCCTGCTGCCCACACTCCTCTGGCTGCAGCCCAGCACACAGCTGCCTGCTGTGCTGCATGAGGGCACTGATGGCTCCTGGGGAGCTTCTCAGCAACCAACACCCCCAAGTCTCTTTCTTCAGAGCTACTCTCAGCCCACTCTGCACCCAGCCTGGATTTGTGCCTGGGACTGGCCCTGCTTGCTGCATGCTAAGTAGCCTCTTGTGGTGTAAGATGGGTAATGGTTCAAGCCCTAACAAAATTGTACTGCATGTCATATTTGTGTCTCATACCTCATTTACTTTGCACCTCACTGCTATAAAAGAGTTAGCAGATGGAAGTGAAACACAGAGCCCTGTGCAGTGATGTGAAGCAGAGCAATAAGCTGGTAGTATATTATCTTTGATTAAATTGTGGCTGGCACATGGTTGCAGGGCTATTTGGCTAGGCTTACTGTTACTTTGAAGATGGGAGTGGGTGACAATGGCTTTTCTGTGTCTCCAGACTTTTTTTTTCTTTTTTTTTTTTTTTGTGGCAGGGGGAGGATTAGGTAGGGGTTAATTATTTTGGTGGGGTTTTTTTCCAGACAGTAAACCCAAACACTTAAATATGAACTTATGGTCAGGTCTCCTTCTGTGTCTGGTTGTGATTAGAGCTGAAGATAATTCTTAAAAATGTAAAAGAAAACAGAATTGTGTTGGTCTTGCAGGGGTTCTCCCAATGTATATTTTTATAATTTGCTAACATGGTGCTGCAAAGCTTCTACTAACTTCAGTATGAAGTCTTTTTGTCTTAATGTATTGTGGAAAACCCTCTGTTAAAATGGTCTTTTCTAGACAGTTTAGGAGATGTTCACAGAAGCTGGGAATAAAGAATGAAGAAGTGAACATTTGTGAATCAAAGGTTGAAAGTAAATGCATGTTGTTATTAGCTTTTTATACTGTGGGTCTCTAAAGAGGAAATGATTGGGGGCTTTAATTAGCATTTGCTTGCATAGATGCTGGTGAGCATTGCTGTGAGATATGCCATGAGTAACAATACTGCTGCAGGAGGGCCATGAAGAAATGGTCAGGGGTTTGGAGCACCTCTGCTTATGGGGACAGGCTGAGGGAGCTGGGGGTGTTCAGCCTGGAGAAGAGAAGGCTCCAGGGATACCTGAGAGCAGCCTGCCAGGACCTGAAAGGGGCTGCAGGAAAGCTGCAGAGGAACTGTATGCAAAAGCCTGCAGTGATAGGATAAGGGCAATGGTTTGAAATCAGAGCAGAGAACTGTACTTGTAGGCTGTCTGTTTGTGATGATCAAAACATAGATAAAAACACAGGGGCAGGTCTCTGAAGCCTCTTTGAAGCTGTATGAAAAAGAAAACACTCTTAATCCAACAAAAGGAAATTTCCTACAGTTGCTGTTGTCTGTACCTATGGGGAAGAAGCCTGGTTGGAAATAAGAAACAACTTGCTGTGCCTGTACGCCTTGATACCTTCAGGCTCCCCATGGCGGTTGTGGAGTCTCCTTCTTTGGAGAGTTTCCAAACCCACCTGGATGCATTCCTGTGCAGACTATCCTAAGTGATGCTGCTCTGGCAGGGGGGTTGGACCTGATGATCTCTTGAGGTCCCTTCCAACCTCTGATATACTGTGAGACTGTGATTTCATGGAGGTCATCAGCCATCATGACTATGTTTTACACCAGCAGGAGGGTTCATCAGTGTGGGGTGGGAGATGCTGATTCTGGTGTCTTGCTTGGCACGCAGTGGAAACGTGGCACACCTGTACTTTGTTGGGACATTGGGACACTTGTGAGTATCAGCACTAAGTACTTTGTATGTCTGAGGAGATTACAGGGAGGGCCTCAGAATTTCTTTACATTAAGAAAGGAGCCATCTGGTCAAAACCAGGCAGGAGGAAGCTTGAAGAAGGTAGCTGAACAGGGGTGTGGAAGTAAAGGGATGAAGTGTTGCTAAGAAGAGTCTGTGCCAAAGGCTTTAACCCAAAGATACAGTATGTTCTGGTGTGCTTTCAAAGTCTTTACGTGTGAGGCTGGAGGTGGAACATGGCAAGAGAGTAAAACTGGGTGCCTTGCCCAGGGCTGTTCTCCCAAGCATCATTGTGTAAGCCTCATCAGTCAGCCTCGCAGGGGCTCGCAGAGGCTGACTGGGTACCCAAGAGACACGGTGAATTACATATGTATGTACTCAGACAGCATCATGTTTTCCATCCCTATTTATTTGCTTACCACCCAAAATGATTGTTAGGATAGTCTTCCAGAAACCATCAGAGAAATAGTCAGTCCTGTGAATAATGTACTGAAGAAGAATAAGGACCTCCCTCTGGCTGGGACAGCATGCCAAGAACATGATGAAGTACTCAGTGTCTGCAAACATATGTCTCAGTGCTAGATGAGGACATGCACAAGCCACCTGAAATCCTTTGGGTGTGTTGTTTTAAGACAAACAAGTTCATTTCTACAAGAGGTTTAAAGCATTCAGGAGCTTATTCAACAAAATTTGCTGCTTTCAAGTCCCCTTTCAGTCACAGTGAATGGCTGTTTGCAAGGATTGGTGTTCATCCAGGGCTGGAGACCCTCTGGTTGTTGGGACTTGGCCTAATATTTATTAACCTGGTTAAAGAAGTGCAAAGTAAGGTAATAAAATATGGCCATGGTACATATTTAGTCAAGATTAAGAAGAAGATTTGGAACATTCTGGTATGCCAACATTCACAGAATTACAGAATGTTAGGAGTTGGCACCTTCAAAGATCATCCAGTCCAACCCCCCTGCCAGAGCAGGATCACCTAGAGCAGGTCCCCCAGGAACACATCCAGCTGGGTTTTGAGTATCTCCAGAGAAGGAGACTCCGCAACCTCTCTGAGCAGCCTGCTCCAGGGCTCTGCCACCCTCACAGGGAAAAAGTTTTTCCTTCTGTTCCTGTGGCACCTCCTGTGCTCCAGCTTGCCCCCAGTGCCCCTTGTCCTGTCATTGGTCATCCCTGAGCAGTGCCTGGCTCTGTCCTCCTGACACTGCCCTGCCCATCTTTATCAACAGGAATAAGGGCACCCCTCAGGCTCCTCTTCTCCAAGCCCAGCTCCCTCAGCCTGGCCTCACAGGGAGATGTTCCACTGTCTTCAGCAGCTTTGTGGCTCTGTGCTGGACTCTTTCAAACAGTTCCCTGAGATCCTTCTTGACCTGAGGGGCTCAGAACAAGACACAATATTCCAGATGCAGCCTCACCAGGGCAGAAATTTAGTACAGATGACAGTCTCTAGGAAGTTTAATTCTGGGAGAGTAGATGTCAGGTATGTATTGAAAAAGTTTTGAAATTTGCTTTATAGTTTGGGAACACAAGCAGAGAATAATGCAGCCACTGGCTAGAGAGAGCTGTTGCTTTTGTGTCCATCCTGACTTAACAGTGAAAAGGGGAAACTGATTGTTAGAATGCACACAGAAGGAAACAGAGAAGAGCAAGAAAGACTTGCAGGTGATCATCAGCCCCAGAGAGGATGGATTTGTTGTGGTAGATGAGCAAACACTTAGAAGTAAGCCTGTGACATCTGCTTCCAGTCTGCTGTAGGCTTTACTGCTCTTCAGGTCCAGAGACTTTGTGTGGAGAAGGCAGCCAAACAGCATCTCATGCTGGCCTACTTTTCATCTCTCCTAAGAACGAAGTAGGAGTTGGAGCTCTTCACTGCTTTGTTAACAGTTTAAGGACCAGATGACTTTTGAACTTAACTGAAGCTCAGATCAAATTATTTTTCTGGCACTTCCTACTAAAGAGGGTTGCTGAAACTTCCTGAGAGGAACAAAAGTGTTTTCAGTTAATAATTTCATCTGGCAGTTGCACTAACAAGGAGACCTAAGGAGTGTCATCCGTTCTGCTAAATTGCCTCCCTTAGCTTGCAGAACATCCAGGTCCCTTAGCAGTGCTGCTGCCCACTTGGCTTTGTGGAGTATCAGAGCTTTCTGCATTCCTCACAAGTATCCGGTGTTGGACATGATCACAGGCAAGCTACTGAGAGAAGGAGGTCTGTCTTCACAGAATCACAGAGCGCTAGGGGTTGGAAGGGACCTCCAGTGAGCATCCAGTCCAACCTCCCTGTCAGAGCAGGGTCACCTAGGGCAGGTCACACAGGAACACATCCAGGTTGGCTTCAGAAATCTCCAGAGGAAACTCCACAACGTCTCTGGGCAGCCTGCTCCAGTGCTCCATCACCCTCACCATACAGAAGTGACTCCTCCTGGTGAGGTGGAATCTCCTGTGTTCCAGCTTCCACCCATTGTTCCTTGTCCTATCACTGGGCATCATCAAAAGGAGCCTGGCACCTTCCTCACCCCTCAGATATTTATAGACATTGATCAGGTCTTCCCTCAGCCTTCTCCAGACTGAACAGCCCCAGTTCTAACAGCCCATTCCTAAGAAGAGGAAACCAGGGGATTTAAAAGTTTTTTAGGACTTTACTGCCTTGAAAAATCTCACCTGTGAGCACAAGTGTGCCAAGGTCATTTCTTATTTGTGGTGCTGTAGAGAAAGGGACCTCAGCAAAAGCGCTGTGGCCAGTGAAGCTCAAAACCTTTTTTTTTTCCCTGCATAAAAGTGAACGAAGTTTAAAGCTGTGTGTGTTTGACAGTTCCTGTAGTCATGGAAAAGCATCCACTCATTTATGCAGTTGCTCACAAAATGTGCTTCTGTGCTTTCCTCTTTACTTGTTTTCTTGTCCCTCTGGAGATAATTAACTACGTGTCAGAAGGCAAAATGAGGACTGTGTTTGGAACACTACATTGATAATTCTGACCTTTGCTCTTTAGATACCTTGATCATCCATAAATCCTGATGTTAAAAAAGAAAAGGCACTTTGAGAGATTCTGAGTTTTAAGATTTTGCTCCCACCAGTAAATCTGTCATGAAAAAATTATTTTCTTGAAGCGGTGCCTGTGTTACATGACGTAGACTGCAGCATCAGTTTGAAATGGAAAAAAAAAGTCATCCTCTGGCCTTATGTCAGCAAATGTGGCTTGTTCCAGTTAAATGCTGAGGTGAGAGGCTTGCTGTTCCACTCAGACTGCTCTTGCTACTCAAATACCTACCCCAATACCTGAGGATCTGACAGGAAGGCTGCAGAGGGACTTCTCATCAGGGTGTCTGGAGACAGGACAATGGGGAATGGTTTGAAGCTGAGGGAGAGCAGGGTTAGAGTGGAACTGAGGAAGAAGTTCTTCAGTGTGAGGGTGGTGAGACTCTGGAATAGGCTGCCCAGGGAGCTGTGGCTGCCTCCTGCCTGAGGGTGTTGAAAGCCAGGCTGGATGAGGCCTTGGGCAGCTGAGTCTAGTTGAGAGGTGTCCCTGGGCATGGTGGGGAGATTAGAGTAGATGATCTCTGAGCTCCCTTCCAAGTGAAGCCATTGTATGATTCTGTGCAAAACAGATTTTTGACAGATCTTTAAGAGCAATTGCATGTCCAAGTCCCTCTGATTGGCAGCATCCCTTCCCTCCAGCATGTCAACTGGGTCACACAGGTTGGTGTCACCCTCAGATTTGCTGGTGCCTCAATCCCACTGTCCCTGTCAGTGATCTGTAGTTTTGCTGGGATCTGCCCTGAATTCTTGACAGTTGGAAGTGGAATTCACCATCTGTATCTCCCAGTATTTTTGCAGATTGATTATCATAGGAGTGAAGGCTTGAAGGGGGCCATTTGTATTGAATTAAGCTTTGTGAGCATTTATGTAGCTTCACATTAGATACTCATCCAACCCCACCTTAGAACAAGTTTAATTTGTTTGCCTCCAGCCTTGCCTGCACTGTTGGAAGACTGATTGGTACAGCAATGTGTATTTTGATGTCTTGGGGAAATATGTTCTTGCTCTCTTTATGCCCATTGATTGTAGCACCAACATTGACCTTTACTGTAAGTGCTTTCCATGCATTTATTAATTGACCCTTAATGTAAGCATTTTCCATGCATTTATAGAGATCTCTATTTTTTTGTCCAGGTGGGACCAAGGAACCCATATAAGCTAGACACTGCTTTTAGCTTTCCTTCCTGAGGTTCTCTCTACCCTTAGTCATTATAGTAGCCTCTCTGTGCATGCAGCACAATCTTGAGTTAAACTTCCAAGAATGGAGGTGGTTGAAGCTGCAGTGAGAGCTCCAGGAGAAGCTTTGTGCTGAGGCATTTTTATCACCCCGTTTTCACTGTCACTGTTGTCACCTGGCACAGGTTGTTCCTGCTTTTTACAATCAGGAGGCCTAAAAATTATTTGCCGCTTCTTTCAGTTTTAGGTTTTAACTCCCAGCTTACACCAGATGCTCTTTATCCTAGCCTCCAAATACAGAATTTTGCACTTTGTGCTGTTAAATTTCAACCCCCTTACATAAGACCAATGCTCAAAGCAATCCAGCTATGCCTTCTGCTCTTTCTCCATCTTAATGGTGCTTCACACCCTGTGACAGCTCACATTTGGCTCTGCTTAGTACCAACATTTGTCCTAGAAATATGTACAAGGACACTCTTCTTTTACCTTGCTAGATGCTAGCACTTCTCTGCTGCATCTTACTTGCCATTTGAAAGTTTTTTAGATGTCTTACAATTCCTCTAATCCTAGTTTCTCTCCCCCACCCCCAATTAATTAATTGGTTACAGATTATCTTGACGTGATACTACCTGATAAATGTCCTTTGCATTTTATCCCCTTTTTCTCTGATGCAAGGTGTGTTTTTCTTGGACATTTACCCTGGGCCTTTTCATAGTCCTGACATCAGATTAATAAAGTAGCTCATTTTCACAGTTCCTTAGACATAAATATTAGTTTTCTTTTTTCCTAGTCTAGGCTAGTCCCTGTTATCTCTTCCTTCTTATCCTGAGTTTATCAGATTACTAAAATACAGAGCTGCTTGCTCACACTGATTTTCAGTCTGGGACAGAAGTGGCTTTTCACTGGTGAGGCTGGCACTTAGTCTGTGATGTTTCTGTTACTTCTGTAATGTTTTTTCATTCCCTGCATTATTTGTTCTTTCTGGTGTCCAAGCTTCTGGCACTACAGAATCAGGGAATGGTAGGGATTGGAAGGGACCTATGGAGATCTAGTCCAAATGGCTTGCTGAAGCAGTTTCACCTGGAGCAGGCATTAGTGCACAAGTACTTTGCTTGCTCCTAACTAACCATTCACAGTTTCTCAGCTAAATTAATTCCTGTACTACCCACAGCATCAATCTCATCACCATTTCTTGTTTCCTTCCCTGCTCCCTATCCTTCTTTATCCAAGCTGAGTGGTGCTGATACACCAGAGGGATGGGATGCCATCCAGGGGCACCTGGACAAGCTTGAGAGCAGGGCCCAGGTGAACCCCATGAGGTTCAACAAGAGCAAGTGCAAGGTTCTGGATGAGAACAATCCTCACTATCAATACAGACTGGAGGAGGAGGTGACAGAAAGCAGCCCTGAGGAAGAGGATTTGGGGGTGGTGGTGGACGAGAAGCTGGACAGGAGCAGGCAGTGTGAGCTTGCAGCACAGAAGGCAAATCACAGCCTGGGCTGCATCCAAAGCAGTGTTGCCAGCAGAGCCAGAGAGGTGATTCTGCCACTTGGCTCTGCTCTGGTGAGACCTCACCTGGAGTACTGTGTGCAGGTCTGGAGTCCTCAACACAGGAAGGACATGGACCTGGTGGAGAGGGTCCAGAGGAGGGCCATGAAAATGCTCAGGGGGTTGGAGCAGCTCTGCTATGAGGACAGGCTGAGGGAGCTGGGGGTGTTCAGCCTGGACAAGGCTCCAGGGAGACCTAATAGTGACCTTCCAGTACCTGAAGGGACCTACAAGAAGGATGGAGAGAGATTGTTTGCAAAGGTCTGCAGTGATAGGGTGAGGGGCAATGGCTTCAAGCCATCAGCTCTTGATTTCAGAGGACTTCTCTGCCACATTGGAACAAAAAAGGACCTGAAATGGCAGAGGGTCTTAAAATAAATAAAAGGCTGGTGAGGTTGGGATTAGATTAAATTTAGTCTGTTGTGCCAAAATCTCCCTCTGTGAGCAAGCAGCAGGGAAGGTGATGAGGATTTAGGCTTCAGGAAAAGTCAATTAATTGCTGACTGCCACCAATCACTTTCCCAAATTCCTTTCCTCATCTATTGGATCAGTTGTACTTAGCAGCCAACTGTCCTGGGAGATTTCTGTGTAGAAATTGGCTGGGAGTCTTGAACCTTGGATCCAAGAGGTTGTGTGGATGTATCCCAGATGAGATGCTGGCCTCTTTAATGCCAGTGTAAGTTTGGTTAATGACTTGCTCAGGTCAGGATTTCACTTCTGTTTACATAGGTGTTGGACTTTCTTTTGGTGGCACTCTTTAGGGTGGGAAAGAATTTGATTGTTTATCTCAAACTCATCTAGTGCTGCATCTGGATTCACTTTTACAAGGGATGATATGGAACAAAACCCTTGAAAAATTATGTTGTTTTTTTAACAATTGAAATCAGAAGTCTTGAAAGCATTCCCATTCATCCTGTTTCATATGAGGGAAGGGCTGGTAGCTTGGTGTTTTCTCATGGAAGCGGATTGTGGATCCGCTACAACATCTCAGGACTGCTCTAGGCACTAATGCAGTCATTATCAAAGGTATGCTGCAAGGCCCTCCTGGACTGACATCTCCAAATCACCGTGTAAATCTGCCTGACACAGCTTGAAAAGAAATAAAACAAGGCTGAAGGCTCCAGTGTTTAGTCTGAAAACACACATGGCTGTGGTTGCTGTTGTGGCCCATGTGGGCTCACTGTGGAAGCCCTTTTTCCAGCTTTTCCAGCCTTCTGAGTGGTGTCAGCTTGAGCTGTGTGCTCATTTGCTGACTTTCAGGTCTGATGCTTTCTGTTGAAATTCACATAAAGATCCTGTGTGGGGTTTTTTGCTTTATTTAGCAGCTTTCCCTAATCCAAAAGCTCTTCCAAAGACCACTCTTGGTATCAACTGAAACTAAGAGAAAGTGCTTTCGACATGTATTCAGTCCTGCTATTTATGTGATACTGAAAGGATGGAGGCAGATGGAGAGCCTTGTAAAGTGATGATAAAACCAAACACAGAGCAGAAAAACAGTGACACCCTTACAAGAGCTTTCCCTTGTGGAAAAATAAGGCATAAAATGGTCAGTGGTGTAAGCCATGAAATGCCTAGCATCAGCTCCGCTTAGTGCCTTCCTGGCACCAGAGGTTGTCTTGTTTAACTTAAGGGCACCTCCTCCCTCCATCTCATATGTCCCTGCTCCTTAGATCTGGCTTGCTTGAGTAAGATGATATTCTGCCCTGTACTCAGCTCTGGTTAGGCCACACCTTGAGTACTGTGAACAGTTTTCAACTCAAGAAAGATGTTGAGGTGCTGGAATGTGTCCAGAGAAGGGCAACAAAGCTGGGGAGGGGTCTGGAGCACAGCCCTGTGAGGAGAGGCTGAGGGAGCTGGGGGTGTTTAGCCTGGAGAAGAGGAGGCTCAGGGGAGACCTCATTGCTCTCTACAACTACCTGAAGGGAGGTTGTAGCCAGGTGGGGATTGGTCTCTTCTCCCAGGCAAGCAGCACCAGAACAAGAGGACACAGTCTCAAGCTGTGCCAGGGGAGGTTTGGGATGGATGTTAGGAAGAAATTCTTCCTAGAAAGAGAGATTGGCCATGGGGATGGGCTGCCCAGGGAGGTGGTGGAGTCACCATCCCTGGAGGTGTTTAAGAAGAGCCTGGATGGGGCACTTAGTGCCATGGTCTGGGTGATTAGATGGTGTTCAGTGATAGGTTGGACTTCATGATCCCAGAGGACTTTTCCAACCTGGTTAACTCTGTGATTACTGACAGAGGATCTTAGTCCAGACTTGCAGCCAGGCTGCTGTTTTGACACCATTTTCACTTGCACATTGATGGAATGATTTCCTATGGTGATTTTCTTGGGGCAGATGAGGCACTATGGACCTTCCTTCCTGGAGCAGATCACTGCTAAAATACACATTGATTGAGCAGGTTAGTTGCCACTTTGATCTTGGATCAAACAACTGCTAATTCTGTAGTGTTTGTATGGCCTGAGTGACTCCCTCATGCCAGGCTGGATGAGGCCTTGAGAACCTGCTCTAGTGTGAGGTATCCCTGCCCATGGCAGGGGGATTGGAACTGGATGATTTTTCAGGTCCCTTCCAACCCAAACCTTTCCATGAATGAATCTATTCTATCCTATTCAGGTCAATGTATAGGCACTGGGATGTTTAGTCACACTATGGGTGAAATGATGCAATGCTGACTGCAGCTCAGAAGCTAGAGAGTCATGCCTTGGAAGCATCCCTTCCAAAAAGAGCTCTAGAAAAGATTCTTTGAATCACTAACATTATTTCTGTGTTTGGTTTTGTTTGTTGGGTTTGGTTTTGGTTTTGTTTTTGAGTCAATACTGATGAAAAATGCATGCTCAGGAAGTGGCCAGAGGGGGGTTTGGTGTAAGGCAAAAGGCTGACAAATTCCAGTTGGTGTTTTTTGAAAACAGAAAGGTCAACCATTGTTTAGCAGTCACTGTCAAGTACTATTTGCCTAGCTTAAATTAATCATAGAATGGTTTGGGCTTGGAAAGGATCCTGAAGTTTATCCTGTTCCAAGTCCCCCACCATGGGCAGGGACACCTTCCACTAGAGCAGGTTGCTCAAAGCCTCATCTAGCCTGGCCTTGAGCACTTTCAGGGAGAGGGCATCCACAACAACTCCAGGCAACCTGCTCAGTGCCTCACCACCCTCACAGGAAAGAATGTCCCTCTGTTGCTGAGAACAAAAAATGCTGTTCACCCTTTATGTCTACATCTGTTGTGGCTGGTTAAATATCTGCCATACACCACAATTCCTGGATGAAACCAATCTTTGTCTTCACCTCTTGCTGCAGCTTGAGGCTGCCAGCAATTGCAATGAATCCAGGATCAGGCTCACAGTAGAAAGAGCTTCTGAAGTTCTCTATAAGCCATTCTCTATCATCTAAAAGAGCAGAGATTTGTATTTGCCACTGCTGAATGCTGTGTCTTCTTTTCCTTTCCACAGGCAGAGTCACCCCAGAACAGCTCAGCTCTTACCTTCAGCTGTTCAGAAATAATCTCAAAGCTTTGGAGAACCATTGTGGTCTTCTACAGCTTGTGCTGGCCACAATCCAGACTTTGAAACACCCCCAGACTGCCAAATGGGACAACTTCCTTGCCTTTGAGAGGTTACTTCTGCAGGTACATCTATGCTGTGAATTGATTTGCCCTAAGATAAAAATGCTTCCTTTCACTTTTGAATTGAATTTTGGGAGCTTGTATTTGTTAGGGAGGAGGATAAAAAGCTGCTCCTTGTCACCAAACTGGTGAAAGGAATTGGAACCTACATGCTTGGGTGTAGTGTTTCAAGGTGAAGCACATAAATAATCTGAGTTGGGTGATGGTTTTTCATCTGTGAGAAGTTTCAAGCTAATAGAGCTTTTTGTTGGATGAGATTATTATTATCACTACCAGTCTGAAGATGCTTCTTGAGGCCAGGTGCTGAATCAGGACTCTGCTACTCTGAGTGTAAAACTTGTGTAATTTACTAAGCAGTTGCAAGACAGTAGGAGATTCCATGCACCCAGAGAGTGAGTTGTTTTCTCTTGCTCACAGCTGTCATCTGCCCTCAGCTTTTCCCACCAGGACATTTTTTATGGCATCCTGTTGGTGACCACAGTATTCTTTACATACCATTATGTATCACTCTTGGATTTCTCTCAGGAAATTAAGATTTAGTGGTATATTGAACTCTATCCTACTAACCTTTGGAGATGTAGTTCTAAACAAAGGAGGAGTTTTTCTAAATAAATTTCTGCTGAAATCCAGGGAAAGCTCAAAACCTTCCTCCCTGGACTGTCTCTTCTGCCATTGTTTTGTGTTTTTTTGAGGAACCATCTTCTGAATGCCTAGAAAGAGGCAAGTTTTCATGAGCCTTAAGTGTAGAGTGTGGGCCTCAACTAAAACCAGATACTTCTGCAAAAATGAGCTCTCTTTGTCCAGATGTTGAAAACCAACCAACAACTCAGCTCTGTTACCTCTGAAGATGGATTCCAGAGAGGATGAAGGATGTTGGGTTCTCTAAGCTGGGCATACATACAGAGGTTTCAAATGCTGGCAGAGGTCTAAGAGGCAGAAGTGCTGGAATTTCCAGCTGGACTTAATCTGGAGCAGGGTACATTTAGGCTGGACATTAGGAGGAAGTTCTTTACAATGAGAGGAGTAAAATACTGGAACAGGTTGCCCAGGGATGTGGTTGAGACCCCATCCCTGGGGACATTCAAGATCAGACTCAATATGGTCCTGGGCAGCCTGATCTACTTGGAGGGGTCCCTGCTGACTGCAGAGGGGGTTGGACAAGATGACCTTTGAGGGTTCCTTCCAACCTGATGCAATCTGTGATTCTGTGAAACAGTCCTTGGTCCTTTGAGAAGACTCTGCCCATATTTGATGGCTTAATAGTTAAGTAATTTCTGTGACATTTCAGGGGGGCAAAAATACAAAACTTAAATAGTAGCAAGCTCTTGTTTTTATTTATTTAAAAAACTCTTCTCCCTTGGTAAGACTGAAACATTGTTTAATAACACAGACACCTGCTTTCACAGAATGGTAGGGCTTGGAAGGGACCTCCAGAGATCACTCAATCCAACCCCCCTGCCAGAGCAGGATCACCTAGGGCAGGTCACACAGGAACACATCCAGGTGGGTT
Organism: Indicator indicator; assembly: GCF_027791375.1. Taxonomy (NCBI): domain Eukaryota; kingdom Metazoa; phylum Chordata; class Aves; order Piciformes; family Indicatoridae; genus Indicator; species Indicator indicator. The sequence continues at coordinate 2,483,033 of NC_072017.1, forward strand.
TGGAAAGTCTCTCTGGGCAGCCTGCTCCAGTGCTCCGTCACCCTCACTATAAAGAAGTGTCTCTTGTTAAGAAACCAGAGCTGACCTAGGTGAGGATGCCCCAGCTTACTGCGAGGGGGTTGGACTGGATGAGCTTTGGCGGTCCCTTCCAACTTAGACTCTTCTATAATTCTACATCTCAGTTAAAGGAACTCAGTGCAGCCTTCTGGTTGTCTGCACTGTCGAGCTTGGGACTGCCAGCCCAGAGTCCCCTTCTCTCTCCTGCAGTGATTCACATCACGTAGCTCTTCTCAGAAGCTGGCTAAGTTCCACCTTAAAATCAGTTCAGCTTTAGAATCAAAATAAAGCTGCAAGCTCAGCCTTGTTTTCACAACAACAGACAGCTGCCTATATAAAAGCCACTCAGTAAATCGTTGGGGAGTGGAAAGAACAAAGAAACAGCCAGACTGCATCCTTCCTAAACCAGAAATGGATAACAAGCACTCTCATAATCATAGGTGGCTTTGGATTATAGCCACTGCCTTCCACCCAGCATATGAGTGTAAAAACATGGTAGCCAAAGCAAACTTTTCAGGCTAACATTTGTGACTATTCCTTAAGCCCCTGCTCATTGCCAGTGGTTCAAACAGCAGTTGTTCTGAAGTACACAATCTGTGCAGCCTGATGCCTTTTACTAACTCTGGGTGCAGGGCAAAGTCTGACCTGCACTATCTGCTTCTGAGACCACATCTGGAATACTGTGTCCAGTTTTGGGCTCCCCAGTTCAAGAGAGAAAGGAATCTGCTGGAGAGAGTCCAATGGAGAGCTGTAAGGATGGTTGAGGAACTTGAACACTTCTCCTGCGAAGAGAGCCTGAGAGCCCTGGGGCTGTTTAGTCTGCAGAAGAGAAGACTGAGAGGGGATCTGATCAATGTCTATCAATAGCTGAGGGGTGGGGGTCAGAATGAAAGTGCCAGTCTCCTTTTGGGGGTGCCCAGTAATAGGACAAGGAACAATGTGTGCAAGCTGGAACAGAGGAGGTTTCACCTCAACATGAGGAGAAACTTCTTTACTGTGAGGGTGACAGAGCCCTGGAGCAGGCTGCCCAGAGAAGTTGTGGAGTCTCCTTCTCCAGAGACTTTTCAGACCCACCTGGATGTGTTCCTATGTGACCCTGCTCTGGGTGATTCTGCTCTGGCAGGGGGTTTGGACTGGATGATCTCTGAAGGTCCCTTCCAACCCCTGATATTCTGTGAATCTGTGACAGGGGTTTGTAAGAGCAAAATACTGAGAGACCCGAAATATGTCTAAGAATGCTCAGATTGCCCCAGAAAATAAATCTGCACAGTTTTGGAATTTCTCTCATCACTGGATCTCTCTGCTGGGGCTCATGATTCTCTGCTTAGTCCAATTTGTGCTTTTCAGAAAAAACACATTACAGAATTACAGAACATTAGAGGTTGGAAGGGACCTCCAGAGATCATCTACTCCAACCCCCCTGCCAAAAACAGGGTCACCCAGGGTAGTCCACACAGGAATGCATCCAGGTGGGTTTGGAAAGTCTCCAGAGAAGAAGACTCCACAACCTCTCTGGGCAGCCTGCTCCAGGGCTCTGTCACCCTCACTGAAAAGAAGTTTCTCCTCATGTGGAGCTGAAATCTTCTATGTTCAAGTTTGTATCCATTGTTCCATGTCTTATCACTGTGCACCACCCAAAAGAGCCTGGCCCCCTCCCCTTGACCCCTACCCCTCAGCTATTGATAGACATTGATCAGATCCCCTCTCAGCCTTCTCTTCTCCACACTAAACAGCCCCAGGGCTCTCAGTCTCTCTTCACAGGGGAGATGCTCAAGTCCCCTAAGCATCCTCCTGGCTCTCTGTTGGACTCTCCCCAGCAGGTCTCTGTCTCTCTTGAACTGGGGAGGCCCAAACTGGACACAGGATTGCAGGTGTGGTCTCACTAGGGCAGAGTAGAAGGGAAGAAGAACCTCCCTAGCCCTGCTAGATACACTTTTCTTGATGCACCCCAGGAGGCCATTGCCAACGTGAAACCTTTAGTCTAATTCTTTACATGGAATAACTTTTTCTCTTCTTCTCTTTACTCCTTGATTCACTCCTTTCAGTTGATGTTGCAGGGATTCACTGCTAAAAATGGCCTGACAGGGGTAGAAAGCAGCCTACTCCCACTATTTGGTCATAATTCAATATCTCTAACTACATTTTCCAGGCCTATGTTGTCTCAGTAAGTTTTTTACATTTCTAGAAAGGAATTTTTCTTTTGACTAGAAGTCCACTGGAAGCTGGGGCAGCTGCACACTTTGAATCGTCCCCTCCTTAACTGAGATGGATGAATGGCCTGAGAGCAAAATTGGATTTTGATGGGATCATGGCCTTGACCTCAAAGGAAAGAGGATCTTTTGCAAAGTAATGCATCAGAAGGATTCACCTTGTCAATCACAAGCTTTCTCTGTGTTCTGCTGCTCTACCTCTGCACGTAATGGAGCTTTTACTACCCAAAAGTTTTCATTGCTTTGTGAGTTGGAACACTATATCCTAGTTACCAAGGAGGTACCCTACCCCACTGTATTTTCCTCCTCTTGAGGTCCTCTTCCTACTTTTCTAATTCTCACCATCCATAAAACTTCTAAGTGGGAAGGGGAGTGGGACCTCTAAAGCTCATCCAGTCCAACCCCCTCTGCACTCAGCAGGGACATCCTCAACTAGATCAGGTTGCCTAGAGCCCTGTGGAGCCTCACCTTCAATATCTCCAGGGATGGAGCCCCAGCCACCTCCCTGGGCAAAGTGTTCCAGTATTCCACTGCCCTCATGGTGCAGAACTTGTTCCTAACATCCAATCTAAATCTCCTCTTCTCTAGTTTGCAGCTGTTGCCCCTTGTCCTATCACCACAGGCCTTTGCAAACAGGTTTCTTGCCCAATAATCCTAACTGGATTTTGCCCCTGCTATAGGTGTGGAGCATTTACCTTTAGGTTTTGTCTGCTTTCACTAACTATTCTAGTCCTTATTTTGAGGGTCCATGTGTTGTCCCTAGGTAAGATTCTAGTTACTGTTATAACAATAATGAAATCAATACCACAGAGCACAGTCTCTAGTGAGAGCTGTACTCCTGGCAACAGCATTATGGTTGTTAGCTCAAAGGCAGTAAATCAGAGTTCCAATCTCTTGTCTGCAAACCAGCTGGGTAGTGCCAGCACTGTATATCTGTCTTTGAGTGGGATTATATTACTCTGTCATGTTAGTTTTCCTCATTTTTTGGAGGATATAGTTGATTATTTCCTACAGACTGGCAAGGAGAAAGTGGAGAAACAACACAAGTGAAAATGAATGAAAACTTTGCTGTGGGTGAGATCCAAAATTAACAGTGGTGCTGCCACGTTGCATTCCCTCTGTCTCTTTCCACCTTAATGAGTTGCATATTTCTCTTTCCACTGGCCCACGCACTTCCTTGGATCACAGACATTTCTGGGCACAGGGTATGTGCACAGACACACAGGTGCACCCTGGACTGCTTTTCCCACAGTCTGGCTTGCCTGGGTGTTAGTCAGTCCCATCCTGGAAAGCAGATAGATTCAGTGGCACAGCACTGATCCCTAGGTGTGAGCTGAGCCTCTTTGATTGTCTTGTGTCCCACAGAATATGCCCCAGCAAAAAAAAAAAAAAAAAAAAAAAAAAAAATTGAACTTGGTGTGTCTTGACATGCTTGTGCAAACACCTTTATGGCTGCTGCCTGCAAATTGCAGCTTTTACCTCTGCATCATCTGTTCTTCATCATGAAGCTCTTTGAAAGCACAACTGTGCTCAGGCTCTGAAGCTAATATTTTTCCCCAGCCCATTACTTTTAGTAGGAAACCCAAGTATATTCTTCATTGGATTTTGCTTGCTTGATGGAAACCAAGGTGGTGTTTATAGAATCATAGAATGGTCTGGGTTGGAAGTGACCTGCAAAAGTCATCTGGTCCAACCCTCTCCCTTGTCATTCCTTCCTTCTCATTTTCACCCCATCTGCCCCCAAAAAGCTAAAGGAAGTACTTGCTCCATACCTAGAAATGACCTGCTTTTGCCTAGGCTGACATGGCTTCTGTAGCATTGTTTTATCTGAGTTGACTCTTCTACTCCCCTCACTCCAAGAGGCTGAGGGGAGACCCTGTTGCTCTCTACAACTCCCTGAAGGGAGGTTGGAGCTGGGTGGGGGTTTGTGTCTTCTCTCAAGGGACAGCTGGTGGGATGGGAGGAGGTGCCCTCGGGTTGCACTGGGGGAGTTTTAGCTTGGATATACTGCACCCAGTTTTGGGCTCCACAGTTCAAGAAAAAGAACTGCTAGAGGGAGAGAGATGCTTAGGGGACTTGAGCATATCCCCTATGAAGAGAGACTTAGAGACCTGGGCCTGTTTAGTCTGGAGAAGAGAAGGCTGAGAGGGGATCTGATCAATGTCTATCAATAGCTGAGGGGTGGGTGTCAAGTGGAGGGGGCCAGGCTCTTTTGGGTGATGCACAGCAATAAGACAAGGAACAAGAGCTTCAAGCTTGACCATAGAAGATTTCAGCTCAACATGAGGAGAAACTTCTCTACAGTGAGGGTGACAGAGCCCTGGAGCAGGCTGCCCAGATAGGTTGTGGAGTCTTCTTCTCTGGAGACTTTCAAAACCCTTCTGGATGTACTCCTGTGCAGACTACCCTGGGTGATGCTGCTCTGGTGAGGAGGTTGGACTGGATGATCTCTGGAGGTCCCTTCCAACCTCTGATGTACTGTGATACTGTGATACTGTGACTGAAGGAGTTCTTGGGGACTGGAGCAGGCTGCCCAGGGATGTGGTTGAGTCCCCATCCCTGGAGGTGTTGGAAAGACACAGTTTGGCTCTGGGCTGGGTGGAGTTGTAGGATAGTTGGGCTTGATGACCTTAAAGGACTTTTCCAACCAAACCCATTCTATAAGAATGCTTTGTTAACGAAAAATGCACTGGGCACAGGAGAAAAGAAAAAGAAAAAACACATTTCTCTCTGGATGTCCCACCCTGCACTACCCCTTCCCAGAGTGTTTACTTTTGTGTGCCTTTCAAGCATGCAGCATCTGGTTGTGTGAGTGTTGCTGTGAGTCCAAGCAGTCATGTGGCCTGCAGACCTGAAGGGCAGCATGAAGGCACACCTAAAATCTTGTGCAGTGTTTGCTAATGAGCTCCAGCAGCCCATTTGTGCAGCTGTGCCTAATCAGCCATGAGGACACTTCACTGCTATTTACCTCCTCACACTCTGCCTGTCTGAAGTACAGAAATGCTGTTTGTTCACATTAGGTAGTTCAGTATAGAGATCCAACTTGGACTAGTGATGGGAAGTATTTCATGATTTTGCAGCAGGTTAAAACATGTGGTTGTAGTTACCAGAAATAAATGGCTCGGGCTAGAAACCACTGCCATTGAGCACAAACTGGCAGGTTCATGTAGGTTTGGCCTTCAGGAGAGTGAAATGGAGGTAACCGATAAGTAACAAATGATAGCCTGGGAGAGGAAAAAGTCTCACATTTGTTTTTGTTTTTTTTTAACAAGGGCATTTTTAAGAGAAGAGGAAAAGCTGCCAAAGATGAGAAACTCTTCAAAGATGTTGGCCAGTGCCAACTGCATGAGGTTCAACAAGTCAAAGTGCAAGGTCCTGCATTTGGGTTGGGCTGGATCCAGGCTGGGTGCAGAGTGGGTTGGGAGTAGCTCTGCAGATAGAGACTTGGGGGTGTTGGTTGCTGAGAAGCTCCCCATGCAGCCCAGCAGGCAGCTGTGTGCTGGGCTGCAGCCAGAGGAGCAAGCCAGGTTGGATGAGGCCTTGAGCAGCTGAGTCTAGCTGAGAGGTGTCCCTGCCCACGGTAAGATTAGAGTAGATGATATCAGAAGTCACTTCCACGCTGAGCCATTCTGCATATCTCTGTATTGCATTGTCTGACACTGGTTTAGTTTCATCTGCTCCTTCACTGCAGAGAAGAGGGTGAATGTACTCAAGGCACAATGTGCCAACATTTAATTGGCAGTGGTCTGTCTGCATGCATTGGCAACAGATGTGTAGATTGGGAAGCCACCATGCATTTCAGGGGACAGTAGCTGAGATGTCTATTAGCAGGATGCAAGACTTCAATGTTTTGCTTTGGGTTCTAATTTCACCCAGTTTTTGCAGCTACAGGGAATGGAACCTTTCCTGTATGATCTCAGCCAATGTAAGGCTGTCAGTTTGAACTCCGAATGTCAGTGTCTGCAAACATTTTGGTTGCCCCCGTGAAATGAATTCTTTCCTAGCTATCACTATAGGCATTGGTGTGTTAACCCAGAGCCTGAGTAAAATCTCTATTAGAGGTGATCACTGCTGGAAAATGAGTGATTTCTTTAGTATCTGATGGGTGGACTTAGAAGTAAAGATAAGCACGAAACAGTGAGTCCTTTCTCATCCTAATTCCCTTCTGTCAATCCAAAGAGGTTACCCAGTTGTGAGACACATCACTAAAGCACTCCTGCAGGGCACTAGTTATCTGGTCATTTTCCTGCAGGTGCTGTTCATAGGAGTTCTTATTTTCATCAAATCTGTAAAGGCAGAGGATACCCTTAAATCTGTTACCCCTGAAGACTCTCAGTGAGCAGCGGCACGGGACTGCGTCTCTGATGTCAGAATACAACAGCCGGACGCCTTCACACAGAGGGAGCCACATATTTCATGCAGATGGGCCCTCAAACAGTGCTGCAAACAGCAACCCCTGGCTGTCCAGGTGGCCCATTCTTTTCTGTCCCAAAGAACTAAAAATAATTGACATAGTTCTGTTTTTCCAGCCATTTGCATGTCATCTTGGTGTGATTACTGGCACACGTTGTATTGATTCGACTTTATTGTTGCGTTATTCCCTTGCATTCAAGGGCCACATCTGCTCCACATCTGGTGAACATTCAAAGAGCCTTTTGAAAAAACATCCCCATGTTTTTGCTTCTTAGAGATGCTTATGACAAATACCACACTCTTGCATCTGCCTCCACTGTTGGTTGCAAAAGGGATTCGCCAGGTTGTCCAGTTGCAAAGCCACCAAAGGTAACCCAATACATTTCCAGTTAACCAGAGTGATTTAACAGCTTGACTGCTGGTTCCTGTTCCTTCCCCTGGAATCACCATGCCTCCTTGTTCTGCTGGAAGCACACTGGGCTGTACTGGATGTGTATCTCTCTCTATGGACTAGGCAGCGTGGGAAAAAGCGACAGCAGGAAGAAAACAGCTGCATTTTTAGGACTTGATAGGGACCTGTGTCGGTGTGAGCTGAAATTCCCGCCCCACCAACAATAACCAGGCTAGCTCAGTCTGGAAGCAAATGAAAAGCTGTATTTACAAGCAAAGTCTAAAATCTACGATGAAATGCAATGAATATGTACAAATATACAAAATTCACAACATTCACAAATATATACAATCAATAGAAAAGCACAACCGATCTCCCTTTGCTTCCCCCCAAGGGGACCCTCCCAAAGGGACCTCTCTCTCTCCCAGGAGCTTCCCCCCAGACCCCCCTGGACAGAGAAGCAGAGTTAGTTAAGCAGAAAGTTGTTAACTTAGCTGCCAAGGTCAGTACGTGTTATCTTCAGCCAGAAGAGAAGAAGAAACAGCAGCCAGACAGCCCAGCAACTGCCCCCACTGCCGAACGCAGAATGTGCAGAATGCCTACTTTGTTTTGGGTAATAGTTCTTAAACATTTCTATCTATCCAATGGAAGTGTTTAGAACAATCGTTATTTTGCTTTCTTACACCCAATAGTGACTTATTTACATTCTTTCACTTTCTCTGTTCTGAACTTTGCAAGGAAAAATTAAAAAGACAGTTTCAAACCACCACAGTCCACCCCTTCTAAACAATTCCATTGGCTGCTACTATCATCTATCTAATCCAAAATAATATCTACAACAACAGGTGAATAAAGACCATAGTCCATTCCGGCTATCTCAGATGTAGATGATTCAAAAGAGTCAAATCACAGGAAGAACAGCAAACAGCTTGTTTCCTCGCAGATGGAGCGAAGGAAGGAACAGGGACTCTCAGGTGACTCAGGGCTCTCAGGGTTCGTGTACCGTAGATCTCATGGACTCTCCTCTTGGGCGCGATGCTGTATCTGCGCAACACTCTGAATTTAACCTCTCTCAGCCAAAGTTAGATTTCTTTGTGGAATACACTGAATTTCACCATTTTCTTGCATTACCCAATAGGTGTGACCAGGACCTTCAGCAGAAACCACCCCTCGGACAGGTTTGGCCTCTCCTGAAGGAGAAAATACCCAAACAGTTTTGCCTAACAGATTCTTTTCTCTGATAACAGGAACTCTATCACCTTCCTCCTTTCGTAACAAATCTGATTGGGCAGGTCCAGCTCGATTCACTGAACCTCTACTATTCACCAACCAGGTTGCTTGTGCTAAATGTTTCTCCCAGTTTTTCAAAGTTCCACCCCCCATGGTGTGATGGTTTGAAACTGTCTTTTTAATTTTTCCTTGCAAAGTTCAGAACAGAGAAAGTGAAAGAATGTAAATAAGTCATTATTGGGTGTAAGAAAGCAAAATAACGATTGTTCTAAACACTTCCATTGGATAGATAGAAATGTTTAAGAACTATTACCCAAAACAAAGTGGGCACTCTGCACATTCTGCGTTCTGCAGCGGGGGCAGTTGCTGGGCTGTCTGGCTGCTGTTTCTTCTTCTCTTCTGGCTGAAGATAACACGTACTGACCTTGGCAGCTAAGTTAACAACTTTCTGCTCTAACTAACTCTGCTTCTCTGTCCAGGGGGGTCTGGGGGAAGCTCCTGGGAGAGAGAGAGGCCCCTTTGGGAGGGTCCCCTTGGGGGGAAGCAAAGGGAGATCGATTGTGCTTTTTCTGTTGATTGTATATATTTGTGAATGTTGTGAATTTTGTATATTTGTACATATTCATTGCATTTCATTGTAGATTTTAGACTCTGCTTGTAAATACAGCTTTTCATTTGCTTCCAGAGTGAGCTAGCCTGGTTAGTGTCGGTGGGGGGGGGAATTTCAGCTCACACCGACACACATGGCTTTGAGAGTGGTTTTCAGCAAACCGTTGTAGCGTTCGATCTTCCCTGCAGCTGGTGCATAGTAGGGAATGTGGAATATCCACTCGATGCCGTGCTCTTTGGCCCAGTTTTTTACAAGATTGTTCTTGAAGTGAGTTCCATTGTCCGACTCAATCCTCGCTGGAGTTCCGTGTCTCCACAGGATTTGTCTTTCCAGACCAAGAATGGTGTTACGTGCAGTTGCAGGAGGAACTGGATAAGTTTCCAGCCATCCAGTGCTTGCCTCTACCATAGTCAGCACATACTGCTTACCAGATGGAGAACGAGGTAGAGTGATGTAGTCAATCTGCCAGGCTTCACCATACTTGTACTTGGACCATCGGTCACCGTACCACAAGGGCTTGATCCGCTTTGCCTGCTTAATAGCAGCACAAATGTCACAGTCATGGATGACTTGTGTGATAGCATCCATGGAAATGTCAATGGATCTGTCACGAGCCCATCGGTAGGTTGCATCTCTGCCTTGATGTCCTGACGAGTCATGGGCCCACCGAGCTAAGAACAGCTCACCTCGGTGTTTCCAGTCAAGATCAGGATCAGGATCAGAGTTTGTGTCCACCTGGGAAACTCTTGCAGCTAGATCTGCCTGATGGTTGTGTTGTTGTTCCTCAGTAGCTTTGCTCTTAGGAATGTGAGCATCGATGTGTCTCACTTTCACTGGGATTCTCTCAATACGAGCAGCAATGTCTTGCCACAGATCTGCAGCCCAGATTGGCTTTCCTTTCCTCTGCCAGCTATTCTTCTTCCAGTCTTTCAGCCAACCCCACAAGGCATTGGCTACCATCCACGAGTCGGTGTAGAGATAAAGCTTTGGCCATCTCTCACGTTCAGCTACGTTAAGAGCTAGCTGGACAGCTTTTACCTCTGCGAATTGACTGGATTCTCGTTCTCCATCTCTCGCTTCTGCAACTCTGCGCGTTGGACTCCACACTGCAGATTTCCATCTCCGCTTGTTCCCAACCAGACGACAGGAACCGTCTGTGAACAAAGCATATCTCTTTTCATCATCAGACAGATCACTGTAAGGAGGAGCTTCCTCAACACGAGTTACTCTCTCCTCTGGAGGTTTAGCACAGCTTGTGCCTTCTGGCCAGTTTGTGATCACCTCCACCAAACCAGGCCTTTCGAGATTTCCCATTCGAGCTCGCTGTGTTATCAGAGCCATCCACTTAGACCAGGTAGCATCTGTTGCATGATGTGGTGAAGAACCTTTGCCTTTGAACATCCAATTCAGAACTGGCAATCTAGGAGTTAGAAGAAGTTGTGTCTCAGTTCCAATCACTTCAGAAGCAGCTTTCACTCCTTCATAAGCAGCTAAAATCTCTTTCTCTGTTGGAGTGTAGTTTGCCTCTGAGCCTCTGTAGCCACGACCCCAGAAACCAAGAGGACGTCCTCGTGTCTCCCCTGGAGCTCTTTGCCATAAGCACCAGGTTGGACCATTGTCACTGGCGGCCGTGTACAGAATGTTCTTAATGTCTGGACCAGTTCGGACAGGTCCCAGACCCATCGCTTGGACTACCTCTCGCTTGATCTGGTCAAAGGCTGCTTGTTGCTCAGGACCCCATTGGAAACTGTTTCTCTTTCGAGTCACATCATATAGAGGTTTCACAATCTGACTGTATCCAGGAATGTGCAGTCTCCAAAATCCCACTATGCCTAAGAAACGCAGAGTTTCTTTCTTGTTGGTGGGATTTGCCATGGTGGAGACTCTGCTTATCACATCCATTGGGATGTGACGGCGACCATCTTGCCACCGCACTCCCAGAAACTGGATTTCTCTGGCAGGTCCTTTCACCTTGTCTCGCTTGATAGCGAAACCAGCTTGCAAGAGAATGTCAAGGATTTTGTTACCTTTCTCGAAGACTTCTTCAGCAGTCTCACCCCAGACGATGATGTCATCGATGAACTGAATGTGTTCTGGAGCTCCACCTTTCTCCAAAGCATCATGGATCACTGCATGGCAGATGGTTGAACTGTGAATCCACCCCTGGGGCAAACGATTGAATGTGTACTGAATGCCTCTCCAGGTGAAAGCAAACTGAGGCCTGCATTCCTCTGCTATGGGAATAGAGAAGAAAGCATTAGCAATGTCTATGGTAGCATACCATTTGGCCTGCTTGGATTCCAGCTCATATTGGAGTTCCATCATGTCTGGTACAGCTGCACTCATGGGTGGAGTTACTTCGTTCAAGGCACGGAAATCAACTGTCAGACGCCACTCTCCATTCTGCTTTCTCACAGGCCAGATTGGACTGTTGAAAGGTGAATGAGTTTTGCTGATGACCTTCTGACTCTCCAACTGACGAATGAAGTTTTGAATGGGCACCAAAGAGTCACGGTTGGTTCTGTATTGTCTGTGATGCACAGTTTGAGAAGCAACCGGCAGCTTTACATCCTCTATCTCATGTTGTCCCACAACTGCAGATTCATCTGAAAGCTCAGGTCTAATGGACAACTTCAATTTTCCTCCATCAATTTCTACAGTTGCTATTCCAAAAGCCCATTTGTAACCCTTAGGGTCTTTAAAACGCCCTTCTCTCAGAAAGTCAATTCCCAAAATACAAGGTGCATTAGGACCTGTTACAATAGTATGTTTCTTCCACTGCTTCCCAGTTAAGCTTATATCAACCTCTATCTTAAACAACTCTTGAGATCCACCAGTGACTCCCTGAATAGTTATAGATTCTCCCCCTTGATAATTTGATGGTATTATGGTGCACTGAGCTCCTGTGTCAACCAAGGCCCTGTACTTCTGAAATTTTGAAGTGCCAGGCCACTGGATGTACACATCCCAATAGATTCTGTTATCTCCATTATCCCTTACCTCCCTCTGGCGGAAGGCAGGGCACCCCTAATGGTGGGGATTACCTCCACATGTACAGCTGGCACAACATCCAGCACCAGAATTAGGATCACTGTTGGAGCTATCAGAGTTGTTCTGGGAAACTGAGGAAGCGACAGCTACCCTCCTGGTATTGCTACCTCGGGATCTGCCCCTCTGCAGCTCCCGTAACCTCTTGAAAAGATCAGAAGTTGGTCGACCATCCCATCTGTTCATGTTCTCACCAAACTGATCACGCAGAGTTATCCAGATACTGCCACGTGATTGCCTCTGCTGTCTGTTTTGGTTTGACCTATTCTGGAATGGCCTTCTTGGAGCACGTCTGTTCCTAACAGCTGAAACTTGTATCCATCTGGAGGAAGAGGAATCAGAATCATCCCCCTTCATCAAGTTGGATATGGAGGTTTTAAGTTCCTCCTTCAGCTCTTTCATGCAATTCTTTATTTCTCCAGATAAAGTTTCAATGGCTGAAACCAAAGAAGTACGTGCAAGACTATCCTCCAATTGCCTCATTTGGTCAGTGAAATGGCCAACAGTAGGAGGCACTCCACCATAATTTCTTGCCACAATCCTGCTTGCCAGAATAGTAGCATAATTAGGAGGAGCAAGCTTAATGAGCTTTTTGGCAAGGCCTGTTCCAACACGAATTTCATCAGGATTCAGAGTCTTATGATCTCCATACATTACTTCCCTCACAGCAAACTCTCTCAGACACTTGATTCCCTCAGCTATTGTGGTCCAAGGCTTAGGGTTCCATGGTAAATCATCTCTGCTGGGGTACCTCAGCGAGACTGCCAGTAGGAGGCGTGCCCACAGAGAAACTTTACCAATGCACTTGCCTAGGTGCCTGTCTATGCCTGTATCCTTTGAGAGCATCCCCAACTGAGAGGCCGACTTGTCACCTACCACCAATGCTGGGGCTCCCATATCAAAACACCTGGCTAGCCAAGACAGGACTGGCTCGTTATCTCCTCTGATGTAATCCTTCCTCACATGTCTAATTTCCTGTCTGGGTGCATTAGCTGACTGTATGTCATCCTCATCATCATCATCATCATCATCCTCAGGTCGCTGTCCCCATAATCCTGTTGTAATCCTCCGTTGAATTTCCTTGAGTTCAGAGGCTCTGCCAGCAGTTGCTAATCTACCAGGGTCTACATCCTGACCTACATCTCCATTATCCATGTGGGGTCTCAAGAGGTCTACCAGAGTTTTAAGGCTAACCCTCTCTTCCTCATCAGAAGGATCTTTCTTAACAGAGGGACCCTGAGTAGAAGGACCCTCATCTCCATCTGCACCATCTCCTGCAGCATCTGCATCTCCTCCTGCAGCTCCTTTACACTTTCTGCTTACAGTGGCCACCAAATTTACTGGCTTGGTTTTCACATTCACAGCAGAGTTGGAAGAGCAAGTAGCCTTATGTCTTTCTTGACACAGTGCTATCAGTAGCCATATGATTATTCCAAGAAGCAACAAAATTAAGGCAAGCACAAGATATCTAGGGTACCACTGGTTCCAAGGACCCTCTGTAGTTGTAAGAGGAGTAACAAACTCAAATGTGTCTGCTAGCACATCCATAGTTGAGTTACCATAGCTTCTTAGCCCAATAAGACCACAACAGAATTCACCAACATTCAGTAACTTGTTCTTAACCCAAAGAAACAACTTACATGCCACATATCTCACAATCTTGTCTATCATGCAAGAAACGGCCTATCTGTAAACCATCACACTGATAACAGATGAAATAGAATGACTCAGAATCCAAAACAGCTTCATTTTGCTTCCTAATCTGAGCAGAAATAAATCACAAGCAATCGAGCCCCACGTTGGGCGCCAAAAATAAAAGGTGTGTCGGTGTGAGCTGAAATTCCCCCCCCACCAACAATAACCAGGCTAGCCCAGTCTGGAAGCAAATGAAAAGCTGTATTTACAAGCAAAGTCTAAAATCTACAATGAAATGCAATGAATATGTACAAATATACAAAATTCACAACATTCACAAATATATACAATCAACAGAAAAGCACAACCGATCTCCCTTTGCTTCCCCCCAAGGGGACCCTCCCAAAGGGACCTCTCTCTCTCCCAGGAGCTTCCCCCCAGACCCCCCTGGACAGAGAAGCAGAGTTAGTTAGAGCAGAAAGTTGTTAACTTAGCTGCCAAGGTCAGTGTGTTATCTTCAGCCAGAAGAGAAGAAGAAACAGCAGCCAGACAGCCCAGCAACTGCCCCCACTGCCGAACGCAGAATGTGCCGAATGCCTACTTTGTTTTGGGTAATAGTTCTTAAACATTTCTATCTATCCAATGGAAGTGTTTAGAACAATCGTTATTTTGCTTTCTTACACCCAATAGTGACTTATTTACATTCTTTCACTTTCTCTGTTCTGAACTTTGCAAGGAAAAATTAAAAAGACAGTTTCAAACCACCACAGGACCTTCCCTCTTTTTTAGCATTACACTAAAATATGTTCTTGCTCTTGATGATAAAATACCTTAAAATCTGCTGGCATAGCATTCAAGATCAAAAGTCACAGAATTGTCAGGGCTGGAAGGGACCTCAAGGAGCATCAAGTTCCAATCCCCCTGCCATAGGCAGGGACACCTAACACTAGATCATGTTGCCGAGAGCCACATACAGCCTTAAAAAATTCCAGGGATGAGGCTTCCACCACCTCCCTGGGCAACCCCTGCCAGTGTCTCACCACCCTCATGGGAAAGAACTTCTTCCTAAGATCTAATCTAAATGTTCCCTCTAACTTGGATCCACTCCTCCGAGTCCTATCACTCCCTGACACCCTCAGAAGTCCCACCCCAGCATTCTTGTAGTCCCCTTCAAATACTGGAAGGCCACAATAAAGTCTGCTCAAAGCCTTCTCTTCTCCAGACTGAACAACCCCAACTCTCTCAGCCTGTCCTCATAGGAGAGGTGCTCCAGCCCTCTGATCATCAAGTCCCCAATGAACTACTACTTAAAACATTCTGGAAAAGGTTGAATGTATTCCCACAGACCTTCAGCACTGTTGTGGTTTGGTATGTTGCTCAATGCATTTTCTGCTGCTGACTGCAGGACTTGTTCAGCATGCTTCATGACATTGCATTTATGGTGAGCCTCTCATGGTGTGAAGTAAAATTGTTCTGAACACCATCTGCTTAGAATACATCCCGGTACTAAATCAGTTGCATGGAAAGGAGATTGCAGTGTGCTTTTCACACATTATTTATTATGTAGGGCAGAGTAAAAAATTGTGATTAGCATCTTCTTACATTTCACCCTTAGGTGAATATGATACAAAATCTCATTTGGAGATAACTAAAGCCAAACTCAAACCTGAAACGTGTTTAGTTGGGCTTAAAATGAAGGAGAAAATACTCTCTTGACTCAATAATGAACTTCATTTCTCTTTTGGGACTTGACTTCTGACATAGAGAAAAGGCCAAAATAAAAACCAGAGTGAGTGAGGGCCCCGACTTAAACCTGCTTTTAATTAAGCCTTGCAAAGAAGCTTTTCTGCTAAAACTCTCAGGTTGAAGAGTTCATGCAAAAAAACTTCCCTGTGGCTTATGAACAGCCAAAGAGGGGACATTCAAATACATTTTTGTATAGTTTAAACCAGACAGAAATGCAAGTGAGATAGTCCATATTAATTATTGAATGCAGTTTTTAGCAAGCTTCTCCTATTCCAGTTATTCTCTTTTTTTTTTTAGTAGTATTCTGTGTGTTTCAGTTTAAAACTTTCTGCCGCTTGAAGATGTTTTGATATTAACAGACAGGAAAACTAAATTGCTTTGCCTTGCTTTTTCTCCTCATTGCACATAAGTTTAACCCAGTTCAGCTGGACACAGTTACAGTGCACAAGAAATGTAATGCACACTGCAAATCAGAATCTTTGCACCAAGGCAAAGGTCAAAGTAATTTTCTTGTTTGTTTGTTTTCAGAGGGATTAAATAAATGTAGCTTTACCAGGAGGAAAATGAATAGTGCCTATTGCTCAAGTATGGCTTTGAAGTCCAGGTTTAAATGGGAGCAGACAGTCGTGTCTGGTGCACCGGCAGGGATCATTTCAGCAGTAAAGGTTGCGTGCTTGCTCTGCAGAGTGATGCTGGTTCTGCAAGCCTTCTGCCAGATCCCTTCCACCAGCAACCCCAGACAAGATCTCACACCCTATTCAAATAAAGCTGTGACAGGCTGTAAACAGAACGGGGTGGGATGCAGTTAATGGCAACAGTATAGCACTAAAGAAAAATAAATAACTCCCTTCTTCTTGCAACTGGCAAAGGCCCAAATCCTGAAACATCATCAATCATGCCTGATGACTAGATGAGATCATAAACCCAAGGAGGAAAAATAAACTTGAATGGAACTTAAATTGTGATTGGCACAGTAAAAATTAACTTTCACCCAAAACAACGTTTTCTTCTTCCAAAACATTTCTAATTGCTGCCCTTCCCAGCTTCTCCCCACCCGTTGCAGGGTGTCCAAGTGCTCCTCACTGTTGGTAGATGTAATCTTTTCTCTTTCCATGTTGGATTCAGCATATGCTTTTAGGTTTTTTTCTTGTGGAGAAGCAAACTGATTTTGCATTCCCTCCAAAAACACATTTTAAGTGTAGTCTTCATACAAGTACTGAACATCATCGTATTCGTAACTTCATCAGTCACCAGGCTACCAGCTGAATAATGTAGCAGCCATGGAAGACTGAGAAGCAAAGGATGTTGTGCAGACCAGGAGAGCAGTTCTGAAAAGAATCTGGTGGGGGATAAAAATCTTCCTGGGAAAAATAATGTGAAGTTTCTTTTTCAGTTCCTCACACATCTACAGCTTATTAGGAACAAAATTCACACCCTGGGGACCACTTTTGTACTGTCAGGGAAACTGACTTGATAGTTCCATTTCTGCAGCTGTTTATATTTTGCAATGCAACTTTGTTTTTTATTTTTTTATTTTAAAGTCTCTGTATGCTATCTCTTGAGAGAAAAATTTGTTCTTCATGAGCTGATATCTTTAAATATTCAATGTAAGTTCTAGCAAGTTGGAGACCTAGTAAAAATAATCCAAAAATTCCTCCAACAGCATGAAGTCCTCAGGCTGTGAAGTCAATTTCAGAGCTGGCAAACGACATCTTTATTTTTAAAGATAAACCAGCGTGTCATGAGTATTGCAGTCAGGCAGTGATCACTGCTAACAGTTTGAGAAACATCAGGCACATGGTTGGAAGATGCAGTTGGATGGATTTTTTTTTTGGTGGGGGGGAAGCAAAAAGCAAGGCAATTTTGCAGCTTTAGCTCCTTGGTTTTAAGGCACTGCTACACGCTGGCTGGTCGTGGCTCATACAAAGTAAAAGGAGGATATTAATCTGGTTCTTAGGGGTCTAATTGATGCCAAATTGGCAACGATTGAGTAGGAAGGGAGCTTGGGCTACCCTCTAACCTCTTGAGCTTTTGCATGCTTACTTTATCAGTTGTGTAGATAAGGGCTTTTGCTTCACCATGCTGTCAGTCTGGTCCTCGCTCTAACACGAAAACACTGAATTTAATTACGTAGCTGTGGGCCTGGGTTCAGCCATTCCACGATATCAGATGTGTAAAGTGAACCTCTGCTGGAAATTAATGTGTGGTACTGATGAGTGTTGGGAACAAACTACGTGAGTGATCTTTTTGATAGGTATCCTGAGAGGTTTATTTCTCCCTCCCTCTTTAATTAAAGAAAAATAAAAGCCATAAATGCTGACTTAGAGTTGCTCTGGCTATACTGCACCAAAACAGTGAATCAATCTTGCTGTTTATTTATTTCCATAAGATTTGAGGGGGGAAAACCATTCTAGACTGAGTTGAATTTCTGTCAGCATCTGACAGTGCCACGTTATTTTATGTTGAGAGAACTTTGTAAGCTGAGAAGGTGTGATTTTGGAGGAATGTCTTTCCAAGGCTCACTGCTGGTTGCAGCTTACAGTACTGGAGGGATGCAGCCAAACCAGCATTTTAACTGGGTTGGGGGTTGTCTTTTCCCCAGATAACACATGACAAGTTTTCTGGCTGAGTTGGCAGGAGGCTCAGTGTGCAGATAGATGTTTATCCTGCTATATATGATCATGTTCATAGCATCATTCTTGCCAGAAAAGTGGGGACTTAAGTGCAGAGGATTTTGAGACACTCCATGTAGAGAGGACTTAAGTGCAGAGGATTTTGAGCACCTCATGTAGAGAGGACTTAAGTTGCAGAGGATTTTGAGGCACCCCATGGAGATTTTGTGGACATGGGAATTTTGAGAGTAGTCTGTGTCTGGGTGTGAGAACTGTGGGCTTTGTGGCAGTGCCCTGCTGTTGTCAGGAGAGGGAAACACCATTGCCATGTGCTAGGGCCATTTTTGCAGCTCTTTTACATCCACACAGTGTCCCTTGACAGGATCAGTAACAGAGGTGAAGTGTAATGTATTGTTCTGGGGTGTTTTGTTTCAGTTTTAATTGCTAAAGTGGCCACATACATGTCTTGAGTGGTTGGACATGAAGATTTAACAGCCTTGTCTTCAAGTTCATTTTTTAGGTGTGATTGGTGGCCAGTGAAATGTGTGACCTGCTTCAAGGATGAGAACTAAGGAAGTGGTCCTTTAGGACCCAGTTATTTGGCTCAATATTTGCTAACCTGCACTGAAGAGACAGGGCTAAGAAAATAAAAATGCCTCTGCTGTTCCCAAGGAGTGCTGCTTACTGCTCAAAGCTTGCTCAGCTCTCAACAATCCCAGTGATACCTCAATCTCAGGACACAGGGTGGGTTTGGACATCCTGGTAGTTCCAACAAATTCTCAAAGGAAGAGATTACTTTTCCTCATACTTTTGCCATTGCCATCATCAAAGTTCCTTTGCTGCATGGCTCCTGTATTTGTAGCTGCAGCTTCAGAGCCCCTCCCAAATGTCATGGGCATCCTCGTACTCTGCAGAGAATGAAATACTGGATTTAGAGCTCACCCTCTTTTCCTGATGTTTGGGTTAGCATTGATTAGATGGTGGTTGTTCTTCACCTACTCACTTGTTATTCTCAAGCTGAATGTTTTGCTCATACTGCAGATTTTCTGTTGCTCTGTGCCATTCAAGTTGAGGATTTGCTCTCCTTACCAGGATTTTAATAGCTCCACACCAAAAGATGGTAAATCCATGGATTTGGCAGGCAAGGGTGTACTCTGGAAGATTGAGTAATGAGTGTCAGCTTCAGGCATCTTCCATTAATTCAGCCTTTCAGATCAAATGTAAAATACATCGTTCCTGTTGTAATCTAGAAATTTAGCAAGCTGCTTTTTGGTAAAAGCTGTAAGAATTAGGAGTAACTGAGAAATTTTAGAAACTATTTGTGATTATCCTTCCTTCTTTTGCTACAGCAAATGCTTATTCCCCATGTTGGAGCACCTCTGCTATGAGGACAGGCTGAGGGAGCTGGGGTTGTTCAGCCTGGAGAAGAGGAGGCTCTGGGGAGACCTAATAGAGAAGCCTGCCAGAACCTGAAGGGGGCTACAAGAAGAATGGAGAGAGACTGTTTGCAAAGGCCTACAGTGATAGGACAAGGGGCAGTAGCTTTAAACTGGAGAAGAGAAGATTTAGATTGGGTATTAGGAACAGATTTTTTACTATGAGGGTAGTGGAACACTGGAACAGATTGCTAGGGCCCATCCCTGAGGCTCAACAGGGCTCTGAGCAACCTGATCTAGTTGAGGATGTCCCTGCTGACTGCAGAGGAGGTTGGACTGGATGACATTTGGAGGTCCCTCCCAACCCAGACCATTCTATGATTCTATATTCTTTACTTCATCCACGTGTACCAAAAGCCTGCAAGTTTCAAATGACCACTAAAATAGTTAAGTAATCATTCTTCTTGCTATTCTCATAACCCTGTGGGAACTGGGTACTGGGAAGAAAGATTCCTGGAGCCAGCTCTGCAGGAATGAGGAACATGGATCATTGTTTTTGGGAGTGGACTGGTTTGGGTGTCAAGGTCTCGCAAAGAAACTTAAGTGGCTTCCCCAAGGGGAGTGAAAGCCATGGAAGGCAGTGAATAAGCAGTGAATAGGCAGTGAAGATAATGAAATTCATCGTAAGGGTGGTGAGACACTGGAATAGGTTGCCCAGGGAGGTGGTGGAAGCCTCCAACCCTGGAGGTTTTTAAGGCCAGGCTGGATGTGGCTCTGAGAAACCTGATCTAGTGTGAGGTGTCCCTACCCATGGCAGGGGGGTTGGAACTGGGTGATCCTTGAGGTCCCTTGCAAACCTTTCCAACCCTAACAATTCTATGGTTCTATGAAAGCAGCTTCATTTTCCTTTTCTAACTCTCCTGCCAAGGAGCACCTTAAGCCCTCTGCTATGTAGAAGAAAACTGTTGTGCTTAACATTTGCCTTTAGCAGCTAATGGAACATTTCTGTTGTTATGTTCACATCGTCTTTCATTTGGGACATGAAGTGCATAGCGACTTCTGTTTTCTCCTCAAGGAATTTGGTTTGTCAAAGAAACATCTGGTTTATGTAAATGAGCTAGGACTTTGCTACACCACGATTGCAAAATACTATCTGTGGGCTCCGCCTCAGCAATTCAGCTATGTTTTGTGGAAAAAAAAGATAAAAAAGAAAAAATAAAAGAAAGAATCATAGAATTGTTAGGGTTGGAAGGGACCTCAAGGCTCATCCAGTTCCAACCCCCCTGCCATGGGCAGGGACACTTCACACCACAGCAGGTTGCTCACAGCCACATCCAGCCTGGCTGCAAAAACCTCCAGGGATGAGGCTTCCACCACCTCCCTGGGCAACCTGTGCCAGTCTCTCACCACCCTCATGGAGAAGAACTTCTTCCTAACATCCAATCTGAATCTACCCATTTCTAGTTTTGTTCTGTTCCCTTTAGTCCTGTCATTACCTGACACCCTAAGAAGTCCCTCCCCAGCTTTCTTGTAGCCCCCTTAAGACACTGGGAAGGCCACAAGAAGGTCTCCTGGGAGCCTTCTCCTCTCCAGACTGCACAACCCCAACTCTCTCAGTCTGTCTCCAGAGCAGAGCAGCTCCAGCCCTCTGCTCATCCTCGTGGCCCTACTCTGGAAATGTTCCAGTACCTCCAGATCCTGCTTGTAATAGAGACTCCAGAACTGGACACAGTACTCCAGGTGGGGTTTCAGCAGAGCTGAGTAGAGGGGGAAATATTTATTACTTTTCTAAATGCTGTCCCTTGTTCAATGCTCGGTGCCACTGAAGGGGCTTTCCTCCTGCGAATTATAAATAAATAAATAAGAAAAGAGAAAGAAGCATGTTGGCACTGGCGGTGTAGCAGAACTTTTCCTGATGCTGGGCTAATTGCCGCGGGCAGCTGAAGTTCAGCCCGGATCAAGTTTCCAGGCAGAGGCTCTCTTTCCTCCGGCGCTGCAACACTGCCGCCTGCAGGGCCTCGCCGTGGGCCCAGGCCGCACACAGACCCCGGCTCGGCCCGGCCCGTCCCGAACGGAACAGGGCAGCCTCGTGGCTCGGCAAATTTGCAGCCATGCGGTGCGAGTCGGGCTGGTTGGTAATTGGAGATTTTGCTCGTGTCCGGCTATTTAACAACGTTTTTGAGAACGGCTACACGTCCCGCGGTCCGTGTATTGGTGTCCCGGAGCTTGCACTGCCCTCCCACCAGCCCACACATGGAGGTCTGTGGATTTCTTTTTCCTTTGGCATAAAGCAAGCTGGTAACTCACCTTAATAAATTCAAAGTGACGTTAAGCACAGAGAAACAGTTCTTGTATCAAAGTTTAATGAGTTTGGGGGTTTTTAAGCCATCTCATAAGTCGATGGTGTTTTATTAAAATGCCTTTGGTGGCATTTCTGTTGCATGTTTTCTGACGTGAAAAGGGAAAAAAAAAAAAAAAGAAAAAAAGAAGCCAAATCAAACCCCACTTATCCCGTGAATCATTGTTAAAGTCAGCAGTAGTCCACTGTGTAAAATATGCCAGTAAAAGCTGGGAGGATGGGGATTAAACCTGGAGCACATTAAATTAGTTCCAGTCTATCCCAAGCATGGCTCGCTTAGGCAGGCGAAACGGAAACAGGCAGTTTATAACCAGGCTGGCTTAAAAACTGTGGGGTTCATTTGAAAAAGATTTATGTCCATCCCCCTGCCCTTACTTCTTATAAACATTACAAACGTGGGCTGCAAGCAGGAGGCAGGCAAAAAATCTTTATCGAGGTCTCTTTAAGAGCTTTTTCCTTTTTGTCGTTGTGAATACAAGGGACGGAGTGTAACTCTTGTTTAAAGATTCGCCAATATTTGTACAATGACCTTTTCTGACTAATTAAAATGTGGCTCGGGGTAGAACAGTGAGACCAGCAACCAGTAATTTGCTGGGGTCTGACCCAAAGTGGCAATTGTTTAGGTGAGGGAGGGGAATGATTTGGAAGCAGGAGAAAAGACTGGCCTGAGACTGGGGTAGATGTTCTGTAGTGGTTGTTCCTCCCCTCAAAAAAAAAAAAAAAGTGAAATTTGAAAGAGAAAACAACTGTGCCTTCCCTTCAAGAACGGTAGCACAGAAATTTTGTGGGCTTTGTGATCTTTGCTAGGCTCTGCAGGACCCTATGTTTGCTCCAGGAAACCTAGAAGTAGTGTGGGACGTGAGGGTCTCAGCTGATGGCTGGAGTAGCTGCTAGCACTGTAACGTTTGGGAGTAACAATTGTGCTGATGTTATTTTGAAAGTTTATTTTCAGAAGGATTAAACATACATTAATATAGTGAAATAATCTGGTTTTGGTTGTTTGTTAGGGTTTTTTTTTTTTGTATTAACACATAGTTTTATTTCTAACTGTTCCAATACCATTTTGCTCTATTTAGGGTACATGTTGTAAGAGTTGTCCAGATCCTGGATTTAACAGAAAGTGCTTTTCATATTTCATTTTGATGCTAATAAACAGTGTCTAAAAGGGATTTGCAATACTAGTCTGTCTTCCAAAATAGGATCCAAATCTCAGATAAATGACCTAAAGTATTCTGTGAGTAGTAACATATAACCAAGATCCTCTGGATTCTCTCATTCAAACTCTGGTTTCTCATACCTCTTCTATTTTTTGCAATGCCGTATGGAATATCACTTATGCCCCAAAGGTCTTCTTTCTCCTGTTCTGGGAGCAGGCTGACAGACTGCTTGTTAGAAAAGCAGGAGCTGTCTGTGCCGTGGAGAGGGTGAAGAATTTGCCAGTAGCTTCCAAAAAAGAAATTAGTATTTTTCTGCTGTTGCAGTGGTACAAGTATGCTGCAGTAGAAGCCATGTACAGTTAGAGGTTGGAAGCGCTCCCACTCTGAGGTGTGGGGAGCCAGATAAGAATGGAAATGAGATCAAAGTGCTATATTTTCTCTCCTGCAAGAGTTATGCAAGAGAGACTGTGAGGGAGATAGATAAACCCATACTGGCTTTTGAATAAGAAACCAGCTAATACTGAGCTCCAGCCTGTGGCAGATTGACAGCTATTGGTACTTAAACTAAAGTTACAGCAGACTCAGTGTGCCCATCCTGTAGTGGTGTCAGTGTGTCATGACTTGCAGTGTATGTGGGGGCTACAAAAGGACTTATTTTCTGCACTGGATGTTATTACTTATACCTGGAACTCAGCATCAGACTATTAGGTCAGATTTAGATTGGATGTTACGAACAGGTGCTGCACCATGAGGGTGGTGGAAAACTGGAAGAGGTTGCCCAGGGAGGTGGCTGGGGCCCCACCCCTGGAGATATTCAAGGTGAGGCTGGACAGGGCCCTGGGCAAGCTGATCTAGTTGAGGATGTCCCTGCTGACTGCAGGGGGGTTGGACTGGATGACCTTTGGGGGTCCCTTCCTACCCAGGCCATTCTATGATTCTATGATTCTATGATTAGAGCAGCTGAATTAATATTGTTAGCATGAGGTAGAGAAAAGCAAGAAGCTTGCAGTCAGCAATGGAGGTGAGCATCAGTCTGCAGAGTCTCAGTCTGGTGCTTGAGCCTTTCCTACCAAAAAGCACAATGGGGAACTAGAAAACTTCTCAAGCATATACAAGTCAATTTGTGGGGGAGCTTTCAGTTTGTTGGATTTGGTTTGTGTTTCTCTTTAACATTGCACTTAATGCACACCCAACCACATATTTTTTTTTTTTACCTGTTATTAAAATCTTAGCACAATTTGGTGTTCTCCTGAAAGAACTCTTTTTAAAATAGCTTAAGCTTGTGTCTGGGATTATCTTTAAGGCTGGGGTGGGGTTTCTAGTTAAAATGGCACAGAATATGCATTGCCCCAGATCTTCAGGGTGAAACTTGAACATAAGAAATCCTTTCTGCATGAAGCAACTAGGAAATATGTATGAAAGAAACTGAAAACTTCTGAAGTTCTTAAATGTTTGGAATGACATGCATGATTTAAGTGTTTTTATATATTGGGACCAGATGTCCTGTGCTCCAGTCAGCTCCCTTTGCACAAATGTGATATCATGAGGGATGGTTATGCTGACTCAGACGTTGGGCTGAGTGGGAGGGAAATCCCAAGGGGACAGAAAGCTGGGATTGTTTTTC